>NC_136467.1:94243186-94858186 GCF_902686455.1 Sciurus vulgaris | reverse complement strand
CTGTGTATTATTATTTTATTTACCTAAATATCCTGAAATTAATGGATTTTCATCATTTTGATACCCAGCTAAGAAAGATAGACAATATATCAGACTTAAATGCTAGGGGTCAAGAGATGCATAATACCTACAAGGTTGGCTTTCTGTGGTTACCTTCCTGATGTTGGACACTGCATTGCCATGAATTCATATACTATTTAAAAGTCACATTACTTTACTTGTTCATATTCAGCAAATAAACTTAAAAAGTATTTTGACAGTACTATAGTGAAGAAAGTTTTTTAACAATTTTGTACCTTACAGATATTTCTTAATCTACATGAATTTCTTTACATTTTTCCTTGTTAAACATGATCCTCTTGAATTATATACATCAGTCTATTCTGTCAAGAACTTTCTGAATCTTAATTCTGTCATCCATCATATTATGTCTTTCTCCGGTTTCTGTCATATACAAAATTGATAAATATAACTTCTTTATCTTGATCCAAATTGCTTGAAATGTAATTCCACAGGAAAAAGCTGAAAATTTTAGACAAGCATTTTTAAGCCTTGGTTTTCTTATTTCTAAAATTATGGAGTTGACTTGGATGAACTAATGAGTGATTGTGCCAATACTACATAACGTGCACATGTATACTCTACTCTACTTACATAAAATACCACAAGAAAATTTGGAATAGCTGTATGGTGAGTTCCTTGACTAAAAAATGCATATTATTTTCAACAATATTCCTGAATTTATTATGGTACTGATATTTACATTTTTCTGCTTAATAACAAGTGAATTAACAGACAGGTAAATTGAAAAGACATTCTTTAAAGTGATCCATAAATTGGATCCTTTTACATACCACAAAAGGTGTCATTTTCAGGCATACCATACTTTAGAATTTTATTTGACACATAGTTTGGTAATAATTGTGTCATAAAATAATTTATATGTGCATCTAATGATATGCATGTGTTAAAGTTCTATTTTTTTGTGAGTGCAGTAATTTAAAAGCCAAAATAAGATTTAATCCAAAAATTTTGTTATCTGAAAAGTTAGTTGTAGGTTTAAATATACTTCCGAATATATTTGCTAAAGAAACCAAATATTCTACTAAAAATGCATCATTATTAAAGTGATAATTTATACTGAAGAATATATAGTAAATATGGCTAAAATCAGTAATCTAGATATCCTTGTAAGATTTTTTCCCATTTGACAAAATACCAAATATATTTGTTCAATAATATATATTCCATATAAAGAAGTATCAATTACATTGAATTTATATACATTAAAAGATTCTTGAATTAAAGATGTGAATTATTTTTATACTTATCAGTTTTGCTAATTCAACAAACATTTATTATTGGGTATTTAGGCTTTATTGTAGCTTAAAAATGAATGGTTTGTGTATTTGCAAGAATATATAAGTTGAGAGGACTTAACTACTAGAATATTGTTGTGTTTTGAATATGAAGTGTTTCACCAAAGACTTGTGTGTTTAAGGCGTGGTTTCCAATATCACATATTCAGAGATGAGGCTGTTGGGGAATAATTGGGAAACAAGGTCTCTGACCTCATCAGTAGTGAATTAATCCATTGAAAGCTCAAAGGTCTACTGGAGAGGTGCTAGAAACAGTACACAGGTGGGCTGTAATTGAGGGAGGCTTGTCACTCGGGGAGACCTTAGGGGCTCTATCTGTGTCTGGTGCTTTTCTCTTTCTCTCACTCTATCTCTATCTCTATTCCCACGTCCCATGAGGTAAAGGAAATTTGTTCTGTCATGCCCCTTCTGCCATGATGTTCAGTCTCAACTAAGCCCAAAGCATGGAGGCAGCTGATTATGGACTGAAACCTCTGAAACTGTCAATCAAAACAAATCTTTAGCCCCATATGGTGGCATATGCCTCTAATCCCAGTGGCTGAAGGCTAGGAGGCAGGTAGAATCACCAGTTCAAACCAGCCCTCAACCAATTTAGTAAGGCCCTACACAACTCAAGGACCTTGTCTCATAAATAATCTAAGGACTAGGGATGTCGCTCGAAGCAGTTAAGTGCCCCTGACTTCAAATTCAATACAACAATTAATCAATCAAATCAATCAATCTTAGTCCTCCAAGTTCTTTATTTCAGTATTTTGGACTACAGCAACAAAAAGTCAACTAACACAAATAAACTTAATTATATCAATTTTTAAAAATATATTTCCTGACCATCTATTATACTTCGGAGGCTTTGCCAAATTATAAATATATAAAGCACCTGCTAAATAGGACCATAAGGGCATTATAGCTTACTAAACATAACTACTTTAACAAACAAATTTTCTAGTCAAAATATCTTTTTTGGGTATAAATCCTAACATGATTGACTGAAGTGTAGTTTATTACTAAATATGAGCCATTAATTTAATCAAAATTTATCTAAACCTAGATACCTTTACCTATCTACCCACCTACCTCTATTATATTATTGTTTCTTAAAAAAGAAAGTTACTATAGTTTTAAAGCAACATAATATATAGGATGGCTTACTAAACTGCTTATTTCTTATGTATGAACTGCTTATGTGAATGTAAATTAGGAATAAAATTTCTCCAGTAAGTGCCATCCATAAAGTAGTCACAGCTTACGTACTATTAATAAAATTCACAACACATGTTTTAAGGCATAGAATTTTTTTCCAAGCATGTTAGAAATGTGCTTCAGGATTATATTTGCAAATTATAGATCCATTATTTATGAATACATCATAAAATTACATCTGAAAAAATATCAGCCTGTCTGAAGTTCTTTACAAACATTGCTGTCTCTATTTGGCTAAATATTTATTTTACTGAGGAGAAAGTGGAATGCATAGTACTTAATATCAAAATATTTTTCCATCACAAGCATGTGCAGGAGTAGGAGGTTGGTAATAGTGTAATTTCTTTTTTACTTTTTTCTTTTTCTTTCTTTCTTATTTTTTTTTTTTTTGATGAGTGCTAAAATGGTTCAGAGAGTATGTGAAATATATTTAATTCTTTTAGTAGGTCTAAGTTTTGTTTGAGAACAGATTTTTGCAGTCAACATGAAAAACCTGCAAATGAAATGGAAATTTTAAATCCCACAGCTATTGGGGCCAAACTATAGAAGATACAGAATTCAAACTCCAACTCTTATGGAAAATGTAAGTTAAAACTATTTTGATGGTGTCTGAATATTAAAATCTGGTCAATGTTTTGCTATTGCTTTTTACATAACCATCCAATTCCAAGACACTTACCCTGAATTTAATTTTCTTATCCAGTTTTCACATTCTTCCTCTATATTGCTTTAAATTCACCTGTCTTCATCCTCTATTAATTTTAGTTTTCTTTCCTCTCCTTTGCTCATTTACATTAAATAAGAGCCTCTGTATAAGTACATTTTCTGCCTTCAAATGTGTTTCCCAGAGAAAGCAATTTCATATACTTTCTTTTCTGATTATTATAGATCATCTAATCCACAGGTCCATCAGTTTGTGGACCAGTTCTGTTTACCCAGTTCTCTGTATCCTCTCTATGAGGTATCATATTGATTGTCTTGACGTTAATTTTGTTCTGGAGCATTCTGTATCTTGTAAATTGAAAGAGAGATTTTATCTATGGTGAAACATGGGAAAAGATGTTATTCCCCAGAACATCACTGAGCATTCTGTGCCTTTTGTCATTCTGACAATGTTCTAGAAACAATGTAAGCAACTATGCCTGTGTCTTTCAGAACATTCTTTTTATAAAGTAGACCACATTCAATTGTGATAGAATAATATGAAAATATGACATGCTAATTTGTAAATAATGTATTTCAGCGGAGGAGATGAGTGTAGCTTTTGCAATGATTTAGATAAAGCTGTGGGAGAATGCATCAACACATGGAAAGTAATGGGGAGACAATAAGAGAACAATGTAAAGAAGAAAAAAACTGGAAGGCAAGAAGAGAGATGGGAATGAAAAGAAATAAGGTACATATCAGCTTCTACCAAATCATACCATTATTATGTGCTTAATTCCTACATAGCACCTTTTAGAGATTTCTTTGCAATATATCACAAGCATATTTTGAAAAACGATTACATTTATTTTACTTTAACAGTGAATATCGCTGATGAAAATTATTTAATATTAGTGAACAACTTTTGAAGATTTTCTGCAACTGTGAATAAAATATTTTTCCTTTACATCAGTAACACTCTGTCCCTTTTAGTCTGCATTGATGGCTAAGTGTTCTTAATGTATTCACTCTGTTTGTTTTAACTAAGAAATCAAATTTCCAAAGAGTTTTTCAGCATTATTGTCATCATTTAGCATATCATTTTGAGCTATTTCAATAGGAATAAACGGTAGTTTTTTTGCTACATCATTTTCTGATTTTGTTATATATGGGCTTGTGAAACAATTAAAAACTGAAGGGAGTAACTGGGAAAGGATATGTCTTTGTCCTCTAGGGATCTCTTTCCATACCATTCTGCCATTAGTGGGACATTTTCTTGGATGCCACTTTATGATTTCCAATTAATCATCACCTCAGAAGAATCTGCATTTGCCTGCAAATAGTGCTTTGTTGCATTTCCCTTCCTCTATTTCCAATATTTAAAAAATATTGCATTTCCCCTTCCTCTATTTCAATATTTAAAAAATCAGTCACAAATTGAAAGCAAGATTTTACATATCCATCAGCTCTCAAATAAAAAAAGCAGAGTATTTGATGCTGCATTGATAGGTTAGGTTATAGCATTTTGCACATATCATGGGAATTCTATTACAATTAAACACCAAGTTTTGATAGACCCAATCTCTTCTCTTCTTAGTTTGCACTAGAGTTAATGACAATCATATGCAGACTTGAATTTCTTTATACTTGAGTAAATCAAAAGTAATAAAAGTCTAGAAGGTGAAAAGAAGATTTATTCTGTAGAAAAGTAAAAGAAAATGTCTAAAGACTAATTTTGTTTGGCTTACTTTGTGTAGAACAATCAATACACTAATTCTCCACTTACTTTATTTTTTAAAGATGTTCAGTACTTTTATATTCAAATCCATTTTCTTCATTCAGTGGCAGTTAATTATAATGCATACCCTTTCATTTTTGCATTTATCTTTAGAAAAACATTCCATTGCTTGGTGAAAAAGAAAAAGCACTTAAAACATTCTTTTAAAAAGTTGCCTGTTTGTTTTGTGATGATCTCAGACAAATGAAAATAGCAAGAAATGAGTCAATATGTGACTCAATATAATATGTTCTGAACCTCAATTCTCAATTTCCTCACATTTTTCTTGGTGGTAGAAAGTAAGCTTATCCGAACATTCTTACCCCTCATTCTCTGTTTCCAATTACAATCCATAGCATCCCTTCTACTGCCACTTCACTCCAAAGTCTATCCCCATCTGCTTGTCAGAGAACAGCAGACAGGTTTTCAGGGCATACTAAATTAAACAGAAAATTAGAGTCAAATTTCATTAGGAAAGAAGTATGAACATGGAGACTTTCTCCTGGAAATTGTGAAGCTAAAATCGGGTACTGACAATTCCATGCCTCTCCATAGGACTGTTTGGGAATTGAATCTATTGAAAAGAAACAAAGATGAATTTTTGGAAAAAGTAGAACACAAAGCTGGTGATGAGAGTTCTGAAAGTTCAGCGCTATCTCCATGCTTGTAATGCAGACCACAAGCTGAATTGCACAGGCCATGTTATAACTGGATGGCACTAAATGTTCAGGCAATTGATCTATATTCAGAATGATACCATCTGATTAGGGCCTCCCTGATTCCAGGCCTGGGCCCTGATAATGACAAATTCTTAATGAGAGTTCATGTAATTCTCTTGGAACTTCTGTGATCAGAGAGATGTATGTGTTCAGAGACTATTCTGGTGTAGGTAACTAGGCTTCTGGTAGCAGAAGACAAAGTATGGCTTACCATATCTGTACGTGAAAGCTTTGGGAAGACGATATTGATGGAAAATTCCCATCAGATCAAGGTGAGCTGCAGTCTGTGTGGGAGGGGTGCCCAGAGGAATCTCACATAAGCCAATTATTCCTCTGAGTACTATAAATAATAATGAGGAATAGTCACTTTTAACAGTTGGGAAGATATGGGACTTTTGATGATTTCAGGAAGGTGAAAAAATTATCATTCTATAGAAAATAAAAGAAAGTGACTAAAAATTAAAATATTCTGCTTGATTTACTTTGTGTAGAACAACCAGTAGATAATTCTCTGTCGAATGAGAATTATTTAACACTGCCTGTTTCTTTGCCCATCTCTCAGATGTATTTTGTTGCACTATCTCTGGCATATTTCAAATCTTCATACTATTCAAGAGAAGAATTGCTTTCTGAAGGAAGAAGGATGAGTAGTGCCTTTGATCATGTATGTGTGTGGAGGGGTGTGTGTGTGTGCGTGCTTGTGAAAATCATGGTGTGATGTATTATATTGCTTTTGCCTTCATTGTAATTTTCTCTTTTTACTGATTAATCTGAAAGATTGGTTTTGTGATATCTTGCCTTAAGTAATGTTTTCAGAGTGACAAGATGAAGCAGTAGAGGTTTTAGATTCTTCCCACATTTTGTAAAAACCCAAATTATATAAGTAGGAGATTCTTCTTTATTTCTTTATGTTTTGGTACTGGGGAATAAACCCTGGCTGCTCAAGGCTGAGCTACATCCTCAGTCTTTCTTAAGTTTATATGTATTTATTGAGAAACAGGGTCTCCCAAAGTTGCTGAGGCTGACCTCAGATTTGTGATCCTTCTTCCTCAGCTTCCAGAGTCACTGTGATTACAGGTCTGCATTACTACACCTGACTTGAACAGGAAATTCTCAAACTTAAGGCCAATAGAGGAGAATTTAGAAGTTCTGTTAAACTTAATGGAAAATATTACGCTATTTTTATTACTTAGCCCTAATTTCTTTAGTATTTCTTTCAATAATTTATGTAGAAATAAAGCTCAAGAGAGTAAGGAGTTTGGAGACTTTGTTACCAAGAGTAATTGCACATTTGATATTATATAAACCTGTTGCCAATACACAAAATAATCTTTATGATTATAACTCTATCATAATAAGCATATTTATTAGATCCACTTCTCTATCAGTATTTGCTTATGTATTCATTAGGGTACTCTGATATTACTATATCATATATCTATAATATGATCAATTTTCTTTTTCTTTAAAAACTCATTTTTTTAGCATTATTCTGAGAAAGGATTTATAGATATCACTAGAGAGCAAAAGAGAGCTGTCAACACCAAAGTCTAAGATCCTTGACTAAAAGGAAGTTCTGAAATGTCATCATTCTGTAGAGAACTCTTGTCCTGGGAAAAAGTGAGTTCTGTGGGCATTGGAAGCCTGTCTTGGAAGACACCAACTTTTGAGAAGATAGTGGCTGAATTTAGCACCACCATTCAATGTATTCTAGTCACTTGATGTCAGGGTCACATAAGTATTATATGAGACTCTAAATCAACACAGGTCAGTGAATCAAGAAGTATGTCTAAGGCCACAGTTTGGTTCAGGTACCAGTGGGCTGGGAGGGGAGAATACCACACAAATATTTTCTCAGTATCTTCAGAGCTTTGTAAAAACCTAAACCTTGCCATACCCTCGAGTCAATAATGTCTAACAATGACTTTGTTGAACACTCCTATTATGGTGGGTTATAAAACAAGGGTAAAACACAAATTGATCTCAACAAAAATTTGTTCAATTTTCCTGTGTTTGGAACCTGAGGTACCGATTACAAAACATAATATCTCTAAAAGGAAATTTGTATGACATTTTGTATCATAGATATTTTATTTTCTATCTGTATAAATGTTGTTCCTTGTTTACAGTTTTTTCAATTCAACAAAAATATATTTTGCCAAAACATGAGATGTTAAAACTGAGAATTTTCAATTTTGCTAGGCTTTGGTGTATGTGTGTGTGTGTGTGTGTGTGTGTGTGGTGTGTGCGTGCTTGTGCATGTGTGGGTATTTTTGTTAAGTCAACATTTTATTTCATACCTCAGGTGACTCATGCTGGCCAAATTTAAGTGCTACCTATTGGTCTTGTGGAAGATTAATAAATTCTCTGTTTTTTTCATTTTTTACCCTTAAGGAGAGACATGCTTCTCTTTTTCCATCTGTGGTCATTCTCTACTATGCAATAACTGAAAATCAAGAGGCTCTTTGACTCTCCTCCCTCAGGTACTCTGAATCACTTTCCTAAAGCTGTTATTACGTTGAAGGACGTGAATGTTAGTACATTTACTCAGAATTTGCTTTAAGCATTTCCAGTGAACCGATATGAATAAGACCTTAATTTTCAACCATCTGTTTTCCTTCCACAGTAGAAGTTAAGAAATATATTCTGAGTTTCAGTTGCTATTTTCTTTTCTGGGTTAGATTTTTCCTTGTTTTTCAGAAATCTTGGGTGCTGAAAATTCTTCCCATGTCAGTAAAAACTATGAAGTATCAACAAAATTACTGAAGAGGGAATGGACATTTTTAATAATTGTGAACCTTGGCAAGTAACATATTCATTGTTTCTCTTTGTTAGGTACATCAAGAGTTCATCTTTTTAATGAAATTTGATCATTTTTTTTTTCTCAGAAACTATATGTTTTAAAAAATGAACCAACCATTAGGTTAAATTTTCTTCTTCTGTGAAAGAGTGCCCTCAGAAACACTTTCTTGAGAGCATTATCCTTAACGATTACAACCTTTATATGCTTCTCAGTTTGCTCTTTCTTTTCCCTCTAAGACTAAAAATGAGCCATGAGCTTTCTGACTGTATAATTAGACAATAAAACCTATAAAAGTATTCAATTAACATTTTAATGGGCTTCCAAGTTTTGCATGTGTTTACTAGATATATCTTCTAAATGTAAAGTTTATCTGACAACTAACAGTCAAAGAAATTCAGAAAACGTCACTCTCCCTCAAACTGGAAGTGATTGGTAGCAATTGTGGGAATAGGAAGGGGGAAATAATCTTATTTTGTATCATCTCATGAAACTGCTATTCCAGGAATACAAACTTCTCTCCCATCTCAACTTATGTACTACAAAAGAATAATGAGAAAATTGGTGGTAATAAGTGGTATAAATTTCAATGTGGTTCTAATTGAAAAGTAATGCTGGTTCCAATGCAACGATTTATTTAAGATATAAGTAAGCATATTCTACTGCTTTTAGTAAATAAATAACTGAAAATATAAATAAAATTAGATAACTATTTAAATACACAGTCTTTTGTTTATACTGTAGTAAGGTTTATGAGCTTTTGTTTTATTTGCAGTTTACAGTTATATTTATTGGTACATTTTTAACCTGTTCAGGGTCATTCTCATTGACCTAAATAATCTTATTTACTTTTCCCAGTACTGTTCAGAAATTTGACCCTTTAAAAAATATTTGTTCTTTTAAAATGTTTTTTCAAAACATGTTCTATTTTCAGTCTCCAAAGACAGACCACACAGGGTTTCATATTTATCAATGATAGATTCAGCATGCAGGGTGATTTGGAAGATTTTAATTACTTACTGAGGTCATTAATTGGAAAGATATAAAGATATATTGAAACTCAATTCTGTTTTTTACTCCAATCCATGGAAATATCATTCCTTATTTTTATCTGTTTATAAATAAACCAGTGTTGTGGCCTGAAGTTTTGTCTATTCAGTCCTTCTGTATAATTAATAATAAAAGCTGTAAACATGCAAACCCAAGAAACAGTGTATCAGTAAGGCTTAGAACAGAAAACAAGGGAAGCTAAATGGGCCAACCACATCCGTCTTGCTAAATCTCAAATCTCTCTCATGAAATCATAAAACATTATTTACGTGGTGAAGACTTTACTTGTAAAGCATTGGGGTCATCACAAAGCAAGGCAAAGAAATACCCAAACATCAAATAAAAAATGAACAAACTATCGAAACAGCAATACAGTCATTCCAGGTGTTATGTACTCTGTCCACATGCTTGGGAAGAAAAAACTGGAATACTGCATTAATATCCTTCTGGCCACAGAAAGGAAGCAATTAGAGCAGATTTAGCAGTGGCACAAAGGTCTGTGAGGGGGTGCACAGAGAACAAAGGTAACAGGGCTCAAACGGAGAGTGGGGAGAGTCACTGACAAAGGCAGGCAGGAGGGGATGTGTCAGTTTCTAGAAAGTATTGGTTTTTTTTGGCACATATGTAAGGTGTTCTAACTACTGGTCTATGATAAAATTTAAATATATTTTGTATATCTCAAAATATTAAGTATTATAAATACTTATTCAAGAAATTCAAGAAACATACCTTAAAAACCTGAGGGCATGAACTGAATTGAAGTTTAAAGTTAATTATTTAGTAGCAAGTGATAACATATATACTGGAGACTATAATTTTATTTATTTAAAACTTCTCTCACTGACTTTTTCTGATAAAGAGAGGTTCTTCTTACTTTAAAAAAATAAAAAAAAATAAAAAAGACACAATCATTAATTCATTCGATTCTCTGTACAAGTTGCCTGGAGAATGGTGTCCTTTTGAAGTGTCCCTTTACCCAGTCCTCACTGAATCCAGTGTAAGGTGCCATTCTGCTCTTGAATCAGGGCAGTTCCTTAGGCTATAGCTAAATCTCCTTTCTGCCAATGATAGAGACTGTATTTCTTGAAACCTTTATGATTCTTTTTTTTTTTTTTTTTTTTTTTTTCTGGTCAGCTCTCTGGAAGGAGGTATTCTCGCCCAATGGCACAGCCCAGTTGTGGGGGTTCTGCCAAGTCTGTTGGAGGAGAAAAGGGTTAAACTGCCAGAGGACAATGTTGGCGTAAAGATCATTACCCAAAACTTATCTAACCATAAACACACAGAAATAATACTCCTTTTAAATGAGAGGGGGCATGACAGGATCGGGCCATACCAGATGGCCTCTAACAACATGGAGCAGCCAGCTCTCCTTTGTTATATCACACAGGTAAAGGGGGCCAAGTCGGGAGGAGCTTCTTCTGTGATGAACAGGATGGGGTGGGAGATAGGGGAGCCATTTTTAGGGAAAATATGGCAGAACCAGCAGGGAACCACTCCCCACAGTCATACCCCCATCCCCCCCAATCTGAGACAGACCTCCATGTCGCAGTTCGGAGAAGTCAGACCTCGTGTCATGAGGCTCAACGTCTGATTCTGCTAGATAAGAATGTTTCCACACCCAGTGCTAATGCAATCTATTTCTGTTTCTTTTTCAGCTCTTATTATAAAAAAAAAAAAAATCCATTATTGCTATGCTTCAGCTGATTGCTGCTTTTCTGAGTTGGATTCCAAGACTTTCCCTCTGCTCCTCTGTTTCATCATGCAACTGCCCAATGGTGGATTTAATGCTATCCTGGGAAGCAGGCAGTATGCACTAGCTGCTACTCACCTTCTATTTTCCACCCATCATCTCAGGTTTTATAGTCAGAGTCTCTATGCTTTCATTTGGCAACTAATTACAAATATGTCAGAGATTCTTGATCTATGATTCATTTGATTAACTTCCAAATGTTTTACTTTATCTTCCATGGTTGGAAGATTTTTCAAAACCTTTTCATACAGTTAGACATTCATTCTTTGGCTCTACCCAATCTACAGTTTTAGGCTAAGAATTTACTTAGGTAAAAAGTCCATATTTTATTTCTTGAAGTTTCACATATTTATTTCATACCTTCTAAAATATATTTTTCTCTTTAACACTTTAGCAGATTTTAAGTCTATTGGTGTACATTCTACATGCCTTTTAATGGAATTAACTTTGTTGAGTTTTTGATGCTCACAATTCTGAAATATATTGTGAATCTTTTAATATTTATTTGTAGCGAAATCCATAAAAATTTTCCTCAAAACACCCAAGGGATGGATTTGAGGTTAATTTGCCATGATTCCATAGAGGGTAACAATTAAGAGACATGTCTTGCATAACAGCCTATTTCATGGTTTACAAAGGGAAAAGTATTACACATTATCTTAGGTAGAGAATAAGTTCTATCCTAGGGAAAAATCTTTGTCCTTATCCCTTACCAATCACTAGTTGGGAGTTCCTGGTTCACAGATCAAAGATAACCATGTATTACTGTGAACACAAATAGTTGAGAGATGCTCCCACATGTGGTTTCTTTTAAGTGAATTCATAAACAGAAAGAAAAGAGAATGCATTGTGATTAAATAATTTGCTATGATGATCAGGATTTTTAAATAAATATTTGAATTTTATGTTTCTTTGTTTATATTTTGAAGGCTTTATTAAAATTTTTTTGTTATTTTTATATATACATGACAGTAGAATATATTTTGACATGTTTATAAAAACACGGACTGTATCTTTTTCAAATTAGAATCCCAGTCTTGTGGTTATATATCATGTAGAGATTCATTGTGGTGTATTTATATTTGTACATAGAAAATTGGTGTCAAATATTTTTAAAAATTCTTTTTTCAGCAAGTGAGTATATTGTTTCTCAGATTTTGAGTCTTCTTAGGCAATTTTGATGAATATTAATTATATAATGGTTGAAATGATTAATAACATCTAGCATTGTAACTAAGAGCTTGCTTTGTGAGAGAAGCAGATTTTATGTTATGAATGTTTCTCTTCCTCATATTCATATTCCTCATATGTAATTTCAACTATAGAAGCAACAGCAAGATCTATTGAATACTTAATATATATAACATTGCATTAACAATTTGACAACTTTAGAGGATAAATGACATATAATTTGACAAACTATGCAGTTACTTAGGATATGTTTCTCTTCAGAAGACAGCTGAGAAATTCAAAAGTTTAATTTCAAAATTTTATATAACAAGTTCAATAACTTCTCACATTCACTGGGTTTGTAACAAATTTGAACTTGTACTTAAATATATACTAAGCTGTGTGGCAAGATGACTGCTGTGTAATATCCCCCAAGTGGTCATCTTTCCACAGATATATCTAATTGAGCCATTATTCATGAACCAAACAGACAGGGAATAGGTAGATATGAGCAGTGGGAACACAGCAAAGGAAAAATTTTCTACAAACTGAGTTCAAATGATAACTATCAACATGTTTTTAAGGAAACAACTTGCAAAAAGTCGTCCTAGCCATGCTCTGATTTAAGATAATAACATATAACAAACAGCATATTATACATACATTTTTCTACTCCAGGTTCCTGGAGGAAAAAGATAGCTCTTATCAGAGACTGGAGAACTCAACAGTCTCCAAATCAATGAAAACTAGTTTCAGAAAAAATTTACTGGTGCAGGCCAGGATGACCAAAAGTTTCCTTTATTCCTTGGCATATTATTCAACCTTATTGTAATTATAAATTTTCAGCCTGATGAAAACTGCCTCTTAACCCCAGTAAAGGCTGGGGCACAAATAAGAAATTGCTGAGAGAACCTACTTTCTTCTGGTAGATGCTGTTTTTAACCCTCCTTTGTCATCTGATAAACTTTACTATTTTTACTATACCTCATGTCTTGCATAAACTCTTCTTTAGCAGGAACACAAGAGTCAAGACCCAATACAATGTCTGGTAACAAAAGTACCCGCACAAGAACTAAGGAAACCATAGTGCCTGATTCTTATACAACAACAGAAAAAGACATATTGAAGAAGGCAGTAGGAAAAGATTTGCCAGCACCACAACTCCCCCAGCTGCAAGTGATGCAGTATGGAGAAAATCATCTTTGGGAGAAGGAGTAGGAATTAAATCTAGGCCACAATCTTGAACTGAACCAAGTACTAAACACACTAGGGTAAAGCCCAGTGCAGACTCTCACAGTCTACCTCCAGGTCAATACCCTGGAATTGGATTAGTAAAGAGGTAAAGAGGAGGCCTCCATCACCACCCCCCACCAAACTTGGGTGGTAGAGCAGGGAGCAAAATTATAACCACTGGAGAGCATGAAACAAAAACTAGTGTAAGACTTTGCATGAAGAGAATAGTCAGGTCTATCAAGGTAAGAATGAAAACCAGGCAGAGACAAATGTTGCTATATCCAGGCCATAAATGACAGAGGTGATTCTCAACCTACTTTGGCATTCTTTGCATGTGGTACAAACTTGAGTTATGACCTTCTTTAGTGATAGCCACAAAGAAGGTCTGGAGCATGCCTGAGAATGTGCAACTTGATCTAGCTCCAAGATTCAGGAGTAAAATAGCTTAGCATCTTTATTGATGAATGAGTAATATCTTCAGCATCCATTTCAAAGCCTTGGGCAACATAACCATTGCCAGGTCTGTGCTCATAGATGAAGCTCTAGACCTGCTTTACCATCAGGTGTATTATCTTTCTACCAGGATTGGTCGGGATGAATTCAGCATGTATCACTACTAGCGTTAGCATGAACCATGGGGTGCCACTGATATTGTTTAGGTATGTACAGCTGAGATTCAGATGTGATACCACATCTGGTGAATGAATGAAGAAATTATGATATACATATATATATATATATATCACAATATATATGTAATGAAATACAATATAACCATAAATAAATGGGATCCTGCCATTTGCAACAGCATGTATAGAACCAGAGATTATAAAGTTAAGTGAAATGATTCATGTACAGAATGACAAAGTATTGCTTGATCTCATATATTGAAATCTGAAAGGTTGATCTTCTAAAACATGGAGAGTAATACAGCAGTTGTTATGGTTTAATTATAAAGCTTCCCCAAAAGCTTATGTGTGAGAAAATACAAGAAAGCATAAGGTGAAATGATTGGGGTATGAGAGTCTTAAACTAATCAGTGCATAATCCTTTGATAAGGATTAAATGAGTGGTAACTGTAGGCAAGTAGGGTGTGGTTGGAGGAGGTAAGCTTTAGGAACATGCCTTTGAAGTACAAATTATGTCTGTGATGCAGAGAATATATCTCTTCTTCCTGATCAAGTCCTGAGCCACTGTCCTCCACCATACTTTTCTGCCATAATGTTCTGCCTCACCTTGAACCCAAAGGAATAGAGCTAGCTGTCTGTCTATAGACTGAGACTTCTGAAACCGTGAGTCCCCCAGATAAACCTTGTATCCTCTAAAACTGTTCTTATTGTGCCTTTTAGTCCCAGTAGTGAGAAAGTTGACCAAAACAGAAATTGGTACCAGGAGTTGGGTTGTTTATATGACAAACATGACCATGTGGTTTGGAGATGTTTAGCAATGAGAGTTGAAAATGCTTTAGATTGCTGTGAGCAGAACTTAAAGGGCCATTTGCTAATAGGATTGTGCACAGTAACAACAGGGCTTTCATGAGGTTTCACAGAGGGAGGATTCTGTGGGAAATTGGATTAAGAGGCCTTTCATGTTATATTCTGGCTAAGAAGTTGTGTGCATTTTTGTTTTTGTTTCTTTTGGGCACTGGGAATTGAATTCAGGGGCACTCAACCACTGAGCCACATCCCCAGCCCTATTTTGTATTTTATTTAAAGACAGGGTCTCACTGAGTTACTTAGTACCTTACTTTTACTGAGGCTGGTTTTGGACTCTCAATCCTGCCTTAGCTTCCTGACTAACTGGGACTATAGGCATGTGACACCACACCCATAAGTTGTGTGCATTTTTGCCTGTGTCCTGAGACATTCTGTGAAGTTGAACTGAAATGTGATGAATTACTTATTCTGGCGGAAAATAGTTTTAGACAGCATAGTATTCAGGCAGTGGCATGGATGTTGCTGATTTTTTTAGCCAAGTTTATTGTGATAGTCAGGAGCAGAAAGCAGTTCAGGTAGATTTATTAAAAAAAAGTACACTTGAAAGGTGTGAGTAAAACTGTGGCTATGGAAGTTGCAATTGTTAAAGACATTACAACCACTGCAGAAATGCTGTGGACTTATAAAAGATAGTTTGAAGCTATCTCAGAATTGGCAAGACCACACCCATCTCAGGCGTAAGGGAGTAACAATAAAAATTCCTTTGAGAAGAGATCAGTGACCCACTCCGCTTGTACATGTGTCCTAGGAAGTTGTTTTACCATGCTGTCATCCATGCACTTGGAGGTTGCTGTAGGTGCTTTTTCCTGGATCCTTGGCTGATGTTTGAGATGGTGGTAGACCTTGGCAGGAAACATATGGTACTGATTCTGCAGGATTGCAGAATATCAAAGTTAGGAGGTCATGGAGGCTTCAAAGGAAGGCCTGGGAGGCCAGGAAAAGTGCAGCAGGGTTGGGGTCCCTGTGGACAGTCCTTAGGAGGGTGCTACTTGAAGATGTGACTAGAAAGTCCAAGTTGCAGTGGAGAACTCAAAGATCAAGAAATGTCAGTACCAGGGAACATCTGCCCAGGAAAGCTGCAGGAATTGAGCAGAAACAAGTCAACGGAGAGGCCATGTGGGCTGCAATCATCAAAGACATATGGGTAGAGCTACAAAAGTCCTTTGGAGAGAACATAGGATTCCATGTATTCCAGATGCTGACACAGAACCACTGAACTTTCCACCGAGATTTCAGTTTTGTTTTCATTCCATTCCTTCTTTCTATGTCCTTATTTTTCTGAATGAAAATATTTACTCTGTACTTTTATATGTTGATACTTGTAAATTGCTTTTGATTTCTACAGGAGCTCACAATACAAGTTTGTCTTGAATCTCAGAGGAGTCTTTGGACTTGAACTTTTGGACAATGTTTGAATTCTTGAGACTATGGTAATCCTTGGAAATGGATTAAATGTATTTTGCGTTGTGAGATGAGCATGAGCTTTTGGAGACCATGGATAGAATGCTATGGTTTAGATGTTAGATGTCCCCCAAAAGCTCATGTGTGAGACATTCAGAGGTGAAATGATTGGCTTGTAAAAGCCTTGACCTAATCAGTGAATTAATCCCCTAATGGGTATAAACTAAGTGGCACCTGAAGGCAGGTAGTGGTGGCTGGAGGAGAAGGGTATTGGGGGCTTGCCTTTTGGGTGTATATTTTGTCTGTGGTGAGAAGAGTCTCTTTCTCTCTCTGCTTTCTAATCAAGTCCTGAACCACTTTCCTCCACCACACTTTTCTGCCATGATGTTCTGCCTCACTTCAAGCTATAAGGAATGGAACCAGCTGTGTATGAACTGAGACTGTTGAAACCATGAGCCCCAAATAAACTCTTTCTCCTCTAAAATTGTTCTTCTTAGATCTTTTAGTTATAGCAGCAAAAAGCTGACTAAAACAATATTGTAGAGTACTTGAACTTTCCTAAAGGAGTAAATGTTAAATGTTCTTGCATTCAACTAAAAAATGGTAATTATATGTGGTGATAGAAATGTTAATCAGCTTAATTGTGGTATTTTTCATAACATGTTATACTGAAAAAGTCACATTGTACATTTTATATATTAGTTTTTATTTATAATTATTCCTCAGAATAGTTGGAAACATAATAATAAATATATGAATTTAATATGTTTTGAATTACTTAAGAAGCAAATAGGTAATATAACCAATTATGGTTATAATTTATAGTTAACATAAACTCTCTGAACTCGCATTTTGTTTATATGACACTTATTATCTGTGTGATTTTGAGAAAGTTACACAAAGTAAGGAAAATCTAATTGTTACTTATTTCCTCATTTAGTCATCTGAAAAATTAATGTGCAGATAGTATTCAAGTCATGTATTTTTGCTTTATATTTATTATTTTATAATTACATTATGATAATTTTGTTTATTAACAGATTTCTTTGTTTTTCTAAAGAGTAAACAATAGAATTAAAGCCAAGTTTAGCTCTGTTTTTCATATTCTCTTAAGCCTACCAGTTGGGTTAGTAATTTGATTCTTAAGTTTATATGCTATCTTGTGATTTTGATATAGTCACATTTTTCTTTAATTTCTAAATCTTTTCTTGGTTATTTGTAATATATATGGAAAACTATTACTATTACTGTGTACTTTGAATTGCTAAATTCATTGTGGCATATTATACACACTCTCCTACAATATACATTTTCCACAAAAGGATATATCTGGTGTTTTTCTGTATTAATTAATAAAGAGAAATCTTATTTTTCTGTAACCTTTTATGTTGAAAATTGAACAATTATAGAAAAGTTGAAAGAATAGAATGCAGATCAGTAGAGTAACTTTAGTTAACATTGAACATTTATTAATATTTGCTATATGGGCTTTTCTCTGAGTACTTGTGCAAGCGTATGCTTGTTGAATGATTTAAAGAAAGCTGCAGATATCATGAATCTTCATTCCCAATTACATAAGCATGTATAATAAGATGATCAAGAACTTTTTCTATATAACATCATATAATTGTTTTTTAGATGAGATAACATGAGGTGATTTTTTATTTAAGCCTCTGTTTTTACTTCAAAAATATAATAATATTTTCTGATATGTTCTCATATTCTAATTTCCTTTTCTATCATAGTGAAATCTAATTATTTTTTATCATCTATAATCTATGATTTTCTTGAGAATTTTGTATTACAATTGATGTCTTAGCTCTTCAGATTTTAAATATAGAACAAACTCCCTATATTTTTTTACAGAGCTCTGTGATATTGCTTTTTAGTGTAATTATCATATTTACTTCTGGATTAAAACATTTACATTTCATCTTTCATTGGAAGAACTTAAAATCACAAAATTCCATCCATCATGAGTGCATCCAATGCCAGAATTTGCTTTTGAGTACCATTTCTATTAAATGGTTTCAGTTTGGGGCAGAGAAAATACAAGATAATCTTGGATGCCTTAATATTTCAGAAATAAAATGAATAATGTGGAAAAATAGAAACACTTCAAAAGAACATAAGGGGTGGCTCATTTAATTTTGACACAATTTTCAAATAAAAAGGAATAATTTTGACAATTAAAAGAAAAGCAAATTCATGATACCAAGCAAAGAAGTCATAAGATGGTATAGAGATTTTCCATAAAATGTTGACAAGTTTAAGTGTGAAATAAATGATAATAGCATAATTAACCAATTTACATGCACCAATAAAATATTTACCTTAATCAAAGATCATCAACTAATGCTCGAACCACTTTGTAGAATTGTTGTGAACATGATAATAACATAATTTACCAATTAGATTTTGAACATCTTTGAATCTTAACATCCATTCTCCTTTCTTATCATAGAATGATTTTCTCATGGAACAAGGAGTGTTAATGATTGAACATCAAATCTGGTAGGCTTCAGCATAGATTCAGGTTGCAGATTTATTTCCAAGCTTGAATGTCAAGATTTTATCTTTTTCTACTTCATAATTTAAGATTTGTTACTGCTGACCATTTTATGCATTCAATGATTACTATAATGACACATGATGATCAAACAAGATCTTTATTGATGATAAATTATATCATTAGCTACATATACTAACTTACAAAGCTAAACACATGATTGAGTACAAGTGTTTCAAATTTATAATGTGTTCTATATCCCTAAGGATGGCATTGCTTATGGGGAATGAAGTCAGATATAAGTCAGGAATAAAATTTCACTACTCAATTGAAATACTATGTAAGTGTGGAATAGAGTCAATTATTTTTTAGCATCCTCAGCATTTACACAACTCAGAATAGTTCCTTGGGGTGGGATGGAGTTAAACTGGAAGGCTTGTGATGCTTGAGTCTTTGCATTGTGTCTTGTTTAAAGAACAGTTTTTCCCAGATGTATTTATAGTGATATTTGTAACTCAAATTTAAAATTTTAAATACATAAGTTATTATGTGCTAAGTAAACACTAGAAACATTAATGACTAAGCAAGCTAGACACTGCTTTCCATAAATAAATTGATTTGCTACTATGTGGGGAAAGTAGGATTTTGACAAAGATAGTCTAGTTTGGGAGGTTTCACCCTTAAAACCTCACCCCTTAACACCTCTCTGTTGCATTGTTGTAATACACACTGAAGGAGCAATGTAAATCATAAGGGTAAATTTTTGAAGATTTTTACCAGTTCACATGCAAGCAGGGCACTTGGTCATTTAGGGAATGCAAAGGGCAGTGCAACACAAGTCTCCAAGTCTGAAGTCCTGACTTTGTATTCCAGATATATATAAAACTAACTCATTCTGTAAATTTTGGTAAAGTTCTGTTAAAGGTTCAGTTAATTTTTTATTGGTGTATCGTAGGTATACATAATACTGGAAGTCATTAGGTCATATTTATACATGAACATATTTTGATCAGTCTAATTCCCTTTTACCTTTCCTTTCATTCAGTGATCAACCTCATCTTGTTCTTCCATGTGATGGAATAAGAAAGTCATGCTTTCTCTGTAGTCTTACTCCCCAAACCCATAACCCCAGTCACATTATGCAAGAACTTCAGAAAATTCATATTGTGATATCATCTCTAAAGTACCTGAGCAGTACTTTATCCTCAAAACTATTACAGTCATAAAACAGAAAGTCTGAAAAACTGTCATACAGAAGGAAAGTGTAGTAGCAATGCCTACTAGTATATTGGCAGGCTTCTGTGGTATAGGCCTGTAATCCTAGTTACTTGGGAGACTGAGGCAAGAGGATAGAAAGTTCAAGTATAGCCTGAATAACTTAGGGAGACCTCATGCATCGTGTGAACATTTTACATAAAAATAAATGCTACTCACACATAATTAAGAATATTTTAAAAATTTTCTTTGTGAGTTTGCTTGGGTATTTTAAGATGTAAAGTGAATGGTATGTATCATCTGGAAGCAATAATTTTTAGATATTACTGAAGTAATAGCTTCTGTTAAAAATGTCAAATATGGGGCTGGGATGTAGTTCAGTATTGGAGTACTTGTCCAGTAAGTGGGAGGTCCCAGGATCAATCCCTAGCACAGCAAAAGCAAAACAACCCCAAAACATAATTTGATTTAATTTTGTTTATCTAAGTTGCTAAGTTTTCTAAAATTATAGTTTTTCACAGATCTTGTCCCACTATTTTTCTACTCATTCTAAGTTGGAAATACAATACCCATCACAAATTATGTAAGTATCACAATATATTTAGAAAAAAAGCCAAATCACTGAGTAAAAGCATTGGGGGAAAACATAAAATTGTGCATAATTCACAAAGCAATAATTGTTGTATAACTAATTAGTTGTAGGATGTTTATGTGAATTTTTAAAAAAATTTTGGCAAAGTTATGTCATACAATCAAACATATTTCTGAGAGATTTCAGAATAACTTTATTATGTATATAAGGTTAAATCTGTATTATTTCAAAGGAAGACCAAAAGCTAAAGAAAATGAATTCTTAATGGTTTAGTGAGCTCATCTGAACTGACTCAGAGGCAACACAGTTGGATTAGTATAATGGAGTAGCTCAGAATGAGTACTTTTTATATATTCAGCCTTCTAAGATCAATCCTACTAAATAAAAAGAAAAAAAAAAGAAGGGAAAAAAAAGAAAGGAGGGAGGCTGAAGGGAGGGGAACAAGAGAGAGAAGAGAAAAAGGTAGAGATGAGGGAGCAAAGGAGGATAGAAAGAAAAAAAAAGAAAAATGGAATATCACATGGTGTCGAAGAAATTGGAGGCAGACTAGGTCATCGGGTGTAATACTACACTTTTATGAAAATACAATCTTCATCATTAAAAAGTCATAAAATAGGGAGACTATGGGAGTGTAGAATGCTTGATTAGCATTCACAAAGCTCTGAGTTGGATCCCAAGAACCATTAAAAGGGTAGGGGGGGGAACTTCTAATAAATCTTAAATTATGTTTCTAATCTCTCTATAAAAGACCAGATGGGTTTATACTGATTCACACCAATTAGTTTCTTAGTGTAAATTGTCTGCTATAACAAATTAAGATAAACTGGAATGCTTAGAAATAGACATTTCCTTCTTACCATTCACTGGGCTGTGAGATCCAAGTTCAAGATGTAGGACTACTGGATTCCTGGTGAGGAACCACTTCTTGGCTTGCAAAGAGCTGTATCTTTTCTTTATTCTGCAAAGTTGGAGGGAAGAAAGGAAAAGAGAAATAAAAACTTTCAGATCCATTTTTTGTGTGCGGGGGTGGGGGGGTGGGGATATCAGTATGGGGATTGAACCCAGGGTTGCTCTTCCACTGAGCTAAATCTGTAGACTGCTATATATATTATATATATATATGTATTATATATATATACACACACACACATATATATATATGTATTTTTTTTTTTTTTTTTTTTTTTTTGAGACAAGGTCTCCCTAAAGTGTCCCGCCTGGGCTTGAACTTGCCATTCTCCTGCCTCCTCAATCTCCTAAATAACTAGGATTACAGGCCTATGCCAAGGAATCCTGCCTCAAGTCTATTCTTAAAAAGACATTAATCACATTAATGAGGGTCCTATACTCATGCTTTCTCTAAGTTAAATTACCTTCTAAATGCCCATCTCCAAAGACCATCCTATTAGCGTTAAAACTTCAACATACAAAATTTTGAAAGAGCAAAATATTTGGTCCATAAGAATGGTGGAATTGTTATTTATTAAAAATCACGTGGAATAATTGCTGTGGTCTTTTGTAGAAAATAAATACGCCGGAATAGAAGAATCAATGTAGTTCACTTTCAGGCAAACTGAATAAATACTAAGCCCGTTTCACTTTTTTTAAACTTTGTATTTATGTTTTATTTATTTTTTTATGTAGTTGAATATTCACTTTATCTTAAAATTTGGTAAATTATGATTAATAACTTATAAGATAAGTGTTCAATATTTTAACTGTGATGCACAATATGTCATTCAAGGAATTATGAATTCATAAATATCTCAGTTAAAAAACACACTAATTTTTTATTACACACCAACAATAAATAGCTCAGACTAGCCTTGAAATGTTAAAGTTCTACGGAAAAATTTGAGCAACTTCTGAGTCTGTTTACTACTGAATGGAAAAGATGATTGACCTATTCCAGTTATAATTGCCAATGCCAAATATGACAAACTATGATGAATATAAATGTTTGTGGCAGTTAAAGGTCATCAATTTCTAAGAAATATTGTTTTTCTCCATAGACATATTATTACCCCAATTAGCAACTGAATTTATGTTGGTATTGGCCTTCACAAATAAACATAAAATTATTTTGGAAGCTATTTATGGGCCAGAGTTGTGGCTCAGTGGCAGAGTGCTTGCCTACCATGTGTGAGGCACTAGGTTTGATTCTCAGCACTGCATATAAATAAATAAATGTCCATTGACAACTAAAATTTTTTTTTTATACAAGAGAACTGTTATGTTATTAAATAAGCTGTGTAAAACAAACTTATTTAACACAGAAAATTTGGGTAACTGTTCAGGATTAGAATCATTTTTTAAAAAGCTATTGATCCAAAATAAACTATTTTGAAATAGCCTGTGAAATGTGTACTTATTCCCCCTTAGATAACAAGAATCTGATACTTGGCAGTGATCTCAGAAACCCCCAATACAACTCATTATTTGAAGGAGATTATCACTTAGAGCATCCTGGACACCTTATGGCTGGGTTCTGCTTTAATGCATAGGGAGACAACAATGGTATTGTGTTAAAGAGAGCTGTTCTACAGGGCATGGATTTCAGTGGTAGAGCACTTGGATAGTATGTGGGAGGACCTGGACTAGATTCCCGGCACTAGCAAAAAAGAGAGAGAGAGAGAGAGAGAGAGAGAGAGAGAAAGAGAGAGAGAGAGAGAGAGAGACCTATTTCCCTTTGTTCAATAGAAATCACTACAAATGTGTTAAGTAGGTGTTATTTACAAAACACCTCTATCTATGATTTCATTTTATTTTCATCACCTCTGTAAAATATACATGGTGGCTATTACTATCCTCAGTTATATATTGAAATATCGTTGAAAGAGCTTGTGGCTTTTCCAAGATATCACATTCAACAACTGAAAGCTAAAACATGGGGCTGGGTTCATAATAGCAGCAGTAGAGTCCTTGCCTAGGACACACCTAGCACATGTGAGGCACTGAGTTCTAGTCTTGATACCACTTAAAATAAATACATAAAATAAAGATATTATGCTATCTACTACTTAAAAGAATATTAAAGAAAAAAAGAGAAGAAAGAAAGAAAGAAAGAGAGAGAGAGAGAGGGAGGGGGGAGGGGGGAAGGAAGATGAAACATAACTCCAGGCTTCTGATTTGTAATCAGAATTAATTTCATTCCACACCCTATGACCAAATTTTTCATGAATCTTTTCTGCCTTCTTTTCTCTTTAAAACAAATAAATGGCATTAAAGGTCTTTTGCATATCAATCTCCTTTATTATATGACAACACTCTTCCTGTTATCTCTACAATGCATGTTTTCAAGAACTGTGTATTATTATTTTATTTACCTAAATATCCTGAAATTAATTGGATTTTCATCATTTTTGATACCCAGCTAAGAAAGATAGACAATATATCAGACTTAAATGCTAGGGGTCAAGAGATGCATAATACCTACACAGGTTGGCTTTCTGTGGTTACCTTCCTGATGTTGGACACTGCATTGCCATGAATTCATATACTATTTAAAAGTCACATTACTTTACTTGTTCATATTCAGCAAATAAACTTAAAAAGTATTTTGACAAGTACTATAGTGAAGAAAGTTTTTTAACAATTTTTGTACTTACAGATATTTCTTAATCTACATGAATTTCTTTACATTTTTCCTTGTTAAACATGATCCTCTTGAATTATATACATCAGTCTATTCTGTCAAGAACTTTCTGAATCTTAATTCTGTCATCCATCATATTATGTCTTTCTCCGGTTTCTGTCATATACAAAATTGATAAATATAACTTCTTTATCTTGATCCAAATTGCTTGAAATGTAATTCCACAGGAAAAAGCTGAAAATTTTAGACAAGCATTTTTAAGCCTTGGTTTTCTTATTTCTAAAATTATGGAGTTGACTTGGATGAACTAATGAGTGATTGTGCCAATACTACATAACGTGCACATGTATACTCTACTCTACTTACATAAAATACCACAAGAAAATTTGGAATAGCTGTATTGGTGAGTTCCTTGACTAAAAAAATGCATATTATTTTCAACAATATTCCTGAATTTTATTATGGTACTGATATTTACATTTTTTCTGCTTAATAACAAGTGAATTAACAGACAGGTAAATTGAAAAGACATTCTTTAAAGTGATCCATAAATTGGATCCTTTTACATACCACAAAAGGTGTCATTTTCAGGCATACCATACTTTAGAATTTTATTTGACACATAGTTTGGTAATAATTGTGTCATAAAATAATTTATATGTGCATCTAATGATATGCATGTGTTAAAGTTCTATTTTTTTGTGAGTGCAGTAATTTAAAAGCCAAAATAAGATTTAATCCAAAATTTTGTTATCTGAAAAGTTAGTTGTAGGGTTTAAATATACTTCCGATGAATAGTTGGCTAAGAAACCAAATATTCTACTAAAAAATGCAGTCATTATTAAAGTGATAATTTATACTGAAGAATATATAGTAAATGGCTAAAATCAGTAATCTAGATTATCCTTGTAAGATTTTGTCCCATTTGACAAAATACCAAATATATTTGTTCAATAATATATATTCCATATAAAGAAGTATCAATTACATTGAATTTATTACATTAAAAGATTCTTGAATTAAAAGATGTGAATTATTTTATACTTATCAGTTTGCTAATTCAACAAACATTATTTATTGGGTATTAGGCTTTATTGTAGTTAAAAATGAATGGTTTGTTGTATTTGCAAGAATAATATAAGTTGAGAGACTTAACTACTAGAATATTGTTGTGTTTTGAATATGAAGTGTTCCCCAAAGACTTGTGTGTTTAAGGCGTGGTTTCCAATATCACAATATTCAGAGATGAGGCTGTTGGGGAATAATTGGGAAACAAGGTCTCTGACCTCATCAGTAGTGAATTAATCCATTGAAAGCTCAAAGGTCTACTGAGAGGTGCTAGAAACAGTACACAGGTGGGCTGTAATTGAGGGAGCTTGTCACTCGGGGAGACCTTAGGGGCTCTATCTTGTGTCTGGTCTTTTCTCTTTCTCTCACTCTATCTCTATCTCTATTTCCCAAGTCCCATGAGGTAAAGAAATTTGTTCTGTCATGCCCTTCTGCCATGATGTTCAGTCTCAACTCAAGCCCAAAGCATTGGAGGCAGCTGATTATGGACTGAAACCTCTGAAACTGTCAATCAAACAAATCTTTAGCCCCATATGGTGGCATATGCCTCTAATCCCAGTGGCTTGAAGGCTGAGGCAGGAGGATCACCAGTTCAAAACCAGCCTCACCAATTTAGTAAGGCCCTACACAACTCAAGGACCTTGTCTCTAAATAAATCTAAGGACTAGGGATGTCGCTCAGCAGTTAAGTGCCCCTGACTTCAAATTCAATACAACAATTAATCAATCAATCAATCAATCTTAGTCCTCCAAGTTCTTTATTTCAAGGTATTTGGACACAGCAACAAAAAGTCAACTAACACAAATAAACTTAATTATATCAATTTTTAAAAATATATTTCCTGACCATCTATTATACTTCGGAGGCTTTGCCAAATTATAAATATATAAAGCACCTGCTAAATAGGACATTAAAGGCATTATAGCTTACTAAACATAACTACTTTAACAAAACAATTTTCTAGTCAAAATATCTTTTTTGGGTATAAATTCCTAACATGATTGACTGAAGTGTATTTTATTACTAAATATGAGCCATTAATTTAATCAAAATTTATCTAAACCTAGATACCTTTACCTATCTACCCACCTACCTCTATTATATTATTGTTTCTTAAAAAAGAAAGTTACTATAGTTTTAAAGCACATAATATATAGGATGGCTTACTAAACTGCTTATTTCTTATGTATGAACTGCTTTAGTGTGAATGTAAATTAGGAATAAAATTTCTCCAGTAAGTGCCATCCATAAAGTAGTCACAGCTTACGTACTATTAATAAAATTCACAACACATGTTTTAAGGCATAGAATTTTTTTCCAAGCATGTTAGAATGTGCTTCAGGATTATATTTGCAAATTATAGATCCATTATTTATGAATACATCATAAAATTACATCTGAAAAAATATCAGCCTGTCTGAAGTTCTTTACAAACATTGCTGTCTCTATTTGGCTAAATATTTATTTTACTGAGGAGAAAGTGGAATGCATAGTACTTAATATCAAAATATTTTTCCATCACAGCATGTGCAGGAGTAGGAGGTTGGTAATAGTGTAATTTCTTTTTTACTTTTTCTTTTTCTTTCTTTCTTATTTTTTTTTTTTTGATGAGTGCTAAAATGGTTCAGAGAGTATGTGAAATATATTTAATTCTTTTAGTAGGTCTAAGTTTTGTTTGAGAACAGATTTTGCAGTCAACATGAAAAAACCTGCAAATGAAATGGAAATTTTAAATCCCACAGCTATTGGGGCCAAACTATAGAAGATACAGAATTCAAACTCCAACTCTTATGGAAAATGTAAGTTAAAACTATTTTGATGGTGTCCTGAATATTAAAATCTGGTCAATGTTTGCTATTGCTTTTTACATAACCATCCAATTCCAAGACACTTACCCTGAATTTAATTTTCTTATCCAGTTTTCACATTCTTCCTCTATATTGCTTTAAATTCACCTGTCTTCATCCTCTATTAATTTTAGTTTTCTTTCCTCTCCTTTGCTCATTTACATTAAATAAGAGCCTCTGTATAAGTACATTTTCTGCCTTCAAATGTGTTTCCCAGAGAAAGCAATTTCATATACTTTCTTTTCTGATTATTATAGATCATCTAATCCACAGGTCCATCAGTTTGTGGACCAGTTCTGTTTACCCAGTTCTCTGTATCCTCTCTATGAGGTATCATATTGATTGTCTTGACGTTAATTTTGTTCTGGAGCATTCTGTATCTTGTAAATTGAAAGAGAGATTTTATCTATGGTGAAACATGGGAAAAGATGTTAGTCCCCAGAACATCACTGAGCATTCTGTGCCTTTTGTCATTCTGACAATGTTCTAGAAACAATGTAAGCAACTATGCCTGTGTCTTTCAGAACATTCTTTTTATAAAGTAGACCACATTCAATTGTGATAGAATAATATGAAAATATGACATGCTAATTTGTAAATAATGTATTTCAGCGGAGTGGAGATGAGTGTAGCTTTTGCAATGATTTAGATAAAGCTGTGGGAGAATGCATCAACACATGGAAAGTAATGGGGAGACAATAAGAGAACAATGTAAAGAAGAAAAAAACTGGAAGGCAAGAAGAGAGATGGGAATGAAAAGAAATAAGGTACATATCAGCTTCTACCAAATCATACCATTATTATGTGCTTAATTCCTACATAGCACCTTTTAGAGATTTCTTTGCAATATATCACAAGCATATTTTGAAAAACGATTACATTTATTTTACTTTAACAGTGAATATCGCTGATGAAAATTATTTAATATTAGTGAACAACTTTTGAAGATTTTTCTGCAACTGTGAATAAAATATTTTTTCCTTTACATCAGTAACACTCTGTCCCTTTTAGTCTGCATTGATGGCTAAGTGTTCTTAATGTATTCACTCTGTTTGTTTTAACTAAGAAATCAAATTTCCAAAGAGTTTTTCAGCATTATTGTCATCATTTAGCATATCATTTTGAGCTATTTCAATAGGAATAAACGGTAGTTTTTTTGCTACATCATTTTCTGATTTTTGTTATATATGGGCTTGTGAAACAATTAAAAACTGAAGGGAGTAACTGGGAAAGGATATGTCTTTGTCCTCTAGGGATCTCTTTCCATACCATTCTGCCATTAGTGGGACATTTTCTTGGATGCCACACTTTATGATTTCCAATTAATCATCACCTCAGAAGAATCTGCATTTGCCTGCAAATAGTGCTTTGTTGCATTTTCCCTTCCTCTATTTCCAATATTTAAAAAATATTGCATTTCCCCTTCCTCTATTTCAATATTTAAAAAATCAGTCACAAATTGAAAGCAAGATTTTACATATCCATCAGCTCTCAAATAAAAAAAGCAGAGTATTTGATGCTGCATTGATAGGTTAGGTTATAGCATTTTGCACATATCATGGGAATTCTATTACAATTAAACACCAAGTTTTGATAGACCCAATCTCTTCTCTTCTTAGTTTGCACTAGAGTTAATGACAATCATATGCAGACTTGAATTTCTTTATACTTGAGTAAATCAAAAGTAATAAAAGTCTAGAAGGTGAAAAGAAGATTTATTCTGTAGAAAAGTAAAAGAAAATGTCTAAAGACTAATTTTGTTTGGCTTACTTTGTGTAGAACAATCAATACACTAATTCTCCCACTTACTTTATTTTTTAAAGATGTTCAGTACTTTTATATTCAAATCCATTTTCTTCATTCAGTGGCAGTTATTATAATGCATACCCTTTCATTTTTGCATTTATCTTTAGAAAAACATTCCATTGCTTGGTGAAAAAGAAAAAGCACTTAAAACATTCTTTTAAAAAAGTTGCCTGTTTGTTTTGTGATGATCTCAGACAAATGAAAATAGCAAGAAATGAGTCAATATGTGACTCAATATAATATGTTTCTGAACCTCAATTCTCAATTTCCTCACATTTTTCTTGGTGGTAGAAAGTAAGCTTATCCGAACATTCTTACCCCTCATTCTCTGTTTCCAATTACAATCCATAGCATCCCTTCTACTGCCACTTCACTCCAAAGTCTATCCCCATCTGCTTGTCAGAGAACAGCAGACAGGTTTTCAGGGCATACTAAATTAAACAGAAAATTAGAGTCAAATTTCATTAGGAAAGAAGTATGAACATGGAGACTTTCTCCTGGAAATTGTGAAGCTAAAATCGGGTACTGACAATTCCATGCCTCTCCATAGGACTGTTTGGGAATTGAATCTATTGAAAAGAAACAAAGATGAATTTTTGGAAAAAGTAGAACACAAAGCTGGTGATGAGAGTTCTGAAAGTTCAGCGCTATCTCCATGCTTGTAATGCAGACCACAAGCTGAATTGCACAGGCCATGTTATAACTGGATGGCACTAAATGTTCAGGCAATTGATCTATATTCAGAATGATACCATCTGATTAGGGCCTCCCTGATTCCAGGCCTGGGCCCTGATAATGACAAATTCTTAATGAGAGTTCATGTAATTCTCTCTTGGAACTTCTGTGATCAGAGAGATGTATGTGTTCAGAGACTATTCTGGTGTAGGTAACTAGGCTTCTGGTAGCAGAAGACAAAGTATGGCTTACCATATCTGTACGTGAAAGCTTTGGGAAGACGATATTGATGGAAAATTCCCATCAGATCAAGGTGAGCTGCAGTCTGTGTGGGAGGGGTGCCCAGAGGAATCTCACATAAGCCAATTATTCCTCTGAGTACTATAAATAATAATGAGGAATAGTCACTTTTAACAGTTGGGAAGATATGGGACTTTTGATGATTTCAGGAAGGTGAAAAAAATTATCATTCTATAGAAAATAAAAGAAAGTGACTAAAAATTAAAATATTCTGCTTGATTTACTTTGTGTAGAACAACCAGTAGATAATTCTCTGTCGAATGAGAATTATTTAACACTGCCTGTTTCTTTGCCCATCTCTCAGATGTATTTTGTTGCACTATCTCTGGCATATTTCAAATCTTCATACTATTCAAGAGAAGAATTGCTTTCTGAAGGAAGAAGGATGAGTAGTGCCTTTGATCATGTATGTGTGTGGAGGGGTGTGTGTGTGTGCGTGCTTGTGAAAATCATGGTGTGATGTATTATATTGCTTTTGCCTTCATTGTAATTTTCTCTTTTTACTGATTAATCTGAAAGATTGGTTTTGTGATATCTTGCCTTAAGTAATGTTTTCAGAGTGACAAGATGAAGCAGTAGGAGGTTTTAGATTCTTCCCACATTTTGTAAAAACCCAAATTATATAAGTAGGAGATTCTTCTTTATTTCTTTATGTTTTGGTACTGGGGAATAAACCCTGGCTGCTCAAGGCTGAGCTACATCCTCAGTCTTTCTTAAGTTTATATGTATTTATTGAGAAACAGGGTCTCCCAAAGTTGCTGAGGCTGACCTCAGATTTGTGATCCTTCTTCCTCAGCTTCCAGAGTCACTGTGATTACAGGTCTGCATTACTACACCTGACTTGAACAGGAAATTCTCAAACTTAAGGCCAATAGAGGAGAATTTAGAAGTTCTGTTAAACTTAATGGAAAATATTACGCTATTTTTATTACTTAGCCCTAATTTCGTTGTAGTATTTCTTTCAATAATTTATGTAGAAATAAAGCTCAAGAGAGTAAGGAGTTTGGAGACTTTGTTACCAAGAGTAATTGCACATTTGATATTATATAAAACCTGTTGCCAATAACACAAAATAATCTTTATGATTATAACTCTATCATAATAAGCATATTTATTAGATCCACTTCTCTATCAGTATTTGCTTATGTATTCATTAGGGTACTCTGATATTACTATATCATATATCTATAATATGATCAATTTTCTTTTTTCTTTAAAAACTCATTTTTTTTAGCATTATTCTGAGAAAGGATTTATAGATATCACTAGAGAGCAAAAGAGAGCTGTCAACACCAAAGTCTAAGATCCTTGACTAAAAGGAAGTTCTGAAATGTCATCATTCTGTAGAGAACTCTTGTCCTGGGAAAAAAGTGAGTTCTGTGGGCATTGGAAGCCTGTCTTGGAAGACACCAACTTTTGAGAAGATAGTGGCTGAATTTAGCACCACCATTCAATGTATTCTAGTCACTTGATGTCAGGGTCACATAAGTATTATATGAGACTCTAAATCAACACAGGTCAGTGAATCAAGAAGTATGTCTAAGGCCACAGTTTGGTTCAGGTACCAGTGGGCTGGGAGGGGAGAATACCACACAAATATTTTCTCAGTATCTTCAGAGCTTTGTAAAAACCTAAACCTTGCCATACCCTCGAGTCAATAATGTCTAACAATGACTTTGTTGAACACTCCTATTATGGTGGTGTTATGAAAACAAGGTAAAACACAAATTGATCTCAACAAAAATTTGTTCAATTTTCCTGTGTTTGGAACCTGAGGTACCGATTACAAAACATAATATCTCTAAAAGGAAATTTGTATGACATTTTGTATCATAGATATTTTATTTTCTATCTGTATAAATGTTGTTCCTTGTTTACAGTTTTTTCAATTCAACAAAAATATATTTTGCCAAAACATGAGATGTTAAAACTGAGAATTTTCAATTTTGCTAGGCTTTGGTGTATGTGTGTGTGTGTGTGTGTGTGTGTGTGTGTGTGTGTGTGCGTGCTTGTGCATGTGTGGGTATTTTTGTTAAGTCAACATTTTATTTCATACCTCAGGTGACTCATGCTGGCCAAATTTAAGTGCTACCTATTGGTCTTGTGGAAGATTAATAAATTCTCTGTTTTTTTCATTTTTTACCCTTAAGGAGAGACATGCTTCTCTTTTTCCATCTGTGGTCATTCTCTACTATGCAATAACTGAAAATCAAGAGGCTCTTTGACTCTCCTCCCTCAGGTACTCTGAATCACTTTCCTAAAGCTGTTATTACGTTGAAGGACGTGAATGTTAGTACATTTACTCAGAATTTGCTTTAAGCATTTCCAGTGAACCGATATGAATAAGACCTTAATTTTCAACCATCTGTTTTCCTTCCACAGTAGAAGTTAAGAAATATATTCTGAGTTTCAGTTGCTATTTTCTTTTCTGGGTTAGATTTTTCCTTGTTTTTCAGAAATCTTGGGTGCTGAAAATTCTTCCCATGTCAGTAAAAACTATGAAGTATCAACAAAATTACTGAAGAGGGAATGGACATTTTTAATAATTGTGAACCTTGGCAAGTAACATATTCATTGTTTCTCTTTGTTAGGTACATCAAGAGTTCATCTTTTTAATGAAATTTGATCAATTTTTTTTCTCAGAAACTATATATGTTTTAAAAAATGAACCAACCATTAGGTTAAATTTTCTTCTTCTATGAAAGAGTGCCCTCAGAAACACTTTCTTGAGAGCATTATCCTTAACGATTACAACCTTTATATGCTTCTCAGTTTGCTCTTTCTTTTCCCTCTAAGACTAAAAATGAGCCATGAGCTTTCTGACTGTATAATTAGACAATAAAACCTATAAAAGTATTCAATTAACATTTTAATGGGCTTCCAAGTTTTGCATGTGTTTACTAGATATATCTTCTAAATGTAAAGTTTATCTGACAACTAACAGTCAAAGAAATTCAGAAAACGTCACTCTCCCTCAAACTGGAAGTGATTGGTAGCAATTGTGGGAATAGGAAGGGGGAAATAATCTTATTTTGTATCATCTCATGAAACTGCTATTCCAGGAATACAAACTTCTCTCCCATCTCAACTTATGTACTACAAAAGAATAATGAGAAAAATGGTGGTAATAAGTGGTATAAATTTCAATGTGGTTCTAATTGAAAAGTAATGCTGGTTCCAATGCAACGATTTATTTAAGATATATAAGTAAGCATATTCTACTGCTTTTAGTAAATAAATAACTGAAAATATAAATAAAATTAGATAACTATTTAAATACACAGTCTTTTGTTTATACTGTAGTAAGGTTTATGAGCTTTTGTTTTATTTGCAAGTTTACAGTTATATTTATTGGTACATTTTTAACCTGTTCAGGGTCATTCTCATTGACCTAAATAATCTTATTTACTTTTCCCAGTACTGTTCAGAAATTTGACCCTTTAAAAAATATTTGTTCTTTTAAAATGTTCTTTTTCAAAACATGTTCTATTTTCAGTCTCCAAAGACAGACCACACAGGGTTTCATATTTATCAATGATAGATTCAGCATGCGGGGTGATTTGGAAGATTTATTAATTACTGAGGTTCATTAATTGGAAAGATATAAATATATTGAAACTCAATTCTGTTTTTTACTCCAATCCATGGAAATATCATTTCCTTTATTATTTACATCTGTTCTAAATAAACCAGTGTTGTGGCCTGAAGTTTTGTCTATTCAGTCCTTCTGTATAATTAATAATAAAAGCTGTATAAACATGTCAAACCCAAGAAACAGTGTATCAAGTAAGGCTTAGAACAGAAAACAAGGGAAGCTAAAATGGGCCAACCACATCCGTCTTGCTAAAATCTCAAATCTCTCTCATGAAATCATAAAACATTATTTACGTGGTGAAGACTTTACTTGTAGAGCATTGGGGTCATCACAAAGCAAGGCAAAGAAACACCCAAACATCAAATAAACAAATGAACAAACTATCGAAACAGCAATTACAGTCATTCCAGGTGTTATGTACTCTGTCCACATGCTTGGGAAGAAATAACTGGAATACACTGCATTAATATCCTTCTGGCCACAGAAAGGAAGCAATTAGAGCAGATTTAGCAGTGGCACAAAGGTCCTGTGATGGGGGTGCACAGAGAACAAAGGTAACAGGGCTCAAACGGAGAGTGGGGAGAGTCACTGACAAAGGCAGGAGGGGATGTGTCAGTTTTCTAGAAAGTATTGGTTTATTTTTTGGCACATATGTAAGGTGTTCTAACTACTGGTCTATGATAAAATTTAAATATATTTTGTAATATCTCAAAATATTAAGTACTTATATAATACTTATTCAAGAAATTCAAGAAACATACCTTAAAAACCTGAGGGCATGAACTGAATTGAAGTTTAAAGTTAATTATTTTAGTAGCAAGTGATATAACATATATACTGGAGACTATAATTTTATTTATTTAAAACTTCTCTCAACTGACTTTTTCTGATAAAGAGAGGTTCTTCTTTACTTTAAAAAAATAAAAAAAAAAAAAAGACACAATCATTAATTTCATTCCGATTCTCTGTACAAGTTGCCTGGAGAATGGTGTCCTTTTGAAGTGTCCCTTTACCCAGTCCTCACTGAATCCAGTGTAAGGTGCCATTCTGCTCTTGAATCAGGGCAGTTCCTTAGGCTATAGCTAAATCTCCTTTCTGCCCAATGATAGAGACTGTATTTCTTGAAACCTTTATGATTCTTTTTTTTTTTTTTTTTTTTTTTTTCTGGTCAGCTCTCTGGAAGGAGGTATTCTCGCCCAATGGCACAGCCCAGTTGTGGGGGTTTCTGCCAAGTCCTGTGTGGAGGAGAAAAGGGTTAACTGCCAGAGGACAATGTTGGCTATAAATCAATTACCCCAAAACTTATCTAATCCATAAACATACAAGAAATAATACTCCTTTTAAATGAGAGGGGGCATGACAGGATCGGGCCATACCAGATATGGCCTCTAACAACATGGAGTAGCCCAGCTCTCCTTTGTTTATTATCACACAGGTAAAGGGGGCCAAGTCCGGGAGGAGCTTCTTCTGTGATGAACAGGATGGGGTGGAGATAGGGGAGCCATTTTCTTAGGGAAACTATGGCAGAACCAGACAGGGAACCACTCCCACAGTGCCACATGCCCCCATCCCCCCCAATCTGAGACAGACCTCCATGTCTGCCAGTTCGGAGAAGTCAGACCTCTGTGTCATGAGGCTCAACCTTGTCTGATTCTGCTAGATAAGAATGGTTTCCCACACCCAGTGCTAATGCAATCTATTTCTGTCTTCTTTTTCTAGCTCTCTTATTATTAAAAAAAAAAAAAAAATCCATTATTGCTATGCTTCAGCTGATTGCTGCTTTTCTGAGTTGGATTCCAAGACTTTCCCTCTGCTCCTCTGTTTCATCATGCAACTGCCCAATGGTGGATTTAATGCTATCCTGGGAAGCAGGCAGTATGCACTAGCTGCTACTCACCTTCTATTTTCGACCCATCATCTCAGGTTTTATAGTCAGAGTCTCTATCGCTTTCATTTGGCAACTAATTACAAATATGTCAGAGATTCTTGATCTATGATTCATTTGATTAACTTCCAAATGTTTTACTTTATCTTCCATGGTTGGAAGATTTTTCAAAACCTTTTCATACAGTTAGACATTCATTCTTTGGCTCTACCCAATCTACAGTTTTAGGCTAAGAATTTACTTAGGTAAAAAGTCCATATTTTATTTCTTGAAGTTTCACATATTTATTTCATACCTTCTAAAATATATTTTTCTCTTTAACACTTTAGCAGATTTTAAGTCTATTGGTGTACATTCTACATGCCTTTTAATGGAATTAACTTTGTTGAGTTTTTGATGCTCACAATTCTGAAATATATTGTGAATCTTTTAATATTTATTTGTAGCGAAATCCATAAAAATTTTCCTCAAAACACCCAAGGGATGGATTTGAGGTTAATTTGCCATGATTCCATAGAGGGTAACAATTAAGAGACATGTCTTGCATAACAGCCTATTTCATGGTTTACAAAGGGAAAAGTATTACACATTATCTTAGGTAGAGAATAAGTTCTATCCTAGGGAAAAATCTTTGTCCTTATCCCTTACCAATCACTAGTTGGGAGTTCCTGGTTCACAGATCAAAGATAACCATGTATTACTGTGAACACAAATAGTTGAGAGATGCTCCCACATGTGGTTTCTTTTAAGTGAATTCATAAACAGAAAGAAAAGAGAATGCATTGTGATTAAATAATTTGCTATGATCAGGATTTTTAAATAAATATTTGAATTTTATGTTTCTTTGTTTATATTTTGAAGGCTTTATTAAAATTTTTTTGTTATTTTTATATATACATGACAGTAGAATATATTTTGACATGTTTATAAAAACACGGACTGTATCTTTTTCAAATTAGAATCCCAGTCTTGTGGTTATATATCATGTAGAGATTCATTGTGGTGTATTTATATTTGTACATAGAAAATTGGTGTCAAATATTTTTAAAAATTCTTTTTTTCAGCAAGTGAGTATATTGTTTCTCAGATTTTGAGTCTTCTTAGGCAATTTTGATGAATATTAATTATATAATGGTTGAAATGATTAATAACATCTAGCATTGTAACTAAGAGCTTGCTTTGTGAGAGAAGCAGATTTTATGTTATGAATGTTTCTCTTCCTCATATTCATATTCCTCATATGTAATTTCAACTATAGAAGCAACAGCAAGATCTATTGAATACTTAATATATATAACATTGCATTAACAATTTGACAACTTTAGAGGATAAATGACATATAATTTGACAAACTATGCAGTTACTTAGGATATGTTTCTCTTCAGAAGACAGCTGAGAAATTCAAAAGTTTAATTTCAAAATTTTATATAACAAGTTCAATAACTTCTCACATTCACTGGGTTTGTAACAAATTTGAACTTGTACTTAAATATATACTAAGCTGTGTGGCAAGATGACTGCTGTGTAATATCCCCCAAGTGGTCATCTTTCCACAGATATATCTAATTGAGCCATTATTCATGAACCAAACAGACAGGGAATAGGTAGATATGAGCAGTGGGAACACAGCAAAGGAAAAATTTCTACAAACTGAGTTCAAATGATAACTATCAACATGTTTTTAAGGAAACAACTTGCAAAAAGTCGTCCTAGCCATGCTCTGATTTAAGATAATAACATATAACAAACAGCATATTATACATACATTTTTCTACTCCAGGTTCCTGGAGGAAAAAAGATAGCTCTTATCAGAGACTGGAGAACTCAACAGTCTCCAAATCAATGAAAACTAGTTTCAGAAAAAATTTACTGGTGCAGGCCAGGATGACCAAAAGTTTCCTTTAATTCCTTGGCATATTATTCAACCTTATTGTAATTATAAATTTTCAGCCTGATGAAAACTGACTCTTAACCCCAGTAAAGGCTGGGGCACAAATAAGAAATTGCTGAGAGAACCTACTTTCTTCTTGGTAGATGCTGTTTTTAACCCTCCTTTGTCATCTGATAAACTTTACTATATTTTTACTATACCTCATGTCTTGCATAAACTCTTCTTTAGCAGGAACACAAGAGTCAAGACCCAATACAATGTCTGCTAACAAAAGTACCCGCACAAGAACTAAGGAAACCATAGTGCCTGATTCTTATACAACAACAGAAAAAGACATATTGAAGAAGGCAGTAGGAAAAGATTTGCCAGCACCACAACTCCCCCAGCTGCAAGTGATGCAGTATGGAGAAAATCATCTTTGGGAGAAGGAGTAGGAATTAAATCTAGGCCACAATCTTGAACTGAACCAAGTACTAAACACACTAGGGTAAAGCCCAGTGCTAGCAGACTCTCACAGTCTACCTCCAGGTCAATACCCTGGAATTGGATTAGTAAAGAGGTAAAGAGGAGGCCTCCATCACCACCCCCCACCAAACTTGGGTGGTAGAGCAGGGAGCAAAATTATAACCACTGGAGAGCATGAAACAAAAACTAGTGTAAGACTTTGCATGAAGAGAATAGTCAGGTCTATCAAGGTAAGAATGAAAACCAGGCAGAGACAAATGTTGCTATATCCAGGCCATAAATGACAGAGGTGATTCTCAACCTACTTTGGCATTCTTTGCATGTGGTACAAACTTGAGTTATGACCTTCTTTAGTGATAGCCACAAAGAAGGTCTGGAGCATGCCTGAGAATGTGCAACTTGATCTAGCTCCAAGATTCAGGAGTAAAATAGCTTAGCATCTTTATTGATGAATGAGTAATATCTTCAGCATCCATTTCAAAGCCTTGGGCAACATAACCATTGCCAGGTCTGTGCTCATAGATGAAGCTCTAGACCTGCTTTACCATCAGGTGTATTATCTTTCTACCAGGATTGGTCGGGATGAATTCAGCATGTATCACTACTAGCGTTAGCATGAACCATGGGGTGCCACTGATATTGTTTAGGTATGTACAGCTGAGATTCAGATGTGATACCACATCTGGTGAATGAATGAAGAAATTATGATATACATATATATATATATCACAATATATATGTAATGAAATACAATATAACCATAAAATAAATGGGATCCTGCCATTTGCAACAGCATGTATAGAACCAGAGATTATAAAGTTAAGTGAAATGATTCATGTACAGAATGACAAAGTATTGCTTGATCTCATATATTGAAATCTGAAAGGTTGATCTTCTAAAACATGGAGAGTAATACAGCAGTTGTTATGGTTTAATTATAAAGCTTCCCCAAAAGCTTATGTGTGAGAAAATACAAGAAAGCATAAGGTGAAATGATTGGGGTATGAGAGTCTTAAACTAATCAGTGCATAATCCTTTGATAAGGATTAAATGAGTGGTAACTGTAGGCAAGTAGGATGTGGTTGGAGGAGGTAAGCTTTAGGAACATGCCTTTGAAGTACAAATTATGTCTGTGATGCAGAGAATATATCTCTTCTTCCTGATCAAGTCCTGAGCCACTGTCCTCCACCATACTTTTCTGCCATAATGTTCTGCCTCACCTTGAACCCAAAGGAATAGAGCTAGCTGTCTGTCTATAGACTGAGACTTCTGAAACCGTGAGTCCCCCAGATAAACCTTGTATCCTCTAAAACTGTTCTTATTGTGCCTTTTAGTCCCAGTAGTGAGAAAGTTGACCAAAACAGAAATTGGTACCAGGAGTTGGGTTGTTTATATGACAAACATGACCATGTGGTTTGGAGATGTTTAGCAATGAGAGTTGAAAATGCTTTAGATTGTTGTGAGCAGAACTTAAAGGGCCATTTGCTAATAGGATTGTGCACAGTAACAACAGGGCTTTCATGAGGTTTCACAGAGGGAGGATTCTGTGGGAAATTGGATTAAGAGGCCTTTCATGTTATATTCTGGCTAAGAAGTTGTGTGCATTTTTGTTTTTGTTTCTTTTGGGCACTGGGAATTGAATTCAGGGGCACTCAACCACTGAGCCACATCCCCAGCCCTATTTTGTATTTTATTTAAAGACAGGGTCTCACTGAGTTACTTAGTACCTTACTTTTACTGAGGCTGGATTTGGACTCTCAATCCTGCCTTAGCTTCCTGACTAACTGGGACTATAGGCATGTGACACCACACCCATAAGTTGTGTGCATTTTTGCCTGTGTCCTGAGACATTCTGTGAAGTTGAACTGAAATGTGATGAATTACTTATTCTGGCGGAAAATAGTTTTAGACAGCATAGTATTCAGGCAGTGGCATGGATGTTGCTGATTTTTTTAGCCAAGTTTATTGTGATAGTCAGGAGCAGAAAGCAGTTCAGGTAGATTTATTAAAAAAAAAGTACACTTGAAAGGTGTGAGTAAAACTGTGGCTATGGAAGTTGCAATTGTTAAAGACATTACAACCACTGCAGAAATGCTGTGGACTTATAAAAGATAGCTTGAAGCTATCTCAGAATTGGCAAGACCACACCCATCTCAGGCGTAAGGGAGTAACAATAAAAATTCCTTTGAGAAGAGATCAGTGACCCACTCCGCTTGTACATGTGTCCTAGGAAGTTGTTTTACCATGCTGTCATCCATGCACTTGGAGGTTGCTGTAGGTGCTTTTTCCTGGATCCTTGGCTGATGTTTGAGATGGTGGTAGACCTTGGCAGGAAACATATGGTACTGATTCTGCAGGATTGCAGAATATCAAAGTTAGGAGGTCATGGAGGCTTCAAAGGAAGGCCTGGGAGGCCAGGAAAAGTGCAGCAGGGTTGGGGTCCCTGTGGACAGTCCTTAGGAGGGTGCTACTTGAAGATGTGACTAGAAAGTCCAAGTTGCAGTGGAGAACTCAAAGATCAAGAAATGTCAGTACCAGGGAACATCTGCCCAGGAAAGCTGCAGGAATTGAGCAGAAACAAGTCAACGGAGAGGCCATGTGGGCTGCAATCATCAAAGACATATGGGTAGAGCTACAAAAGTCCTTTGGAGAGAACATAGGATTCCATGTATTCCAGATGCTGAACACAGAACCACTGAACTTTCCACCGAGATTTCAGTTTTGTTTTCATTCCATTCCTTCTTTCTATGTCCTTATTTTTCTGAATGAAAATATTTACTCTGTACTTTTATATGTTGATACTTGTAAATTGCTTTTGATTTCTACAGGAGCTCACAATACAAGTTTGTCTTGAATCTCAGAGGAGTCTTTGGACTTGAACTTTTGGACAATGTTTGAATTCTTGAGACTATGGTAATCCTTGGAAATGGATTAAATGTATTTTGCGTTGTGAGATGAGCATGAGCTTTTGGAGACCATGGATAGAGTGCTATGGTTTAGATGTTAGATGTCCCCCAAAAGCTCATGTGTGAGACATTCAGAGGTGAAATGATTGGCTTGTAAAAGCCTTGACCTAATCAGTGAATTAATCCCCTAATGGGTATAAACTAAGTGGCACGTGAAGGCAGGTAGTGTGTGGCTGGAGGAGAAGGGTATTGGGGGCTTGCCTTTTGGGTGTATATTTTGTCTGTGGTGAGAAGAGTCTCTTTCTCTCTCTGCTTTCTAATCAAGTCCTGAACCACTTTCCTCCACCACACTTTTCTGCCATGATGTTCTGCCTCACTTCAAGCTATAAGGAATGGAACCAGCTGTGTATGAACTGAGACTGTTGAAACCATGAGCCCCAAATAAACTCTTTCTCCTCTAAAATTGTTCTTCTTAGATCTTTTAGTTATAGCAGCAAAAAAGCTGACTAAAACAATATTGTAGAGTACTTGAACTTTCCTAAAGGAGTAAATGTTAAATGTTCTTGCATTCAACTAAAAAATGGTAATTATATGTGGTGATAGAAATGTTAATCAGCTTAATTGTGGTATTATTTCATAACATGTTATACTGAAAAAGTCACATTGTACATTTTATATATATTAGTTTTATTTATAATTATTCCTCAGAATAGTTGGAAAACATAATAATAAATATAATGAATTTAATATGTTTTGAATTACTTAAGAAGCAAATAGGTAATATAACCAATTATGGTTATAATTTATAGTTAACATAAACTCTCTGAACTCGCATTTTGTTTATATGACACTTATTATCTGTGTGATTTTGAGAAAGTTACACAAAGTAAGGAAAATCTAATTGTTACTTATTTCCTCATTTAGTCATCTGAAAAATTAATGTGCAGATAGTATTCAAGTCATGTATTTTTGCTTTATATTTATTATTTTATAATTACATTATGATAATTTTGTTTATTAACAGACTTCTTTGTTTTTCTAAAGAGTAAACAATAGAATTAAAGCCAAGTTTAGCTCTGTTTTTCATATTCTCTTAAGCCTACCAGTTGGGTTAGTAATTTGATTCTTAAGTTTATATGCTATCTTGTGATTTTGATATAGTCACATTTTTCTTTAATTTCTAAATCTTTTCTTGGTTATTTGTAATATATATGGAAAACTATTACTATTACTGTGTACTTTGAATTGCTAAATTCATTGTGGCATATTATACACACTCTCCTACAATATACATTTTCCACAAAAGGATATATCTGGTGTTTTTCTGTATTAATTAATAAAGAGAAATCTTATTTTTCTGTAACCTTTTATGTTGAAAATTGAACAATTATAGAAAAGTTGAAAGAATAGAATGCAGATCAGTAGAGTAACTTTAGTTAACATTGAACATTTATTAATATTTGCTATATGGGCTTTTTCTCTGAGTACTTGTGCAAGCGTATGCTTGTTGAATGATTTAAAGAAAGCTGCAGATATCATGAATCTTCATTCCCAATTACATAAGCATGTGTATAATAAGATGATCAAGAACATTTTTCTATATAACATCATATAATTGTTTTTTAGATGAGATAACATGAGGTGATTTTTATTTAAGCCTCTGTTTTTACTTCAAAAATATAATAATATTTTCTGATATGTTCTCATATTCTAATTTCCTTTTCTATCATAGTGAAATCTAATTATTTTTTATCATCTATAATCTATGATTTTCTTGAGAATTTTGTATTACAATTGATGTCTTAGCTCTTCAGATTTTTAAATATAGAACAAACTCCCTATATTTTTTTACAGAGCTCTGTGATATTGCTTTTTAGTGTAATTATCATATTTACTTCTGGATTAAAACATTTACATTTCATCTTTCATTGGAAGAACTTAAAAATCACAAAATTCCATCCATCATGAGTGCATCCAATGCCAGAATTTTGCTTTTGAGTACCATTCTCTATTAAATGGTTTCAGTTTGGGGCAGAGAAAATACAAGATAATCTTGGATGCCTTAATATTTCAGAAATAAAATGAATAACTGTGGAAAAATAGAAACACTTCAAAAGAACATAAGGGGTGGCTCATTTAATTTTGACACAATTTTCAAATAAAAAGGAATAATTTTGACAATTAAAAGAAAAGCAAATTCATGATACCAAGCAAAGAAGTCATAAGATGGTATAGAGATTTTCCATAAAATGTTGACAAGTTTAAGTGTGAAATAAATGATAATAGCATAATTAACCAATTTACATGCACCAATAAAATATTTACCTTAATCAAAGATCATCAACTAATGCTCGAACCACTTTGTAGAATTGTTTGTGAACATGATAATAACATGGTCTCCAAGTAACATATCACAAACCTCCTATTAATTATAAAGGGGAATGATATAACTAACACTGAGATCAGATAGACATAACCTTAACCACATTATAAAATCTAACATTAGTCATATTCAACTTATGCAAGAATAGTTTCTTAATAACTTTAAAAGATTATCACATCAAAGGACAAATGATTAATGTTATTTAATCTCTAAAATATCCTATTTTTTGCCTTATGTAAGACAAAGACTATAATTATTTCATTATATAACAAAATAAAAATTAAAAAATAAATTCCTTTTCTAAGTTACCAATGTATTCTGGATGTATAATATATAGAGGAATCTGAACTATTTTTTCTGTAAATATATAGAATTCAATAAAAAAGACATTACATGGGTTTTCATGGAAGTTATTTTAGCATACTTGCATCATGGATTATTTAAAAAATAAGTTTTTGTTATATTTAATTGAATCATCAATAAAGTTTTATTTTATTATGAAAGTTTTCAAATAAATTATTTTTTAAAGATCCTGGTTAATGCAAACATTTTGAGAAAGTATATAGTGGGCAAGATTTAACATGATTTTCAGAGCGAGTCTGTTGATTCTTGATTCTGTCTCTGCCATTTTGTGTTCTCTCATGGACCCCAGGAAGGTGAATCCTGGAAACTGTACTACTGAGACCTGAATTACAGCAGGATTTCTCTTTAGATACTTCAGAAGTCTTTATTGTGGTATCTGCAATGCCAAAGCTGAGGAGATACCACCTGTTCTCTGACAACAAATTTAAGCCATTGTGGGCACAACAGAAGAACTACTTTGGTAGCCTAGGCCCATGGGAACCTTGGAGAGAGCTTCCTTCCCACAACATTTGCTTCTAAAGCTTACTTCTGTGTAACCCTGTATTCCCTGAGCTAACCCTCTTATTATTTTAAATATCTTAAGAACCGCTATGATTTTAACATGCACATCCTGTCAAAATTCATGTTGAAAATTAACCATATTGCAAATGATTTCAAGAGGTGGACATTTCTAGAAGTGATGAGGTCATGAGGCCTCTGTGAATGTGATAAGGGCACCTATAAAGGGGACTTCAGAGACCAGCTCCCCATTCCATCTCTTCTTCCATGCAAGCGCACAGCATGTGCCCTTTTTGCTCCCTCTACCATGTGACGATGCAGCAGGAAAGCAACATCTTCAAAGCAGAAAGGACTGCTTACCAGAAACCAATCTGTTGGCATCTTGATCTTGTCTTCAACCTTTGGAATCATGTGAAATAAATGCTCTTTATAAATTACCCCATCTAAGATATTTTATTATAGACAACAAACTAAGACATTTCCTTCTGTTTTGTTAATCAACTAGTGTGGTGTTAAGTACTGAAATTGGTTCTAAAATGGTTAGATTTGAATTACGTATTAATAAAACTGCTAATAAAAAATAGAACACTGGGAGCACATTGTATGCAATGTGAAAATATTTATTTAAATCATCTTTAGTAATTGCCTGAGATAAAATATGTATAGCAGGCGACACTACTGGATATCAAGTTACCAATATGTTTTGAAGGGAATTTATGGCTACAATGTGGGACAGGAAAAGCTAGATTATGGGATTAGTGATAAAGAAGGGACACAACATGTGAGAAACTGTCATTTTTGTGAATACTTTTAAAGCCTTTCTATAGTAAATGAAGTTTGCAACTGTCAGGTGAAAAAGATGACCAGTTCTGTGGATGTCAGTCCCTTTTCTTCCTGCCATGCTAGTAATTGGTCAATGGGCTTATGAATCCATTAATCAGTTAATTAATAAAGGAATTAGGATACTAATATTTTGCATAAGCTCAAAAGGCATGAGTTTCCCTTTACTGTGTCTGATAAGACTTCTTCCAGTGCTATGTTGCCAACTTGTGCAGCAGGACAACAGATATTGTCCTGCTATGGCAGTGTCCTCCCACAATCCAGCCATTTCTTCACAGTGTATTGCTTATATTGAAATATTCTCATCACAGGGTAGGCACTTATTCATAATATGAATATGGTTCCCCATCTGCAGTGCAAAAACATTAATCTAAGTTGGAGTATTTTAGTTTAAGTTTAAAATTTATCTGTACTTTCTTGTGCATTTTGACCAAGTAGACAATTTCTTCTCTCTTTCAGGAAGATTCATTTCACTTTATGTCTTTCACATATATAAATTTTGGTGACCAGTGCAAAATGAAAATGTGGGTCCTCAGGAAAAAGAAGTTAAGAGTTTCAAAGTGTCACAGCAGAGAATTAAATCAAGTCAGGTCCCTTTAATAATCATGAAGCCCTGTACAACTGCATAGGTCACACACGTATGATGCCAACTCAGCCACAGCTTACATGAATGTTATTGGTGCCAGGCGATCTTTCTGGGGGATCATCAGTAGCACTAAACAGAAATCTTGAACCATTGAATCTGGGAAAACCTTATGATGGCCTTATTGTTCTGAAACACTGTTTTAATGAGACAAAATGAGGTGGAAATTGCTCATTTCATACCTCTTCTGTTGACATCTCAAATATTATTTCTGAAAAATCTTCACTGTTAGTTTTTCATTGAGCAAACTTTGTAAGCAATGAACTACTGACAATTACAAGAAAGGAGGAGAATATTTGACTTATTGGATTTCCATGCAGAAAAGTCCTTTTTACCTTTTTACCAAATTCTCTAGATTTGTGTCACATTTGAAGTATAGTACATTTGTGAGACAATATTGGTAAAAAGTAATGAGATTACAACAGGAAGACCACTTATCTTAAGGCCTATACCCAATTTGAATATTTTTAAGATTTTCCCCATGTATCACTTAGTACATTTTTATCTAATTCTAGTAATTGTCTGATTTCCCCTTATCATTTAGTACATTTTAAGAAACTGAATTTTAAACAATACTTTTTTTCTCTTCCATCTACTTCCTTACTTTGTAAATTTGCTGAGTACATTTAATTAACCACACACATTATCAGATCTTTTACATTCTTTCTGGCTTGACAGTAGCTTTTAGAGTTTTGTAGTTTATTTATTTATTTTCATCAAGGAATATTAGCAAATTTTTTGAACTGTTACTTGAAACACTTTATACTTTTCCAAATTAGGAAAACACTGATCAGCAAAATGTCATCCTACATGACTTCATAAGAAATTGAAGAAAATTTTAAAAAAGAAAATTAGAATTATATTTTTTTTGTTCTGCTTTGGCTATAGGACAAACAAACAAAAAGACATCATGGACATCAGTAGAAAAAAACATGTATGGATGCATGAGGAATTATTTATTTGTAGTCATCTGGAATGATATAATCAAGTATATCAAACAATTCACAAACAGAAGGCAATCTGTCTTTCACTACTGAATATACCTATCAACATTAAACATGTGATATAAGTAAGAATAGCTGGGCCTCTTGCTTTTAATCACCTATAATAATTTCGTACATATTCTTACTTAATTCAGTAGAACTGACTAACATTTATTTTGATAGGATTTTGGATTCCTATTCTTTCATTGCCTTCGGTGTTGGGACTAGTGACATGTTAACTAACTCAGGCTGACTCCTTACTTCCTGGCGAGTGAGCAAGATCAAGGCCTCAAAGGTGGTTTCAATAGTTAATGACATGAACCGGACCACCCTCAGGGATTGGTTAACAGTAGTTCCGCCAACGTGATCAGCTCGTGCTTGCCATATAATCTTATGGGACTCTCGCCTGCGTGAACACCCCATGCCTTGCTGACCTTTAAGCTGATTGGTTCCCGCCTAGCCCCCACTCTACATAAAAGCTGTGTGATTTCCTCAATAAATGAGTTCCTGCTGTGACGGGTCTCCCTGACGCGTCTGATTGTCCTCCGCCTGGAGGGCTGCGAGCCGGCGGTCAGTCGGCCTTACCTATCCCAGTCTGACCTTGTTGGGGAGTGTCTCCTTCCCTTGCCGCTGGTCGAGAAGAGCAAGGGGGCTTAAGACCCCAACATTCAGGTTAAATTTTCTGTCTGATTTTCTATGGAAAGTAGACTCAGAAAAAAGATTAAAAATGTTTAAAAAGCTATACTTGTGAATAAAATCTCTTGTTCAAATTTAAACAAGGTACAAGTTTTAGGTATTTAAAAGATTTTTTTCCTCAAAATTCAATAATTATAATTAAAAAATTCTTATTTAATGCAAACTTTATTATACTGTAAGGGAAATACAGAACAAATGGTGAGTTAAATATGATTCCTGATCTCAAGGAGAAAACAACAACAACAACACAAAGCAAACAAACCAAAAAAAAAAAAAAAAAAAAACCAACCTGAATGTCAGTCTGTATTCTCTTTATTCAAAATTCATTAAATATTTTATTTGCTATAGAAGCTGGACTACATAAAATAACCTAAAAGGTAAAAGAACAACAGAACAATTTTATTTTAGTTTAAATAACAACCTATAAGCATGTCTAGAACCTCGTTTCTCCTGCTTTTGATTTCCTTTGGATAAATAGTACACCATTGTTATGGTTTGGATGCAAGGTGTCCCCCAAAATCTCATGTGTAATACAATACAAGAAGGTTCAGAGGAGAAATGATTGGGTTGTTAGAGTTTTATCCCAATCAGTGATTTAATCCCCTGATAGGGATTAACTGAGTGGTAACTGAAGTCATAGGGTGTGGCTGGAGAAGTGGGGATTGGGAAGTGGCTTTGGGGTATATATTTTTAATCTGGCAAGTGGACACCTCTCTTTCTGCCTTCTGATCACCATGTGAGTTGTTTTCCTCTCCCACACTCTTCTGCCATGATGTTCTGCCTCATCTCGAACCCCAAGGAATGAAGTCAGCCTTCTATGGACTAAGACCTCTGAAATCAAGAGCCCTCAAGTAAACCTTTCCTCTTCTACAGTTGTTCTATTCAGGTCTTTAAGTTGTAGCAGCAAAACACCTGACTAAAACAACCATATTAAAAGCAATATTCCAAAACGTTTCTGGTTCCTGGTAGCAGCTGCTCATATTTTACTTTCAGAATGACCTCTCGAACTTTACCTACTTATTTTTGAACATTCTTAAAAGTTGTCTTACATGTACACACAAATAAAATGACCTAGTGCAGTTACAGAATGGCACAAAACATGGTTTTAATCTCTTGCTCTGATCCTTCATTTCATTTTGCTGTGTGGGAAGTCCTCGACCCTTTCACTACAAGTTCTGTTGATTTTATAAATGTTAATGGCTATATAAAGGTGGTGCTTCTCCATGCACATAGTTTTAGTATTTCTAAAAGTACCAGATTGTTGTTGTGTGTTTTGGCACATTCAATATGTCAGAGTTCTGCAGGGCTTGCTGAAAAGTAGACCAAAGATCATACTCCGACATATGGCAATGAAGCAAAACATCAAAAGAATACAGTGTGATAAAAGCCACTTCATGTTCTACTTTTAACTCTTTCTCTTTTTGGTTCTGTTACGAGTCTCAGGGCAAGACTTTACATGTGATAAATGTGTACAATCATCTTTTCTCTTTACCTCTTCCACATAGAGATCTTTAAATTCTTATCATACCCTACTGAAATAGTTCACCAGATATGTAATGTAATGTGTAGATTTGTTTTGTATTTGATCTCTGAGTTTATACTACATCATTAGTTTGGCTTAAAAATGATTAGGGACAGGTGCCATATCATGACTGTAATCCTAGATACTTGGGAGGCTGAGGGGGGAGGATCACTTGAGCCCACAAGTTTGAGATTAATCTGGGCAAAACAGTGAGATCCTGTCTCAAATAAATAAATGAATGAATAAATGAAAGCATTTAGAAATGATATATTTTGATTTAAATTGATACTGATTTAAATTTTATGCTATTATATATGATTATTGATAGCAAACTATTATAAAATATTTTATTTTGCTTAAATTTATACACACACAGAATTTAAACCCTTCAAAGTTCAGTGTAGCTGAATAATCTTCAAAAAAATCTAAATAGCAATAAAAATGGTGTTATATAATTATATTTACTTAATTTATGTTAAATCCAGTACTTATAATTTTAAAATTTTTATTGAACAAGTACTATTATAATAGGAACAAAAACAAAAATGAATAAAATATGGTGCTTTATCTCAAGGAGGTAAAAAATGAATGTCACATCAATAATTCCCATAATTATACTTTACTTAAAAGAAAACAGTTAAATAATTCAACAGTATAGTGAACAGCAGTAAGTGGCAAAATGGTAAATTTAATTTTTACACCCTTAGATTTAGAACATAGGCATATATTCTACCAGATTAAAAGAACACATGAAGTCTGAATAACAAAATCAAATCAGTATTCTGAATACTCTGTTTTACCATTTTTTTCTTCTTCCAAATGGAATAATGGTTGGATTTTATGTTAAGTGAATCTGTGTTTTTCTAAATTGTATAGCAAAATATACTATGACATCCTTGTGAAATAGTTTGAAGGATTGGAAGTGAATAAACATAAATAAGGGAACTGAAAAGGGGATGAAAAGAATGATCAGTGCAGATAAGGTTGTTGTCAATCTGGAAAATGAGGTCTGGTGAACAGTCCAAGTTTCTGCCTCAGGGTCTTCTTAACCATCAATTTTTAGATAGAACTAGCTGAAGATAATCATAGTATATTGAATGATTTATGACTGACATGGAGTTTAAAAGTGTAATACATATATAGAAAAAGAGAATCAGCATAATAGAAAATCTTGACAGGCTGAGGCAATAGGCCAAACTGCATAGATGACATGTAATATAGATCAAAGAACAGTCTTTATTTCCAGTACAGCATAGACATGCTTCTAAAACAAGTCCAAATAAATCTTAGGGATTGATTATATGCAAAATAAAATTAAAATTGATTATCAAATACTGTAATGATTAGTTTGGTACTTCTAACTAAAATTATTGCAGTGGTCTTCTTTATAGATGTGTCAGATAACACCTGGAACTTGTGTTCAGTTCTGGGCATCACACTGTAATGGAATATATTGCACTAAACTTAATTTAGGCCAGGAAGTAAAGACAAGAAGTAAAGGGGGAGGGAGGGGAAACAACTTTTATTCATTTTCTGCTCACAACCACATTTTCTCAGAAACTTTCTTCCATTTACATTTTACTAATATCTTTTAGAATAGGTAATACATTTGAAATAAGCAAGATTTAAATAACTGTTCAAGGCGACAAACTTGGTAACAGCTAAAGCTATTTAAACCTATATGAACCTGATTGTCAATGATGATGATACTGACACTATGATGCTGCTCCTTTCCCTTGTTAAATTGATTTTCATGAGCACTGTATTCTCATAAACTTAATCAAAAGTGAAGGCTTATCAAGTGCCCCTCAAGATTGTAGGTATTCTCTACTTTGAAGACTCATGATATTTCTTTGGTTCTTGACCTCAAAGCACAGGATTTACCCCAGAATTAAAGAAGTATATGCCAATACTACTCAATCCCCCTTTGAATATAACTTTGTTTGTTTTTATATGCTTTGTTTTGCTTCACTTGGTTTTCAGTCTCACACATATAGCCAGGATGAGCAGTGCTGCTTATATGTGAGGCACAGTATGTATGGGCTTCTGGGATGCTTTACTTAGAGCACAGAATTTGAAATTAGCTCAGAAAGAGAGGCAAGTACATAGAGCAAATGTTTAACTTTTTAGTTGCTGCCTCGCTCTCTGACAAAGGAAGAAGAATCAAGAAACCAGGCGTGTGATGTTTTATGTTTTCACCAGTGTTGGTATCTTAACTGTACAGGAGCATTTAAACATGAACAATGTTTATAAGGTTTGATCTAGTCCATCCTTTAGATTATTGCCTGTTCTTAAAATGAGAAGAGATTAAGAAGTGGACTAATGTTCCAGATCCATAGTGTATTTGGTATCCAACATGAATTCTCACAGGTAACCACTTTCTAATTCCTTTCTGGTTTGTGATATAAATGTCAATTTAATTGTAGAACTAATACTGATACAGGGTTTGAGAAATAAAACTTAGATGAAAAGAGCATTCCTGCTGATTTTGTTTTGTTTTGTTTTGTTTCTGGCAAGCAAAGTTGCAAAGATATAAACTTTTCTGTTGCACCATTCCTAATCTTAGCTCTAGCACGTAGGTATTGAGGGGAGAATCGATGAGCTATCGCTTCCTTCAGCTTTCTGACCCTTGAACCATGGCTATAGTACACAGAGTTTAAATTAATGGTTCCAGTGGCATCTTCATAATTGTCCCATCTTTCCTTACAGACTAGAGGGAATAGAGCCTCTGGCCAGACAGTTCTGTAGTATTCTGGAAGATAATTCCAGAGACATAGTCTTCCCCTGCACTTCCAACAATTTTCACACATCTCCTTTTATCTATTCAACAATTTTCTGTCTAAAATAGTAGAGTTGTTTCTGTTTTCTTTAGCGAATGATAAAGGATACATTTCTGGATACATCTTGCTTAATGCCACCAACTTCTGTCTTTTGGGAAGTCAAGAGGCTGAGAGAAGAAAAGAAATTTCACTCCTAGTGACTATATCACAAATGGCATTAAAAAAAATAGTGATACACAGGTGAAGAGGCTGTTAGATCTGCCTGCAGGATCAGGAAAGGCATTACAGTAAACTGGATATTTGAATATAAAACTGAAAAAGAGAAAAAAAGATACCAGAATGACATGTGGAGGTAGAATATTTTAGCTAAAAGAAAAAAGGAGAATACATGCATGACAAGTTGAAAAGTTCATGATGCATTTAGAGAATCACAAATCTGTTTGTGTTATTGAAAACTCGATAAACATTTGGACATTGAAGAGACAAGACTTGAAGGGACAATTGTATAGCCCCCTTCTATTTTTTATCTTAATTCTGAGCCAGAATACAAAGTAATTTAATATTACTACTATAACACCAAAGGAGTGGTTAAAGCAAGACAATACCTTTTTCTTGGAAAATATTTTGTTATTTGTGTATGGATATTTACTTTAAGTATTAAAGCATACATCTATAATATTAAAGAAATAAATATTTTCTTTATAGCTGCAGAGATAAATGTCAGAAAAAATAAGTAAAATTTATGTACACCAAGTGTGGTAGTTTAAGATATAGATCCAACTTATTTTTTCTCTGTATTAGGGATATGGTATGGTTGAGATATGAAGTGTCCCCTGAAAGCTTATGTGTAAAATAACACAAGAATGATTAGATGTGAAATCATTGGGTTATGAGAGGCTTAACTTAATCAGTGTATTAATCCACTGATGGATTAACTGTGTGGTAACTGTAGGAATGTAGGGGGTGACTTGAGGACATAAGTCACTGGGGTTCTACCTTTGGGGTTTATATTTTGTCCCTGCAAAGCTCTCCCACTTCCTGATTACCATATCTTGAGCTGTTTATCTCCTTCATACCTTTTTGCCATGATGCTTCAGCTAGGGCCAAGAGCTACAGAGTCAACTGTCTCTGGTCTGAGACATCTGAAACCATGAGCCAAATAAAACTTTTCCTGCTCTAATTGTTCTGGTCAAGTCTCTTGGTCATGGCAACCAAGACTCTGACTAAAAACTATTATGAATTTATATTCTTAGCTGTGTCATTGTACCGTTTCCACTTATAGGAAGTGGTATATTCCCTGACACATTGATGTTCAGCTAGTCTGTTTGACTTCTTTTGAAAAATAGGTGGCTTGAAGGATCAAGGTGGAAGTTTCAAGGAAGTATTCAAACATACAAATATGATTTGGTGTGTCTTCTGAGACTAGCTCAACAGCCATGAGAAGAACTTCTTGAGTACTCGGCTCTTTAAAAGAGACTTGGAAAGGATTGAAGAAGCCTGCCAACATGGGCATGGTCTGAAACCATGTCCACTGAAATCCAATAAAGCCATAACTCATCTGCATATTAGTCAGAAAAATATAAGAGTTTGCTATCATTTGTTACTAGGATTTTGAGAACTTTTTGAAGTACAAAACGACTCATTCTCCAGGAAAACCCTTTAGTAATCCATTTTCTCTTAAATGAATAATAATAATTAAAAAAAAAAAAACTTTGGAGGCATTTTCTCTAGGAGTTTTAAACAGAGGTGAACATTTATTATTCTTCATTCCCAACGCGACATTCATAGCCGTGTTATGCTCCTTCTGCTTGAAAACTCTAAAAGCCACTTAACGCATCCCATTATCTGAACTGTGCATCTGATGGCAGAAAGCATGACCTTCTACAAAGTTATTGGATCATTCTGCCTCCTGCTTAAAATACTTCAGTGCTTTCACGTGTACTTATAAGGAAAAACATTCTCCATACAATACTTGCATGCCCTCCCCCTGATTCTTCATGTCTATTCTTTGCTGTGCTAGCCTTTTCTACCACACTTGAACCACTTGAAATATTATTGTACTAACAACATGCCAATCTCTTCCTCACACGATGTCACTGGACACACTTTTCCTTAGATTTTCCTATTGTTGATTCATTCTCATCTTTAAGAGATCAGCTTAAATATCTTTTCCTCGAAGAAACTTTGTTATTTATGCTGTCACTATTTCTTAAAAATATTTCTCTAACCTAGTATTTGCTTGTTTTCTTAATTTTCTCTATATATGTACATTTGATAAAGGTAAGAATAATTTTTTTGTGTTAATGATTATATATTATGTATACATATTTATATTTACTTAGTAAAAAGGAATAAAAGAGAAAATCAATAAATCTATATATTGTTAGAGACATAAAAGGGCAAGTCGCATTACTGCATAGGATTTAATAACATAAATTCTATGATGATTTTTCTCAAAAAAAACCTCTCAAGTTCATGCTTTATGAAAATTTTATTAGAAGTAATGGGAGAAGTATCTCACTTCCTTCTTTCTGTCTTATAAATATGGTTAACCTTGAGATAAAGTGGGCAAAAATAAATGTAGGAGTTTTCACAAAGAGTTAATGGTGCTCCTTTATCATTACTTAGCTCTCCAAATTGTACAAATTGTATAAAAAAGAAATCCATAAAATTTTACTTCATAAATTGTGGCACTTACACTGTATAAAAAATAGGAAGTCACTTCCATATACCAGTTTACATTTTCTTCTTCATTGTGGGTTACACTGCATTGTCCCCTATTACTTACTAGCCTCTAGAGATGTGCTGGTCATTAAATAAACAAACTTGTCTGAAACGCACAGTGTTAGGAAAATTAAAGGAAGGCATATTGGCCCTGCTTGCAGATGACATGAAAATGCTAAAGACTTGCACACACACACACACACACACACAACTGTTAGAATGATTTAAAACAATTCCGGTTACAAAAATTCTCCAAAATTTTTCTAATAACAGAGAAATATCTGAAAAAGAAATTCTACTTTTAATACTTACAAAATTAAAATGACTAGGAATACATTTAACCAAGGAGGTAAAAATTCTCTACAATAAAAATTATAAAATATTGATGAAAGATATTGAAGACACTAAATGAAAAGATTGGTTGTGTATTGCTAAAATGGCTATATGCCCCAAAGTAATCTATGGATTTAATGCAATCCCTATCAAAATAATAATAGCACTCTTCATCAAAAAGGATTAAAAAAAAACTCCTGAATTTCATATGGAACCACAAAACACCCTCAGTAGTGATAGGATCAATATGCAGAATATATAAGGAACTCATAGAAGTATACTGCAAGAAAACAATAACATCACAAAATGGACAAAAGTTTCGAGTAGACATTTCTCAAAGGATGACATATCACTGTCAGCAGTTAAATGAAAAAGTGCTCAACCTCACTTATCAGCAGGGAAATAAAAATGGAAGATCCAATGATACATCACCTCATTCCTATCAGAATGGTTATTATAAAAGTGACAAAAAATGCAAATGCAGTCTTAGATTTGGAGATATAGTACCCCTTACACACTGTTACCAGGATTGTGAATTAGTATAGCCATTATGATAACCAATATGGGGCTCCTCAAAATATTAAAAATAAAACTTTAATCTGAACCAGTCATCCCACGTATGGGATATATATCCAAAGGAAACAAAATCAGTGTGTTAAAAAGACACTCCTGTGTTTCTTGGAGCAATATTCATGCTAGCTGAAGCATAGAATCAACATGAGTGCACATCAACTGATAAATGAATGAAAAAAATGTGATACTATACAGAAGGGTATATTCAGCCATAAAAATAACTAAATTCTATAATTTATGGAAGTATGTATGAAACTGAAGGACAGTATATTAAGTGAAATGAATGAAGCATAGTCAGAAGAATGGAATTGGCTGTCTGTGGACAGAGACCTCTGAAATCTGAAGTCCCCATATATATATTATCTCCTTTAAAATTGTTCTTTTCAGGTCTTTTGGTCATAGCAGAGAAAACACTGACTAAATTAAACAAAAATAAAGTGTATGTGCTACTACATAGATGAAAGTTGAAAATGATAAACCAAGTAGAAGTAGCTAGTTACAAACTAATAATGTTGTATTTATTCATTGCTGAATATTTTTAATTTAAATTAATCTTAAGTTATACACAAAACTTAAAAATTGTACACACTTTAAAGTATCGTCATTTGAATGCATGTATATGGTGTGTAATGTTTAACTTGGGTTAAGCATATCTATCTTCTCAAATATTTGTCATTCCTTTTTGATAGAAAGCATACTGAATTTTCTCTTCTACCTTTCTGAAATATATAGTACATGATTGTTATTGATACTGAGCATAAGCATACAAAAAATCCCTACTCTATTTATAGTAAATATACAGAATAACAAACACATATAGGCAGAAAGAAGTTTACTGGAAGTCACAGGTTGGTGAAGGAGGGAATAGATTGTAATTTTAATGGGCACAAAATTTGCTTTCAGAGATGACAAAATATTCTAAAACTAGATAATGGCTAGCATTGAAGAAAAAATTCCGGTATTATTCATTTCAATACGGTGCATTTTGACATATGTGAATGAAATACCAACAAAAGTGTTATGAAAAATGATTGTGTGACAACAATCTGATATAATTTTGGTATCCTCAATTAGGAAAAATTTCACTTAGACTCTTCTATGATGGTTGACATCTCTGAATAATCTTCTGGGTACTATGGAGAACATGAGGACTATTTAGGTGTTGATATATCCAGCAGCATATTAATAAATTTGTCACTGGATTTCTCAGTGTAGAAATATCCTATGCTTCATTAGTTCTGAATATTTTCTTGCTTCAGTATATTTCTTTTTATAAAATAATCCCTTGGGAGTAGGTAATACATTGATATCATTGATATTACTAAACACAATCTCTTCTGGTGAATAGTCAAATAATTCCAGATAACAAGACTCAATTGTTTATAGAAAGGATAGTCATTTGACATGCATCTCTGCAATTGTCAAAAACATCTTTTAATTGACATTTTATTTAGTCTGTGAGAATTTGAGAGCAAACATTAAGTTCATGCATTGTTTCATTATTAGCTCCTTACAAAGATGCAAATAGATTACTCAAAATATATTTGTGAAATATGTAATTAAATACAAGGAAACATATCAATTTGAATTCCAGTAATCAAAGCATGACATATCGACATTGTTAGAGAATGAAAAAATATCATTTTTGTGACTTACAGAACATTATCATACATACAATTGGCAGATACACTGCTTTTTAATAAATATATGTGCATAAATATTAATAGTACAAAATATCTATAAATAAGATTGCATATTATTTACTCAGTATAATCAGGCATTTCTTTTTATACTAATGTATAGTTTTTGTACATTTTCTGAACTTCTTTTGTTTCTACAGAACATCTTTTTTGTGCCCAATCTCTTCTAATTTCATTTGGAAAGCTAAAACTGTCACCTATATTTGATCAACTGTGGAATATGAGCTTAAAGATACAACCTCAGTACTGTATATGTAAGGTAACATTTTCTAGAACATACTCTTTATAGTGAATATCCTGTGACATATTACTAAAGAAAAATATTAATAATAGATTGTCGTACAGGAAAATGTTTGGAGCATGTTTCATATTATTATCCCTTTCCCAGAGCAACACTGGGTTTCTCTACCACTGTCAATGGAGTATTAAAGTCTCTGAGACAGCTTTAAAAATAAACATTGTGACAATTTCTGGTTGTGATACCATGCTAAGCTGTAGGATGTTAGTCCTGAAGGAGACTGAATAAAGTGTATGTGGAATCTTTCTATACTATTTTCATATTTGAATGTTAATTTATAATTATTTTAAAGGAAAAATTTAAAATACAAGCTAACATTATGGAAGAAACTCTGGTATTGTCCTTGAGCATCAAATAATGTTTATTCTTTTTGTAACATAATAATTAATATCAAGAACCATAAGCAACAATAGGTGTTGGCGAGGATGTTGGGAAAAAGGCACACGCATACATTGCTGGTGGAGTTGCAAATTGGTGCAGCCACTCTGGAAAGCAGTATGGAGATTCCTCAGAAAACTTGGAATGGACCCATCTTTTGACCCAGTTATCCCACTCCTTGGTTCAAATTGAAAAGACTTAAAATCAGCAAACTACAGTAACACAGCCACATCAATGTTTATAGTAGCTCAATTCACAATAGCTAGATTGTGGGACCAACCTAGGTGCCCTTCAATAGATGAATGGATAAAGAAACTATCATTGTGTGTATATACATACATTGTGTGTATACACACAATGGAACATTATTCAGTCATGAAGAAGAATAAAATTATGGCATTTTCAGGTAAATGGATGGAATTGGAGAATGTCATGCTAAGTGAAATAAGCCCCAAATGTTTTCTCTAATAAGTGGATGATGATACATAATGGGGTTCGGGGGCATGGGGGGTAAAAGAAGAATGAAGGAACTTTGGATTACACAGATGAAAATAAGCATGGAGAGGGAGAGGGTAGGTAAGATAGTGGTGTGTGAGAGACATCATTACCCTATGTATATTTGCATATGATTTCATGAATGGTGTGAATCTACATCATGTACAACCATAGAAACAAAAAGTTGTACCCCATTTGTGTACAATGAATCAAAATGCAGTCTGTAAAAATAAAAAATAAAATAGAAAAAATTTAAAAATAAAAGAATAAACTTGTTTAACTCTTTCCAACTCAGTATTTTCACACATATTTCATCTAAGAACATATTCTTACAACATTTATAGCATACTTTCCTAAACACTGCCCAAGAAGGTTTCTAGCTTAACCAAACAATTTTAATTGCAGAAATTTGAACAATATTTCCAGGTTTTCTCATCTTTTCTACTGCTATTTGACTCTTATACATGCTGGTACTTGAGATGTATATGTTTTTTTTTTCCTCAGGAAAACCTGAAGATTCAGGTCTTAATCTATTCAGAGACAAAGAGAGATTCAATTCCTCCCGAGTTCCCAATGCAATTAACTAAGGTAGTCCTTGCTTCTATTCTGGTTTTACACTTTTGTATGTCAGAAGGGTGTGGTGGCAGTAACTAGGGCGATTTACATCAGAAGGTCACAGATGTTTTCAAGTCCATGAGGGTACAAATTGATTTTCACAACAGGTAACAAAAAATGTTTCCATTTAGATTTACTGTGTACCTAGCCCTTAAAAACAAATATTGAAAGTTTTTAGGAAAATACCTCCATGATTTGATTAATTAAAAAAAAAAAAAACAGAGTGCTTGATTAATATAATATTATTTATATTATTTAAAGTACATAGTGAAACATAAACTTGGGAATAAGAGGTTCAGTGTATAATTATATGTGAATTAAGCAATGTGTAGAAAGGCAAGCAATGCATGATCTCACTTTTATGGAGCAGGTATGAAAAGTTAATGTCACAGCAGTTGAGAGCACACTGGTGATGAACAGATGTTGGGAGGAAAGGTCCAGAAGGATGGGAGAGGTGGTGGAGAGTAATGATCTGATAGGAATAGGAAGCTCGGGGGTCTGCTGCACAGTAGGGTGGCAAAAGACAACATATAATGAATATTTTCAAATTGCTGACAGAAAATAATTTTGGATGTTTTCACCATAAAGAAATGATAAATGTTTGAGGAGATACATTTGTTTAACGTGACTTAAATATTACATGATGTGTGTATGTATGTATGAAACATTACACGGTGGTACCCTTTTAATATGTACAATTATATGATTTTATGTACTAATTAAAATTTCAATCTAAATTCTCAAAAAAAGATGATAAAAGAAAACAAAGATATATGCTAAAAGTTTTGGTGTACAGTATATGCTAACCACCCAATAAATATTAATTCAGGAATCAATAATAATATTTGTTATTAGTAATAAATAATTATTAAATCCCAGTGGCTCAGGAGGCTGAGATAGAAGGATCTTGAGTTCAAAGCCAGCCTCAGCAAAAGCGAGGTGCTAAGCAACTCAAAAAAGTGAGGCACTAAGCAACTCAGGGAGACTCTGTCTCTAAATAAAATACAAAATAGGGCTGGGGATGTGGCTCAGTGGTCAAGTGCCCTAAATTCAATCCCCAGTAACAAAAAAGTAAAAAGTAAATAAATAGTAGTTATTTACCCCTTCAATTCAAATTAATTTTATATTTTTCACTGCATATTCCACTGGCCTATTGGAAAAAATAAACCTAATTATTCTTGAAGGGGTCCTCCTTTTTCAGGATTCAATCTCATGAGCATGGGGAGGACAAGAATCACACCTTTCCTTTGATCCTACATCTCTCAAGGCACACATTATTGCACAGCTAATATTGTTTGTAGTTATTATATCTTTATCTTTCTATTTCTATGAGCATTTTTATGGCAGGGATTTTTCCTTATGTAATTTTTTTTGTTTTTTCCTTTTTGGTACCACAGATTGAATCCAGGAGTGCTTAAACACGGAGTCACATCCACAGCCCTATTTTGTATTTTATTTAGAGATGGGGTCTCACTGAGTTGCTTAGTGCCTCACATTTTGCTGAGGCTGGCTTTGCTTTTGAAATCCTGTGGCCTCAGCCTGCGGAGCGACTGGAGTACCAGGCTTGCACCACCAGGCCCAAGTGCAACATTTTTATCCAATAATGAAATTCAAGCTACCTGACAAAACTTACCTAACTAAAACGTGGACTAGAAAGGGTTGAGAAAGAAGATGAATATAATGTTGCTAAAAAAGGAGTTTTTAAAAATGTTTGTATTAGTGCATTATATTTACACAGTGAGCCCTCTATTATTCTGCTATTTACATTTAGATTACTTTTTTTTTTTTGGTTATGTCTTTGGGATATACATGATGTTGAGATTCACTGTAGTATATTCATTTATGTACATAGAGAAGATCGGTTAGGTTTATTCCTCTGTTCTTCCCTTATCCTATTTGCCCTCTTGCTCATTCCCCTTCATCTAGCCCCCTGGGCTTCCTTCTTTTTTGATGGAATCCCCTTGCCCTTTTCCCTTTCCCTCTCTCTCTTTTTTCTTTTCCTCCTTATTTTGGACTACCTTCCACATATCAAAGATAACATTCAATATTTGCTTTTCTGAGTCTGATTTGTTTCACTTAGCATGACAGACTCCAGTTCCATCCATGTACCAGCAAATGTCATGATTTCTCTCTTTATGACTGAGTAATATTCAATTGTGTATATAACACAGTTTCTTTATCCATTCATCTGTTGAAGGGTACATAGTTTGGTTCCATAGCTTGGCTATTGTGAATTTTGATGCTATAAATATTGATGTGTCTATGTACTGTAGTATGATAATTTTTACATCTTTGGGGTATATAATGAGGAATGGGATAGCTGGATCTTATGGGGTTCCATTCTTAGTTCTTTGAAAAATCTCTATACTGTTTTCCAGAGTAGTTGCACTAATCTGCAGTCCCACCAAAAATGTCTGAGTGTACCTTTTCCCCCACGTCCTCACCAACACTTATTATTTGTATCCTTGATAATTGCCATCCTGACTAGAGTGAGATGACATCTCAAAGTAGTTTTCATTTGCCTTTCCCTAACTGCTAGAAATATTGGGCATTTATTTGTTGGCTAATTATATTTTTTCTTTTGAGAAGTGTGTGTTTAGTTTTTTTGGCCATTTATTTATTGGATTATTTGCTATTTTGGTGTCAAGTTTTTTGAGTTCTTTATATATTCTGAATATGAATGTACTATCTGAGGAACAAGTTGCAAAGATCTTCTCGGATTCTGTATCTTCTCTCTCGAGGTACTTACTTCCTTTTCTGTGCAGAAGGTTTTTAATATGATGCCATCCCATTTACTGATTTTTGGTTTTATTTCTTGCACTTTCAGAGTCTTGTTAAACAAGTCAGTTCCTGTGCCAACACGTTGGAGTGTTGGGCCTACATTTTCTTCTAGCACCTGCAGAGTTTCAGTTCTATTTCCTAGGTCTTGATTCACTTGGAGTTAACTTTTGTGCAGGGTGGAAGCTAAACATCAAGTTTCATTCTTCTATAGATATAATTCCAGTTTTTTCAGCACCATTTGCTGAAATGCTCTAACTTTTCTTCAACAAGTGTTTTTGGCATCTTTGTATAGTATTAGATAATTGTATTTATGTCAGTTTATCTCTGTGTTCTATTCTACTCCACTGGTCTTTGGTTCTGTTTTGATGCCAATGCTATACTGTTTTTGTTACTAGAGCTCTGCAGTGTATTTTAGGTCTGGTATTGTGATACCTCCAGCCTTACTATTTTTGTTCAGGGTTACTTTAGCTACACGAGGTTCTTATTTTTTAGATAAATTTTAGAATTGCTTTTTATAGTTTTGTGAAGAATGTCATTGATCATTTCAAGGTGATTGTATTGATTCTGTATAATGCTCTTGGTAGTACAGTCATTTTAATATTGATTCTGCCTATAAGAATATGTGAGGTTTTCCCATCTTCTCAGGTCTTTTAATTTCTTTCTTCCGTGTTCTACAGTTTTCATCATAGAAGTCCTTGATATATTTCATTAGATTAATTCCCAAGTATTTTATTTTTTTGAAATTATTATGAATGCAATATTTTTCCTAATTTCTTTTCAGCAGACTTTTTCTGAAGTATAGGAAAGCAATTTATTTATATGTGTTGATCTTGTATATTGCTACTTTACTAAAATTATTTATCAGTTCTAGAAGTCTTCTAATAGAGTTTTTTTTTGTTTTTGTTTTGTTTTTGGTCTTCTAAATATAGAATCATCTTCCATGTTTTTGGATATGCAGAAATAATGTCAAAATGATCTTACTACCAAAAGCACTATACAGATTTAGTGCAATTCCTATGACATTCTTCAAAGAAATAGAAAAAGGAGTCATAAAATTCATTCGGAAAAATAAGGGACCAGAATAGCAAAAGCAATCCTTGGTGAGAAAAGTGAAGCGAAATACATCCCAACTCCAGACCTTAAATTATACTACACAGCTATAGTAACAAAAACATCATGACATTGGCACCAAAGCAGACATGAAGACCAATAGAATAGAAGACACGAAGACAAGTCCATATAAATACTAGACAAAGGTGCCATGAACTTATATTGGAGAAAAGATAGTTTCTTCAACAAATGCTGCTAAGAAAACTGGAAATCCATATGTAGTAAGATGAAATTAAACCCCTATCTCTCACCCTGCATAAAACTCAACTCAAGATCCTAGGCATTAAACCAGAGACCTGTGCCTACTAGAAGAAAAAATAAGCCCAAATCTACATCATGTTGTTTTAGGAACCAAATTCCTCAACAAGATTCCTAAAGCACAGGAAGTAAAATAAAGAATCAATAAATGGTAATGTATCAAACTATAAACCTTCCTCCCAGCAAAGGAAACAATAAAAAATGTGAGAAGAGAGCTTAAAGAATGGGAAAAAAGTCTTTGCCACCTACAACTTAGGTAGAACTTTAATCTCTAGAATATACAAAGAACTCAAAAAACTAAACACCAACAAAACAAACAACCCAATCAATAAATGGGCAATGGAACTGAACAGTTCAGTATCTCCAGCAATTAGAGAAATGCAAATTAAAACTACACTGATATTTCATCTCACTCCAGTTAGAATGGCAATCACCAAAAATACAAGTAGCAGTAAATGCTGTCAAGGATGTGGGAAAAAAGGTACACTCATTCATTGCTAGTGGGACTGCAAATTGGTGCAACCACTCTGGAATTATGAAGATTTCTCAGAAAATTTGAAATGGAACAACAATTTGACCCAGTTATCCCACTCCTGGGTGTATATACCCGAAGGACTTAAAATCAGCATACTACAGTGACACTGCCAAATCAGTGTTTATAGGAGCTCAGTTCACAATAGGTAAGCTATGGAACTGACCTAGATGCCTTTAACAGATAAATGGATAAAGAAAATGTGGTACATATACACGTTGGAATACTACTTAGTCATAAGGAAGAATGAAATTATGGCATTTCCTGGTAAATAGATGAAACTGGAGACTATCATGCTAAGTTAAATAAACCAATCCCAAAATACTAAAGGCAGAATGTTCTCTCTTATTTGGGGATGCTAATTCCCAATAAGCCAGGGTGGGTGAGGTAAGAATAGATATTCATTGGATTAGACAACGGGAAATGAAGGGAAGGGATGAAGAATGGGAATAAGAAAGATAGTAGAATGAATTGGACATAAGTTTCCTATGTTCTTATATGAATACATGACCAGTGTATGTCCACATCATGTATAAACACAGAAATGGGAAATTATACTCCATGTTTGTATGATACATCAAAATACATTTCCTGTTATGTATAACTAAAAAAATAAAATTAAAATAAGTAAATAAATATAGAAGCATGCATGTCATCCGCAAATGGAAATAATTTGAGTTATTATTTTTTGTATTTGTATTTCCTTCATTTCCTTCTCTTGCCTGAATGATCAGGCTACAGTTTAAAGAACTATGTTGAATAGGAGTGGTGAGAGTGGGCATCCTTGATTTGTTCATGTTTTAGAGGAAATGTTTGCAGTTTTTCTCCATTCAATATGATGTTGACCTTAGTTTGTCATATATAGCCTTCAGGATGTTGAGGTAAGTTCCTTCTATCCTTATTATCTCCATTATTTTAAAACATAAATGGGTGTTGAACTCAGTCAAATGCTTTTTATGTATGTATTGAGATAGTCATTCTGTGAAACCAGCATCACCCTGATACCAAAACCAAACAGACACATGAAAGAAAGAAAACTTCAGGCTGATTCCTTTAATGAACACAGATGTAAAAAAATTTAATGAATATTGGCAAACTGAATAAAAAAACACATTAAAAAATATTGCACGATGATCAATTTGGTTTTATTCCAGATATGCCAGATAAGTTCAACATAGGCCAATCAATAAATGTAAATCCACCACATAAACAGACTTAAGGACAAGAATCACAAAAAAGGAATTTTAAAAAAAAGTCCACTGAACATTATGTTTGGAGCAGTGCATTAGCCACTATTTAACAGTAGATTAAATGAAAGTAAAAAATGAATTTAAAGACCTGAATATATGGGATTCTGTTCCACTGTTTTCCTTTTTAATAAAAAGGAAGAGAGAAAATTCCATTTTAAAGTATTTTCTTCTTCTTTCAAGAATAAAATGGCTCCCCTTGCTTGTTTCCTTTTTTTGAACTTAAAATTATTCTTCTTCAATATTGGAATATTTTACCCCTTGTCTGATAGTCAAATCTCCAGAGTAACTCTTGGCAAACAGCATCATTTTTATTCTTCAGTCACTTTGTTCACATAACTATCATCCTCTGGTCTGTTCCTCACTGGTCAATGGCCACATCTTCAACACCATCTCATAGTGGACCTTGGTATTTTCTGAAACTGTATTGCTCCAAAATCACATTTTAAATATACATTTTACTCTAATTTTAAAAGCTTAGGTCTCATTCACTGACTTAAGCAATTAATACAAATGCCAAAATTATTTACCTCATCAAAACAACTGTATTAGTTACCTAGGGCTGCTAAAACAAATTACCACGAAATGGGTGGCTTAAAACAGCAAAATTTTATTTTCTGACAATTCTGGAGGTCAGAAATGAGAAATTAGGCTGTTGGAATAAGCCACAATGACACCAAAATGGTCTAGGGAAGAAGCTTACTTTCCTTTTCCAAATTTATGTTGGCAACTTCAAATTCCTTTGCTTATGGTAGCATAACTGCAATTTTTGCATTCATCTTTACATGTCCTTCCATGACACTGTGTCCTCTCTGGTACCAACAAGAAAGGGAGTCAGTCATCCCCTAGTATGACCTCCTTTCAACTAGTTTCATCTTCTAGAATCTATTTCCACATGAGATCATGTTCTTAGTTTCTGTTTAGACATGAATTTCGGGGTGCGCTATCCAACCCACTATGACAATTAACCTATTGACTTTATCACTTTATCATTACCCTTCACTATCATCTGAGTTCACCTTATACTTCATATAATTTTCAGTGTGTCTTATTAACAAATCCATTATCTTACCCTTCTTGTTTCCTTTCATCTGCCCTTACCTAAACATTGAATGGACTTGAACATCTTTCTTCCATATGTCTACAGCTAACAGTAAAGCAATGAGACAAAAGAGGGTTTTACTACACATTACTGATCATGATCTACAAATGAGAGCTCCAAATTGACCATTTCTTTCACAATGCTTCATAACTTCACTCCTTCATTTTCAAAGGTGAACACAACATTTATAATTATTTGATCCAGCAGGAGCTTCCTCTTTTCCTCATCTTCAAAATAAATATATAAAGTGCTTGTATCTGTTCAAGTTCTTCTTCTTCCTTCACCATGCCTACATTAATTTAGAGAACTTTAATCTCTCCTCAGGGGTTGTAGACAGTTTTCATTCTCATTTTCTCAAATACTTTGTTTATTCTATAATTTCCACCAATTTGCATTCCCCAGCAACCTATTTTCCCCTCTATTTGTTTATGTTTTCAGCATATAAGCATTTTAATATTTTAAAATGTGTTAATCTATTATATCTCCTTTCAATTTTTATTTTTCTAATTTCCTATGAATATGAAAGTACTAATTACAAACATTATTCCCAAATTCTCAATTTTTTATCTTCTCTTTCTCATAATGATCAACAATTGATGATATTTTCTGCCACTCCACTTTAACATATGTCAAAATCCTACAATGGACCTTGTAATTGGCAATAACTGCATTTTCAATCTTTGGAAAACAGTTTTGGGGAATTAAGGATGAGTTGATTTAGTAGGTACCTCTTGAATAATAACAATCAGTTAAGAACACTGATAAGGCATTAATAAAAACATTTTAGAATTCTTTGGTAAATCTTGTTTTCCTTGGTATTTCAAACCTATATTGAATTCTGTTGCGCTTTAATATACCATATAATTCAACATATGTTTGAAGTCAACATGAAAAAACATAATCATGCAAGAAACTAATGACCTCCCAGAACATAGTGGCACATGCCTGTAAACCAGTGAGTCCAGAAACTATGACAGGAGGACCACAAGTTGAAGACCAAACTGGGACACTGAATGAGATTCTATCTCAAAATGAAAAATAAAATGAACTGGAATATACCTCATTGGGATTGCACCCCTAGATTCAATCCCAGTAAAACAGGGAAAAAAAGAAAAGAAAGACTTCCCTCAAGAATAAACTATCTCCTAATTTTGGACATCAGAGTTTTCAGACTTAGAAATATCAGAAAGCAATGAAAATGAAAATCTGGACTCTGACTTTTTGCTTAAGCATGTTAGCCCTGAAACAAATACTGAATGAAAGGAAAGTCTGAGAAAGAACTCATAATTTCCTACTGAACCTTAGAATCCTTCACCTTCAATTGTAAAACTATAACACACCTTGTTAACTTCATATTATCCAAGCAGTATGTACTAAATTGACTCAGTCTTCCACACCCTGTATACTGTCCTGTGCCAACTGTAACTTCAGTTTCCTGTTTCTTCTTAGAATTTCAATAGTCAATATTTGTTAGAACAAGGTGTACTCTGACCAACTTCCTCCATCTGTGCTACAAAATCTTTTATTTTTAAAGATTTTAATATCTACTGCAGTAATTAATGCATATTTACAGCATGTCATGAAAAATTTAGGTAGTTAGCATTTCTTAAACATTTAGAAAATGTTTGTTTAACATAATTGTACATATTGATGAGGTATAGTGTGATATTTCAATATGTCTGTGATATATAATGATGGAATCAGAGTAACATTTTCATCTCCTATTATTATTTTGTGTTTGTAGCTCTCAAGTTTCCCTCTTCAGTTTTCCATAAAATATGTAACAGGTTACTGTGAGCTGTAGTCACCCATTGTGCTATTGAGCTCTAGAACTTACCACTGCTATCTACTTGTATTTGTGGACTCATTATTCAGCCTCCCTTGATTCTTCTTACTATCTGCCCAGTTCTAGCAACCACTACTGTACATTCAGATCACCTTGTATTTTTAACAAGCACATATGAGAAAAACAAGGTATTTGTCTTCCTGAATCTGACTTATTTGTGATACAAAATCTTTAAATTCTTTATTCCCTGTAAAACAGTTATTTTATTGCTATTTTCAAGTTATAATAATTCCATGTAGATATATTTAAAGGCTTGTGTTTTTTGTACATGAATATAATAATATGTAATCTAAAAGTTCATGGACAATGCTTTTAGATTTTTGCTTAAATGTCTTATCATGGGACTGGGGTTGTGGCTCAGTGGTAGAGTGCTTGTCTGGCATGTGTGACACAGTGGGTTAGATCCTCAGCACCACATAAAAGTAAATAAATAAAGATATTAAAAAAAGATCTTATCATTTTCATTTGATGATGATATAGATTAATGATTAATGCCTGTGAATATTTAAAATAAATGTAGAGCTCATGAAACTCATTAAATATTTATTCTAGAAATAAGTATTTATGATAATAGTGTGCCAGTCATTCTGTTAGAGATTTGAAAATAAATTAAAACTATGATCATTTTATTTATAGTCAAGCCTTTGATAAAATCAAACATCTGAGATCCTTTTATGTTTTCACTATCATTTAAAACTAAATTTTTAAAAGTACCTATGAACTATAGTTTTAAGAAATAATTAGAAAGTTTTAAGAATATGTTGACAAGTACCTAGAGCTTATCTTAATATTACACAATTCTCTGCCACAGTATGTTTTTAAGGAATAAAATCTGAACTGCATAGATAGCTGTCAACATGTAATAAAAAGGTTCACTCTATTAACTTCATACTAGGCTTTTGTTAAAAGAAAAAAGTCCACCTCATTGGTGGTTTCTATTGTTACTATTTTGATTTTCTTTCAAAAAATCATTTGCAAGCTCGAATTCCCATTGTGTAGTAAAAAAGTGATATTATATAAAGGGCATAACTAAAATGTCATACTCATAAATTTTATATGGAAACTGTGATGTCACTCTTAGATGGTGATAGTCGCTTTTCCCCTGGGAAAATATTAATATTCTGAAGTTATATAAAATAAAAATGTTTCACTTTACCAACAAAAAACAAACCAAAATAAAACACAAAACAAACTAAAACTATATTTTTAGTATGCTGAATAGAAAACTATTATCTAAAATTCTTTATGTACTTTGATGGAAATGTCAAATTTTTCTCTATTTTTATGTGTGAAAAGGCAAATCATTAAAAGAAAAAAACAAGAAAAAAACACCTTTAGTTAATGCTTCAGTAGCCATTGTCACTGTTTTATCTCTGGTCAAACATATTCTGTCTGTGAAATAAACACAAAGCAGAATCCATGCACAGTCCTTAGATTGCAAAATGAATGTTGAATAACACTGAATTATTTTATTACGTTTTTCTTCTTTTTGTTTAACATTTTTATTTCCAAGATTCTTTAATGCTTTCAGTTGAAGAATCTGATGCACTTTTGAGAAAGTATAAAAGAAATAACATAAGCATTAGGTCATTTTGTGCTTTCATATACTGTCCCTGGAATTACTTTGACCTATCCTAATTATATACTAAGTAAACTCAGAAATTCTCATATTAGTCCTTAGTGTGAAAGTGCCATATGTGAAGCACATAAAACAGATGTGAAGTATGAGTATGTGATTAATATATTCTTTCTGAGCGGGGCATCATGGTGCACACCTGTAATCCCAGAAGCTTGGGAGGCTGAGGCAGGAGGATCTCAAGTTCAAAGCCAGCCTCAGCAAAAGAAACTCAGTGAGACCTTGTTTCTAAATAAAATACAAAATTGAAAATGTGGCTTGGTGTTCAAGTGCCCCTGAGTTTAATCCCTGGTACCCCCCAAACAACAAAACAAAATAAATAAGTGTATATATGTACATAATATATACTCATTTTGCCTGCAAGAAGCCTTATATTTCAGATTAACTTAAAATTTGTTTTGGTATATCATTCAGTAGAGGATATCTAAATTCATTTGATAATTCATTCTATTTATAATTTTATGAGTACATTATAGACATACATAACGTTGGGGTTCATTTTGACATAATTACACATATATGGAATATAATTTGCTTCACTTTAGTCCCCAGTACTTACTTTGTCCCTTCTCTCCTCCTTTCCCCTGTTCCTTTTTCTCTATTCCACAGGTCTTCTTTCGACTTTTTTTCTAGTTTTCTATTTTTTTATTGTTCCATATAGTGGAACCATATGGGGGTTCCACATTTCCCTTACATCTTAGCCAGCATTTATTTTTATTTGCATTTTTTACATTGTCATGTTAACTGTAATGGGATGCAATGTCAGTGTAATTTTTATTTTAATTTCACTGATTGTTAAAGATGTTCAACTTTTTTTTTCTTTTGGAAGTGTATGTTTTGTTCTTTTGCTCATTTATTGGTTGAATTGTTTAAAAAGAGCAAAAAACAGCAATGAAATTCTGGATGATAATAAGTAAGATTTGTTTCTATCTCAAATAGACACAATGGGATTTATAATAGTGAATCCAATTTTATGAACTTATTCTTTATTGACCATACTTATTTTTATTAAAATCATTTTTACAATACATCTGTCATACTGTAATGTTTAATGAAAGACAAAAATTATAAGGAAAACAAAACCGCTTAAGAAAAAAGGCAATTGTAAGTAGAAAAGAAGAACACAGATATGTTATATAAAGTGCTGAACCAGAGAATGAAAAGAAAGAGAAAACTACATACCATCATTGGTAACTTACATTTAAAACATAACCTTGCATACCTTCTCTTCCTGAAATTTAGAAAATAACCTTGCATATCTGCCCTTTCTTCTCAGTGTGTCTCCTCTATAGACTTCCTAACTTTTGTACTATGTGAATAAAGATGTCTACCCAGAAGCAAAATCAATATTTGGGGATTCTCACATCAAATTGGATAGAGAGAAAATTACTGGGCTTCCACACAGCTCCTAACACATTTTTATGGTAGTTAGAAAGTACTTTCCTAAATTCCATTGAATATAAAGAACTTTTAAATTCATTTCTGGAAATCAACTCATTCAAGAGTAGGTCTACCATTCCATTAAGTACACCATTGATGGTATCTTTTGCTTGCAAATTTTAGTCCTCCATAATTAATCATAATACACACTCTAGGGAACTGGGGATGTGAATAAATGGTAGAACACTTGGTCTCATGTGCACAGAAATGCAACTAAGTAAGAGTTATCACCATATAATCCTAATGCTACCTGCTTGATGTATAAAGGTTAAATTTTGTTGTAGTAATATTATTACAATATAACAAGAAAAAAATTTTTATGTACCAGTGGCTAATAGAACTTAACAAAAATGACAAAAATTTGAGTAGCACTTCCCAAACTGTAAGCATTCTTAAATAATACCAATTAATACTCATAAATAATACCAATTTAAAGAAGAGAAAACTGAGGACAGGGAGTGAACTTATCTAATTACCTAGGGAAACACATCTATTAAAGTATTCTATCCTAGGTCATCTAGGAGAGTCTGTAGTCTCAACAATGTTGCCAAACAAAAAGCATGGAGGAAGAAGTAGAAAGGGAGAGACCTTGAATGATAGTAAAGAGAGAGGAGGAAGGGAGATAGACAGCAATCTAATGCAGAGCATCATAAAATATTTGATTCTCAGATCAAGTTCTTCAACTTAAACAGCCTGGGACAAGGAATCTACATAGGAATGATGATGACCCTTCTGTCCTCTCTTCATCTGACTTCCTGCCACACTGTCTCTTCAGAATTTCATACTTGGAAAACAGCTTGAGTACAGAACCATCAAGACAGTGCCCAACCACCTATCACAAGCACCAATGCCCAACCACCTATCATGGCAAGCACTAAACTAAATGCACATATTTAACAAAAGTAATTTCAAGGTCTTTATTGTTCCTCCAGTGGAAGCCGCAGAGGGTACTAACCATTTCCTAAATGATTACAACTGCATAAAGCAACCATGCCTTTGTGTTAATTTACTACAGAGAGCATCTTTTGTCATGGGTCACTGCAGGTTTTATTTCAAGAAGATTAATCTTTCTGAAGGGGAAAGAGATGTGTGGCTTATTACTCAAGAATAGCTCACATGCTGTACAGAGTTAAGCAATAACTCAGGATGAGGAGTCTTCAGTCCTCCTGCTGTGTTTACCATCTAGGAAATAACAAGGGGTTGGGGTCAGGGATCCCATACACACTTCAGTTTTCTGTGCAGCAGTAGCTATGGATTGAGGAATGAGGCTTGGTATACTCTTGGAAAGGGAAAAGGAGAAGACCACAGTCAACACAACTATTGTTTTATCTCCTACATACTTAGGATTTCTACATAAATTTCTCCAGTTGTTTCAAATTAAAGATAAGGTATTGGGTGAATTGTTGCTCTAAAATATACCTCATTTAAAGGTGATTTTTTTTTTTTTTCTGATATGCTCTTCTGAAGATAGAGCCTTAAACTGAAAAATGACTTTTCAACTAATGTCCTATTGTATTGATTATAATGTTTTAATTATTTTGATATTTACAAAACTGAATTTAAATAAATTTAAATAAATTAATTAAAATTTTTATATCCATATTTTCACATCTCATTGTTATTTACTGCAATGGCTAGACTGCATTAGGCAGTTTCTATCCAATCAATTCCTTCAATTCATTTTACATACTGACATTAGGTACATCTTGTAGCATAACTTTGACAGGGGTGGCACTTGCATGCATAATACTCAGTGAGCGCTAGGGAATCCATGAGCAGGGGCATGTTGCGATAGGACAAACAGGTTCCATGCTGCATTCACAATTAGCTCTCCCTTCAGATAATGGCTTTTTTAATACCTTAGTGAAAATTTGTTGGTTTTGGTTCCTTCCTTTTCAATGGATAAGTTTTCTTCCAGAGGCTTACAAAATCTCCCCTGGCCCATCCTTCTAATTCAAGAAAGAGGAACAAGAGTAGGATCTTCTTGTATAGAACTTCTACAGTTTAAAATAAACAAACAAACAAAAACAAACAAACAAACAAACCAAACAAAAAAAAAAAAACAAAAACAAAAAAGGGGAGGAGATGGCGAAATTTGACAAAGAGACAGACATTCTTTCTACTATTTCTACAAAGAGTTTTATCAATAGCCAAAAAAACAAGCTTGGAAATGAAAGTCACTTCTTCCAAAACTACTTGATATTTTCTTTGGGAAAGACATATATGTTGATCTTTACCTTCAATCTTGGATATATCTTTACCCCAAGACTGACCCTAAAGCAGAAACTTTAGGGTCACATGAATTAAAGTGGCTCCATTACAACTCTATGTTTTTAGCTCTATAGTTTCATCAGAAAAAAACAGAAGATGATAATACATTCTTAAATTTATGGGAAAAAATTAAAATACATTTTAAATATCTTTTGGTGTAAAGGAGTTTTTAAGTAAAGCATATAGATCAGAAGCTGAGAAAGAAAAGTTTAATAGATTCTACTACATAGAATAGATTCTATGAATTTCAATTGGTAATGGGAAGCAATAGGGAATTCAAAATTAAAAAAAAAATGAAAATCCAAGAAATAAATAAAAATTGAGAAAAATACTAGCAATTTGCAAAACAGACCTTGTGAGAACAAATTTTTGCCCTAGTGAAATCTCATTGGCATTGCTCTACACTGAAGGATGAGCAGGACAACTTCTGGAAGCCCAAGCTAATCACAGCAGAACTAGCAAATAAACTCAGACTAAGGTAGCCAGTTTGTTATTGAATTCACAACAGAATGATTGTCAATATCTCTTGGTAGTTTTCTGCACTTCCAAAAATATAAAAAACTATTTTCAGAAAGATAGAATAATGATAGAGAAGCAAAACTTACAGCCTTATAAATAATTCTGTCCTTGTTTTGATTATTTTTTTTAAATTTTGGTCCCCAAATTCATAAGAACTAAGCATGATTCTGGACTTTAAAGTGCATGAGAGAATGTGTATGTTTCAAATAATTTAACTTATTCTAACTAGAATTTTGCAATTTGAAATAAATAATAATTGATTAAGATATAGAGATATTATTCTTAAAATATAAAAACTAATAAAAGTCATTAGAAAAGTCTAATTGGGTAATAAGTGAAAAATGGTAAATTTATAATAAACATTTTCAAAATATCATAGATATATATTAACCAATTTTAATTAAAAATATAAATTAAAAACAGTGATAGTTATTTTGTTTCTTAGCATCCTGTTCAGGGGGAAGGTAATAGCTGTTGATTTGGTGCACTGGTAGAGGTTTAACTCTTGAAACATTACAAAAGGGGAGTAGAGATTGGGGCAGGACATTTTCCTCCACAATTTTGGAATATATATACACTCAAAACATTAATTCTTTTAAAAATTAAGTATAATAGGAAAGCATAAAAATCTATTTTCATATAATACTAAATAATTATCTGTACTAGGTAAACACTGGGAAAAATAACTGTCAATTGAAATGAAAAATCAGAGTGTGTTATAAAACAAAATACATAAAATCTACTAAAAACTTACTGATATAGAAATAGTTTTTTTTTTGTAGTGAGAAATTAACTGGGGGGGGGGGGGGTTGCATCTAATCTAAATCTATGGTCCAAACTCATGTTGGGTTTGATCCCCAACAACACACACAAATACACACACTTGGAAAAAAAAAGAGAAAAAGAAAATACACAAAGTATAATGGTAAAGAAAAAGATGGCTTAAAATATACTATTATCTAAAATTATGAAAATAAACAAGTAGAGAGATGAAGAGACAGATATAGAAAGATAGATATAGAAAGATATGCAAAAAGTCATAAAACACCAAATGATTATCTCAAAATGTGAATGTTTAATTTTTTACTTATTATATCTTCCTTAAACTTTATGTATTTTATAATGAAATATATTATTTGTATTTATAATGAAATATATTATATAACATTTTATTTTAAATATTTCAGAGTTTTTCAATCTCAAGTCCTGCTACAAACTTTCTATTTCTGAGATACACTCTGTTATATAAATGTGTTAGTAAACTTTCCAACCCTTTGACAAAATACCTGAGATAAACAACTTAAAGGAATGAAAGTTTTATTTGGTCTCAGTGTGTAGATCTTTAAATCCATGGTAACTTAGTCCCACTGCTTTTGGTACTAAGGCATCATAGTGAAGGTCCCTGGCAGAGGAAGTCTGTTCACTTTAAGCCAGGAAACAAAACAGAGAAACAGGAAGGCTCCAGGTCACAGTGTCTTTCAGTCATGTCCCCAATGAACTAATGTCCTTGCACTTGGCCCCACTGCCTAAAGATTGCATGGTCTACTAATAGAACCACAGGCTGATAATCAGGACTTTAAAACATGGGAATTCAGGGAATTTTTAATATACGAAGCATAACAATAAGTTGCAAAGTCACAGAACACCTGAGATAGACCAGGTATTCTTTTTTAAAATCCTCTCTTGATCTATTTCTCTCTCCCTCTCCCTTAAAAATTTACGCCTTTTCTTCTCCAGCAATTTTATCTAATTTCCCTTCTTTTTCTCTTTTACTCTATTTCTTTAAGAGGAATTGCACCATTCTTGTTGCACTCTGTTATTATTGTCTAAATTGGGTTATTAACCCATTTCATTTTGAACAAGGCCAGTAATGTTGACACCTGAGGTGTTGAGATGAGAGGCTATGTTCAACAATGGTAGAAGGGAGGAACAAATGGACAGTGCTCTCAAGCTAAAGTCTGCAGCTTCTGATTTGACCAGGAGTGGAAAGAATTTGTACAGAATAGTCAGTGGGTACAAAATTGCCCTTGGATAGGAGAAAAAAGTGCTATTGTACTATTGCATAGTAGGGGGTAGGGTGCCTAGAGTTAACAATATTGTATAACACTGTTTTGTTATATATTAAAAATAACTAGAAGAGAGTGTTTTGAGTGTTGTAACAATAAAGGAATGATAAATGTTCCAGGTGATATGTTTGCTAAATACTTTGATTTCATTATTCCACAATGCACGTATGTATCGAAACATCACACTATTCCCCATGAATAAGTACACACTCTACACATACATTGTGTCAATTAAAAACAAAATAAAGCAAAACAAAAAGAAAAACAATAACAGCAACAAAAACCCAACAAACTCTAATGGGTTATGCTAAAAACCTTGGTGTAATTGAAAGAAGTTTCACTAGTCTTAAGGACTTTGATTACCAAGTCATTCACAATTCTGATGATGAATATTTTATGACTTGGTGTTCAAAACTAATGAGTGTTTTTCCATAAACTGTGACTGTTAATCTGCAACCAAAAATACTGATATTAGGGAAAACAGAAAAATATATGGACAGAAAATAAAGTAAGATATATAAAAAGTTAACATTTTTTTTTTGGAAAATAATGGTCATTTTTAACACCCAATTATTAGCCTGTCTGGGAAACTCTATGTCTCAATCCAAATAAAATTCCATTGTATCCCACTTTACTACCACAATACATGTAATCTGAGGCATGTTCACTTCTTTTAATAATGTATAATGTGCATATCATAGTTTGATATTTCTACTCTTTTTATTTTACTTTATATAACCCTATACTAAAATAGATAAAAATACTTCATAAATTATGTATGTATATCATACATCTGTGCATTATTTTATGTGTGTTAAAGGGAATGCAAAATGTGTATCCTGGTAAAGATGTGCACCATTTTCATTCTTCCACAAATGCCACCCATTATAAATTTTGGTATGATATTTTGAGAAGATCTTAATTAAAATCATCATATCTACCTCCCTTGGGATTCTGTCTTAGACTGAACTCTATAGTCTGGGACATACCACTGAGATTTCAGACTAGTAAGATGTCAGCATTGTTTCTGGAAAATTTTGCTTAGTAGTTCTTACCTCTTGTTATTCATTCATTCACCAATTATTCAGATGCAGATATTAGACAGCTGGAAAATATGGTCACTTTCATTTAAATGTAGAATTTATTAAAGAACACTAAAGGAAAATTTATTAATTCACTACACATTTACAAAGTCAATTTGCCTAGGATGTTATAATCTCCCAGAAGTGGAAAACTCATATAAAGTGACTGAGAAACGTACCTGTTCTTCAAATATCCTAAGATAGTGAAGGAGCTGTCTTGGCCAAACAAATGAGAAAGATGCTATTTTTTTTTTTTTTTTTTTAAAGTGTGAGTACATTGAGAAAAGGGAAACGCACAAACAATGGCTAAATTTGTTTGCTGCAACATGTGACAGTGAGGGTGGGGTGCAGAGAGATAGGGAAGCAGATGTGAGATTTGAGAAATATTCAGTGAGTATATTGTGGAGAGCCTCTGATGATAAGCAAAGGACATTTTCCTAAAGGCAATGAGTTACATAAGAAGGCAATGAACAGAGATATGCCAGGAAGAAATCTGTAGAGATGCACATTTGGCAAAGAAAAGGGTATTATCACAGAGTGCATTCGGGGGCAGGACTAGGAGAGTCAGTTGAACAGCTCTGCAGACTTTCTTAGTAACCCCTGTGAGAAATGACAAAGACCTTAATAAGAGAGCATCCCTGGGGAGAAAGAAGATGACTCTGAAAAACAGTCTAGTGGAATTGACAACAAATATTATGCAATCAACACCAATTTCCCCATCTCTCCTGTGTATCGCATTTTCCCTTCTTACTGGATCATTCCCTTGGAAATATGAGGGCATTTCAACTTTAAAATTACACCAAATGAAGGTAAATAAATAACTGTGTTGCCCCTACTGTCCCTTAAATCTACTTCATATATTTTATCATAAAACTGTTGGAAGGGATTTCTGTTCCTATTATCTGTAATTCCTCTCCTCATATTTCCTTTGAAACTCATTCACTCAATATTCCATCTTCATCTAATCTAACTTCACAGATTCATTGACAATTTTGATCACTTTCATCTCCTTTATAAACTTCCTTAAGATCAACATTCTCTTGTTTCTTCAGCTACCATGGGTCTTATTTTCTTCCATATCTCTACTGGCATATTTTCATTTCCCAGACATCTGGTGTTGAAGTTTCTCATGGCCTAATCTGATAAACTTGCACTTATTGCTCTGGTGTTTCTATCTTATCTCAGGACCTCATATGTCATCTGTGACTAATGATCCACAAATGTACATCTTTAATTTAGACCTCTCTCCTGAACTCAAGCTTGGCATTTTTGTATTGAACAGTTTCCTCCATATCCCACAGTATCAAATATGTCAATGTGTCTAAAAACAAAATCCCAATCTTGAAGGCATCTCTACTTACACTTTTCACATCATATTAGTGAAGGTTTCACATATCCATTACCTCTTAATGGAGACCTGATACTCTTTTCCAGGACATAAGCTTGAAGAAGGCTGAAATTTTGTCTGATTTATTCATTGATGTATGCCCAACACATAGATATTATGTGTTCGCAAAAACAAAAAAAAAATTGTAATAAAAAAGACTAGTCTTCTTAAGGCCCATATGTAATTTTAGGAAGGTCAACTTTATTTATTTATTTAATTTTCATTTCAGGAAAAGTATGTCTATCTTTACAGACACAAGTTTAGTCCAAGACACAACTATTTTATGGCAAGATTATTGTAATAGCCTCTGTTTTCATATCTTTTCCTTTATAATACATATTTAATTCAGTAACTAATTTGATGCTATTAAAAAACACATAACTATCTCCTTTACTTAAATGCCTCTACTTAGTCTATCATAAGAAGCAAAAAATAAGTATTTCAACAAACCTCTCTTTGTGACATTTCTGACTGTATTTATCACTTGATTTAATCAGATTTGTCGTGCTTGCTCAGTCTCCGCTTTTCCTCAACCTGAATGTACATAACAATCTCTAGGTCTTAAAACTTTTTATTTCATCAGTCTGGAATGCTCTCCTTTACATTTCTGCAAAGACTTACTCCCTCACACTTTATGTCTTTACTCAAATATGAAACCTTCCTTGACCATGGTATTATAATTTTAATCTCTTCTTCTAATCTCTAATAAAACTTCCTAGTGTGCTATTTTTCTTTGTTACTTTTGTCATTTGCATTTGTCAGATTTGTTACTATACAAAGTAACTGAGATAATGAAGTTATAAAGCTAAAAGACTGAGTTTTGCTCACCTATGTGAAAGCTTCACTCAGTGATCAATTGGCCCATTGCTTTGGGCCTGTGACAAGGCAGCACATTATGGCAGAAGGCAACAAGATTTTCATTTCATGATCAGGGAGCAAAAAGTAAAGAAAAAGTCAAGAGCTGTGGTCTTCTATCTCTTTTAACAGCCCTCAGTGACCTTAAGACAACCCACTGGGCCCCCTCACTCAAAGTTTCTACCACCTTTTCAATAATACCAGACTGAGGACTAAGTCTTTAATGTACTGGCCTTTGGTGGACATTCCAAATCCATACTATAGTTTCATCCAAACCTCCTTTTTAGTTAGTTAGTTAGTTAATTTATTTATTTATCTATTTATTTATTTATTCATTTATTTTGTGGGTACTGGAGATTGAACTCAGGGGTATTCCCCAGTCCTATCTTGTATTTTATTTAGAGATAGGGTCTCACTGAGTTGCTTAGCACCTTGCTTTTGCTGAAGCTGGATTTGAACTTGTAATCCTCCTGCCTCAGCCTCTACATGCACTCATGCACCAGAGTGCCCAGCTGCTTATTTATTTGTGCACGTATTTACTTATTGTTATCCATCTTTCCCATCAATTATAAGCTCCAGGAAAATGGAATTTTTGGTGCGTGTATATTGATACATGACTAACGCTGAGAATTGTGGTATGTAAATAAAAATCTGGTATGTAATAAAAACAATTGTTTTATTAGGCTTCACCTTCTTTCTGAGGTAACCTTGAGAATCATCTCTGAATTTTATCATCACCACTCTAACTGGTCTCCTTGTCTCCATTTTTATATCTCCGTAGCCTGCAAATAGCTTAAATAAATCACACTCTCCCTATCATTTTCTTTTAATTATTTCTAATACTGAATCAGTAACATTAAAATTTATGTTGTTCATTTTTATGTTTACTTTTTTTAATGAAAGGAAGATTCCATATGACAAAAATTTCATTGCTCTACTGTTTTACATATCTCTATATCTTAGCAAAATTACTGCAAAACTCTTTCTTGAAAATAATTGGGTGAATAATTAAATGATGAAGAAAACCGCAGCTATGGATGTAGCTTAATTTTCTGTTATCATATCATTTTTGAAATAAAGTAAATCTCCTTTCAAGTAACATAATGTATTAGAGGAAACTTTAATAATGATGTGAGTTCTATTACAGTATAATTAAAAATAATCAATTTAGTTATACATTTGAAATAATATTAATGTTTGTCTATAATAATTTTATTTTTCTTGAAAATTGAATTCAGAAAGAGAATATTACTTTGAAAGTTTCACATCTTTGTACATAACTTTGGGAAATACTTATATGGAAACTATAATTTATATCTTAGACAAGATTCATGATTGCAATTTGTTAGGAGATGAGAAGATGAAAGTTAGATATCTGTAAAATAAGATGAAATGGAAAAAAGTATGTAAAGTGTGAACTGCTCGTAACATATTTTCATTTATTTCAGTTTGCTTGGCCTTCCATCCATAAAATGAATTGGATTTTGATCTCATATAAATCTCCATAATTTTGAAACCGTGTGAATTTAGTTACAAAGTTTCTTAAGTTAATATAGTCCAATGTATTTCTCATGGAAAACTATTTGAAATAGATGAATTCTTTGTAATAATGTTACCTGATTTAAGTAGAAATGCAATAACTTATTCTGTTTAATCTCATGCATAGTTAACTGCACCTTAAATTTACAATTTTGATTATACTCTTTAAAAAAGCCAAGAACGGTAATATAAGAAAGGAGAAAGAGAGTGAGAGAGAGAGAAAGAGAGAGAGAAAATGTCAGACTTTCTGCATTTGGGGCATTGGTTAGAAATAAAGGTAAATGGATATTTGACCTGAATGGCAGTCTGGATAACTTGGAGTTCAAGATACTACTCAGTATAACAATACATATCCAGTGTTTCAGGTTCTTAATTTCCTGCTCAGTTATCTGTCCTAGATTTGGAATTACGTTTAGTTATTTCAGTTAATACTTGACAAAAACATCTAAGTACCATTTAAGAACTTAGACAAGAAAATTTAACTTTTTGTCCATCTCTAAATGTGAAAAAAAATTTGAAATGGTGAAAGAAAATAAAAATAGTCTCTTATTATTCATTAATTTATTTATATGTAAACCTTTATTTCTCACTTTGCATAGTAAAAAATAAGCAGAAGATAAGTGAGGAAAATTTTTCAATTAGTAATTTAAAAATGCTGTGAAAAAACAAGTAAACAAAGAGAAGATCGTTCTGTCTTTTTTTTTTGCATGCTGGGGATTGAACCCAGGACCTTGTGCTTGCAAGGCAAGCACTCTACCAACTGCGCCATATCCCCAGCCCTCATTCTGTCTTTGATTTATCAAATTGCTCTTTTTTAATCAAAAATACTGCACTGATTTTCTGATTTTTATGTCTATCTATACACACATCAGTGTGTGTTCTAGGACAGGCAGCTGATGGCCTCCTTTGCACAGACTGGAAAGACTTATGTCCTTGTTTTAAGGCCTCGTGCAGTCTCTTGCACTCTTTGCATGTAAGTTGTGTGAGTGCCCTCACATTTCAGTAAAAATCAGCTCAATATCTGTGGTTGTACCTAGTGACACCCCCAAAACAGGGAATCACAATAAGACAATAGTTCTGCTTTATTGCTTCAAATCAGTTGGCAACTGCTTCTTCCTGGGAGGCAGGAGAAAGTACTAAGTATCTCCTTGAGTCTCCCAAGTGTGCCTTTAAATAAATAGTTATCATCCTCTGTTGGATACAAATTGATTGAAAACAATTGGTTAACTTCTGTCTAACACATCACCAGTTATTTCCGTTACACGGTTAATGCGATGGTGTTTTCTGAAGGGCACCCACTGGATCAGCCTGTACCTCCCAACTATTATTTATTGGATAGTTATATTCATCTCTTTTAATTTCCCTTATAAAAAAGAGTGAGCACAGACTTAAAATGTGATTTTAAAAAGGCCTAATTTGACTTGACATTCTTGTCTTTTGGACCTATTCATATACATTCAAAATACAAATTAAGCTAGAGTGACTGAGTAGCTCACAGGTCTACAAACAGATTTATAATGTTCTTTCTCTACATGTTACAATTTCAAAATGGAGGAAACTAAAATGTTAAGATTTCACTTAAAAAAATTATATCGTCATTGACCATTCACAATGGTGTTGTAATTTTAAGAGTTCCAAAATGAAAAGAAAAGAAAAATGTAATTTTGATGCCACTTTTATTTCTGTTCTCTGTGCCTCACTATTTGGCACCAGGTGGTGAGTACAAGCCAAGTCATTAAATTGTCAGCATTGCCAGTTCTGTTGGACTGGTGTTGTATGTCCTTAGACGGAGGCTATTTAAGCCCTTCCCGACTTTTCCCCATCTCTTCGTTTTCTGTGCTTAGTTCCCTAAGGGCTGTTCAATCAAGACTCAATAAAAATTGTTGAACTGTTCAGATTTTTATTGAGAGCCTTGATGCTGAGCCCCACAGGAGCCCAGTGAAGAGAGGATTATCCTCACTATCATAAAGAGGCAAAGAGAATGCCAAGGACAAGGAAAGGCATAAAACCAAAGGCCGTAATGCAGTGTAATTGACCAAGTCAGCCACCTGTAGGAAATAGAAAGATGAGCAAGACATAAGATCAGAAGAAAGTCAAGGAAATAACGTAAGGATGTAAACTGTGTGTTAGAAAGAGACTGTATGAATAACTCATGTTTAGAAAGAGACTGCATGAATAACTTATTTGTATTTACATAGATAGGATGATGCCTATCAAGTGGATTTTTTTTCCACTAAAGAATATAGTATATCTTGATTTAAAGGAATTTATGTAAGCATAATTCCAAGCATATAGATTTTCTCTAATAAAGCAGGTCATATTTTGATACTTTTCAGTATAAAGACAACATCTTATTCCAATTTAATAGCAATAGTCTCAATAGCTTTGTTTTTCTATCTTTCTATATGAATATACTGAAAGTTTACTTTAGCAGACTTTGGAAAAAAATAAAAAATATGTATATATCAGTTGAAATAATGTCATGTGTGGAAAAAAGGTCATATTATAATTTAAAGAACTATATTAGCATCAACAAACATGCTTACCATAATTTTAGTTTCTCATTTGTTCATTCACTTTGACTTGACCAGGTACTTGACTTGGAACTGAGGTTATAACAGGAATATAATCCAAACTCTGATCTTGAGGATATGTTTCAGTTAATCAAAGGGACTACAAAGTGATGTGCAGACAGCTTTGGGAAGATGGATAATATTTGTGACAGTAGAAACTTAAATGTGATGAGACAAAATTATCATTTGTTTTAATAAATCAAGAAGAGTTTATTGAGCAACCATGACAGTAAGTAATAATCTCTAAATTCTATGGAATATTACATACCCTTTTGGTTTGTGGGTTATCATGAAAATGAAGAATTATATATCACAGAATGTTTGTTTTTGTCTTTTATAAAATTTTATTCAGGACTTGGTAGGTAATATTTCCATACCTAATAATCAAAATGTCAATAATTTCTGGAACAATGTTTTAGATAATGTGATTAAATTTAATTTTTATATTAATGTCAATCCCCTTGTATAAAATATGCTATTGATTGATCAAGAAAAGGAGATCTATTGCTGATTTCTTAATTGAGTAAAGTCAGAAGTAGATCCTGAACAGAAAGCAATAAATTGCATGACAGTCATCGTCATCTGGCTTGACACTTCTCAACTCTGATGGTATTCATGTTTATCTCCTTGGATGCTTGAAAAAATGACAGAGACCATGCATCAGCAGGACAATTAAATTACACTCTAGGGTATACTGTGGGTATGTGAATATTTATAATTCTGTCCAGGTTAATCTAATGGGGAATCACCTTTTAGATCAACTATTCTAACTTTAAATCTTAACAAAGCAAAACAAAAGAAAAAAAGAACACAGGAGTATCAGTAGTTTAATTTCTTGGACCTTATTTCATTGATTATCAGTCACACATAACTTGAGACCAGTGGAAAATATTTATTAAATCATACAGGTACCTACTTATGCATAACAAAATCTGAGATTCTTAACATATGAATTCACAAAAATAATAACTGGTAAATAAGCATTTATTAAATAAAATAAAGAGTCCAGAATAAATATAAAGAAGCATGATATGTCTATCAAAATAAAAATTAACATTTGTGTATGTGAACAATCTTGAAAATTAGTTTTTGAGGCTTATATGATGTCATTATATAAACTTTATATGACATTTCTAGAAAATAGAAAAGGGGCAGTTTGTAAATAGACATAGGAAAAATAAACATAAAAAATATACATGAATGACATTAGGTCAGAAACCCTGCACCTATTGGAAGAAAAAGTAGGCCCAACCCTCTATCTTGTCAGCTTAGGAACCATCTTCCTTAACAAGACTCCTAAAGAGCAAGAAGTAAAAACAAAAGTCAACAAACAGGATGGACTCAAACTAAAAAACTTCTTCACAGCAAAGGAAACAATCGGGAATGAAGAGAGAAACTACAGAATGGGAGAAAATCTCTTGACACCCACACCTCAAATAGAGCATTAATCTCCAAGATATATAAAGAACTCAAGAAACTTTACACCAAAAAAATAAAAAATATAAAAATCCCCACTAAATAAATGAGCAAAGGAACTGAACAGGCACTTTACAGAAGAAGAAATACAATCAACAAATATATGAAAAAATTTTCAACATTATTTAGCAGTTAGAGAAATGCAACTAAAACTACACTGAGATTCCATCTCCAGACAGAATGACAATTATCAACAATACAAGTAACAATAAATACTATCTAAGATGTGGGGAAAAGGTACATTCATACATTGCTGGTGGGACTGCAGATTGGTGCAATCACTCTGGAAAGCGGGATGGAGATTCCTCTGAAAATTTGGAATACGATCATCATTTGATCCAGTTATCCCACTCCTCAATTTGTTCCCAAAGGGCTTAAAATCAGCATACTGCACTGACACAACCACACCAATGTTTATAGCTAAGCTATGGAACCAACCCAGGTGCACTTCACCAGATAAATGGGTAAAGAAACTGTGGTATGCATACAGAATGGAATATTACTCAGTCTTAAAGAAGAATGAAATTATGGCATTTGCCAGTAAATGGATGGAATAAAAAACTATCACACTAAGTCAAATAAGCCAATTTCAAAAAACCAAAGGTAGAATATTCTTTCCCATATGTGGATGGTAAATCACAATGGGGGTTGGGGGCATAGGGAAGATTAGTAATACTTTTTATTAGACAAAAGGGCATGAAGGGAAGGAAGGGGAAATGTGAATAAGAAAGACAGTAGAATGAATGAATCAGACATTCTTTTCTATGTGCATATATGAATATATGACGAATGTAATTCCACATCATGTTGAAGAATGGGAAGTTTTACTTCTTATATATAACAAGTTAAAATATATTCTACTGTCATATATAACTAAAAGAACAAAAAAAGGAAAAATATTTAATAAAAGAATACATGAACTTGATGAGATGGGAGTAGTACTCAAAGCTAAAAGCAGATGCATTTATATATATGAATTTAATATATATACACATATATACACACACATGAATGGTCAAAGTAATTTCTATTTATTAATATGTGACTAATGAACACTCATTATTATGGATTGAAGTTGGTAGGTAATATTTATTAATTTCCTAAAATTTATAAATATTTTTATATTAACTTGTTAGATAAGTAACATGTTATCTCCTGTAACCAAGACAATTCTTAGATAGAGGGTATCTTCTTTATAATTAAAATGGACTCAGAATTATATTCAAATACATTCAAGAAAAAAGTTTCAGATTTTTCCCTACATTTGTTTTATTCTTATTTTTAAGTCATTTAAAATTTAAAGTAAAACAGTGAGAATAGAGAACCCTTTCTGTTTAAGACTCTTGACAGTAAATTGCTGATTTGATATCTCATCATTCTGCAATCTTTAGTGAATATATTCTACAAAATAGAATATTTTTATGTACTCAAAATATCAATACAAAATCATGATCTTCTAATGCATAGTCATCATTCATGATTTATCAGTGATTCCAATAATATCCTTCATAGGAAGATGACTAACTCCAAGATGATCTTTACTTTTCAGTTATTTGTCTAATTCCCTTCAATCTGGATCAATGACATTTTGTGCTGATATTCATGACCTTGAAACTTGAAATTACCAGCAGTTATTTTGAAGAATGGGCTTCAATTTAAATTTGTTTGATGTGTCCTCATGATTCACCTCTGGTAATGTATTTTTGGCAAAAATATCATAGAGTAATGATGTATTTCTTCTCATTGCATATATTAGATGGTGCACAATTTAATTCTCCCCATGACTGGTGATGTTAACATTGATCACTTCACTAAGGAGGCGCCTGATGACTCTGCACTGTGCAGTTTTTTCCTTGTAATCAAATACGTATTTTGTAAGAAGACTATATAAATATTTAATTTCATCAATTTTTTTCCATTAGTTTTTGCATCCATTAATATTTCTTGACTGAAATAATTAAGAATGTGATGATTTTGCTCCTTATGATACGCTTGAGTAAAGGTACTGAATCAGTGAATCTGGGGAAAAGGAAAAAAAAGGAAAAAAAAAAAAAAAAGAAAAAGAAAGAAAAGAAAACAAACCCAAAACATCTCTATTTAACTTTCTGAATTAAATACTTACATCAACTATGTACTTAACCTATTACTGTCCTGCCTTACTAACCTTTTGTACATGAACTCTTTTCTGAAGCTTTGTTTAGAAGAAAAGCAGAAGATTCCAAGTTGTGTTTGCTCAGATAACTGCTGAACTTTCATTTCTCCTATGATATTCATGTCATATTTAGATATATCTGTGATTATTGAACATTTCATAAGGATCCCTCTGGTCTCAACTTCTCCAGTGGATACAATTTGTGGTATCTGTTGGGAAACAATTCCTTCTGAGTATTTTGACATTTGCTAAACTCTTGGATTTCTTAGTAAACAGTATACATAAGACAGAAGGTAGAGAATTTTACTACTGCTATTGTTATCATTATTGTTATTACAGTCTTAGAACACTAGTTCTCAATGTTTTCCTTGATTCAGTATTCCTAAAGTAGACTCATCCAATCTGATCTTTGGAATTTGTTGTCTTTTCATGTATTAAATCTGTATTACAGAAATCATATCTTTCTGACCTAATAAGTACATATAAATAAAAAGTACATACCAATAAAACAGCTCTACTGAAAAAACTGTAAATGCCAAATAAACTAAAAATGAAAAATATTCTAAACACACTACAATGCACAAAAATAATGATAGCTGTTGAGTACTGAATCAGGAAAATGTATAAAAGAAGATCAAAGAATTTAAAAATCTCTTTGGACAATCATAAAAAGGGAATAAGTTTCCAAATATATTTAAGAAGATGAACTTATCAAAATGGGAACATTTTCTACCTCATATGGAATAGTTCAGAAAAGAAAGAGTACATTCAAGGTTATTCTGAGCACTCCCTGCATCAAAGAAATGTCTCATCTAAGGAGTGTCAAACCATAATTTCCTCTTTTAAAATAAGTTTTAAGAAAGAAAATGAGGAGGATATTAGAGAAATTTATATTGTCTCCCTGTGTGAGCAGTACTCTCAGCACTCAGGTACTGGACATTGCTTTTTAAAATTATCTTTACACAGATTAGCACAGACATTAATCATCATTTGAAAATATGAGAGGTAATTATAAGTTTATTCTATTCACTTATGCAAGCATCCAGATATTCTTTGACGCTTTATGTCTAAGAAAAGATCAGAAAAGATAAGGGAGTATTACTAGAGTAGATCAGGTGTGTGTGTGTGTGGTGTGTGTGTGTGTGTGTGTGTGTGTGTGTGTGTGTGTGTTTGTACTTTATGGCAGCTTAAAGACAAGAAACATTAAAACTGAGGCCCAAAACATGAATAAGCAATTGAATTAAAGGGATGTTCAGTTAGAAAAAACAGATATTATGCTTATTCAGTGAAGTCATAAGAGTATGTGGCAAATTCAGGAATTTAAATATTAATAATTTTGTTTAAAAATCTGAAGCCTAGAGTGAGAAAAAATGAGATATGCATGGAAAGAAAAGGAATTATGAAGAACTTTTCTGGTCTTCCCAAGGGAACTGGACTTTACCCAAAGTTTCTTATGAGGAAATAAGCAGGATGAGATGTAAGCTTTCAGAAGATACTCTGCAGTGAGGGCAAGGGGCTGGAAAGATGCTTCATTAATACAAAAGGACTTTGAGGTCAGTTGCAAAGCAGTGGTTTAGTTCAGACTAAGAATCATTGAAATCTTTTTGTGAGTATTCATTGTGGATTCCTATTAGTAAAGCAGAGAGATTCTAGATGTATTTTGGACATGGTATTGGATACAGCAGAGGTGTTGAAGTAAGGAGACACAAAGTAATACAAAGGAGAGGTAAATATACAATAATATTGTATTTCCTGCATCTGTTATTGAGAGGATGATGGTGCCTTTTACTAAGAGAAGAAACAATAGAGAAAGGGTAGATTTGTAGGAGGGAAGAAGAGAATTTTGCTTTAAACAGGCTTTGTTAGAGGTACCCATGGGGCATTTCCATGGAAAACATCAATAGACATTTAAACCTACAGGATAGAGCTTTGGGGTTAGAGATACAGACTTAAAAGTCATAAACAAGACAATGAAATCTCCCACAGAGATCAAATAGAGGGAATGGAAAATAACTGACAAACATCAACATTTAAGGAGAGTCAGAGGGACAGATGTCACAAAGTCACCTGAAAGGGAGCAGTGAGTGAGATGGAAGCACACTAGCAGAGAGTAGTGTCACGTTGCTGAGTGCAGGGCACTTAGCTGAACACTTCAAAGTTACCTCTGATGTCTGAAACCTCAAAGGCAAACAATGTGGATTGTGCCACAGGGAAGCAATTCTGTGGAGATACAGTTTTCAGTGTAAATAGCTGAGAAAGCTAAATACATATATAATATACTTGGGTTTCAAATTCAAGGTATATAGCATGGTGATATGGGTAACAGTAAAGCAGTTTCAGCACATCTAAAGAATATTACTAAAAAAAATTACCAGAAATTTTTATCTTACTTCCTGTACTATCTCTTTGAAATATCATTCATCATTATGTTTCCATTTTTGAGTGGAAAACAACTTCAACTATATTGGAAATATCTGTTTATACCTGTGATTGAATTTGTTACTTACATCTTAGTTACCTAATTAGTAGGGAAAGTCAACTACAATAGACTTTTCCAAATTTCTGCAGGAAATTCTAGCAGAATAATTCTCTCCTCCTTCACTAAAAGGAAAATGAGTCATCTTCATGTGTACTTCCTTCAATATTTTCATTCCCAGTATTTTCATTCTAATTTTAGTTTTGTGAATTGTATTGCATGACATGGTGACAACTGCTGTGTATTTTTTACACAGCATAGCTGCCACATATATCATTTTCTTTTTTTTTTTTAGATCAACTCAAAAGAAGGAGTACTACTTTTAAAGATGGAATATTTTTAAAACAAAAGTTTGTGTTTTGCTATGTAAGCAATGGTCTTACTGAGAGTTGATATAATTACTCATTTTATAATGTATTCATTTTTGTTTTATACATACCAAATATTCTAATAAAACTTTTAAATTTTAACACCAGATCTTAGCACCCGTTTCACATGTTATCCGTCCCAAACCTAATTTATATGGGCAACAATGTATTTAGCTAAATGATTTGTGTCTAAATCTCCTAAATAGCTAGACAGGAGCATATGACTGTATTCTAGCAAATGAGAAGCACTCTGAAGTTTATGGGTGCGATTTCTGGAAACACCCTCAAAAGAGAAGAAGACAGCAGACTTATATTTCTTTAATATTCTTTCCTTCCTTCTTAATCTATAAAATACAGACATAAAGGCTAGAGCTAGAGAGTCCATCTTAATCCCTTTGAAAGGAGGGTCACACATGAGGCATGGTACAGAAGAGAGCTAAAAAGACCCTGGGTCTCTGACAAAACTGGAATGCTGTCATTCTAAATCTTATTTCCTATTCTAAACTTTCACGTACAGGAAGGAAAAATACACCTCTGTTTTGATTTGAGTCATTATCCGGGAGCATATTTAGCCAGAAAAGGGACAACAAATCTGACAAGTTTTAATCCCTGGCATCTGTGAATATTACCAGATGTGACAAAAGCAACTTTATAGATGTGATTAAATTAAGGATCATCTGTAAGAGAGTTTACTCTTTAGAGAGGAGGACATGCTGGGCATGGTGGCACATGCCCTTAATCTCAACAACTAGGGAAGCTGAGGCAAAAGCATCGCAAGTTCAAGGACAGGTTCAGCAACTTAGCAAGGCCCTGTCTCAAAGTAAAAAAAAAAAAAAAAAAAAAAAAAAAAAAAACAAGAGGAAGGTAAATATAGATTTGATTTGATTATACAGACAAGTGCCATGCTGGAAACATTGGATTCGATGATAGACAAAGGACTCAGGAGTTCAGGAATACAGCTGCATGATGGGCGGTGGTGAAAGGTGGTGTGGAAAGGAAGGAAACTAATTCTCTCCTAAAGTTTCCAGAAGCAGTGCAGCTTTACTAACACATTGCCTTTTGTCCAAGGAAACTGATTTTGGCATTTGACTACTAGAACTGTAGGCAATACACTTGTGTTGTTTTAAGCTGTAAGTTTGTTATAATTTGTTACAGCAACAATAGGAACTTAAGGAGTCCTTGCTATCTCCAGGAGAGCATAATTCTTATAAAGTTCATGATAAAATAAAACACTTTATAAAATAAAAGTAAATTATTTACATTTTTATATCTCTTGTGGAGGAGGGTTACATTAATCTAAGTGACTGATACTAATAAATAATAGCTGGTACATAGTAGGTATTCAATAAACCATTGACAAACTGAAAGGGATTTCATTCTTTAATTGTATGTACCTAGAAAGGGTTTTCTCTTTCCATAACTTGAATTGAAAGTTGAGTCATATGTCTTTTTTTTTTGGGGGGGGGTGCTGGGGATTGAACCCAGGACCTTGTGCTTGCAAGGTAAGCACTCTACCAACTGAGCTGTATCCCCAGCCCACCTGAATCATATGTCTCTTGATTTCAAATTCTTCAGGTATACAACAGGTAATAATTTAGATTTAACTGATATGATGCAAGGAAGTTAAAATGATTTGGGGAATATATATGCTTACATCAAAATGATCAAATTTCTAACTTATTTGTTTTATTGAGTCTGAAAAAGTATCACACCTTTCAATGGATTCCAAAGGGCAGTACATTTATATCGCTGATCTAGGTTTGTGTGGGATCAAAATATATTGATATAAGTGTGCTAAATTGATAAAGACTTGATTCTTGTCCTACAATAAATTATTTCCTTTCTGACCCTGTCTACATAAAAATATGAAATGCATAACTAGCATGTTTCATGTTAAAAACAAAGCTGATAATTAAACACTTATATTTGCCAACTCTTTTACTCAGTTATTCTAAGTGTGCAGTTGATTCTGAATAATTTCCTAATTGTTGGACTAATTTTACAACCATATATTATAGTGGATCTTAAGCTATAGAAGATATGAGAAATTAATTTGTTATTAAAATGGAGATTTGAGGGTTTTCATCCTATAGATTATGATGAGAAGGTATGGATAAAATGGAGAAATCTATATGTAAATAATCTCTCCATATTGTCCATACACAGGCAGTCAGACATTTAACATCCATGCATCAATAAACAGTTTTGCAATGTTTTGCATAACAATTAAGAGACAGCTTGAGTTAGTCATTGTATTCCAGTACATTTTGTTTTAGTGAAACATTTTTGTGAACCTCATAATAAATAGTGTTTTAATTGGATGAATTTCATCCTTTAAACAATTGAATCTATATTCATAGTTTCCTATGTAGACAACTTTATTTGAGAGAGAGTTCCCAGGGTGAAACATTAAGGACCATCTGTCATCTTTGCAGAACCTCATAAAATAAGGGGCACTGCAAGTTTTAGTAAATGGATTATGCTACATAAAACACTCAGAAAGCACCTTCATGCATTGAAACACCATACAGTGGATTTTACAGTCTTCTAGTGCTAAAAGGTGGTTACTATTACACTACAGTCTGCATGATAAACTTTCAGAGACTTGCTGGGAGAAACAAAGTGTCTAGGCAACTACAATGAAATATAATAACATTCTATTTCAGAGCATATATATCATTAGATTACTTAGTTAAAATCAAAGCTGAGTATGGTGGCACATGATTATAATCCCAGAAACTCAGAAGGCCAAGGTAGGCGTGCAAGCACAGCCTTAGCAAGTTCAGGGTCAGCCTCAGCAAGAGCAGCCTAGGCAACTGAGACCTTATCTCAAAAAAAAAAAAAAAAAAAAAAAAAAGTCTGGGACTATAGCTCAGTGATAAGTTAGCTGTGGGGTTCAATTCTGTTATCTCACACACAAAAAAAATAATTTGAGTATGCGTAGTTCAAATCAAAATAACAAATAGTGTGTAAGAACCAAACCTTGACTTCATCTTCAAACATATACTTCATTGTTTTTGTAGTTAAGGTAAAGTATTCCTGATTCATAAGCTAGCAACAAGTAGAAACTCTGTGGTAAACAGTAGGAACCAATATGTATTTTGTTCATTAGGTACTGTGCCCAAAATAGTTAAGTCATATGATAGTTCTGTGAATTGTATATTAATGAACCAGGGGTACATGCAGTGATGTGCTACAGAACAACATATCAACCAATAATGGACTGCATATGTGGTCCTATAAAATCATATCTTCTAGTGGTGTCAAAGCCATCTTTTTTTGTGTAAGCATACTCTATGATGAAATCAACTAGTGAGTCATTTCTCAGAATATATCCCCATTGTTCATCAACCCATGGTTGTGCATGTGTACGAATGCGTGTGTGCATGCATATTTATATTTTAATATAAATATAGACAAAGATAGAGATTAATTTTTATGGAACTGCTTCATTTGATTGTGGGTCAGGTCAATTGTAAATCTTTGTGACTGAGCTTTAGGCTGGGAATTTCCACAAGGTTCAAAAATTGCACTGTCAAGTCTAAAGACAGTACAAAGACAGATGAATTCTTCTTTAGGAACCTCAGCCCTTTCTCTTGAATCCACATGAAAACTGGTTAAGATCCACCTACATATGGAGTACAATCTGATTTACTCAAAGTCTACCTATGAATTTTGATATTGATCACATTGGCTAAGTAGGTTCATGACAATATCTACAGTAGTATCTGACCAAATAATTAGGCACCATAGCCTAGCCAAGCTGAAATGGAAAACTGGTCCTCACAGGTTGGCAGGATTGTTATTTAATTTTATAGAGGAGTGAATTGAGGAAAAGAGAAACTTGAAAGATTTATAATATCATAGAATGTATAAAACTTAAGTCCAGGACTCAAAGCCAAGAGGTGGAATACCTTAAGTCACAGCATACAATTCACTCTTAAAGAGAAGACTTGCTGTTCATTTGAGAATTTCAGTGGGTAGTACAGTGTGGGACAGGCAATTTACAGGTTCTTTGGGATGAAACTCATCTATAAAAACACTCTCACCCTTACTTGGACAGACTGCATGTGGTAAGGCATGAATGGAAGTGCCCTACCATTAAGTCCTATGGGATACTCTGAAGGGCAGGCTTCACTCTCAAGTTCTCTATTAGTCTCCCAGTTTTCTCAGGACTGCACTGAAGTTTGACTTCTTTCTTTGCCCAAACTTGTTTTTTCCTTTTACTTTCACAGATGTTTCTTTGTATACCCCAAAATTATTCTTGGCATCTTCTTCCAGAATACACACAGGACATTTTCTCCCAAGCATGAGCTCATAAACCACCATTGAGGCATCTTATGTAGCATGTAGTTATAGTCCTCTTTCTATAAGTATAAAAATTCATGAGCATATATAAAATAATTAAATCTTAATAAACCATGGCAAATTGCTTTATAACTGCACAAAAATGAAAGTACATTTGTCAACTTTTTTTTTTTTTTTTTAAACCTCACCTCATGTTCCATTCAATTGTAAAGAACTTGGCACCTGCATCAGGAAAGATAAAGGGCAAATCAGTAAAAAGTCCATTGAAGGCAGTGGGGCTTTCCAGCACTACCTGGTGTTTCTGTCAGTTTTTTCACTATTCTGATCAAAAGATCTGACAAGAATAATTTTAGGAGGAAAAGTTTATTTGGGGCTTCCAGTTTTAGAGGTCTTAATCCATAGATGACTGGCTCTATTCCTCTAGGACTGAGATGAGGCAGAACATCTTGGTGGAAGAGATGGTGGAGGAAATTGGCTCAGGGCACGGCGATAAGGAAAGAGAGAGAGAGAGAGAAAGAGAGAGAGAGAGAGAGATGCCACTTTCCAGACACAAAATAAATACCCCAAAGACACACCCTCAGGGTCTCACTTCCTCCAGCCACAACCTACCAATCTTCAGTAACCACTCAGTTAATCCCTATCAGTGGATTAATGCACTAAGTGGGTTAAGCTCTCATAACCCAATCATTTCACTTTTAAACCTTCTTGCATTGTTTAACAATAAGATTTTGGGGTACAACTAATATCTAAACTATAACACAAAGAAGAAATTGGGGAAGGAACTAAAATAGAGAAAAAGGTGGCTAACACTTAGGGGTGCATATCCTGGCTCCTTTCTTTTCCCTTTCCTTTTTCTCCTCCATCCTGTTCTTTCCTATCACTACCATGTAATTGTGTTGGAGTTTGGAAAATGTAAATGTATAAGCCAGTCCCTTGTAAGAAGACAGAACTGGAGGGACTTAGGAAAAACAAACTAATGATGAGCACAACTGAGATGTTTAGTGAAAAAGACCAAGCCCCATGGCACACTGCTATTCCTATCACTATCATCACTTTGTGACTACATGATTAACCAATTAATCCCAACCCTTCCTATAACACACTTCTTCATCATCCCACAGCATTTCATGATATATATTGTCAAATGACAACAGAAATCACAATATGCTATCCATATCTATTCATTGATCCAGTGGACTGATAACTGTTCTCAAAGAAATTATGTTTTATTTGTCTTTCTATTCAAATATGCAAAAAATCACATTTATATTAAGTTTACTAGGGTAAAAAGTAGACAAAAAGTTTCTGAAATTTTATCAGAATAATAAAGGAAACTTGGAAATGTATGTAATCATAGAACAGGTAAAAGCAAGTCTAATAAAATTTCTCAAGTGAGAAAAAATATCTTCCCCTAAAACAAACTTTCTTCAGAATATTTGAATATTGTGATTTTTTACATACTTGAGGTTAAAGGTTATTTATATGTGTTATGGTTTGGATATAAGACATCCCTCAAAAGTTCCTGTTCATTAATTTAAGAATATTCAGGGGTCAAATGATTCAATTGTCAGAGCTATAACCCAATGAAGACCTATTAGTTTAGTTGAACAGGCTGGATAGTAACTGTAGGCAGGTGGGGATAGCTGACAGAAGTGGGTCACTAAGGATGTGTCCTGGAAGGTCTCTTCTTCCTGAGTCCCCTTCTTCTGTCTTTTGTTCTCTCTCTCTCTCTCTCTCTCTCTCTCTCTCTCTCTCTCTCTCTCTCTCTCTCTCTCTCTCTCTTTCCTGACCTGGCCATGAGCAGTTTTCCTTTCCTGGACTCATCCCCATTGTATGCCACCTCATCTTGGACCCTGAGAAATGGAGTTTGAATCTATGGACTGAGATCTCTGATACCATCAGCCCCACATTGACCTTCCCTCCTCTCAGTTGTTCTTGTTGGGCATGTTGGTCACAGTGACCAAAAAGTTACCTGAAGCTACAGGAAGAATGGGAAAATAATTAAATACTTATTAGTTTAGGGCTACCACTTAATGAACGTATTAGGGACCTTTGTTAATAATTATAACAAAAGAATCAATATACATTTTGAGAAGGTATTTCTTATTCTTTTCCTCAGAATCCTTTTTTTTTTTTTTTTAAAGCAAGGTCTTAACTATTAGCATTTTATTTACAATGAAAATGGAAAGCAATTGACATGTGTTTTCTCTTCTACCTAAGAAGTTAGTTAACTATTGTGTCTTAGAACTGTAGAACATGTTGGGTGTGGTGGTACATGCCTATAAACCAGCAGCTGGGAGACTGAAGCAGGGGGATCATAAGTTCAAAAGCCAGCTTCAGCAATTTAGCCAGGCCCTAAGTAACTTAAGGAGACAATGTTTCAAAGTAGAATATAAAACCGACTAGGAATGTAGCTCAGTGGTTAAGTAACCCTGGGTTCAATCCATGGTACCAAAATAAAATAAAATGGAACAAACTAAATTTTAACAAAGTTTAAATGCATGTTATTGAGGATGTTAATTACAAGTAAATGTACTCAATGTAGATACACAATTTGGTGAGTTCTGATAAGCTCATATAATGAACAAATTACTATCATGTTTGATAATATTAACATTTATATCACCCTCCCCAGAAAAAAAGGCCCTCACTTTCCTTCCTAGACCTACTGCTAGGCGCAGGCTACAAGGGATCTGCTCTTTTAAATGTATGTTCCTGGACTGGAGAATTAATATTGCTAAAATGTCCATACTATTCAAAGTGATTCAGGGCAACTCCTATCAAAACCCTAATTGCATTATTATTATTTTTTTTTTATTGTAAACAAATGGGATACATGTTGTTTCTCTGTTTGTACATGGTGTAAAGGCATACCATTTGTGTAATCATAAATTTACATAGAGTAATGTTGTTTGATTCATTCTGTTATTTTTCCCTTCCCCCCACCCCTCCCACCCCTCTTTACCCTCTATACAGTACTTCCTTCCTCCATACTTGCCACCCTCCCTAACCCTAACTCTAACCCTAACACTAACCCTTCCCTCCCCCCGATTATGTATCATCCTCCACTTATTAGCGATATCATTCGTCCTTTGGCTTTTTGAGATTGGCTTATCTCACTTAGCATGATATTCTCCAATTTCATCCATTTGCCTGCAAATGCCATAATTTTATCATTCTTTATGGCTGAGTAATATTCCATTGTATATATATACCACAGTTTCTTTATCCACTCATCAATTGAAGGGCATCTAGGTTGGTTCCACAGTCTGGCTATTGTGAATTGAGCAGCTATGAACATTGATGTGGCTGTATCTCTGTAGTATGCTGATTTTAAGTCCTTTGGGTATAGGCCAAGGAGTGGGATAGCTGGGTCAAATGGAGGGTCCATTCTAAGTTTTCTAAGGAGTCTCCACACTGCTTTCCAGAGTGGCTGCACTAATTTGCAGCCCCACCAGCAATGTATGAGTGTACCTTTCTCCCCACATCCTTGCCAGCACCTGTTGTTGCTCGTATTCTTGATAATCGCCATTCTAATTGGGGTGAGATGGAATCTTAGGGTGGTTTTGATTTGCATTTCTCTTATTACTAGAGATGTTGAACATTTTTCCATATGTTTGTTGATTGCTTGTAGATCTTCTTCTGTGAAGTGTCTATTCATTTCCTTAGCCCATTTGTCGACTGGATTATTTGAATTCTTGGAGTAGAGTTTTTTGAGTTCTTTATAGATTCTGGAGATTAGTGCTCTATCTGAAGTATGATTGGCAAAGACATTCTCCCACTCTGTAGGCTCTTTCTTTGCATTGCTGATAGTTTCCTTTGCTGAGAGAAAGCTTTTTAGTTTGAATCTATCCCAGTGGTTGATTCTAGCTTTTATTTCTTGTGCTATGGGAGTCCTGTTAAGGAAGTCTGATCCTAGACCAACAGGGTGAAGATTTGGACCTACTTTTTCTTCTATAATCTGCAGGGTCTCTGGTCTGATTCCGAGGTCCTTAATCCGTTTTGAGTTTAGTTTCGTGCATGGTGAAAGATATGGGTTTAGTTTGATTCTGTTGCATATGGATTTCCAGTTTTCCCAGCACCATTTGTTGAAGAGGCTATCTTTTCTCCATTGCATATTTTTGGCACCTTTGTCTAGTATGAGAAAATTGTATTTATTTGGGTTTGTGTCCGTGTCCTCAATTCTATACCATTGATCTACCTTTCAAATTGGATCTACCTCTATTCTATACCATTGATCTACCTTTCAAATTGGAATTTGGTACCAATACCATGCCGTTTTTGTTACTATTGCTTTGTAGTAGAGTTGAAGATCTGGTATTGCAATACCCCCTGTTTCATTCTTCCTGCTAAGGATCGCTTTAGCTATTCTGGGTTTCTTATTCTTCCAGATGAATTTCATAATTGCTTCCTCTATTTCTGTAAGGTACACAATTGGGATTTTAATTGGAATTGCATTGAATTTGTATAGCACTTTAGGTAGTATGGCCATTTTGACAATATTAATTCTTGCTATCCAAGAACATGGAAGATCGTTCCATCTTCTAAGGTGTTCCTTAATTTCTTTCTTTAGTGTTGTATAGTTCTCATTGTAGAGGTCTTTCACCTCTTTTGTGAGATTGATTCCCAAGTATTTTATTTTTTTCGAGGCTATTGTGAATGGGGTAGTTTTCCTAATTTCTCTTTCTGAAGATTCATCACTTATGTATAAAAATGCGTTGGATTTATGGGCATTGATCTTGTAACCTGCTCCTTTACTGAATTCACTTATGAGTTCTAAGAGTTTTCTGGTGGAATTTCCAGGTTCCTCTAAATATATAATCATGTCATCAGCGAACAGGGATAGTTTGAGTTCTTCTTTCCCAATTCGTATCCCTTTAATTTCGTTGGTTTGTCTAATTGCTCTGGCCAGAGTCTCAAGAACGATGTTGAATAGAAGGGGTGAAAGAGGGCATGACTGCCTTGTTCCAGTTTTTAGGGGGAATGCTTTCAGTTTTTCACCATTTAGAATGATTTTAGCCATGGGCTTAGCATAAATGGCCTTTACAATGTTAAGGAATCTTCCCACTATCCCTATTTTTTCTAGTGTTTTGAGCATGAAGGGGTGCTGTATTTTATCAAATGCTTTTTCTGCATCTATTGAAATAATCATGTGATTCTTGACTTTAAGTCTATTGATATGGTGAATTACGTTTATTGATTTCCTGATGTTGAACCAACCTTGCATCCCTGGGATGAAACCCACTTGATCATGGTGCACTATCTTTTTAATATGTTTTTGTATGCGATTTGCTAAAATTTTGTTGAGAATTTTTGCGTCGATGTTCATTAAGGATATTGGTCTGAAATTTTCTTTCCCTGATGAGTCTCTGTCTGGTTTAGGTATCAGTGTGATATTGGCTTCATAGAATGAGTTTGGGAGGGTTCCGTCCTCTTCTATTTTATGGAATACTTTGAGAAGTATTGGGATGAGCTCTTCTTTAAAGGTTTTGTAGAACTCGGCTGAGAACCCATCTGGTCCCGGACTTTTCTTTGTTGGTAGGCTTTTGATGACTTCTTCTATTTCAGTACTTGAAATTGGTCTATTTAAATTGTTTATGTCCTCCTCGTTCAGTTTAGGCAATTCATATGTCTCTAGAAACCTGTTGATGTCTTCGAAATTTTCTGTTTTGTTGGAGTATAGATTTTCAAAATAGCTTCTAATTATGTTTTGTATTTCAATCCTGTCTGTTGTGATATTTCCTTGTTCATTCCGAATTTTAGTGATTTGGATTTTCTCTCGTCTTCTCTTTGTTAGTGTGGCTAAAGGTTTATCAATTTTGTTTATTTTTTCGAAGAACCAACTATTTATTTTGTCAATTTTTTGTATTGTTTCTTTTGTTTCAATTTCATTGATTTCAGCTCTGAGTTTAACTATTTCCTGTCTTCTACTACTTTTGGTGCTGGTCTGTTTTTCTTTTTCTAGGGCTTTGAGCTGTAGTGTTAGGTTGTTTATTTGTTGAGTTTTACTTCTTTTATTAAATGCGCTCCATGAAATAAATTTCCCTCTAAGTACTGCTTTCATAGTGTCCCAGAGATTTTGATATGATGTTTCTTTGTTCTCATTTACCTCTAAGAATTTTTTAATTTCCTTCCTAATATCTTCTGTTATCCATTCATCATATAATAGCATATTGTTTAATCTCCAGATGTTGGAATAGTTTCTGTGTTTTTCTCTTTCATTTATTTCTAACTTCAATCCATTATGATCTGATAGAATACATGGTAGTGTCTCTATCTTCTTGAATTTGCTAACATTAGCTTTGTGGCATAATATATGTTCTATTTTAGAGAAGGATCCATGTGCTGCTGAGAAGAAAGTGTATTCGCTCTTGGTTGGATGGTATATTCTATAAATGTCCGTTAAGTCTAAATATTTGATTGTATTATTGAGATCTATGGTTTCTTTGTTCAATTTTTGTCTGGAAGATCTGTGCAGTGGTGAGAGAGGCGTGTTAAAATCACCTAGTATTATTGTGTTATGGTCTATTTGGTTTCTGAAATTGAGAAGGATTTGTTTGACATACATGGATGAGCCACTGTTTGGGGCATAGATGTTTATGATTGTTATATCTTGCTGATTTATGCTTCCCTTAAGCAGTATGAAATGACCTTCTTTATCCCTTCTGACAAACTTTGGCTTGAAGTCCACATTATCGGAAATGAGGATGGATATCCCAGCTTTTTTGCTGAGTCCATGTGCATGGTATGTTTTTCCCCATCCTTTCACCTTTAGTCTATGGGTATCTTTTTCTATGAGGTGAGTCTCTTGCAGGCAACATATTGTTGGATCTTTCTTTTCAATCCAATCTGCCAGTCTATGTCTTTTGATTGATGAATTCAGGCCATTAACATTCAGGGTTATTATAGAGATATGATTTGGTTTCCCTGTCTTTCGGTTCATTTTTTAAATTTTGTTTATTTATTTGTTTGACTCAACTTGTTTCCTCCTTTATTTGACAATTCCTTTAGGATAATTCCTCCCTTTGCTGATTTGCTTCTTTGTTTTTCATCTCTTCCTCATGGAATATTTTGCTGAGAATGTTCTGTAATGCTGGCTTTCTTTTTGTAAATTCTTTTAGCTTTTGTTTATCATGGAAGGATTTTATTTCATCATCAAATTTGAAGGTAAGTTTTGCTGGGTATAAGATTCTTGGTTGGCATCCATTTTCTTTCAGGGCTTGAAAAATGTTGTTCCAGGCCCTTCAAGCCTTTAGGGTCTGGATTGAAAAATCTGCTGATATCCGTATTGGTTTCCCCCTGAATATAATTTGGTTCTTTTCTCTCACAGCCTTTAAAATTCTGTCTTTATTTTATATGTTAGGTATTTTCATTATAATGTGCCTTGGTGTGGGTCTGTTGTAATTTTGCGTATTTGGAGTCCTATATGCCTCTTGAACTTGATTTTCCATTTCATTCTTCAGATTTGGGAAATTTTCTGATATTATTTCATTGAATAAATTGTTCATTCCTTTGGCTTGTTTCTCTAGGCCTTCCTCAATCCCAATAATTCTTAAATTTGGCCTTTTCATGATATCCCATAGTTCTTGTAGATTCTGTTCATGATTTCTTACCATCTTCTCTGTTTGTTCAACTTTGTTTTCAACGTTAAATATTTTGTCTTCAATGTCTGAGGTTCTGTCTTCCAGGTGTTCTATCCTATTGGATATGCTTTCTATGGAGTTCTTAATTTGGTTTATTGTTTCCTTCATGTCAAGGATTTCTGTTTGTTTGTTTTTTTTTCAATATCTCTAACTCTTTATTGAAATGATCTTTTGCTTCTTGTATTTGCTCTTTTAATTGTCGATTGGTGCGATCAATGCTTGCATTTGCTCTTTCATCTCATCATTCAGTGTGTGCATTTGCTCTTTCATCTCATCGTTTGCTTCTCTGATCATTTTAATTATGTACATTCTGAACTCCTTTTCTGTCATTTCTTCTGCCATGCTGTCATTGGGTTTTATTGATGTAACATCTAGATTTGTTTGCAGCATTTTCTTTCCTTGTTTTCTCATATTGTTCAGGTTTCAGAGGACCGCTGAGATATTGCAGAGTTCCTCTATTGACTTACAATGTCCCTGAAGATTTCTCTATATATCCCCCCTTAGCCTTCAGTAGGCTGAAGTCTTGGAGGAAGTTGATAATGCGGTGCTCCACAAGGAAGCTGCCTCTCTAGGAGTGGTGGCTTTCAGGTGGGGTATAATCCCTGCTAGTGGGCAGAAGTGCCTCCACTTGTTGACCAATGGTCATCCAAAGGGGACCTAGGCTGTGGGCTGAGGCAAGGCCTGTTTGGGCCTGAGTCTCTGGTTTTTCCGTCCTTGTGGGGAAACCTCACCCGGCAGGGAAGACTCACCCGGTAGGGAGGTCTCGCTGGTCAGTTCCCTCCTAGAGGTTCCCCATAATGTACAGCTACCGCCTGGGCTGTGCTGCCTTCCTCTGCAAAGTTCCCAGGGGCCCGGCCCTACCTCCTGGGCCTGGGAGCCTCACCCTTCGCAGATGAATCTCCTTAGGCTGCCCCTCCTCAGAGAATCTGCCTGCAGGCCTGGAACCTTCGCTCCGCCCTAAGCCTGTCTCTGTGCGGCTCTTCCACCAAGCAGCCTCCTAGATCCTGGGACCCTGCTCTGCACCTAATCACCTGGCTATGCGGCCCCTCCTCTGAGCAGCCACCTGGGGCCCCGTACAATCGCTCTGAGTCCCAGAGACCCACCACACGCCTCTTCCTCCAGACAGCCGCCCAGTATTCTGGTGCGGTCACTAGGAGTCCAAGAAACTCACTGCATGCCTCCACCTCCCACCAACCACTCGTAGCCCTGGGCAATCAATCACTCCAAGTCGAAGTGACCCTCCCCGTTCCTCCTCCTTCTCCAGATAACCCCCCGGGTGTTCAGGAGCAGTCGCTCTGAGTGGCTTTGAATCCACGTGACCCGCTGCACTCGCCTTCTCCTCTGAGCAGCCGCCTGGAGCGCTAATGCAGTCACTGCGAGTCCAAACGACCCGCTGCGCTCCTCCTCCTCCTCCTCCTAGTCCTCCGGGCAGGCCCCGGTGTTCAGAAGTGGTCGCTTAGAGTCCAAACAGCTCGCCGCGCGGCTTCTCCTCGCAACTGCCTGTAGCTCTGGTGTAGTCACTCCAAATCCAAGCGGCCACGTTTTTCCTCCTCCTCCTCCTTAGGGCAGGCCCCGGTGTTCTGAGTCCACACAGCTCTCCTCGCCACTCCTCCCCTGGGCAGCCGCCGGAGCCCCAGTGGTTGCTCCGAGTCCCAGCGCTGTGCCGAGCGGCCTCCTTTACTGCGCTCCCAGTTGTTGGAGTTCACTGCTCCAGCGGGGGGAGGGGTGTCTTGCCGGCAGCTCTACTTCACAAAGTTTCCTGCGTTCCGGGACCACCGTCCCATCCGGGACGCCTTCCCAACGGGTGAGAGTCACCCGGCTGCTTTGAGTTGGTCCCAAGTGTCTCAATATCTCCTCTTTTGAATTCTGAGTCCTGGAGCAACATGAAATGCAGCCACCCTCTAGGCCGCCATCTTGAATCCCACCCTAATTGCATTCTTAACAGAAATTAGAAAAATACAATTATGAAATTTATATAAAACCACAAAATGCCCAAATCACCAAAGCCATCTTAAGTACAAGGGACAAAGTAGGAAGGGAACATGATCTACCTCTCTTCAAAACATGCTACAAAGCTGTAGTAATCAAAACAGCATGGTATTGGCATAAAAACAAACCCATGGATGAAAGGAACAGGATGAGGAGCCTAGAAGTATATCCACACATATACAATGAACAAATCTTTGATGAAGGTGCTAAGAATGTGCATTTGAGAAGGGAAAATCTTTCAAATCTACTTTATTCACACTTTTACCCCCTGCTTTCACCATTTTTATTCAACATTTACCTGGCAATTCTGGTTAGGAAAATAAGGCATGATGATGAAATAAAGCTCTCCAGACTGGAAAAAAAAAAGAAGCAAAATTTTATCTATTTGCATGTTACATGATTCCAGTATAAGAAATACTAAGCCATCTGCCAAAAAGCTATTAGAAATTACAAATGAACTCAGCAAAATCTCAGGATACAAATCAATATAAAAATTGGTGGTATTTCCATACACTAGCTGTGAAGAGTGCTGATCTAAATCATGGCCTGTCTGACTCTCATGACTGAATTTGCACTGGGAGCTGCCTGTGCGAAGGTGCAGGTCAAGATGCCCCAGTTGCTATTGTAATGTAATGGGTGGATATGTGTGAAGGTGTACAGCTCTATCAGTCAAGGCCTCGAGTTCAGCACCTTCTCCCAGGGACAGAGAATTTTGAGCAAAACAAGATGACCCTGATATTTTGCCAGTCCTGTGTCCTTCAGATTGCTTGTTTTGCTAGAACTTACCCACAGTTAACCTTTTGATGATGAAACCTATATAATATACTTGCTGAGTTAACTCGGGAGTCAGTCAAGCTTCACCTGGCCCCAGCTTTTTTTCACTATGTGTGTCTGTTTGTCTTTTCTTTATCCTCTAGTGCTCCATGTCTGCCATCCCTTTAGTTAATAGCCAGGACCCAGAGCACAGATGGAGCCTTGGCAGAAGTCACCTAAATAAGGACCAGAGGGGCCTTGGCAACTAGCAAGTAGCACTCCAAAAATAAAATGAAAAATTGTATTTAAAATAGCATCAAAAGCCTGGGCATGGTGGTGTACACCTCTAATCCCAGAGGCTCAGGAGGATGAGGCGTGAGGATTGTAAGTTCAGTGCTAGCCTTAACAACTTAGCAAGGCCTTTAGAACTTAGTGAGACCCTGTCTTAAAATAAAACATAAAAAAAGCTGGAAATGTGGTTCAGTGGTTAAGTGCCCCTGGATTCAATTCCTGGTACCAAAAACAAACAAACAAAACAAAACAAACAAACAAAAAACAGAAAAGAAAAACAGCAAAGTACTTAGGGATAAATTTATTCCAATAACTTCAAAACTTATGTTCTGAAAACTATACACTATTGTTTAATGAAATTGAAGTTCTAAATTAATGGAACAATTTTTGTTTGTCCATCAAAAAGACTTATTATTAAGATGAAAATATTTCCCAAATTTATGTATAGTTTGAATGTTTTCAGTTATGTTTTTGAAGTCTGATTTTATTTTTAGGCCTTTATACAAAAGGACTGTTTCTTCCCTTGCTTCTTTCAGTCAATATGGTTGTGAGACTCAGCCACATTTTTAAAATATATCAGTTATCATTTCTTTCTATTTTTGAGCATTATTTGATAGCCCACAATTTGTTTACTCTTCCACTTGCTGATGAGTTGTTTCTAGTATTTGACCTAACACGGTGGAAATGAAAAAGTGGTTATAACTATGTTGGAAGACAATTTGGCCATGTCTTATGAAGTCAAACACAAATTTATGTGGACCATGATGATTCTATTGGTTCCCTCAGCCTGCTAGACATTAGACAAGTTTTTTTTTTTTTTCCTTTCTGATATGGATTTTTAATTTCTCCTTTTAAAGAGCATATACTTTAGAAAACTTTCATTTTTAAATTTCATCTGTGCTTTTTTGAGATACAAATCATAGCTTGCCAGTTTTAAGACACAGAGAATGTCTTTCCCCAGTACTTGCATTACATTTTCTTTGAAGTATCAAGCAAAACCATGCCCCAATCTGGTCTTTGTGAGACTCCAATTAGTAAAGCCATGCCATCTGGTCACACGAACAACTTCTGTCCTGACATCTGACTTTTCTAGTAGCTTCTCTCTAGCATAAGCCAGTACTTGAATACTCTCCTGCCTTTGGTTTCAGCTGAGTTGAGTTCAACCTCTCTTCCTCAGTGAAAGAGTCTTGAATGTATCCTTTCTGCCCATTTAGCTCTGTCCAGAGCAATTTGTTATTGACATCCCACGGTTCAAGAGATTCCATTCCTGGCTATTGATCAGAGAAAAATAAAAATACATCCCCACAAAAGCATAGGCCTTGATAATTTTGAAATGTGATCTTCCTTTTTCTTTTTCATTACTTCTACAAGGTATTTTATGATTACCACATAGCTTACATATGATGTTATGATTATTTTTTTCTGTTTTAAGGTAACAACTTACTTAGCCTTCCTTACACACAAGAATGCTCTAATCTTATGTTTCCATCTTCCCCCATGTTTGTTATTGATATCACACTTTACAATCATCTTACTGTGTATTCACTAATATAACTTAAGTATAGTAGTTCTTAATATTTTATCTTTTAACTTTCATAGTATGACTACCATCAATTTACCTACCAGTATAATAGAAATAAAATGTTCCTTCTTTATCTATATATTTATCTTTGATAATGATTTTCAGATTTTTTTACACTGATGTGGTATTGTTTAGCAACTCCCATTTCTATCAAAGACCTAGTTTTAGCATTTATTGTAAGAAACATCCAGTGGTGATGAATTCTCTTTGCTTTTATTTGAGCTAGAAAGTCTGTCTCCTCCTCTTTTTCATAGGACAATTCTGCTGAACTATTTTATTGGTTAGGAATTTTTTTCCTTTTAGCACTTTGAATATATCATCCCATGCCCTTCAGTTTCTCTAAAACACCTGCTGGTAATCTTATGGAGTTTTCTTCCTTTGGCTCCTGAGATTTGATGGTTTCCACTGCCCTGACTTCAAGTTTGTTGATATTTTCTTCCATTTAATCTAATCTGCTGTTGATTCCTTTTATTGAAAATTACAGTGTTGTTAACTTCTCAGTTATATTCAAAAGAATATATTTCTATTAAATAAATTTCATATCACTCTTTCTTTGGGGTTGTTGTGTGGGTATATCACTCACTTGTCTGAAATGGATTTCCATGTTTCTTAATTTCATTAGATAAGATAACCAACCTTCCCCATCAGACTGGCCTCATGGTGGACCCAAACCTCAAACTCAACCTAAGTAGAGATTCAAAGTTCCTCTCAAACCTATCTGTCTATATCATTGTATTTCTTCTTCATGGCACCTCAGCAGAGTAGGATGTGACAAGTGTGCTCAATACTTCATAGATCAGTGAAATAGAATCCAGTTTCTCAAGAAGTAGTGGGAGAAGTTGGAATATTAGATTTGTGTTTCAGATTCAGGAAAAAGCTGAGACCAAAATTTATCTCCAATTTGTTCTGCACTAAACCTGTGAGAGAATCCGTGGAAAATGCCTTTTCACTCTGCTGCCCATCGCAATCTCAGGCACACTCTCATGCAGCCACATAGCTGTCAGATGGATGTCCACCAAGAAACCACTCTTTGTTTTCTATGGTTTTAAAATGGGCATACCTCAGACAGTCACTTTCCTCATAAGGTCTTTTTCACATTCCAGAGCTGGGTCATTGGGAAATCAGTCCCCTGGGTATGAGTTGTAAAAATTGGGGCACTCAGTGTATACACAAAGTGCTTTCTGAGAGAATCTGCAGACCTGAATTTATCACTAAAGTGGGGAGAAAGCAACACAGGCATAGCTCACTCTTCCTGGGGTCTACTGTTTCTCTTACTCCAGCATCTCTCAAATGCAGGCTGGTGAGAAACCTTACCCTCAGGAACAGCTAGAAAATTTCACAACCAATTCTTCTTTCTGCACTCATACTAGGGGCATGGCATCTGGAAATGTTTTCATGTTTGCTTAAAGTCACATATTTGTTCTCTGCAGTCAAGGAAACTTGGCTAATGCAGACTCCTTTGCATGCTCCAGAGTTGCATGATTTAAAACCCATATCATCTGAGAGGGAACAACAAAAGTTGCTGTGCAATATTTGTGACCCAAAGCCTGGAAGAAGCTGGGAGTTGGGAGATTTCATCCTGATTATAAGGCACTATGTCCTGGGTCCAATTTGTACTGAAGTGAGTTGTAGCTTTTCTTACCTGTTTTTATATGGATATTCTCTTACTTGTTTTGTGTGTGACTCTTTCAGAACTAGTTCTGATTTTCTTTCAGAGAGAATTGATCCATGTGTAGATGTTTACTTGGTTCATTGGTTGGGGGATGGAAAGTCAGAAGTTTACTATTCTAAACTCACAACCATTATCTGTCCAGATTTTTTACTTGACAAAATTTGAGAAATTTTGCCTACACCAGGGAAGAAGCACAAAAGCATGGATTTGTAAAGCACTATGTTAAAAGAAAGTCAAATAGAATTTATTAAAATCTTTCATTTTCTTAGTGGCAAAACTTGTAAGTCAAGAAAATGCAGTCTCTTGGCTAGTCTTGCAGAAAAGAAAGACTTCAATTATTTTTGCACTAACACTTTGTCAACTACAAATTTGCTTAGAAGTCCTTTGGCTTACAACTACTACTCAAAAATATTAGTGTACATTGCCTGTGGGTCCCATAATAAATCAGTATCCCATTCATAAAATGCATATTAACACTTATTCATTTTAAAATTTTATCTGTAATTCTATTATTTGCAATACTTTATCAAAAGTCAGAAATGATTTCATAATCACACTTTAAAATATAAAACTATTTTTATAATCATCAGTGTCTAGAGATTTTAATTCATTTAATGTCTGTGTCATATTTTACAAGAGAAAACTTCCTCCACTGTTAATCACTAAAACTTTGTAGTTGGCAAAAAAATCAAATACATTATATTTAGTAGTCTGTTTTGTTTCTTTAAGATTTGCCTAAAACATTGAATTTATTAATAATCATGAATATTCTTATAGTTTTGACATGTATATTCAAAATTAATCTTATAGTAGACACACTGAGTCTATTTTAGTCCTATTATTGATGTATTTGTTTATAGGTAAGTGTACCTTTTTACAGAATAAAATACTCATGAATCCTCATTAAAGAACTATTTAACTGACCACATTGTTTTTATAGTGCTCCTTTTCTTTTACTTATCATTTATTGAATTCATGAATGATTAGAATTGCTTGGTAAGATCCTTTGTTATGTACTATTCTAAGCACTTCATGCATTTTAATTCACTTAAAAATTTCAGAAAGCCTTATTAATACTAATAATATGTGCTATTATTATCTTTATTTTGCAGATACTATGAAAAGTTTATCATTAGTAATTTACATGTCCAAAATTAGTTGCTCTTGGTCAGTCTGCCATATTGCATTCCATATCCTTATATCTTCTATAATGTTATATTCTATTACCACTGAATTACTCCCATACTTTTAAAAACTTCTAAAATATTATTTTCTGCATAGTAAAATGTGCTTCTGACCATGCTTAGAATGTTTGTACTTCTCTCCCTAGATTTCTCATCACTATTCTTTAGGAGGTAGAACTTCTTTGTGTTAAAATTAAGTAAAAATTGAAGTTTCAGGTTATACTCCAAATCTTCTGGAAGACAATCATGTCAGCAAGACAAGGAAAAAATTTATTACATGGTTTTTATTAGATGTATATTCGGAAGAAAATGATTCTTTCTAAAACTTCATTCAAATGCACTCCATCACGATTCCACTAACAATTTGATTTAAAACCAAATCAAGACTTGTTTAAAATTTAATGTTTAGAAATAAAAGTCATACATTGGAAGGTAAAACTTCAGGTTATTGCTGGAGTCATAGCAGTTTAAAAAGACACAATGATTCTACCTGGGAAAGATGCCTATGTTGATGAGGATGGACCATATTAAGTCTGTGACTGGTTGGGATTGGAAACTAGCCATTTTACAAAGCATTAGAGTCATAGGCTTCCAGACTTTTATGAGAGCAGCCCTAACTGGTTTGCCTATTGCCATACATGTATATTTTTATTCTTCAAGAATTATATGATTACCCTTTTTGTTTATGAAACAATCATCAGACAAATTACAGATTTTTTTGAGATCAATATCATTGTTCATATTTTGTGATATATGTTTATAAATATGTATATCACATATATAGGTATATACAAATATATGCCAACACATAGAGAAAAATACATCTTACACAAAGTATACTTTGTGAATTTAATTGAAAAGTATATTATTATTTTATTTTTATCAAGACATACTGCCTCTGGACTATCCAACCTATCCAACCCATAGTAAGGATTTATAAGGATAGTTCAAGTCTAACTATATGAATATCTGAATATACATCCAACATCAAGACTGTTTTTAATAAGAGATATTTTGGTTGACATGTATGCAAACTTGATAGATACTACTTATAGATGACATTGTTTATCCATCTTCCACCTAAATTATTGACCTTTGTAAAATTTCAAATACTATTTTAAGGAAGAAGCAGATGATCAGGAATATAACTCCAAAAAGGGAATGCACATAGTTGAAGCCTAAGATATCTTGATATATGAGGAACAAGTGAAAATTTTATCTTCAAAAATGATATTATAAGAACAATATAAGTTCCATAAAGTATTTAGAGAATTTCCACAAAGGATGAATAGAAGATTTGTTCTATTCTCTATTAAAGTATACATATAGAATAATGGATTAGAGATCATGAGAAACATTAATGCCCGGTGGCAATAATGAGAACCCAGCTAAAGATCTGAAAATATGGGAACAGGAATGTTTTTGCTAAACATTTAAATTTGACTAAGAGATGAAACATTTCTCAAGATAGAATCAAATTTGACTGCAAACTAGTTACACAAGCTATAACAATAAAGAAACAATCATGGAGAAAATTCAGATTATGTAGTGGGAAATGAGAGGGAGGAGGGGGCAGGGGCATGAAAAATGGAGGAATGAGACAGACATCATTACCCTATGTACATGTATGATTACACGAATGGTATGAATCTACATTGTGCACAACCATAGAAATGAAATGATATACCCCATTTTTGTACAGTGAATCAAAATGTAGTCTTGAAAAAGAAAAAGGAAAAGAAACAGAGAAAGATGTTTAGTAATCAAAATATAATGAGAAATTGAATCATAATAGTCATGCTAGTCTCCTACAATTTCAATGGACATAATTCTAACTTAAACTCATTTAAGAAAAATAAAACTTTTTTTTTTTTTTCACTCACTGAATTAGGTGACTAGATATTGTTCTAGTTTGAAGAAACATTGAATTTCTGGAACTCAAAGGATATCTATCAGGCTAGTTGTCCACCTATATGGTCTACTGGTTTATGGTTATCTTCATGACAAGTGCAAAATTTATCAGTGTTGTGAATATGATGGATATCAGCACCTATATCTTCCCATCATATAAAGATTACCAAAAAAAAGAGTTCCAATCTTTCTCTCAGACATTAATATTGTAATGTAATATGAATGACTTTATATGAATCTCAGACTTCCCTTGGATCAATAACTGAAAAACAAGAAAATGGTAGTAGAATCATAACTATATAGAATTCCAAGAGAGAAAAACGTTGTACTAGATTAAACACAAAACAATAAGTTAGCTAGATCCAAATGTTCTATATACTTGGCATGCATATACAAACACCAGTATGTTTACTAAAAACTAAAACAAAAGCCCAAAATGAATGAAACCCAAAAAAATGAAGGGAAAAATAAGGATGATTTTTTTTTTTAAAGCCAGTTTTCTGTTTGTTTTTTCTTTTTTTTTTTTTTTTTTTTTTTTTTTTTTTTTTTTTTCAGTGGTGCTAACAATGGAACCCAAGCCCTGGAACATACTAATGTTCTACCATAAAGTTATAGTCCTCATTATTATTATCATGATAACAATAATTATTATTATTATTTCGAGACAGGTCTTCCTTAGTTGCCCAGGATAGCCTTGAACTTCTGATGTTCTGTCCTCAGTCTCACTAGTAGCTGTGATTACTAGCATGCAACCCTATGCCCAGAAAACCAAGAATTTTTATTTTTATTGTTTTAATCTTTATAGGGTTATAATTCGTAACATAAAATTACACATACTCAACATAAACATTTTTGTTGAGTTTGGACAAATGTCTACAAGCATGACCCAAAATTTTTATCTGAGTACTAAACACATTTATCACCTCTTAAAAATGTTCTTGACTTATTTGTGTGTGTGTGTGTGCGTGTGTGAAAGAGAGTATGTGTGTTTGCATGTTTTGGCAGAAGTGTTAAGAGCAATTGAAATGTGATCTACTTTCTTAACAGTAAGAAATGCAAAATACTGTATTTTAACTGTAGAAATTATGGTGCATCAGATTAGTAGAGCTTATTCCTCATGCATCACTGAAACTTTATATCTGTTAAGCAACAATTACCCATTTCCTCTTTCTCTACAACCCCAACATGCACCCTGATACTTTCTGCTTCAATGAGGTTTATTCTTTAAATAGTTCACATATGCAGAATCATGTAGTATTTGTCCTTTTGTACCTGGCTTGTTTCATTTAACAAAAGGTGTTCCAGGTAAATTCATGTTGTCACATGAATGTAGGATTTCCTTCATTTTAAAAGCTGAATGATATTCTATTATATGATTATATGACAAGACTTCATATATTTATTTGACATCTGGATATCCAGTTATTGTAGAAATAATTCCTTCCCTATTATGTTTTTAATACACTTGTTAAAGACAAATTGATCATATAAAGTGATGAATAATGAGTAAGAATATTAATTTGTAAAAAAAATTCTCAACAAAGAAAAAACAGGAAAATAATTCTTGTCTTATCAAATCCTATCAGAATTAAAAACGAATTCATATTAATTCTAAAGTTCTGTCAAAAACTGAAAATACAGGAATACTTTCAAAGTCATTTTATGAAATCTATACACTGATACTAAAGCAAAAACTACTATAATAAAAGAAAATTATAGGTCAATATCCCTCATGAACATAGATGCAAAAAATTGTCCTCAAATATTTGTGATCCTCCAATTCAACAGAACATTAAAATGATCATATGCCATTATCAATCAAATTTTATACCAAGGTTTGTATGTTTTAAAAAAAATTACCAAATGTGATGCAGTATATTGACAGAATAAATAAAAATCATTACATGTAAGGAAAAGAAACTGAAAGAACCAATACACTTTTATAATAAAAACACTTGATAAATAAAATGAAAAGAAATGAACCGTAGGATAATACATATGATGATTTCACAGCTAACATTATTATAATGAAAAATTAACAGGTTTTCTACAACCAGGAACAAAACCAGGATGACCTTTCTTGATTCCTCTATTCAACCTAGTGCTTTAAATACTATTGTAATTAGGCAAGAAATGCAAATGAAAGGGCTCCAAATTGGAGAGAAAAAAATAAAATCATCTTTGATTCAGATGATATAATCTTTTATACAAAAATAAAAAAAAAATCTGAAGACGCCAAACACACACACACACACACACACACACACACACACACACACAAAACCTGGTAGAACTAATCCACAATTTCCGCAAATTTTCAATACACAAAAAGTCAACATAGAAAAATAACTTGCTCTTCTTTTTGCTACCAATGAGCTATCCAAAAGGAAATTAAGAGAATAATCCTATTTACAATAGTAACAGAAGAATAAAATACTTAGAAATAAACAGCCAGGAATGAGAAAGATCTGTACACTGAAGAGTACAGAACATTGATGAGAGAAACTGAGGAAGATACAAATAAGTGACAAGATACCACCTGTTCCTGGATTAGATTTGCTACTGTTAAAATGTCCACACTATCCAAAGCAATCTACAGATTCAATGCAATTTATCACATTCTCAATGACATTTTTAATAAAAATACAAAAAAAAATTTAAGCTCACATTGAGTTACAAAAGACCCCAAATAGCCAAAGCAATGTTTAGAAAGAAGAACACAATTGGGTGCGTTACACTGCCTTATTTCAAAATGTGAACCAAACTCAGAAAGTCAAGAGTTGTATATTTTCTTTCACAAGTGAAAGCTGGAGGGGAAAAAAGATGAAAAAAATGGTGAGGGTTTGTTCTCATGAAAAATAGAAAGGACTCCTGTAGAGGAAGGAGGCTGAGCAGGAGGAAGGAGAAGGAAAGGGGAACTACTAGGGCATGAAATTGACCATATTAAATTGCAGCACTAGGTGCATGTTTATGACTATAACAACAAAGACAATAAAATAAATTAAAAATTATAGTTACTGCCAGGTGCAGTGGTTCACGCCTGTAATCCCAGCGAATGGGGAGGCTGAGGCAGAAGGACCACCAGTTCAAAGACAGCCCCAGCAACAGGGAGGTGCTAAGGAACTTGGTGAGACCCTGTCTCTAAATAAAATACAAAAAAAGGCTGCAGTGCCCTGAATTCAATCTCCAATTCTCCATGCAAACAAATTACAGTTATTAAAACTCTAGTACTAGCGTAAGGAGAGAAATGTAGACCAATGAAACAAAATAGAGAAGTAACGGATATTTTGACTTTCAAAAGTGGATATTGTGGAGAAAGAGCGCTATAATATTAAATTATACAAGTAAATAAAATTCTGTTACATAGAAATAAGAGAAAAATTGAGAATTTGGAACCTACAAGTTTCTTCTTTCTTTTTGTTTTGTTTTGTTTTCTTTCCTTCTTTTTTTTTCTGGTTTGGTTTTTGCAGTGTTGGAGATCAAACCCAGGTTCTCACATATGCTAGGGAAGTGTTCTACAACTGACCTATATCCCAGCCCTTTACATTTATGTTTTGATACAAGGTCTTGCAAAATTGCCCAGGCAGGCCTTGAATTTGTAATCCTCCTACCTCAGCCTTTTGATGAAGTGGATTTACATGTATGTACTCCTGCACCTGACTTTTTCCTTTCTTTTCTTCTCTTTTCCCCTTTCTGTTGTTTCTTTCAACATTTTCTTTCTTTCTTTCTTTCTTTCTTTCTTTCTTTCTTTCTTTCTTTCTTTCTTTCTTTCTTTCTTTCTTTCTTTTTTTTCTTTTTTTTGGTCTTTATATGTCATCCAGATTGCCCTGAATCTCAGGATCCTTCTACACTGTCCAAAGTATCTGGGATTATGTATAGACATGAGCCACCACAATTTTATTTATTATGTTATATGAACATAACAGTTGATTTATGAAAATAAAACATGTTACATTTATAGAAATATTGCTAGAATTATGATGTATGATTCAGAATAATGAAATAGCTCTCAAAAGACACAGTATTGTGTTATGGAAGCTAATCTTTGTGGAATAGCAATAGTGTCTCCTTAAATTATTGTTCTAAATTGATATGCATGGAAAATCAAATTCAGCAAAAGTTTAACTGTAATTTTTGGAAACTAGCATATTTTATTGCTGATAATATGAGAACAAATATGAAAACCTATGTTACCCTAATAGCACCTAAAGATCTTTTGAGATATAATGATTTATGGAAGTATAATCTTGTAGAAATATCAGTGAGTTCAACATGCTTTTTGAAAAATAAAATCTGTGCTTTATCACTTCAAGAGTCCTGTCCTTCCATTGAACTAGAAAAGACTAATATTCAGCTCTGATGAATTTAATCTTTACTTCTCAGAAATTAGATAAAAGGAAATTAAATGCTTGGTGCTCCTTTAAAGAGTTTTAAACCATGATGCCTATTAGCATAAAAATAGCAGCTCACACTTTTTGGGTTTCTCCTGGTTCATTATTAGAGGTTTATATATTAATATGACATATGAAATACAGGATTAATATTCTATTGTCTTTACTCAAATATATTAAGCTAAAAATAATTATTTTGCAAAATTAATATTTTAAAAATGAAAAATATGATTTAGTAATAATAAAAGGTATATAGATAATTTATGTATATCAATATTTTGATGAGATGGCATTAGAATATAAGCAAAAAATGATCAAAATGAAATCAGTCACTGACCAGGCACTGTGGTGCATGCCTATAATCCCAGCAGCTCAGGAGACTGAGGCAGAGGGATCCAGACTGTAAAGCCAGACGTAGCAATAGTGAGGTGCTAAGAAACTCAGTGAGGCTCTGTCTCCAAATAAAATACAAAATAGGGCTGGGGATGTGGCTCAGTGGTTGAGTGACCCTGAGTTCCATCCTCGGTATCAAAAAAAAAAAAAAAAAAAAAGAAAGAAAGAAAGAAAAAGAACAAGAGAACAATCCGTGAGATCTAAATTATACATATGCACACATCCATTTTCAATTTTCTTTTGGAAGAAAGCTGTTAAAATATTCAAGACGCTTGCTGTTTTTAATTTTAATTTTTTTCTTAGTTTGCCAATTAATGAATTTAAAATTAACTGTATAACAGTTGGTTAAAATAATCATTTTTTGGACTAGATTTTATACCTAAATGAGAAGAGTTTTATTTTTCTGTATAGATAGATGATTCCATTTTGTATCTGTGCAGAAAGAAGTTACATTTTCTTGATAATTACTTGAACAGTTTTGAACTTCTAGTACAAATACTTTCAATGACTATTTGTTAATCATCTTCCATGTATATTCTGTTATAATGGTATATGTACAATTATTATAGACAAAATAGAGAAGGGATATGGTACCTGACAAGAAAATTAATTTCAGTCTAATTTAGCATATTGTATATATATATCAAAATTAGGAAAGGGTGTTTTAGACTAATGACAAAACAGAATTAAGAAATTTGCACATATTATTCATTTAGTCTCATCTAGGATTTGCCCAATCTTAACAAGTAGCTGTTATCCTAAAATTGAGAAAACTAAGGCTCCTGATTAAATGTGAAGGATTGAAATAATTCATCTCTGTTTTCTTGAAAAGTTCATATGATGTCACAATAATGGGATAAAATTGTGTAAATGGATAAAGATGAAATGTAAAAAGCATATGAATTGAGTATTGAAGACTAGAAAAGTCAACACAATTTCGAAGATGAAATTCAGATAAATAAATGCTCACGTTATCAGAGTAGGGGATGCTGAAGTCTGCATGCCAGTAGGAGAATGTGCCAAGTTGAAGAAAGCCAAATGAAATCAAACATATTTTGAAAGTGTCGTAAAACAGAATTATCAGATAGTTGAATGGCAAAAAATAGCAATGAAAGCAGGAAACTTTGTTGAAAATAAAATACAAAGATTATTTAGACTCTCACCTCTCTCTCCAAACTAAGCAGGCAGGAAACCATCTGTCTTCTACCCAAACTGGAGGACGGAGCTCTATTTTCTGCAAAAGCTTAAGGCGAGAGGGTTTCCAGGCTCACAGACATTAGGGAAAAATATGATTTGGTGAGATTTATTAAAGTGAAAGAAAGAATTAAAATCTGCATTCTGAGAAGTGAAATTTGAAGACCACTCCTCCAACTCATCTGCCAGATGAAAACAACTGCAACTCTCTCTATACCCACTAGAAAATGTGTTTTCTCTAGATATACTAACCCAGTAGAGAAGGTCTATGAAAACCTGAGACTTCTAGTAAAACATACTGGATCCTGCCCAGTTTATTTTCCACACACAGAATTTGCAGCCCTTGCACCTAGCATTTCTAATAAACTAAAAATTAGTTTGCTCTTACACCTACATATATGTACAATGAACTGCATGCAGTGGAGAAAGTTCTCTAAAGTGAAAACAGGCAAATGAAAATTGAAATGTATATGATTCATGGAACAAAGAAAACGTTTAATAAGAATAAGTGAATACTTATTCAGCTAAAGTTTATCAAGATGTTTTTAAATGAATATTCATATAATAAATTGTTTTAAATTAATAAGGCAAAATTATATTTTCATAAAAAGATAAAAATAAGGTTGAAAAATTTCCCAGAAAGCAGAACAAGTAGATAAAGTAAGGAAAATCATTTCAGCTCAGCTTATAAATTCCTGAATCAAAGGGACCACATTTTTCCTAGCACAATGAATTAGAAATATATTTCAGTAAGTAACCAAGAAATTTCAGAAAATTCAGGTTAAACTGTTCTAAAGGATTGCAGAAGTTGGGGAAAGTCACATGAAAGGGAACTGAAACCCAAATATCACCAGATATTTCAACAGTAAGGCTAGAAGTTAAAAAACTAGAGATGAATGCTTTAAACTTCATAAAGATAATTATTTAAAACAGGTTTCTATACTCACTTCCAAGACAATTAAATATGAAAACAATTATGTATAAAACTCACCCTAATATAATAAGTAGGATTCATGCTCAAATTCCATGCAGGGTAAAGTTGTTATTTTGTATGGGTAAGCTTTCATAGCTTCCTGTATAGACATTCTGGAATTTGGGTGTATCTCTCCAGGTCCAAGTGCCTTTAGAGTCACCTGGTGATGTTTGTCATGATTAGAAAGGTTAGTCAGGGTGATCCTGGGGCCACTGGCTACTTAGACTGCCAAGACTGAGGAGAGAGTCCAATAAATGTAAGTTTATTTAGTTTCAGTTTCATTTATTCCCCAAATAGAACAGGAGAAAAATGGAAATATGAAAAGCCCTTCCACCAGAGAAAATGTTGCCTCCCAACCCTACATTGCCAGCTTTACCCTCCTCTTGATTTAGCTCCTTTCATCTAGAAGATAAGAATAGTGATCTGACACATTCTGAGAATGGATAATGGGTGATTGACAGGATCCATTCATTATTTTTGGTATATACCTGTATTCATTTTTACAATGTCTTATTTTGAAAACAAAATATTTTCAGTATGCAAGCTCTCAAAAGTAATGTATCACCAAAACACTCATGTTTGGAACACCAGTTGAAGCATGCTCCTTTTCTAAATAAAATAGTAAATTAATACAATGTCCATAGCATGTCTTTAAACCTATTTAATACAGAAGACTCAGCACAAGATAAAGATATAAAGCACTTCAAATAAGTCTGTGTAGTTGATTTAGGCCCAATCCAAGTGAAGTGATAGGAGAGAATACTCCAGGTGAATAGATATAAAAAATAAAGGAGATAATTATGTTATCTGATGTATTTTGCCACATCAAGTAAAGATAATGTGGTTCCCAGTCCAACTAACAAGTTGGAAAAAAAATTCTCAGACATAAATATAAAATTGAAACAAAAAAAATGTGCTATTATTTCTTCTAGAGGAAACAGTAAGATGTTTACAAAACATTGTTAATAAATGGCATTTTTTAACTTACAAACAATAGTTATACAGTCTAAGTATTGACACAAGTAAAAACTGAAACATACATTTAACAGAAATTTGGGCAAAGAAGAGAAAAGGGAGAAAATTTGGAAGTATGGAATTGAATGAGGAAGGTTTTAAAAATACAATACCAGCAGGGCATGTTTGGCATGTGCTTATAGTCACAGCCTCTAGGGAGTCCAAGGTGGGAGAATCTTTTGAACCAGCACATGTATCACAGTAAGAACTAAAAAAAAAAAAAAAAAAAAAAAAAAAAAAAAAAAAAGAAAAAAACCCAGGAAAAAAAAAAAAAAAAAAACAGCAGCATCCTCACTAACTGTGTTTAAAAATCAATAGATAATAGATGAAATAAAATTTTCATATAAATAAATCAGTCTATTATACTATTAAAGATAAGGAGAAACAAAGGATTGCATCAATGGAGTGGGGCTCAGCCTAGTGAGTGTGACTCATGACTGAAGTGGATTTAGGACAGGGTTTCATGGGTTTATTATAGTCCTGAGGAAGCACTAATTTTTTAACTGTGCACATATATTTTGGACAAAAATTAACTGAGGACATGAAGACTCAGAATATATAAATAACTAGTCAATTAGAAATAGTGGAATGGAATTCAAGTAAATATTATCTTTAGCCTGCTCTTTCTTCAGTTATGATTTCTTCTACTTTGAAAATATTTACATCAAACATTATTGTGAGAAATTTTAAGACAGAGAGTAAGCATAGTGAAATAGATTCAGTGGTGAAAGTTTTTGAGAATTCCATATAGTAGAGTTGTTTTGCCTACCACAATATCTGCTAGTCCTAGTCCTCTCTTTGAACACTTAAAATGTAGCTAGAATTGATAATGTTTGCTTTGTTGGGTAGTAATTTTTCATATACTCAATAAAATAAATTATTAAATTAAAATCAATGTTACCTATTCATTTTTATGTTTTAGTTGTGACTATTTTAAATCTTAAATAACATGTAACTCTCACATGTGACTCATTTTCCATTTCTGTTGGACAATTTCTAGAGTTGAAATGGGAATGGACAGACAAGAAGCTTCAATTAAGGAAAACATGTGGACATTGTATAATAAGGACATCTCTGGTGTGAGATCTCAGTTAAATTTCAACTGAAACTGAAGGTATACTATATAGATGTAGTATGAAAACTGTAGTGGAAGTGGTAATAAAACACTTAGACATGAAAAGCAGGCACCATAGTATGTACTCAATCATTTGGAGGGATATGGAAAGCTTAAAAGGGTAACACAAGAGATAATAAAAACAGTATGTTAATGGGATTGCCTAAGCAGGGTGGTGTTGGTGAGCGCAGGTAAATAAGAGCCAGGATGTAAAAGTCTCAGGTGCAACTTTAGGCATGTGCTCTGTGGTTTCACATTTAGCTATGAAAAAGTGCTATATAAGAAAGAAGTTTTGAAAGAGGACTGAGAACGCCTTGATGGAAAAATAAAACACAATGGAAATGTGATATTCCTACTAATTTAAAATTCCTACTCTAAATACATTAGAAATTCTAGAATGATAGTAGTTACAAAGTACTCAATTTTTAATGCATGCTTGCTTGCAAAACAATTATTTATAAAGGAAACTGGAGATATGATATTGAAGAAAATAATAGGAGCTAAATTGGGAGACAGGTCCTTTGGAATTATTTTCACAGAAATGACAATTGAAATTGTAAAGTCAACTTTTTTTTTTCTTTTTGTACCAGGGTCACTTTACCACTAACTCACAGCCCCAGCCCTTTTTATTTTTATTTTTGAGATAGGTTTCCACTAAATTGCTTAGGCCCTCACTAAGTTGCTGAGGTTGGCTTCAAAATTCCAATCCTTCTGTCTCAGCCTCCTGAGTTGCTGGAATTACAGGCAAGTGCCACCAGGCCCAGTTCAAAAGTCAACTATTTTCTTAAGAAAAAAAATGTGAAAACTAAAGGAACATTAGTTATAAGTGTGCTATAATTTGGTCATTCGGGGGTGAAATTAATACAAATGAACTCATCCAATGTGTTAAGTATATTATTATTATCAACAAAAACCTGAATTGAGGTCCCAGTATTTTGGAATTCTTGGGGACTAACACATCTATAGGTCAAGAAACAAAAACAAACCTTTTGAAGACATGCTTCGATGACCCTAGAGCAGAGAAAAAGTTTGTATAATGATTGATGACTGATCAAGAGGTATTGTCTAATCTTTAGCTAAAATGACCACAATCTGACCTTAAGGGAACTCTGTGAAATTCTTCACAACAGTTTCTTTTTCTTATTTTATTGCTTTTGCATTAAATATATATTATTTAATTTATACCAAAACTAATAAAACTAAGCATTACTAGGTTAAGAGGAACTACACAGAAGAAAAATCATTAACTAATATGACACTTAAGGTTATGAAAATTATTTTTAAATGCTAACAAGGACAGAGATATCTCATTTGGAGAAAGCCGAATGTTGGTTCCTTCTCTATTAATATTACTTTTGGAATAATAGCATTATTACAACTTGATTAATGTCTGGGAGACTTAATCATTTAAATCTTTTACGAAGTGCTTTCTTGTCATTCAGCAGTTTTCTCATTCCTATTTTTTCCCCTTGAAACCATTTCCATATTCCACAGGCTCATTTGTTATGTTTATCTTTCTTACTATACATAATTGAATGTAATGGGATGATTTGGCTCATTCTGTGCACGATGTGGTCTCTGCAGGCATGCTTCTCAATACATTTTAATATCTTAAAAGAAAACCCTATTACTGCAAGATAACTTTTAGATTAAAATGTAAACATACCAGTCTATTTTCTTACCTTGTTTAGAATCCCAGGAGTCATGAGACAGAAATTTTGAGCATCTGATATGAATAACTTTGAAATAAGCATAATGAACTTTGTGTCAGAGAGAATAAAGCCTCAAATGAGTCTTTTCCTTTCTCTGTCCGTACAGAGAGGCCACACACAATTTATCACATTCACTTAATTCACTTTCATATTTTGGTTAAAGAAAAGAAGACAAGAAATGACTCTTTGGAGGATATGAATGGATTTTAACAAAACTCAATAAATAAGAGGACGGTAGAGACTGTCAGAAATACAAACAGAACTAAGAATTAAAATTTTATAGGTCTGCATGTCATTTCTTGAAACTGCTGGCCAAGATATGATATAGAATATTATTAAATGATCAAGAAATTGAATTTAAGGAAAACAGAAAAGACCTCATAAAGTATCATAAATGCTAAAGACTAATTTGTTTTAAAGAGCAATTGGGTCTTCATAAATTTGAATTAAGAAATGAAGCCTTATAATCAGAATAATTGATGAGATAAGGTTTCAAATCACTTCCAGATTTATCTTTGGTGTTAATGTATGTTTTTGTATGACCTACATTAGATAAACAAAGATTTCTATTGTAAGTATCTAGGATGCATGGAATGGTTTTGTCTATTCTTTGCATTCATGCTTTCAAGGATGTTAGATAAAACTAAACTTGTATAACAGACTGATATGAACAGGTAAAAGCTGGTGAGAAACCTGAAAGCAAAAGGACAGTATAAATTTCTATAAGCTGAAAAAAAATCCAAATCCATGAGGATACTGTTGACAAGCCATTCATGTTTGGCATGTCTGTATGCCTATTTGTAGGTCCATCTTGGTGAGTTTTTTGTTCATATTTTCAGAACCACTCAAAGTTAAAATTAATCTTGATTTTGAGAGAACTGAGATATGTTAAGGTTATTTGAGCAAATAGTCATAGGTTACTCATTACTTAATAATTTGTATAACTATAATCATCTTGACTGGAAAATATATCCTAAGACTACTGATTTTGTGGGAAATAATCCTTTTGAAACACCACCTGGCATTATTGTATACTGGGATTCTGTTGCCTTTGCTTAAGTCAGAAGGAGAGATTTCATTGCATCATTTAATTCTCACATTTCAAAGACATGTGAACCGAAGACATGCCAGCTCCCTACATTGACTTGGAAAAAATCTGATCTCTGTTTCATACCAGAGCTAATTTAAATTAATGCCAACACAGCTAGTGGAAACAGTGTTTGTTCTCGGAATTTAGCATGCACCAGATCACCAAGAAGTCATGTAATACTATACCTTGCTAAGGTTGAACCCTCAAAGATTCTAAATAAGTAACTCTGGGGTACAGCTTGAGAATTTGAATTAGTAACATTCTCCCCAGTAGTGCTGATGTTACTGGTTGCAGGATCACATTTAGAGGCCTAGTTAAGACTTACTATAAGACTTACTATATATGTGGTGAACATACTAATTTTGAAAAACAACAAAAATTTAGACCTAATTTATTGGTCTTGATTTTTTTTTTTTAGTATTTTAGTATGTATTATCTAAGTTGTATAAAATGGACATAGATATATTTATAATTTTCCTGAATGCAAATGAAGCATGCTATAAATTTATAATTTAACCACCTTTCCCCAAATTTTGTATAATTTTATTAAATTTTCTTCAATGAAGACTTATAGACACCTGCACATAGAATAAACTTATTTACGGTTACTTATAAAAATCTATAGAATCGCTTGATTCACTGAAAACTGCAGCATATTACATTTTCATTTGCAGCTAAACAAACTTATCAGAAAAACTATATGAACTGTTAGGTCACCAGAGTACTTTATAATGGCAACCTTTCCCCACAGTAAATAGAGCAATTAATATAACTTAGAAAACAAATGGAACATACACATGATGGTAAGCCCTGTCGCAAGACAAAAATCTATATTATGACTAATATTCTTTCTGTGGGGATATTAATGTTGTGGCTGTGGTTTTAAATGAAATCATAATTGACTCAAGCCAATATCTGGAACAAATATAATAGCAAAGCAGTAAAACATATTAAACCTTAAATTCATAAACCTATATACATTTGGCAAAAATTATTGTATGAATTTCACTTTTTATTTTACTTCACATTGGATATTTATATTTTTATTTCTTTTCCTAACAAAAGGATACAATCTTGACTTTCTAAGTTTTCCTCTTAACATAATTATCTAAAAAATACAATGAATTAAAAACAATGTGGTCTACATAACTTGTTAATTTCAGAGATTATAAGAAATTAAATTGAAATTGTGAATCTTAATTATGTTTTTTAATACTTATATAATCAGTTTAGTAATTTAGCATTTATACTTCATGTCCATGGTAAGCTGAAATGGATTTAGAGGAATTAATCAAAGTAGATTTGTAGCTTCATGTACCAACACATACATGTTACACACATCTATAGGTTTCATTCCAATGAATTAAATAAAGGATTAGATTTTCAAAAATGTCAAATGTCATAAATATACTGAAAATCAGAAATTACCTAAAGCAATAGATTCCTTTTGCAGAAATTCTTTTCTAAGTTATTTTGTGACATTGGTTTGCTCCCTTTGAGAGGTATATGCTTCCTCCCGAATATCAGCTAACTCTGATAATTACCTCAGTCAATAAAATCCAACAAAAATGATGCTATCAAAGACACAAGACTAGGTTTAAAAGACCATCTAGTATTTATGTGGCATTTTTTCTGTCTCTTATTCTGTCCCTGTATAATCTTTATCTAATTGGTTCCTTTTTATGGTATAATTAACATATTATATTTACTGAACTATTTTAATTCTTTTAAGTGTCTAAGATATGTCTTAAAATAACAATCATTTTAAGTGAATCAATTTATATTTTTATTTATGTCAGTTTCTGCTATTTAGTTTTATCCTATAAGGTACATACTATTGGTTTAAAAAAAATATTTTGGAAGATAACATGTGCTTTTCTTCAATGACTCTTGTTTTCCTTGTATCCTTAACCATTCTTTAACTCCTTAACACCTTTATTCAGCATCATAGTGGAAATATTAGCCTGAGAAAGGAGAAAGGAAATTAAAGAAATAAACAATATCCAAATTGGAAGATAAGACAATCATGTAGATGACATGATCTTACGAATAGAAAACCCTAAATATTACACACACACACACACATACACCTGTTAAACTAACAACAGAACAAAAATTCACTTGAAAAGTGAACTATTTGGAAATAGATTAAGAATGCAATTCCATTCACAATATCTTCAAAATGTTCAAAAGAGTAAGGAATAAATTTAAGGAGGTAAATGTTTTCTATACTGAAAATTGCAAAATATTATGAAAAAAAAATGAAGAAAATGCAGATAACTGGAAAAAGCATGTGTTCATGAATTATATGATGTAACATTTGAAAATGTTAGAAATCACTACTCAGAGTGATCTACAGATTTAAAGGCAATCCTATCAAAATCCCAATGGCATTTTTTGCAGAGATATTATTTTAGAATTTCAAAATTCCTTCAGAACCACACAAGAACCCAGGTAGACAAAGCAATCTTGAGACAGAAGATTGAGGCATCACATTTTCTCTTTTAAAAGTATATTACAAATCTATAGTAGTGAAATAATATACCAACATAAAGACAGAAATATAAACCAGTGGAGCAGAGTAGAGAACCCAGAAAGCAATCCAGACATATACCAACAACTGATTTTCAACAAGGTAAAAAAAACCACACTGGGAAAAAGATATTCTCTTCAACAAATAATGTTTGGAACTGCATTTTCACAGGCAAAAAAAAAAAAAAAAAAAAAAATGGATTTTTATCTTATGCCATGTGCAAAAAAATACTCTAAATGGATTAAAGACTTGAGCTTAAGACCTAAAACTGTAAAAAGTCCAGAATACAATATAGGAAGCAAGCTTGATGATATTGGTCTAGGCAAAGATTTCTTGGACACAACACCACGAGCAGCAAGGGCAAAAATAGAAAAGTGGGCCTATATCAAAGTAAAAGTCTGTTTCATAACAAAGAAAACAACAACAAAAATAAGGGCAACAAAGTGGGAGAAAATGTTTGTAAAGAATGTATCAAGACAAATTGTTACTGTGCAAAAAATATAGATGGAAATCCTGTAACTCAATAGCAAAAAACAGATAACCCAATTTAAAAATAGGAAAATAACTTGAATCAATATTCCTGCAAAGACAGAATACAAGTTACTATAAGTTATATGAAAAAATGTTTCAACAGATAACCAGAAAGAAGATAAACATTGAAACTACAATGAAATATCTGTCATAGATGCTAGGATAGTGATTATCATAATAAGACAGGATAATAAGTATTGATAACAATGTTGAAAAACTGGAACTCTTGTATACTATTGGTAGGAATATAAAATGGTATAACCCCTATGAAAATAAGGATGGAGCTTCATCAAAAAATTAAATTATGATCTAATAGTCTCACTTCTGGCTACATATGCCCAAAAATGTGAAGTCAGGGACTAAAGGAGATATCTCTCATGTATGTTGCAGCATTTACAATTGCAAGATATGGGAACAACTTAAATGTCCAAATGGATGAATGAGTTAAAAAAATATTCAATGTCATGAATGGGTATTATGCTAAGTGAAATCAGCCTGTCAGAGAAGATTAATGATGGCAGGATATCACATATATTGGGGATGTGAAAGAGTCAATTCAGAGAAACAAAATAAAGGTATTTTCTAGAGATTGAGAAAGGCAGAAATGGAGAGTTCCTCTTCAATGGGTATAAAGTTTCAGTTATATTAGATAACAAATTCTGTAGATCTGTTGTATAACATTGTGCCTATAGTTAACAATAAAGTATTATACATGTAAAAAATTTGTTAAGAGGATGTATTTTACATTACGTGGTTCAACTACAATTCTAAAAACTTCATATATACAAGTTTTGTTTTTTTGTGTTCTAAAAAACCAATTAAAAAATAAAATCAAGACACTTAATGAAGGATACAGACATTATGTCATCTCTGTTTATCTTACAAAATTATTTTTTTAGATTTTGTTTCTGAAGATTAAGCATAAGATAGGTCAACCATACTTCTTAACCAATCTCACTGTCTCTATCTTAATGACTTTCTAATTTATCACAAATCATTGTTAATATTTATATATTATGATATATAACATATTCAAATGTTACTATTTTGTTTAAAATGTGTTCTATACCTCTTATTTCCCCTATATTTTACTTAAATGCATATATATTGATATATATTTTTCCCATAATGATTTTCTTCTTTTTTATCTTAATTTTGCTTTACACGCAAAGATTTTTAATATGTCTGCCCTCTTGTACAGAGAACTTAACATGTTTTAATTTCTTTCAAAATGTAACCCTCGATCTTGTTTGTGAAGGATTTTCATTTTGTGGGGTACTTTTACTCTGCCGGTCTTAATTCACCCCTAAGTTTGTTATAATCATTTAAAGTTAATATGATCGATCATTATATTGTTATTTATTCACTGTATCTTTTGAATCATGTATTTTTGCTGATATATTATCTTATTATTTCAGAGAAGATATACATTCATATTGGTCTACCAAATTTTTATGCATTATTTAGATCTTTTAAATAATATTGTAATTTCCATACAAATTTCATTATGTATCTTATTGTCTATTGTAAACTATTTTTTAATGTGAGAAGCTTTTCACTTAATCTATTCTACATTTTTCTGATTGTATTTAATATTTTCTCATTTACTTTAGAAATTTTTGTAATTCTTACTTATTTTTATTTCTTTACAGTGATTTTCCCTTTGGTGTTGTTCCAAGTTAAAGACTCACCTGTTTCTTCATTTAAGGAGAATTCCAGATAATGCCTACTTGAATATTTCCTCTATGATTTTTGGTATTATGTACTTCTGGAATGCCTGTGGAATTTGTGTTGGAGTTTAATGAAACTACTGTAGAGTTTATTTCAAATATGGATATATGTTTATCCCAATAATTGATTTCTATTGTATTTTATTTTTCAGACTTACATACTATCTATAAATACATTTCATTTTTGCACAATCTTTTATATTTATATGAATATATCATTTCCTTAAAAGTTGAGAAACTTAAATGCACACTAAAAATCCCTTTTCACATTGTAGTATAATTAAGATTTCCTTGGGGATTTATTCTTCAACTTACTAGCGTTCTAGGAATTGATACAGTCCCCTCCATTCCAGGTTTTAAATTTTTATATTGTGAATTTATAATTTCAGGCAATTTAATTTTTCCCTCTTTTCCCATGCCTACTTCTGTTTTTGGTGATTTACTGTCATTCCCTTTCTTTCCCCCTGCCCTTTCTGTGAAGATCCATGGAGAAAAACATTCACATATTGCTAAATTCATCATAGTATCTCATAGGTATATTCCACATCTGTTTCCCAATCCAGTGCTGTTATTGTATCGTGTATGGCTATCTATGTGCTACCCAGTCCCCTTAAGAAAGTGCCGGTCCATCTGAGCGAGAGTCCTAAGTAGTAGTCACATTTGGTAAATCCTTTGTCCATGCAATGAATCTGAGTTTAATATTTGACTGTACTGTGTAGCTCAGGAATTAAACACCATTCTCTGCTCTCTGTTTTTTTTTTTCACTGTCACTATCTGCTTTGTTAAAAGTTATGGTTCACACAGAGAGTTCTCTCTCTCTCTCTCTCTCTCTCTCTCTCTCTCTCTCTCTCTCTCTCTCTCTCTTCGTTTTTCCCACAAGTTTTGTTAAGTTTGAGTTTCTCCCAAAATTTACTCTATTGTCTTTGCTGGATAACAAACATGTGCATATATGTATTTTTTTAAGAACAAAATTTTATTTTCTCATCTGGGGGAAAGGATATAAATTATATACTAGGAGGAGAAGCTCTTCAATGCTTTTTCCACTTTGTTTCAGTATTGTAAGTATAAGAGTACTGTAAAGACCATTCACTAACTGTGTTCACTATGTACTCTGCCAAAGAGATCCCTTCTCAAGACTTTCCACATTTATTCTCACCATTACTCTCTTAATTAGTGAAATCCAACTCCATTTAGGAAATATACTTTTGAATATTTTTGTTACAACTGAAAGCACTGAATATTAAACCTTTCCTCAATATTTCAAGATGTATTTCAAGATGTATATAAACACATATGAATGTGTGCCTTTGTGTGTTTGTTTGTATGTCTATCAAATGAACTTCTCCAAGGAATAATACACACTTACAGGTTTTTAAACATAGTTTTAAATAAATAATCATGTCCTCTAATCAGAAGAAGCTTTGGATATAATAATCCAATAGGACTCATCTTTTATGCCAACTTAAAGAATAAGAAAGGAGAACCTTGACCAGAAAAAAAAAAAAAAAAAAAAAAAGTGGAGTATGTCAAAGCAAAGAGAATATCTGAATAGTGCTTCAAGAAAATCCTTTGCTGCTACCTGGAGGTTGGAACATTAATCCAAGCTAAATATTAATACTCTTTCTTACCTCTACATCTGGAACATTGATTTAGTTTTATTTTTAAAGGCAATGCCATATTCACAAGTTTCATTAAAATTAATTGCTCTTTTCATTTTTAACCTGACTTGTCAAAATTGTGATTTCCAAAATATGACTTTCCTACTTGTCATTACTATGAACAAAGAACATGGAAATTTGAGAGTACAGCCAAAGAAAATCATTTAAAATAGAAAATTTACTTAGATCTTAAAACAGGAATTGACTATAAAGTATCTTTTTACTAATTTTTTATATAAATCCACAGTTTAGAATGTTATATTTACAATTGGTTTAGCTTTTAAAAATTTGGTTGGTAATATTATCAATAAAATTATCAACCTTTTGGAAATATACAATTTATTTATAGTGTAATAAATTCTTAATTCCATAAATTTGTATGAAATAAGGCAGCTGCAGTTTGGGAGCTATTGCTCTCCTATTCTTCACCTAAATGTATCATGCCAGTCCCTGCTAAAAATTCTTAAACATACTAGGCTTTTGTTTACCTCTCTTCCTTTACCACGGCTAGTCAATTATCAGATAATATAATTTGTTCTCTAAACATAAAACATCCATTCCTCATCTTCAATACCATTCAATATCAATTTATAACAGTCTCTTAAATTGGAAATATTTTTATAATTTTTTCTCCTGATTTATTTACCCCATTAGTTTCAAGCAACTTTTAAAATATTTTAAAATTTTCAATTAAACCCTAAAAGGTCTATTTTCTTCTAATAAAACTGACCTCCATGTTAAGGTTATATAATAAACACTTTTCTCATGCTTAGTATGTTTTAGGTACTGTTACAGAGGCTTTCCCTTGTAAATGTAGTATTTCTTTGTCATTTCAGAGCTGAGGAAACTAAGGCCCATAGTTTGATCAGTAGTCATAGTTACTAAATATCAGGGTCTGCATTTGAATCCAGGTTCTCTGGCTTCAGGATCATTCCCTTTTGATCATCTTTAGTCCTGCCTATTTTTTATTTCTCTTTATGCTTTATGAAAAAAATTATCTAAAATCATAAACCAAAATTGTAGTTTTCCCCACTAGATTATTTATATTCCCTTTTCTCTAGATGCCTGCAAATATTCAAATATTCTGTCCTTTCTATTTGGAACATATTGTGTATGCTTCTGTATTTCTCTGTATATATTTTTTTCTCATATTAGAGGACAAATTCAAACAGGAATTTTCTAAAAATAAAAATCAAATGTTTCTCAGCTCCCACCCCTGAGTCAAAAGGATATCAAGTACACACACACACACACACAGATAGATAGATAGATAGATAGATAGATAGATAGATAGATAGACAGACAGATAGATAGATAGATTCCAGGGATTAAACCAAAGGGTGCTTAGTCACTGAGCCACCTCCCCAGTTCTTTTGATTTTCTATTTTGAGACAGTATCTCACTAAGTGCTCACAGCCTTGCTAAATTTTGGGGGCTGGCTTCAAATCCCTGATCCTCCTGCCTCAGTCTCCTCCACTGTGCCCAGCTCAAGTACAAATCTTTATAAAGGAAAGAAAGAGAGGGAGAATGAGAGAGATGGAGGGGAATGGAAATAGAAAGAGGGAAAGGAGAAGAGGTAAGGGAAGGGGAATTTTTCATGCAATCACTTGTTTAATTTTGTGGAATTACATAGCACTACACATTCTTCATGCCTGGTCCTCAAAAACAGCTACCACAAACACCCAAAATTCAACCCCCACATATAAAAGAAAATACTTCACTGCTATAAATTTAGAGTTTAATGAAGGAGACAAATTACCAAGTGTGTGCAGGTTAAAAGGAAACCAAATGGAGTAGTGCCCAGACTACTGCCATTCCTTTCTGTCAATATTTAGACAGAGAAAAAAAAAATAAATCACTGGAAACAGGAATTGTGGACCTTTGGGACCTCATGTTGGTAGACTTAACATGCAGTGTAAGGTCACCCTTCCTAGAGTGATTTGGTGAAATGAACTCCCCAACCTCAACCTCCTTCCTTCCTACCATCTCTTCGTAGGATTCTCAATAATTAGATACCCGCCCCTGGAATCCAGAAAGCAAGGAGACTCATTGATTTAGAGTATAGAATCTAGTTCTATGGAGTCTAGAGCATAGAGTCTAGAGCATGATGGGAACAGTGGAGAGTAAGACTGGAGGGCAAGATGAAGATTTTTGGAACGCTTCTCTCACGTTAGAGAGTGATATTTCCCAGTCTTTAAGAGTTCACCAGATATGAGCTTCAAAACAGAAACCACTAATATCGAAAATGTTTATGTCTAAGATTCATTATGCTGAGCGGAATATGTAGAAAGTAACTGAACAGTGTTAAGCTTTATTGTCAAAAGTTAATCCATACCAATGCCAGAAATACAGCTGAAATATTTGCATACATATGACTCCTTGCTTGAATACTCCAGCTTTTATTTTTTTAAAATTATTATTATTATTATTTTTATTATTATAAGGTATTTGTTATTTGCTTGCTCAATTTAGAAAATATAAGATTGCAGATCTGCATTTCTTTTATGATTTCAACATGCATATCAGAAAATGAATATCCACCAGTACTGATATTTTTATGTCAATCACTAAACAAATTGTAATGTGGAAATTTAGTCTTGTTATAATACACAAAGCAACTAGTTGGATATTCTTAGCAGTCTATCATTATGGATGTCATTTTTTCACAGTTATAGATGATTAAAGTAAAGGAAGGGGTACAAATTAGTGACATTTTGGTCAATTAAAGCAAAACAGATGAAAAGAAAAGATCTCAAGGGTAGCAATTATAAGTTTAGTCATTCCTAGTTTCTTTTCTTTCTCCTTAAGTAGTACAAAATTCAAATATTTGTTGTTAGTACACACATTGGTCCCTGTGTTCTTGTTATAGATACTGAAATTCTACACAGGCTTGAAACATCTGTGCTCTTCCTTTTGAAAGGATTATTAAAAATGACTATGCATGCCAAAGGAGAAAAAAAGTGATATCACTGTGGAAATTTATAATTATCCATGAATCTGATATCACCAATCCGAGCTTCACATTCTATTTCTAGCATTATGTAGGTTTAGATATCCAAACTAGTAATCTCACACTCAAACAACTAAATATACAGGATGAAATTATGTATGCATACATGAGCTGGCAGAAGCTGAAGAATCCTCAGAAACTGAATGCAAAATGAAATTTTTAATCCTGAGAGATAAGAGAACAGTCAGGTTGATTTGTTTCAGGGCAGTTCCCAAATCCTGAGTGACTTCAGCTTCAACTGCCACCTGGTAAGCATAGGAGATGAGAAAAATCTATGCATGTTACACTAAGCAGGAGCATAATAGGAGCTTGCACAAATCCAATTCTATACTTAATGAAAGAATGAGCTAGAAATAAATCTACACCTGAGACTAAAGAAAAATTCCTAAGTTGAATTTGTCTCTGTGGGGAGAGATAAACATTGTCCCTTGAGAAATTATAAGTACAAACTAGATCTTATGCAAATTTGCAGTTAAAGTCACACAATTAAGTCTAAAAAAGTCTTTCAAGAGTAGAATACATGTGTTACTGTACTGGAGAGACCATTCAACAATGGCAGAAACTGTTACATAGGAAAATCACACTTAAGGAAGGTCTTAGCCTCAAAGATACAAGAATGATTGCTTGTTCAAGAATGACCAAAGACAGAGGAAATGTGGCACCATGAGGAACAGAAAGCTGAATCAATAATAGAACAAGATAGTAAAGGTTCACATATGAAATTGTCATGTATCACAATGAAGTTAAATAGCAGCTTGTAACTTTGTCCCTGAATAAGCTCATGAGAGCTGCATGTTTTCCACAAAAGATCCACTAAATGGCTTTGCATCTTGACAGTACTCCAAGGTCTTATTATTATAACGTAATAATGAGGAAAAAATGAGATTGTAAAATGTAGAAGAATATGGAAGTAATAGAAATCTTTACATATCAAAGATCACTTAAGTTATTAGATAGTGTATTTTCTTTTTCTTTTTCTTTTTCTTTTAAAGTGTAGCATTTGACTATACATGTTATATTTTGGCATTTTAACCATGCATCTGACATGCCAGTCAGAGTATTTGCCTAGTATTTCCATATTTTTGTGATGCCAATTAATAAATATAAGTACACATATATAAATATCAGTAACTATTTTGTGGTTATTGTTTTCTGTGTCTTGTTAAAGAGTATCATACCTAACCAGAAAAATATACATATTTCTTTTTTTTGTTCTGTGAGGTTTTAGCATTGCATTTTCTTTCTTTCTTTTCTTTTTTTTTTTTTTTTTGGGGGGGGGAATGCTCCATTTGTTTATAAACTTTAATATTTTTATTTTTTGTAATTGGTTATACATGACAGTGAATGCATTTTACACATCAGACAGAAGTGGAGTATAATTTCTCATTCTCCTGGTTGTACAGGATGTAGAATCACACCGATTGTGTAGTCATATATGTACATGAGATAATTTCAGATTCAATTCTACTATCCTTCCTACCCCCTTACCCCTCCCCTCCCTTCACTTCCCTCTACCTAACCCAAAGTAACTCTCTTCTTCTCTAGCCTCCCCCCCTTATTATTGTGAATCAGTATCTGCATACAAGAGGAAACATTATCCTTGGTTTCGGGGGATTGGCTTATTTCATTTAACTTTAGTATTGTCTTTTCTTATACATCTTTATTCCTCTGTATCTGATTTTACGCTTTCCACAGTGATATGACTTTTTTCTTCTTTGGCATGTGTAGTCATTTTCATGTACATAAATTTTGATTAACATGAAACTCAACTTTCATCTTTTATTTAAGCACAAAGTCAGTTTTTTGAATTGCATTTATTGAATGGTTCTTTCAGTACCCCAAGAAATCCTCAATATTACTTTAGTCATATAGTACCTATTTGAGTTTGGATCTATTCCTAATCTTTCTACTATGTTCTCTTGGTCTATTTTTTTCTATTATTATGTCAAAAGAGCTCTAAAGAAAATGGTTCCATAATATGTCCTCATGTTCAGTAGGGTATGTGCCTTAAATCCTTCTTCTTAGTAAGTTTAACTCATTCAAGAAATTTCTCATTAAACTTCTTTTGAAATTGGGATTTTGATTGGTTTTATTTTGCTCTCTATTTTCAGGTAGGATTTGTTATTTATTGACAATTTTCCATTTTAATTTTAGAAAAAAGTAACAAATTCTTCAAAATATATGCAATTAGAATTTTTATACTGCATAATATTTTGATCTTCGCAGAGGACCGAATTCATAATAATATATTTTATATTTCCCAAATGTGAAAAAATTTAAATATTTTAATTACCTATTTCCCAATTTGTATATTGCTATTGTGAGGTATTTTAATTATAAATTTCTCTGGTCAAGAAATTATGTATAATTTTCACCTTTTTTCACTTACATACATGTTAGTTACTTTATTTGATCACACTTCTTGCATCTCAAACTATTCTTCTGTGATCTTTTGTTTGCTTTTTTCTGAGTATGTTCTTCAGCTTTTTAACTTCATCCAGGTTCCATTGAATCCCATCTTTATTTATTTTAAGATTATGGAGATTATTCTTATTTATTTCTCATAATTCCTATAATCTCAGAAAGTATTTAAAATATATTTTATCCCTGATCTGTTTTATAGCAAAGGACCTCCATAAAGCTGACCAAAATCTTAATTATTACACTTCTGATACTTGTAATTTGATGGATGAGTTTTCTCAGGAAAAAACTGTGTACCTAAGTAGATAATGTATGTAATTCACTAAGTTTGCCACATTAATCCTCCTAGTTTCCTGGGTATTATGGGAGAGCAGGATATAAGAAAAGTTATATCAATCAATTTATTTTATTTTGGGATCAGGTATTGAATCCAGGGGTGCTTACCCACTGAGCCACATTCCGAGCCCCTTTTAAATTTTTTATTTTGATTCAGGACCTCGCCAAGTTGTTTAGGGCTTAGCTAGCCCTGCTAAATTGCTGAAGCTGGCTTTGAATTCAGGCTTCTCCTTTCTCAACCTCACACTCCACTGGGATTACTGGCTTAGCCACCTTGTCTGGTGGAAAACTTAAATTCTTGTTGTGAAAAAAAAAAAAAAACTTAACAAATGTATAAACAATAAAATTGTATTTTCTTATTAAATGTGTCCATGGCGTTCTCACAAGGTGAAAAACTATGGCTCACTAAGTGGATAGGAGATGAGGAAACTGCAATAATTATTCAAAACATCTTGGAATTATCATCATGTAGTAAAGTCATTATGCTGAGATTTCCTTGTATTTGAGAGACTTTACTGTCAAAGGAAAAACAACAAACATGTATGGCAAGTAATCATTAGTTTGTCTTAGAGGTATTATACAGATGACATGTTTTAAAAATGTGTTGGCATGTTTTCACTCCCTACTGGAAAGAAAAAAAGTTTTAAAAGGCAAAAATGAGATGAATGAGAGGTTTTTCTTTGCCCATTTATTCTTTTGCATCTTTAATTTTTGATGTTATTGGCTATGTTTTAAATATCTCTTTAAAAAAATTCAATTGTCAATTGTACTAAATCTGAAATTTTAAAAACACAAAAAAATTACCAGTAGTAAGCATACATGTCCTAATCCTCATTATCTGTGGATATATAAGGTTACATAACAAAGTGGATTTAAGGTTGCAGGTTGAATTAAGGTTGCTAATCAGCTGATCTTAAGATAAGTTGTCCTTGGTCATTTGATCAAGCCAAATGCAATTATGGTGTCCTTATAAGTAGAAGAGGGAAGTAAAAAAGTCAGAGAAGTAAGTATGACAATGGAAGTAAGGTCAGAGTCAAACAATTTTATTCAACCTTACTAAATTTGAAGAAGGAGGGAAAATCTCCAGGAGCCAATGAATCCAAGCACTCTCCAGATGCTGGAAAAAGAGCTTCTAGTGAGGAGTGTTACCCTGCCAACTCCTCATCAGGAAACCATATGAGACTTCTGACCTCCAGAACAGTAGGATAATAGGACTAGTATGCTTCAGCGGCTAAATGCCTGGTCATTTAAAAAAAAAAACAAAAAAACAGCTATAATTTCTAAGAAGGTGATCAGCTAATTTGTTCTATTACTTCTATTCTAGCAATATAAAGAAGCCAGACTGGCAAGATGTTTACATTATTAAAGTCAATCAAGCTTTACTAAACCACTATTATATATTTGTAATGACAATAAAAATTAAATATTATCAGTTAACACCTACTAAAAATGGAGAAGACAGCGTGTATGTATTAAAATATGAAAGCACATTTAAATGTTACAATAACAAATAGGGCTTAAGCAATGAAAGAAGACAGAATGATAAGCTTTAACTTGATAGAGTTTGGTCTACATGATTGGGAATGAGTATAATAATGGTATGGTAGGTCTAATATAAGTGGAAGAAAGACAGACTGAGAATTTAAACAGGGGGAGCCCAGAGAAGGGAGAGCCATAGCATAGGCACCTGCTTAAAAACTCATGAGTCTCCCTCACACACATCTCAGAGTTGTATATGTTCAGTCAGGAGTATAGGTGTGTATGCACCTGTATTTGGGTGTGAATCATCTTTCATGTTCTACTGCACCAGCATTTTTCTACATTTCATATCACTTTTCACAACATTAACTCTCTCCTCTTATCATGACTTTTCACCTCTTCCTCAATGCAATCATCATTCATCGTACAAAATACAGTCCCTGTATTACTTTTTACAGTTATTTCTCTTCTTTGAAAGATTCCTTTGCCTTTTTGTCATAGGAGACATAGTACTTGGTTTATTTTTGTAATTTTAAAAATGATTTAATTGGTGCATTTTAATTGTACATAATGTTTGGAATTGTTAGAGTAAGGCTCTAAAACAATTTGAATAACGTTTCCTGTCATTCAAATCATGCACAGCAGCTTCATTACGGTAAAAGTGATATTATTTTTAAGAGTAAAGAAAAATAAACTAATCCTTCATAAAAACATCTAGAGCCCCAGATTGATTGAAATTTTTTTTTGTAAATTCATTAAGAAAAAGTGAGCTATTGTATTTAAAACAAATTTCAGAAATAGTTCTCACTCCTGAATATTGTTAATATGATCTTTGATTTCTTGTTTCTTCTTCCTGCAAATGTTGACATAGGTGACTAAATCATACTTTGAAAAAATATCGTTTTATGAAATTATAAAGAAATAGGTAAAAGTATCATTTATCATATTTGTGTCATTGGATTATGCATTGAATCTACTTAAAATGGATTTTGGAGGGTAAAAATAAAAGAGTATCTTTATTTATGTTCATGTAGGTGCTGGAAAGAAATGAGTAAAATTATCATGAGATAATTCTAAGGAAATTTGATTATTTTATGGACATAGTAGAAAAATATACTATTTCAAAAATATGGGTCAAGGGGAATATAAGCCAAGGCAAGATGAAAAAAGGATCCCTGGAGATTTAAGAAATTTTTTCCTTCTCTTCAGAGAAAAACATTTTTTTAAAATCCCATATATTGATACAATGATATTCCATGAGCCTCCCCTCTTTTGTGTCTCTTTGGCGGTTAACAGATTCCCTTAATAATTTTCCAGAAAAAAAATGAAGAGGAAATTCTTTGCTGAAAATGATAATAGTAAAACAACAAATTTTCTCTGCCTAAGCAATATAAAAAAATTAGATTTTTTACAGAACAAAGTACATGAATTATGAATAGTCTCTGCTTTCCTCATTTTTTCTTTTCCTCTTTATTTATTTGGGGTGGGGTAAAGGAACTGGGGATCGAACTCTGGACAATCAACTACTGAGTCACATTCTCAACCTATTTTTTTAAAATATTTTTAAATTTAAAGACAGGGTCTCATTGACATGCTTAGGGCCTTGCCATTGATGAGGCTGTCTTTAAACTCTCAATCCTCCTGCCTCAGCCTCCTAAACTACTGGGATTACAAGTGTGTGCCACTGCAGCCAGCTTGCCTCTTTATTTTTTTAACAATCAAGTTAAGTTATGACAAGTATAAAATTATTTCAAAGAATAGCTTTGCATACTCATGTCAAACAGAAAGTAGATTTTAGATTAGTAATCATATTCTCCATGTTTGTTAAACAGATTCGATCATAGAATGTTAAATGTATTTGAATTATTTTTAATTTATTCACTGATAACAACAGATATTCATATTAGTTTGAGCACCATAATATAAAAGAGACTTTATACGTATTGTTATTATCCATAGAAACTTTAAAAATGAAAAAGTGGTTTATATTACTCCTAAAATGAGACAGTATTTTTTCATAGACATCAAGAATATTGCAATTTTGGTAGATTTGGTGATTACAAGTGACTTGGGTTGCCCTCCTCTTGTGAGAGATTGAGTATATTCTATTTGTAGATTGAAATTAGATTGGATGCTTTATTATCCAGAGACTGATTCTCTTTACTACTTGTTTTATCTTTTCCCTAGGCTTACCTTTAGACCTCATTCTCCAGCCTCCTTTTCAGTTAGAGACCTCCATGTGGCTGAATTGTGGCCAATGGAAGGTGATTAGAAAATTGGGTTTCTCCTCCAGGTCCCTTCCATAATTTGATGCAAAAAAAAAAAAAATCTAGGCAGTTTGGAAGTCACATAGTGAAATCAGTCCTATCATAATGTAAAAGCTTTGCTTTTGGATAAGCACACAGAAGAGAGCTACATCTTCATACTTGTGCTAGCTTACTGAGATATAGGTTTTAATCAATAGTAGCAGTTTATAATTACTCTAATTAATACAGAGATATTCTATGGAATACCACACTTTCAGAATAATATTTTTTTAATAATCAGTTTTCCAGATATGGAAAAAAGATAAACTCTATAAGAACTATAAATAGATGTAGACCCAAATTAAATTTGGTGTATATTTTTACCCTTCAAACTACTATTTATGAACCATAGTAATTTAAAGTATAACCAAATATAAGCTGTTTATAGTAGTAATTTTCATAATGATTTTTGGGAAGATATTTTTCAGAGCACAGAATATTTGTAAATTTAGCATGTCGTTAATGTCAGTGTATAGTGGTCAAATTTCTGGTTCTGAATGCAATGCAGTAACTATCCCTAAGAGCTCTTGGTTCAGGGTGTTTAGTTCTCAGTTTTCTTCTTCAGATGTGAAATACAGTGAATCACAAGATGGTATTTTTGTATGAATGCATTATTTTGAATTTACACATTTAATAATGTTTAATATCATGTTCCGCTAAATCTATTATATGTTCTTGTGTTCCTTTATCTTTTAGTTTCAGCTTTAACTTGCTATATTTTCTTTTATTGTCCTATGTTTTTCCTCAAATAGATGCCCTGTAGGACTACCTCTTGACATGATAACACTGTAGTTTAATATCTGGAGCAACTCCCAGGGAAAACCCTCATAGCTTTGGGCAACAATTTGAACAATCCATATTTTGGAACTGTATTAGAAAGCAATCTCTCAGACCTGTTTTGGAACTCAACATCTGTAAAGATGTAAGTCATACATCTGAAATTTTGACCCAATATATGTTTACTAAGGATTTAAGTATAAATAAAGGTTTTCTTTCATAATATTGGTCAATCATCTCTTGATAAATAAGTGAAACACTAAAAAATAAATAATTGGAATAAATGAATATTATTTAGCTTATTAACAATTAAATGAGATTTCAATTGGATGACAAACAGACGCAGACCTGAATAAGGTTTATGTGATATAAAATATCTTCATGTTTACTTTAAAATATTAATGACTACTCTTTCCTTAAGAAAAAGCAAATATTAAGAATTCTTAAACAAAGTGTTCATTTTCTTCACTTTTCCAAACTATTAGAGGTGAAATGTGAGATCTTGCTTTTAGGCTTTATATCATAGAGCTAGTTAAATTACATTGTCAATAAATTTTTCAGATTTAGAAAAGAGATGCTATAGTGTATGTTACAGAGATTAAGAGAAGTAATTTCCATTTAACTCAGACTCTAGCACAGCTTGGGATCTTGTTGCCTTCAGCTGAAGCCGGCAAACTAAAATGAGCTTCCTCCAGGAACATATGAAATAGGCGACAAGTGTTGACTTCTGGAGTGATTACGATTTTAATCTCTGGAGATCGTCCATCCTAGATGGGAGGAAACAGCAATCTGGGTGGAAGGAAAGAAAAGTATCTGATGAAATATGTAGCACACTATGTGCTTAGGGTCTTACTCCTGTTTGAAATCCTCGTCCCTGATAGTTTTTCTATTACATATCTCAAATATCTTTTTGGCTTCTATATAAATTTTTTAAAAATAAAAGTAAGTTTCCTGGTTATTCTTTTGAATCTATTTTTAATCACTTGAAAGGCAACATGATTACTTGATAATGTGCTGTAACCTACAAAGTTAGGTAATGGCAGTTTTTTCAGACTCTATTCACAACATTCTCTGAATAAATATTTTACCCTTTGGTACAACTAAACAATTCAAAACTATATAAAGTAATGCAGCAGCTAATAGCTTTCTTATTTGTTATTCAGAACTCAGCATATTGTTTTGTTCCTTTATTCCATACTCTAGAAATGAAATGATGAACAAGTCAGATCTGAGGACAGTGGAACTATAAGGCCAATACAGATTAAGAAATAAAATGCATGATTTTAAAAACAGAAACATTTTTAGTGAATTAAACTAGGGGTTATGTGAGATGACTTGAGGAAAGGAAGGTTTCCTGAAGTACAAAGGAATCTGGGAAAAATATATACTTGAATCATATCAGAATATGAAAAGCAATTGGTGACAAATTTTCTGATAGGAACAGGTGCAAAAACCTAAGATAAAGAGAATACTGAAACACTGAAAAAGAAAAGGGAAGCTGCCTACAGCATCTGGAGTTGGTGACACTGAGGAATAGACAGAAATCATATTTGAAAAGGTATATTTACTTATCTCAAGATGTTGTCAAGACCCTGGGTGTGCAGGTGAATACTCATTGAATAACTTTGAAATGCATCCCTTTGATCCTCTTTAGGCCAGGTTTGCAGCAATAAAACCAGTACAGGAGTTTGGGGAAGAGGAAAGAACATCTTGGACTAGGATGGTGTCACAGATGATGTGGTTATGTATTATATTTTGGAGGACTAACTTTATATGTGGAAAGGTCAGGGAAATGGAATTACTAAGGGTGGATGCTAAGGTTATTGTTTGAACATTTAATGATAAAGGGAAGGTTGAAGAAAATATTTAAGGGTAAGTCAGAGAACATTAACATTTTCATATGAGTTAAGTTTGGGATGCTGTGATAGAAATCTCAGTGAAGATTGAATTATCTATCAATCAGATTCATACAGCTGCTAATCTTGAGAACAGAGATAAGTAATGAGGAAATGGAAAGTGATTTGACAATATGTACATGGAATGGTCATCAAGGACTGGAGTGTGGATTTCTTGGAAAGGAGGTGCAAATAGCATCTTGGGAAAAGATAGAGAAGAGGAAAATAAAAAGTGATAGGACTGAGACCCAGATTATCCTTTAGAATAATAAGGTCCTGTAAAGGAACTAAGAAGGAACTGTCATATTAATATTTGTGCAGACATAATTAAATCAATCTCTTTCCCCAGTTCCTTCCCTTTGCCTCCTTTCCTCACTTCCTTAATCTGCATACTTTTCTCTACTGATCTCTCATCTATTATTATTATTATTATTATTATTATTATTTCAATTACACACATCACACTAATTAAATATATATTAGGACACACATATATACAGGATATATATGAATGATTCATTGTGGTATGTTCATACAAGGACATAATTTAGTAGATTTCATTCCCAGTACTTTCCAAACCCATCCCCTCCTCCTTTCCTCTCAATCCTCTTCTTTTACTCTGTTGTCAACCTTTCTATTTTCATGAGATACCTCACCCCCAACTTTTTTATTCCTTCCCCCTGCTTTCTCTAGATTTCATATATAAGAATAAAATTCAACCCTTGAAATTCAAGGCTTATTTCACTTAGAATGATCTTCTCCAGTTACAACCATTTACCAGTAAATGAAACAATTATATTCTCCATTGTATACATATACCACATTTTCTTTATCCACTTGTCTTTGATGGACACATGGGCATGTTCCTAATTTGACCACTGTAAATTGCATTGCTGAATTTTTAAAAAGTATTTAACATATCTTATATTATTACATCAGATTATATCAAACTATCTAACATATCAAAAAGCAGTATTTTAAATATATAAAAATTTCCCCTTTTATAGACTCGAGGAAATCTTAACTCATTCTTTTTCTAACTTTCTCCCTCTCTCTCTCCTACTCACTCTCTCTAAAGAATAAAGAATGATAATAAACCAATGCAATTACATTTTGATTGAATCTATAGCAGTTAATTTTTTTCTTAATTTTAACCATGAGAAATGTTATTTATTTTATTTATTTTTACTTAAAAAATCAACAAATCTAAGAAGAGTGAATTTTATCTTGAATTACTGCTTGCTTTTTTTGGAGGCAATATGTGTGTGAGAGGGGCACTGTAGTTCATTGAATGGATTAGTTTGTGATTGTATCTTAGTATAGGCTGATTATACAAATGTTACTTGATATTTTTGTATCTCAGTTTCCTTATCTATGAAAAGAGAAAGGTAATAGCATTTGCCTTTCTAAAGTCATTGTTGAAATTTTATAAATCAATACGTGTGAGTTCTTAAGAATATCTACTGGAATAATTGATAACATTAATTATCATTATTATTATCATCATTATTTTATTCTGTTTCTTTTAGCCTACATAAAGAGAAATTTTATTAGACAATTTATCTGCATTTGGAACATATTTTAGGTGCAACATTTTTAATGCACATTCCTTTTTTTTTTGTTTTTTGTTTTTGGCACTAGAGATTGAACTCAGGGGCACTTAACCACTTAGCCACATGCCCAGACCTTATTGTTTTTTCTATTTTATTTAGAGACAGTGTGTCACTGAGTTGTGAAGTGCCTCCCTAAGTTGCTGAGGTGTACTTTGAACTTACTATTCTCCTGCATCAGTCGCCCAAGCATCTGGGATTACAGGCATGTGCCACCATGCTCAGGGAATTACTTCATATTTTAACGGATACTTTATTTATATGGTCCAAATAAAAACTGCATATATCCACTCCTTTTTATTAAGTCCTCAACTCATATTAAAACATTGCTTCTAAAGTTATTAATGAATGTTCTGGGTTGTTGAACTTCTAGTTTTGAAAATTAGATTAAACAATATCATGAGATATTCTGTACTGTGGGACTTTTTCTTGTGTTTTGATGCCCATAATTTTCATCAGGTCTCACTGTTGTGCGCTGGCCTGATGAATAGCCAGTATTTGAGCCCCCCTTACTCTATTACTACACCACATGTGCCCAAGCCCACATGATTTTTAGTGCCACTAATGTCCATTTTCCTGAGTACATTCTTTTTTTCATTAAGACTTTTTTCTATTTGAATATCCATAATTCTTCATAAAAAGTCCTTGTATAATTATAGTTCATATGTGCTAAAGCCAACTTTACAAGGGAAAGCTAAAATTTTGCTAATGATTAATAGTAGAGAATATTTTGCCAAAGACCAAACTGACCAATGAGGAAAACAAATAAGGTTATTTCTATAATTTGTAGAAATTTCTCAGAATTAATTTGACACCTGATTAAGAATTCAGAAAAGCTAGTAGTTTTTCCAAAGTGTAAGGGTAGAAGTCGTGTAACATTAATGCTGAATGATCAGTTGGAAGTGCAAAATAAGGTAGATTGGGTTACACTCTAGGTGGTACAGTTCTTTAACCCAGAAACAACTCATGTTGGGATAATCAACATGGTCAAATTAATTGAACTTAGTTTTCTAGTTCAATAATTCGATTAATCTTTCACTGACAGTCCATTTTCACAAACTGCTAAGAACATTACTTTTAAATGTTGACAGTATTACTTAGTCTTGCCTGAATGACACAATAAGAATGCTGCATTTCTTTACTGGCTCTCATTTAATTGAAAATTGCATCCCTTCTTTTCCTTTATTTTTTAATAGGGAGTTCACTCAAGCATCCATTATTGTTAAAAATTCATATGAAAGACTGAAAGATGTGACTGCTAAGAAAAGGACTGATCATTCAATACCTGTATGATAGAATCTGAAGTCATTAGAATGGCAACTGTAGTTCTTCCTGGCCAGAGTGGAGCCATTTTTTCTAATATATGAATCATTAGTAAATCCTATATACTGGTCACATAAATATTTCTTTCCTGGAATATGATGCCATAATTTCTTTAATATTAAAAGAAATAATATATACTAATAAAAGAATAATAATGTACTAAAATTCCTCTAAAATATTCAAGCCATTAAAAATGTTCTATTTCACTAACAAATGCAAGAACAAGAGTCATAAGGATTTATAATATGGGGAACAATGCAGTGAAAGTAAATAGCTAAGCAAGTAAAATGAGAGATAAACAAAAATGCATGCATTTAAAAATCTTAATAGCTAGTGATGAAAACAAAAGTAGAGATATGGAGAGTAAGCTTGAAAAAAGTAAGCAAAATAAGCCATAATCAAATGACATAACTAGTTTCTCTACTGTCATTGCACAAACATCGAGATATGTATCAATGTATTGGTCAGCTGCTTAAGAAAAGGATTGAATTAGAATGGTCTTTGAAGTATCTTTAAGCTCAATATTATGTGAGCATTGTACTTACAACATAATATCTTAATATATAATATTCATATACACTGAGTAAGGTGTAGAATTACCAGGTCAAGCAGGCCTGTGAATATTAAATAAATATTTTGAATAAGTAAATGAATCACTGTATTCATCACTTCCATTCCATTTGTGTAGCGGGTATTATTTTCCTGGTAATAGTGGTGAAGATCAATTTTGTTTCTTTTTATCTCAGTGCCAATGTTTCTTTGCCTATCGCCTGCAGGTATTCTATTAGCAAAACCTAGATTTGCATGCTGAGCTGCTGACCAAAATAAGGATCTTAACACAATGTGCTCAACTCTGACATTTTCTCAACAAGGACATGATATTAACCTCCCATGCAATATAATAGTTCCACCCAATTTCCCAGAATGAGTTCTTAATTTAATTGGTCATTTGAAGTGCATCTATGTATAAAGAGAAAAGAGACTATTACCTTATTTGAAAGGAGGAAACCACTTATAGATTAAAATTTCTAATGTCAAATGAAAATGTAAGAATATTGATGGAACTAGTGAAGGTGAAGAAGAAAATCTTAACTAAAAAAGCAAGTTTGTTGAAATGTATCAGCACAACCAAATATACAGAATTAATAAACATATTTTTAAAGAAGATACTTAGAGGTTGAGGAGCAGCATATTTAAATATAAAGTAGATCAAATATTTGGAAGAACTTCTCAGGAACAAAAATTGCAAAAAACTAACACTTTATTAAGAGAGTGGTTTTAGTACTTTTATTAGAAAAGAAGTACCCTAATGGTCCAGTTATATCATTCCCACCCTTAGAAGAAAACAAAACTGAAAAAAAAGGAAAAATAAAAAGAAAAAAAAAATTTCCAGACCTATAGCAATAATTGGCAGCATTATTATGAATTTCATGTAGTATATCAAGAAAGAATAGGAACAAATTTTGAAATGTACACTTTCCTTGTTATTATCCTTCATGAATTCTGGCATTCTGATATCTCATATTTGGATTTCAGTATTTTCATATTAAAGATTGCATATTAATAAAAAATTGAGGAGCTTCATTCTGATTTTTTCTGGAATTACTCATTATATTAACTTATATCAGAATATGTGTATATATATATCAGAATATGTGTGTATCTATATATAAAAAATATATATATATATATATATAAAGGGAGAGATGCAGCACATGAAGGAACACACACAAAAGATAAGTACACTTTATCAATGTATTCTGGATATCTGTCCATAATTTAAAATAAAAATATGAAGTTTTAAAAATAGGTATCTTTACTGCTTTATTTCTTAAACAATTATGGATTAAAATAATTGGCTTTTTGAACCAACCTAATATTTAGTATTTATTTTACTTTTTATTAACATGTAATGGTTGTATTTACTTATGATCTCATGATGATATTTCCAAACCTGTGAACAACATGTACTGATTAGATCCAGATAACTAGCATATCTATCTCCTTATTTCTTTACAGTTCGTTGAACACTTTTCCTCTCATTCTTCATACATTTATATTGTTGTGAATTATAATCATCCACTTTGCCATGCAACACTAGAACTCATTCCTTCCATCTGTGGTTTTGTCTCATCCAGCCTTTTTCTGTCCCTCATCCTCTCAAGCCTCTGGCAATCGCTATTCTACATTCGGTTCAACATTTCTAGCTTCCACAAATGAGAGCAAACATGTGGCTCTTGTATCCCTGATTTACTTCACTTAATGTCATGCTGTCCTTCAGTTTCATACATTTTCTTCAAATGAAAGGATTTTATTTTTCTTTATAGTTGAATAAGACTCCACTGTGTATATATACCACATTTTCTATCCATTCATCCTCTGATGGAAACCGAGGTTTATTCTATATCTTGGCTATTGTGAATAGTGCAGGGATATCTTTGATATGTTAATTTCATTTCCTTCAAATATTTTCTCAGAAGTGGGAAAGCTAGATCACCTGGAAGTTGTATTTTTTTGCTTTTTGAGGGACATTTTTACTTTTTTTCATAATGGCTGCATTAATTTACATTCCCACTAACATCATATAAGAGTTCCCATTTCTTTGCATTCTCACTGAAATTTGTTATTTTTATTTTCTTTTTGATAATAGCCATTCTAAATGGTGTGAGAGGAAATCTCATTTTCTTAATTTGCATGTCCCCAAACATTAATAATATTCAGCATCATTTCAAATTTCTTTGGCCAATTGTGTTTCTTCCTTTCAGAAATGTATATTCAGATCATTTGGCCATTCTGGATTGGATTATTTGGGTCTTTTGTTGCTGTTGTTGAAGTTTTTGATTTTCTGATATATTCAGGATATTAATGCTTTGTCAGATGAATAATCTGCATATATTTTCTTCCATTCTGTAGGTTGCCTCTTTACTCCGTTGGGTGTTTTCTTTGATGTACATAGCATTCTTCATTGACTATAATACCATTTGTTTATCTTTGCTTTTGTTGCCTGTGCTTTGGGGTTCTTAATACCTCTCCCCCAAATTTCCTATATTAGTGTTTTTAAATGTTTTTCCAGAAGTTTCATATTTTGAGATCTCACAGGCAGGTGGTCAATTCACTCCAATATTTTTTTTTTTAATGAAGTAAGAGAAAAGAATCAAGTTTCAAACTTCTGCATATGTGTGCCCAGCACCATTTATTGAAGATGTCTTCCTTTCTATCATTTCCTTTCTGATGCTTGATTGAGAATCAGTTGTCTACTGATGTGTGAGTTTATTTCTGAGATATCCATTCTGTTCCACTGTCCTATGAGTCTGTTTATATGCCAGTATCATACTGTTTTGGTTACTTTGGCTCTGTAGTTGTCTTTATTTCAGGAATTTTCATACATCCAGCTTAGTTCTTTTTGTTCAACATTGCTTTGGATTTTCAGGGACTTAGTGCTTCTAATGAATTTTAGAATTATTTTCTCTTGGCTTGGTGAAGAATGTCATTGGTAATTTGATGAGAATTATATTGAATCTGTATATTGCTTTGAGTAATATGGACTTAATGCTTGTTTTCAAAGATGAATTTATTCTACTTCAAGTTCTTAAATTTTAATTTAATTTGTGCCTTGAACATAGTTATAAAATTCAAATAATGCATGAGTTAAAAAGATAAAGATTGAATTTTAAGAATAAACACAATCTAAAATGAAGTTTTCAAAATGAAAATTCTTTAATCCTTTTCATTTTTTTTTTTCCAGGAGTACAACTTTCTAAATCAAATAATACCACTGTAATTTTTATGTTTGTTCTAATTAGTTATACATGATAGCAGAATGTATTTTGACATATTGTACACAAATGAAGCACAACTTATTCTTCTGGTTGTACATGATTCAGAATCTCACTGGTCTTGCAATCATACAAGTACTTAGGGTAGTAATATCAAACTCATTCCACTGTAACATTTTTAACATGAAATATCAAATAATTTGTTTTCATATTTTGTTTTAATTTCTACAATTTTTATTAAGAAAAAAGAAGAAAGGAAAAACTTTTACCATGAAAAATGGTTTTGCTAACAAGTTTGTTTCACATTTTTATTTCATTGCTGGTTGCCTTCTGCTACTCCAGAAATGTTTAAACTTTTCAAACCTGGTTATACAGCCCACTCTATTTTCCTTCTTGTTTCCACGTCTTTTACACATAAACACATGGTTCTACTGATTCAGCAGCCCTCCTTGCTTTGAGTAGATATGGGATGATTTAGGAGAAATTGAAGGGTAACCAGTTTCACCACTTTTTTTTTTTAATAACATATCATCTTACTATTTTGACTAGTAATGTCACACTGTAGAGTATTGTCTGCAAATATTTAACACTTTGAATGTGCATTCTGGTGATATGTATTAAGCCATGCATTATGCTTACATTTATTTCTGTCTGTTCTTTTACCAGATAGGAAGAACAGTACCAATCAGATATTCTTAGACTTTTTAATTTAGCTCTAATTTAATCTTTTTTAAGTCTTCATTTATTTGATCACAGAAGTCTTAAACACACTGCTTCAACTTATTCACTTAAATATTTTTAACAATCAAGTTGTTTTGAAAATCATTTTCTTAAATAAGAGGAGAATAATTCACCACATCAGAAACATTCTAGAATCTCAATACATGGAACTATCAATGCTTACTTTAGGCTACTTGAAAGTCCACTTGTGTCATTCAGCATGATTTCTTTTAACCTTTCTTTTCAAAATGATTCTTTATTTTACATTGTGAGACTTTCTGCAAAAATTCATCTGGTTTTGGGTTTCTAAATATAACTATTATCACTCCCATTATTAAGATTCAGTATTATATATCATATCATTAAATATAATGTCAAGTAAAATATTCATGGCAAATGGACTGTATGAGTACCATTACCAATGAAGAAGAATCAATAGGCTTTCAATTTTAAAATTTGTACTAGAATTTTAAATAATTTTCCATATATAGTATCTATTATGTTTTGTATTTCTGCTAAAAGATTAAAAAAAGTTATCATTCTTAGAACATTGGAGACTACTGTCTAGAATCATACTGGAAGTGAAGAGGAAACCTGAGATTAAGTGCACAAAGGAAAACGCTCACATAAATAAATTAATTGCTAATATATAGCACAGTTTTAATCTACTTGAATATTTTGCCTGCTAGAATCAAATGAAATACAGTTAGAAAATCACTATATATACATCTTAGATTGTGATCTTGAGTAAACCATTCCTGAGCCTCACTTTTTTAACATGTAAAGTAAGAGTTATAATAAGAAAACTAAATTATTCATGGTATTTCTGGAAGGATTAGAAAAGTCAAATTTAAGATCTTTATAATTTCCAATACATCTTAATTTTAAAAATGATATTGTTGGTGAAAATTGAGGGCCTTAAAAATAATTTTTTGTCTAGTGCTTTTGGTATTTAAAAAGTGGCCTTTAAATTAGCTATATTAGCATCCTATGCTAGATTCTTAAAAATGTAAACTCTCAGACCCTACCTCAGAAGTATTGATGTATAATTTATATTTTAAGAGCACACCTGAAATATTTGAATATATCTTAACGTGTGGGAAACCAAAAATTTAAATGTGTTTGAAGTTCACAAATTTGGTGAGAATTATGTAGCTTTTGTTATAAAGCATATTCTTATTAGTTAACAAAAGTTTATACTTCATAATATCTATACGAATTGGTTTAATAAAGTATGGCACTATTATGAAGACCAGAAAAAATGAGCAAATTTAAGCACAATCTGAACACAATCATCTATGAAATGAATATTATGTTAAGTTAAATGTGCCAACTATCAAAAGTAAAAAGCCATCCTTAGCAGGAAGAGTGAAGCAGGGGGTATGGCAATACCAGAACTTCAGATATACTACAGAGCAATAGTAACAAAAACGGCATGGTATTGGCACCAAAATAGACAGGTAGATCAATGGTACAGAATATAGGACACAGACACAAACCCAAATAAATACAGTTTTCTCATACTAGACAAAGGTGCCAAAAACATGCAATGCAGAAAAGATAGCCTCTTCAACAAATGGTGCTGGGAAAACTGGAATCCATATGCAGCAGAATGAAACTAAACCCCTCTCACCCTGCACAAAACTCAACTCAAAATGAATCAAGGACCTTGGAATCAGACCAGAGACCCTGCATCTTATAGAAGAAAATGTAGGTCCAAATCTTCAACATGTTCTGTTAGGATCAGACTTCCTTAACAGGACTCCCATAGCACAAGAAATAAAAGCAAGAATCAATAACTGGGATAGATTCAAACTACAAAGCTTTCTCTCAGCAAAGGAAACTATCAGTAATGTGAAGAGAGAGCCTACAGAGTGAGAAAAATCTTTGCCACTCATACTTCAGAAAGAGCACTAATTTCCAGAATCTATAAAGAATTCAAAAAACTCTCCACCAAGAATACAAATAACCAAATCAACAAATGGGCTAAGGAAATGAGCAGACACTTCACAGAAGAAGATGTACAAGCAATCAACAGATATATGAAAAAACGTTCAACATCTCTAGTAATAAGAGAAATGCAAATCAAAACTACCCTAAGATTCCATCTCACCCCAATTAGAATGGCGATTATCAAGAATACAAGCAACAATGTGTTGGAGAGGATGTGGGGAAAAAGGTACATTCATACATTGCTAGTGGGGTTGCAAATTAGTGCAGCCACTCTGGAAAGCAGTGTGGAGGGAGATTCCTTAGAAAACTTGGAATGGAACCACCATTTGACCCAGCTATCCCACTCCTCGGCCTATACTCAAAGGACTTAAAATCAGCATACTACAGTGATGTAGCCACATCAATGTTCATAGCTGCTCAATTCACCATAGCTAGATTGTGGAACCAATCTAGATGTCCTTCGATTGATGAATGGATAAAGAAACTGTGGTGTATATATATACAATGGAATATTACTCAGCTATAAAGAATAACAAAATTATGGCATTTGCAGGCAAATGGATGAAATTGGAGAATATCATGCTCAGTGAGGTAAGCCAATCCCAAAAAACCAAAGAACTAATGATCTCACTGATAAGCAGATGACGATACATAATGGGGGTGGGTGGGAGGGAGGCAAGAATGGAGGAAGGAGGGATTGTGTGGAGGGAAAAGAGGGGTGGGAGGGATGGGGTGAAAGGAAAAAAATACCAGAATGAATGAAACACCATTACCCTATGTAAATGTATGATTACACAAGTGGTATGTCTCTAGTTCATGTACAAACAGAGAAACAAGTTGTACCCTATTTGTTTACAATAAAAAAAGTAAAAAAACCATAGGATTTCAAATATACATGGAATATTTAAAAAGTCAGACGTATAGGAACATTAGAGTGATGGTACCAGAGGCTCGGTTTAGATGGCTGGTAGGTTGTGATGGTGTTTAAAGGATATGAAATTTTAGACAGGCAGAATAAATTCTGGAGTTTCGTTATACAATATGGTGACTACAGTTAAGTCTAGACCCCTTTGTTTATTTAACTAGTCTGGTGAGATTTTCTTTTACATGATTAAGATGTTGTACTTTTGAAAGTATGAAAATCTTGTCATGTCCTGGAAAATGTTGACTGAAAACTTTCACTGCCGCTGCCTTTTTGTAGATGTTCGGAGACAGGGGTCCACTGAGGGTGAGGACGTCTGTCCCATGTCTACCCCAGTGCACACAGACATCAGAGATGGAGCTCTGAAGGCATGGATCTAATTTTATTTAGGGTTGCACAGGACATATATAGGCACATTACCCAATCAGGTTAACACACTTGTTAAAGCATAATAGAATCAGCCTATAGGTAAACTATAAATTGAGGTAATGTAAACAAACCAAGCATGCCTAAATAATTCTGCCTAGCAACTGGTCTGAGACAATGGATGGGGGGGGGGGTGGGGACAGTTCCTGCACACAGCATGAGGCAAGGCATCATTGTGGGCGAGCTCACATAACAGCTTGCTGGGATGCTTGACAGAGGGAGGCCTCCCCTCAGCTCCTAACTCAGCCTCAACAGCTGCAAAGACCTTCATTCCATGTCAAGTCTTTACCGTTACCTCAGTTTCTCTCTCCAGACTGTCTTACTTAGACCATGGTGTCAGCGACTGCTGTCAGATAAGCTTGAGGAATGTTCCCTACACCTTTTAAAGTTAGATTTGCATAAAGCTTTATGGAAAATTATAAGGAAAATTTAGAAAGTTGTTTGTAGTTGGCTGCTTTTGAAGCTTTATGTAAAATCCTCAATAAATAAAAGCCAGAATTAAAAAAAAAAATCTCAAACTAGATATGACGGTTTTAAGACAATAAAGAAAGGCCACTTTGCAAAATATTACCCAACAGCTTGCAATCAAGTTAAAGTTTTAAAATTTCAGATTTATAGAGTTGAAAACTCAACTCTAACTCAAACTGAAGTAGTTATAAACAACTACACTAAAGTGGCAGTCTCAGTAGGAGATTACACCGATGTACCAATCAAAGGCAATGAGCCCTCTAGTAGAGAGGATTCTACAGAGGGACTTCCCAAGAAATCCTCAATTTAATGGCCATTAATGTGGGATGGAGGAAGGTGATCAGATTCATACAGACCTGGATAAAAGATTAAGAATTCATATCTTAATGAACTATTTGAAAGACTTATGTACATAGAATATTAACTAGAAGAAAGTAGAATGGACACATACACTATTTTATAGGACATTTTTATGCCAAGAGGCCACAAACTGGATCTGCAAAAATCAGAAGAAATTTAAAATAATCACTGGACCTCTGGAACAGGCATTGGTAGGATGCGTGCTATGAAAATTGATGATCCCAGGAGAACATACTGTACTCTTCAAAACAACTCCAGATATGGTAAGGGATGCAAGGGAAAAATGAATTTTTTATGGGCCTGGATTGGGTGATTTGGGGTCCACCTGACAAGGGAAATTATAAGCAGATATTTAAGATTGTGCTAGGAAAAGTATTTCCCAGGCAGATATAAAATCTTCACAATTCCTGAGCAGTCGAGCTGGATTATACAATAAATGACTATTAGTCATTTATTGTATAATAAATAAATTCAAAACATATTTGAATTTGAACTGAGTATATGGCTACCCCAAAATACATGCTACATTTCCAAATATCCCTAACAGCAAAATACGGTCATATGACTAATTTCCAGCTAATGAGTTATTAACATAAATAGTATATGTAACATCCAGAAAGCATTCCAAAAAGGTATATTATAACCATTTTCTATTTTTCCCTTTCTTCTGTTAAGGCTGTGACATAATGACTAGATATTCAGAATCTCCACTGGATAATGCTTAAAAGGCTCTTACTGGGCCCTTACAAGGAGAAAGCTGAAAGGGAACTGGGATCTTTGATGAATTTGTGGAAGTCCCACACCAGTCGTGTGCTGCTGACCTATAGTTTAATTTTTATGTGAAAGTATAAAGCCTTGTGCATGAAAGCCAAAGTTAATTGTGGCTTTCTGATATATGCAGTTAAATGTAACTTCAACTAGTAGAATCAGTATTAATATTCAGCATCACATATGTTATTTCAGAATGGAAACATCCAGGACATTTAACCATGCTCAAAATAAGAAGAATATTAACTATGACCTCTGTTACTTAATATCGTCTAGAACTTCTAATAGTGAAATGGAAAAAGTTACAGTACTTAGAACAGATACATATGCCTACCATGTAGTGCTTTCCAACAAAAGATTTTAAAAGTAACTATTGCAATGAAAAATTGAAGAAGAAAACATAATTTAACTAAACGATGCCTAATACATATTAAACATATGAAGAAAACAAAAATTGACATGGCATGGGTTGGCAGGCTAACATGAGATTTATTGATTTATTGATTTATCTTCTCTGAAATGTTGAGAATGACTGTCTCCAGAAATATGAAATTTGTGTACTTTTGAAAATAAAACAACTTCATTTAGAAATAATTTTTGTAAGTATTTCTTATCTTTGTTAAATAGGGAAGTAAGATATACTGCTAAAGAACCAAGGTCCTAATTCTATTCAACAACATTGTGAATAAACATATATAACTTCCTCAAAATTCTAATTTAAGCAGAAGACCTTATTACTTGGCAGATTAACCTTGTCACTATACTTCATTGCAATAGAAAAGTTTATTCTCTAACCAATCCGTAGAACTTGGTAGTGGAGAAAGCTTTTCTTTTTTATCTTGAACATACGAATGAACTATCTCTTACAATTACCCGGTGACTCAGTCTTCCTAGGCTTAATAAAATAGTTAATTACTTTATATAACTGAAAATGAAAATTTTGAGTTGACAGATTAAGTGGATTTTCCCAGCGTGCCTTGTAACCTTTCATGTCAACAGATGATTTTGGATGAAATTATTGCTTCAGAAAAGTTAGGCAGTTTTAATTACATCATAGAACATAAACTTAGATACAGCAAGAACTTTGAAGATTCAGATGATTGCCAACAGACTAATTACAAAGTCTTTGAAATGTCTTGCAAGACACATGTGAGAATCATTCTCCTTGTTGTAAATGTTCACAAGAAAGTTCTAGTTCTCATGAAACTTAAAATTTGAGAAACGTTAATCTTGTAAAAAAAAGTTCTTTCATAATTTGGGAAACCCCAATAGTACATATATTTTTAAAATTAGAGTTTTATAATAGTTGAATTCATCCTGATAAACTCATACATGCATGAAAATCATTTTCTGTTCATGATCCCCCACTTTCCCCATCTATTTTTCCCTCCTATCCTCCTTCCCTTCTCCCATTCTCCTTCCTCTACAACACATTGTTTGCTCATCTATTTATTCATATTTCATTGGTTCTTTTTACCTATGCATAAAGGGGGGAGTGCCTGTCATGTATTTGTATATGCACATAACATGATTTTTTAAGAATTCATTCTGCACTGCCTCCCCTTACCCATCCTTCTACTCTATCTCTCCATCTCCTTCTACATTACTCATCTTTCCATTATCTTTATGATATTCCATCCTTCCCAATCCCGTTACTTAATTTTCATCTAGATTTTGCATATGACATAAAACATTTGACCTTTGAGTTTCTGAGTGTGGCTTATTTCACTCAGTATGATATTCTTCACTTCCATCCTTTTGAAAATGCCATAATTTCATTTTTATTTTTATGACTATTATTCTATTGTACATATATATATATATATATATATATATATATATAAATTTCTTAATCATTTTATCTATTGGCAGGTAGCTTGGTTAATTCTACAATTTAGATATTGTGAATTGTGATATATAAACATTAAGGTGGTTGTATTACTGTAATATGCCAATTTTAGATGTTTTGGAAAAATACCAGGGAGTGGGATATCTGGGACATATGGTGGTTTCATCCCTAGTTTTTTGAGGAATCCCCATACTGCTTGCCAGAGTGGGTTTGCTAGTTGGCAGTCCCACCAACAATGTACAAGGGTACCTTTTCCCCCACAACCTAACCAGCATTTATTATTGTTTGTATTCTCCATTATTGTCATTATTTTTGGAGTAAGATGGGATCATAGTGTAGTTTTGATTTGCATTTTCCTCAGATATTAAACATTTTTTCATGTATTTGCTTTTTTTTCTTTTTCTTTTTTTGGTATTAAGTTTTTGAGGTCTTCGTATATTCTGAATACTAATTCCTTACCAAGGAGAAGCTGACCAAGATTTTAACCCATTCTATAGGCTCTCTCTTCATGCTTTTAATTGTATCCTTTGCTGTGAAGACGCTTTTAGGTTGATGGCATCCCATTTACTGACTCCTGGTTCTATTTCTTGCATTTTTGGGTCTTGTTAAGGAAGCTGGTACCAGCAACTTTGTGATGGAGTGTTGACCATATGTTTTCTTCTAGCACTTGTAAGGTTTCAGGTCTAATTTCTAAATCTTGATTCATTTCTATTTGACTTTTGCAAAGAAAGAGAGTTAGGGTCTAGTTTCATTTTTCTACAATATAGATGTCTAGTTTACCCAGTACCATTTGTTTAAAAGGCTGTCTTTTTTCCAAAATATATTTTTGGCACCTTTGTTAAGTATCAGACAGCTGTGAGTATGTGGATTTGTCTCTCTGTTTTCTATTCCCCAACAGAATTTTTAACCAAATCTTTATCATACACATGTACTTTAGGATATCTTTCCAACTAACTGCCTAAGTTAACTCTCAAATCAACTGGTATTGAAAATATTAAGTATCTAGGAATTAATGGTTCTGTGTAACCATAAGTCTCAAAAATATATCTATATATGTGTTTATAAAGATAAGTCTCAAAAATATATCTATATATGTGTTTGTAAAGATAGAATTTTCTGCACAAAAAGTATGTAAATATTCAAAGGATCTGTCTAGAAATGAGAAAATTATCACAAGATTATTTTGAACTTTACTTTTTCTTTAGAAAATAATACATGTGATCAGGTCATAATTTCTAAGTTCTTTTGTTCTTGATGATTGTATCCTGAATGTATTTCTTATTCTTTAAATTTCTGTACTTTTGAGCAGTAAAAGGATAAGTTTTTCCTTCTAATATGAACCCGAAAGTGTAAGATAGTACCAACTCTATTTCAAGGATGCCATGGAGTGAGAGGGAATAAAGGACTAATTTCTCAGGGTAGTGTTCTTCTCACCAACATTCAAGGAACATCCTCACAGGAAGTAAGTTGGGATAAATATATTTGTGAGACTTTATTTCCTCTCAATCAGATTTTTATTTTAACTTCTCTAAGAACTATTTGTAAAGCACGATTATATTTAGCTATTTCTTTCTTTGAATTATATTTTTCTCAATCTCGTGCAGTTTGTCTTGTCAGTAATGAGAAGAATTGTGAATATTTAGCAAGCCTGAGTTAGTGAGTTTCAAAAGCACCAAAAATGAAATAATGATGCTGATGCATGTTTTATATTTTTTTATGGTAGAGTTTTGTATGGCTTTCAATTACCACAATTGTCAGTTTGAAACCTGAAATTTACGTGACAATTAACAAAGATAATTCTCTGCTAATGATATTGTTTTCTAGGTATTTTTCCAGAATGCCTCCAAAGTAGAGCAATAGTTCTGTATAAATTTAGGAGTCAAAAAATTTGAATTTATACTTAAGATCATTTCTTTCACAGATATTATTTTAAATCTAGTAATAAAGTCATGTGACAGATTTTTGCCTAAATATGGCACAACTCAAATAGTAGAACTAAAAGTATCTTTGTTTATCAAATACTTATTGAGTACCTATTCTATGATTTTGATGGGCTAAAAATTGGGTATATTGAACTAAATGTTACTAAATGTAACATCTTTGACACTTTGTGGGATATCAATAAAAGAGAAAATAGATACATTTAAGAATAAAATATGACTAATTGATCTTACTGTGTCACATAACCATTTTTTTGAAAAAAAAATTGACAGGTGGTTCTTTTTATTTTTTGTTAACACACTAATTGTACATATTAACTGTATTTTCTGTGATATTTCAGTACAATGTATGCAGGGAATATGGATCATACCCATTCACCTTCCTTCACCCGCACCCCACTCATCTCCCTATCTGCCTTTCCAGTCCCTAGTGATCACTATTCTGCTTTCAGGTCAACACTTTTCTTTTCTTTTTCTTTTTTTTCTGTTTTAGTATCCACAGATGAGAGAGAACATATAATAATAATTGTGTTGTGTCTGGCATGTTTCACATAACATGATGATCTCCATTTCTTCAAATGACAGTATTTCATTTTTCTTTATGATTGAAAAATACTGCACTATATGTGTGTGCATATTTTCTGTGTTGTTTCATCTATTGATGGACATATAGGCTGATTCCCTTCTTAGATCATTTGTATAATACCACAATAGACATGTGCAGATATCTCTTTAGTATGCTAACTTTTGCTCCTTGACTTTATACACTGGACTGGAGGAGCTGGATCATATGGCAGTTCTATTTTCAGATTTTGAGGAACCTTCACACTGTTTTCTTTAGTTGCCGAACTAATATACATAGCAACAGTATGTGAGTTCCTTTCTCTCCACATGCTTTGTATATTTATTATTTGGGTTCATTTGATAATAGCCCTTCTTACATGGAGTGACATATTATCTCTTTGTAATTTTGGTTTACGTTTCACTGATGGATAAAGACACTTAGTATATTCATATATTCATTGACTATTTGTATGTATTCTATTTTTTAAGGGTCATGGTTTATTGCTTTGACTTTGCTACTTCTTTTTCTTCCTTTTGAAAATGGTACCTAGATTTTTATTTTGGAATACATTATATTGTCTATCATGGCAATTCACAGGATAATCATATGTAAAAGGCTCTGAAGAGTCCTGTAAAAATTAAATCAACATAACTAATTCTGCCTTATGAAGAGCTAACTGGACAACAGACTCCCTTCACAGATTTTGTGTATATTATTTGAGAAGTATTTATTCAGATAATTTGTCAATATTTAAATTGGATTTTTATTGTAAATTTGAGTGCTTTATATGTACTCTGAGATAAGCAGCTGGCAAATATTATTTCCCATTGTGTAAGTAGCCTCTTCACTGTATTGATTGTTTTCTTTATGGTGCAGAATCATTTTAGTTTGATTTAATTCCTTTTGTCCTGATGTGTTCCACCCAAGATTTCCTCTAGTAGTTTCAAAGTTTCAGGTCTTAATTGAGGTTTTTAAACCATTTTGGGTTTACTTTATTTTGTAAGTATATATTCAGTTTTCCCAGCACCACTTGTCCAAGACTGTCATTTCTTCAAATGCCTTTTTTGGAAACTTTTTCAAGAATCAGTTGACTGTAGATACGTTGTTCATTTCGAAAGATGCTATTCCATTCTGTTGATTGTATATATCTGTTTTTATGTCCACAGCTTGTTGTACTTTCTCCAAACGATGTACTGCAAGGTCAATAGCTTTGCTCATTTTGCTCTATACTACTTTGGATATTTGGAGTCATTTTGTTTCCACAATAATTTGAAGACTTTTTGTTTGTTTGTTTTGAGTTCTGTGAAGAATATCATTGGTATTTTGATGGGGATTGCATTGATTCTGTGTATCACATTGGGTCATATGAATATTTTAACAATATTAATTCTTCTGATTCATGAATATGAGAGGTCTTTACAACTTTTAGTGTTTTCTTGAAGTTCTTTCTTCAGCATTATGTACGTTTCAATGTAGAGTTCTTTCACCTCCTTAGTTAAGTTTATTCTTAGATTTTGATTTCTGGGGAATATTGTGAATAAGACTGCTTTCATTATTTCTTTCTCAGTAGATTTGTTATTGGTATAAATAAAAATACTGAGTTTTGTATTTAGAAAATAACTAAGTGATGTTTAAATATGATCTCTTAAATAAGTACTTAATATTTCTTCAACTGTATTAAAGTTTATATTTCTCCTTAAATTCAATCATACGTTTTCATTTATTTTATATGAAGGAAAACTAAAATCAACTATGCCTTGCAATTTAATGTAAACAATTCTTTCTTTGCATTGATAGTTAGACATGGTTTAATTAAAATATATTTTTTGGAATACCAAAGTATTGAATAAACTCCAGAACTTTAGTTATCTACTACACACAAGTCTTACTTATTTCCAATGTTTAATTGGACACATAAAAAATAAAATTTACTTTTAAGCATGGCATTTATAATAATGTTTGTTTCATTCATTTAAATTCTCTAATATCACTATTAGAATTCTAAATTTTGGCTAGCTGTCTCAGCCCTTATACACATAGCTGCTAGATTTACTTTCCAGAATCTTTTAATATATGGATGACAATGCTATTATACATATACATAAATAAATGTGTTTCTTATAAAAATTAAATTATAAATTTTATTTTTTAAGTTAAATTATGTTAAGTATGATTAATATAATAAGCATAGTATATAATTGTATTGGTGAAATGCGATTTCTTGATTCTTAAAGACTTTTTTGTATTTTTTTCTCAAAAAATTCTGATATGAATATTCTAATTAGCAACAATGGGAGATGATGGGAATATATTTCACCACAATCTGTACTTAAAGTGAACCAATAGATGTGTGTGTTCAATTTTGCTAATTATGATCTTACTTTGATTAAAATTGTTGTAATTGTCCTTTCCAAACTGTAATAATACTACTTCTCTACTCCAGGAATAGTCAATATTGCCAATATTTATTCTTTTAAATATTAAATTTTAATTTTTTGTTCTATCAACATATCAACATTAATATTTTTTTAGATTTTAGTAAGATTGAGGACTTTTTCAAGTATAGTTCATTTGAATTATTCTGTGAGGTGGTGGTTCATATCCTGTGATAATTTTTGATGTTTTCCAAATATATTTTGTAATTCTTAACACATTGATAGAGTCAATGATGCAGCTATTTTCTCACTGTGCATTTGGTTTTGTATTTATTTGTGTCATTTTTGCCTTAAGATATTTTAAAACATGATATAATCATATATGATGTTAGTTTCTTGTTAGAGTCCTGGTTTAAATGATATTTTAGGGACTTTTAAACCATTATTCTGGAATTTTGCAATGGCATTGCATTATGGGATTTTATCCTTCATATAATTGTCTTTGCAGTTTATTACCTAATTTGGGGATATGTGTTAAATTTTTTAAAAAAAATATTTAAGAAGTTGTGAATTAATGTTATTTAAGAAATTATATTCAGATATTTACTTTTCAGTATATGCTACAAATATAGTAGTCTGAATGAATTAGTGGGTGATGATATTTAAGATTAATGATATATATATAACTACTGACATTTAAATTTATGGACTGAGGATATGTAATCATGAGTAATAGCTTTTGTTCAAAAATCTGCCTAGTGGAATTAAATTTGAATTAGTATGTTTGATTTCATTTTTTCAGAGAGAATGCAAAAATATTTAATGGACAGTTTTATAACTTTGTATGAGTATTGTGTGATGATGATGATGATGATGATGATGATACTGCTAAAATCCCATTGAAAATATAAGAGCATTATACCAGCATGATCCTTGAACAAAATGCAAGATGAAAGGCTTTGTTCATTATTCACCTTATGACTTAGTTTTTCAGAAAAATATCTCCTGAACCAATGAATCTATGAAATCTATGAATGAAATCGAACAGTCAGCATAAATCTAGATTCAAAGAAACAGCATAATAAATTTAAGGAAATTATTTAAAAATTAAAAAGGCAAACTTATTAAATAAAATCAACCTGTATTTTAAATGGAAATGTTACTTTTCAAATGGCAAAGTAAACATGGATATCAGAATTCATTAATTTACTGTACAGTTCAATAATCACACATTTGTATATATGGTCTTAGTTTTGTTGTATAGATTTGTGTAATGATATAGAGACTCCAGTCTCAGATCTCAGAAGCATTCAGTTTCATAAAAATATATTTGTAGGTATGTACACATTACATATATATATTCATATCCATATATACATATATATGCATATATATGTATGTATATATATATGTGTGTGTGTGTCCTTTTTTGTCAGTATTTTGTAAGTGCAAAGTGAAGGTTACATATTTTGTGTTTTGTGAGTTGGAAATTAAAAGCTATTACTACTAAGAAAATGAATAGAAAACTACTAGATTTTTTGTTTTGTTTTTGTTTTCACACTACAGGGTATTGAATACAAGAGTGCTCTACCACCGAGTATTTTAATTTCATTTTGAGACGAAGTCTCACAAAGTTGCCTAGGCTAGACTTGAACTTGCAATCCTCTTGGCTCAGACTACTGAGTAGCTAGGATCACAAGCACACTCCAATGTGCTTGGCTATTCATGTCTAGAAATATAATATCTGAAATCCTAGAAGAAATCATAAGTGAAACACCTCATGACATTGAATGTAATAGCATTAATTGAGTTAGTGTAGATTAGGTAGAGGTGAGTGAAGGGAGGGGAAAGGGAATGGGGGAGGAAGAATATTAGACTGAAACAGACATTACCTTGTGTACATGACCAATATGATCCTACAATAGGTACAATCAGAAAAATGAGAAATTTTACTCCATTTATGTATGACTTATCAAAATGCATAAATGCATTATACTTCCATGTATAACTAATTAGAGCAAATTAAAAAAATTTAAAAATAGCTCAAAAGCCTAGGTAACAAAACAAAAATAGACAAATAGGATGAAGTCAAACTAAAATGTTTCTGCACAAAAAGAAAATAACTTACAGAGTGAAGAAACAACTTACAGAATGGGAGAAAATATTTGAAAACTATACATCTGACAAGGGATTAATATCCAAAATTTATAAGAAACACAAATAACAATACAGCAGCAATAAAAGAACAATTAACCCTGTTAAAAAATAACCAAAAGACTTAAATACATCCTTTTCAGAAGAAGACATACAAATTGCGAGCAGGCATAAAAAAAAATCCTTATCATTACTAGTCACAGGGAAATGCAAATAGAAATCACAGTCAGATATTGTATACACATTAGCATTACTATTAATAAAATGACAAAACATAAACTGTTAGCAAGGATGTGGAGAAAAGTTAAACTTTATGCACTGTGGTAATGTAAATTAGTATAGACATTATGGAACACAGTATGGAGTTTCTATAATATATGAAGCATAAAACTACTATATGATTTAGCAATATGATTTAGTATGTATCCAAAACATACTACATGGATGAATGGATAAAGAAAATTTAGTGAAAATATACAGTGGAATACTATTCAATTACACAAAACATCAAATACTATAATCTTTGACGACATGGATGGTATCGAATATTATTTTGTTAAGTGAAATAAGAGGGGCACAGGAAGACAAGTAATGCTTGATCTCATTCATTCATGGAATTTGAGAAAGATGACCTCATAGAAGAAGAGAGCATTATAATGTTTACCAGTGGCTGCAGAAGTGAAGAGGAAAGGCAGAGATATTGGTCAAAATCTATATTTTATATATATATATATATATATTATATATATATATATATATATATATATGAAGGCTATATCTAAAATAGGCAAACATGAAGAAATACAAAGTTGATAGGTGATTTCCTGAGGCTGGAGAGTAGTGTGGGAGAGGACAAGTGAGGTACTTAACATTTGAGTACACAATGGATGACTAAAATGTTCTAAACCTGACTATCATGAGAGCTTCATAAATCTATGAGCATAAGAATTACTAAATTTTATTTTTCTTACCTATGTGTGTACTATATCTCAATACACTTGTTTTGAAAAATGAGATAGAGTTTGGATTTTACCTGACAGATGAGCCTGCGTTCTAAACCCAGAGATAGACACACACAAAAATTACAACAGTACTGTTATGTCCTGGTGTATTGATCATCTATGAATTAGACTTGGAGTCACTGAAGAAAATAGAAATGTAGTAACAGACTCAGAATTTAACCTTGTTATAAAGAAATAAATTGGAAATAATATAAGCAAAATGAAGATACATCACTTACAGTACTATTTTGAGTATCACAACAGAAGCTGAGATGGTTGAATATCAATCAATATATTCTTAAAAAACAAATTGGACTAGGAAAAAAATTTTCATCACAGGTATAAAAATGAGAACACAAATCCCTTCATAAACATTATCCACAGAAACCTTTCTTAAGGCATTTATGTGCAATATTTATAGTAATTGTAATTTATAACTGTTTACATTATCTATATATCTTATATTTTTACTTTTATTCATATGCACCAGATTTTTCCACAGTCTGTAAGCACTTTTAGGTTAGAATCATACATATTACTATTTCTAGGTTTCTTACTTTTGTCAAGGTTTTGCTTTCTAATATTAAATTAGAATGACTTTCCTTAAGGTACCTTTAAATTCTAACAAATAACCTTAACAATATTAGCATCAGGTGCTCAACAAACTTAACACTTGATGATTGATTTTATAACATATCTTACTTCATCATATTAAGAATATTAAAAAATCTGAATACCTTCTTTTTGGCATTTTATAAATGCAAGTGCAACAGAGAAAATGAAAAATACATATAGTTTTTTTGACATTTCTATTAAAGAGGAATCCTTTTAAAATATGATGCATTTAAGTCTGTAAAACTTGAATTTCATGCATTATAATTCAATGTTCTTTGGTATTCTTCCATGATATATAAGTAGATGTTTAACTTTAAAATTATTATTACTTCTAAATTTATAGCAAAGCTACAGATTATGTATTTATCGGAGAGTATATTAAAAGGTAATAGCTAATGGCTGCTCTTCCAAGATATATTTCTTTGAATGACTGTTTTATCTTAACAAGCATAGAAGTCATTTCAGTAATGTATTCTTTCAGGCTATTTAAATGGGCTTATAATACCTAGCTTATTAAAATACACAGTATTAATAAAAAAGTATGGAAAAGTATGGAAAATTTTCCTTATGGAAAATGGAATTGTTTACCATAACAATGTCCAAACACTGTTTTGAGACTCTCCTTTCACGAACATTATTAACTAATCATTTATAATCATTTCAAATATTATATTTTTATTATAACCTTTGTTCTTTATGAAAAATATTTTTAGTAGTATAATTTATCTCTACATGAGACATAAATCATATGTACCGATAATACATACCAATTTTCATCCTGGAGCCTATAGGTACAAAATTTTTAGATTTTGTTTGCTTTTCACTTTAAGTAAGAGTATGAAAAACTCTTGAGTGTTCATATCATTTACTAGGAAAGATACATATTGCTATACAAAATAAAAAGCAGTTAGCAAGTATTTTCTCACATTTTAGTATTTATTTTCAATCTCTCATTTCACTTCCACATCAACAGTTGGAACTCATAATAGCAGGTCATGTATCAAGGTTTTAAGGGTTTAATATGCAAATGTATGTTGGTGAGTTAAAGCCTAAATCTAACACTCTAGCTGTGATCTTGGGCAATTTATTTGCTCGCAATTTGTGTTTCAGATTTCTCTAATATGGCAAAAGTGATAATAGCTACACTCATGATATGCTTAAATATATTTTTATGATACAGCAAATGCTCAACAAATATCTGCTATTTTTGTATTTATCTTGATTTTTAATTTTAAAATAAGGTATATATAATCAAGTAATCTGAAGTCTATAATATAGAGAATACTTTATGATCTAAAAGTGAGAAAAATCGGTAATTTTAAAAAAATCTTATAAAGTGGTATTATAACACTAAGATTTACATGCATTATTATTTTACATGGTTTATAAAATTTTCATGAGCTTTTTGAGATTTTTTTCTGTGAAAAACAGATGATTTCTCTTTTGGAATTATCTAATATAAATTATATTGTTTTTTCTTTGTTTAAAGGCTATGTAACAAAAATTCAAGTAACCATGAATTATAAAAATAAGTGACTTTTTAACCAGTATTCTAACAAATTCAACATGGTCAGTATGAATTTGCCCTATTTTTTTTTTAAACTAGCAGCAATTATAATCAAGAAACTTAGACATTTTTATATATGCTGACAGAAGTGCTCACTTTAAAAACGCATGGCATCTGAGAATTTATGATTGCATGTGTTAACCCAAAAGGTAGTTTGGGCTGAAATAGATGGCACTCAACTATTTCCTGTTAGAAGTAAGAAAATGTGTTAATTGCATTTAATATAGTTTATTGCACTATAGTCAACACAGGCCATCTGTCCTCAACAGCTGCCTCTTCATGGTTTTAGCAAAGCAAGTGAGTGTATATATTTTAAGGGCAAGCACAACTGAAATGTGCCAAACAACCTGCATTGAGTTTGTTTCTTATAAGTACGTGGTAAATAAATTTAAAACAACAATTATACTGCAATGAATATATTTAATGCCAAATATTCTTCTGGTATAAGAAATAACTCTATTTAGCAGTGTATTTTGGTAAACCTATATTTGAGAAATAACCATAAGAGTTTCTGTTGACCAAAGACAACAAATCAAAAACTACAACTACCTTGATTAATATGTAAGGGAAAATGTAGACTTTCTGACTCTAGAGAAACCTGATGAGGGGGACCAGAAGATGGGAAAGTATTTCAGGGACATAGAAAATGTGGAAGTGAAACAGACTGAAGATACTTTTAAGAACAAAAGTGTGAAATATTTAATATATTATTAGCATTCAGTAAGTATTTTCGTTCATTGAAATTTAGTAAAGTCCACCAGCTATGCAAAACTTTGTTGCAAATATTGTGTTTTACTTGGTAAAGATCACTGCAGTACTATGTTTGTGGCTGGGTTCAGGTATGAACCAAATGGAATAGCATGGTGGGATTCATATTTTTAAATTTGACAACCTAGGAGAAACAAGAACTCCTGGAAAGATAATCATGCAAATATGTCACTTCCTCAAAAATCTGCAGACACCTTGAGAAGAGATGGAATTTTCACTAACCAGATAAACATTAATAAGTGTTAATTGATTGTACTGTGGTTTATTTTACCATAGTTAACATAGACTTATTCTAAGGAGAAAGGTGGACTCAGCAAATAAAAGAACAATATTTCTTTTTTTGGCACAGGGGAAGATAGGTCCTGGGGATTGAACTCAGGGACACTCAACCACTGATTCACATTTCCAGCCCTATTTTGTATTTTATTTAGAGAGAGAGTCTCACAGAGTTGCTTGGTGCCTTGTCGTTGCCTTGCTGACTTTGAACTTGCGCTCCTCCTGCCTCAGCCTCCCAAGCTGCTGGGATTACAGGCATGTGCCACTGCACTTGGCACATGAGCAATATTTCTTTCAGAGAAAAGACAGGACAGGATAGTGTAAAACACTCTTTCAAATACTTATTCAGTGTTTTTATGTGTGTGTGCCATATGCTATTTTTTTTAGTATACCATGTATTATAAAAGTGAACAAAGCAGACAAAAATAATTGCTCTTATGAAAATTGTATTCTAAAGGGAAAAGAGATAGAGAGAAAACTACAAATGAGTAAAATATGCAGCATGTGAGATTATGATAAGTCTTGAGAACAATGAAACTGGCAAGGTATTATTAGGGAAGGGATCCAATTTCAATTTGAACAAACACCTGAAGGAGATGAGAGCATGAATCAGATGAAGATCTCTGTAAAGACAGTTCCAAACACAGAAACTTGGAACAACTTTGGGACTCAGCTTGACCTGGATATTCAAGAAGGAGCAAAGCAGGCTGAGAACACAAATTATAAGGGTCTAGTGTTAATTGCCTCTTATGTTAAGTAGCCAAATATGTAAGTATAGATTACTAATCAAAGTATATTAATTTTATACAGAAATACTAAACACAATGTAATGGTATTTATCCAAATGATTTATAATCCCTAACCTGTACAAAGTCATATAATATTTTGGAATGTTATTGGAATTTTACTTTTTCTTCCTTCTCGATAAATAATTAGTTGGTATTTTGGATCCCTATCTCACATGATTTCAGGATTATAAAGGAGGTGAGCCAAGCTATGTGAAGTATTTCTGGGATGCTTTTTCTCCACTCATCAGAATAGAACTGATAGAATGTGAGCAACACAAGGGAAAAGAAGCAGGATATATTTTATAAAATATAAAATATTCATACATTCACTTATTCACTTCAACATATTTATTGAGCAACTGTCACATGCCAGCACAATATTAAGCACTAGAATTGTGCACAGACATGCTTTTGTCTTTAAGGAGGTTACGTACTAAGATATTCATATATTATACAAAAGGTATCAAGATATTTTGAAAGAACTGTCCATGGGTGTATGCAGACAGTGGCCACAACTCCACTTTTTTTGGAAATCAGGGAAGGCTTTCAAACATACAAAGGTATTAAAATAGTTTTCTGGAATAAAAATATAATTTTGGTCCAAGAGAGAGTAATCAGTCAGGCACTATGACCCATGGCTGTAATCCCAGTGGCTCCAAGAGACTGAGGCAGAAGATCAAAATTTCAAGGTTAGCCTCAGCAATTCAGTGAGGCCCTAAGCAACTTAAGAGAGACCCTCTCAAAGAATAAAAAGCGCTGTGAATGTGCCTCAGTGTTTAAGCATCCTTAGGTTCAATTCCTAATATCAGAAAGAGAGAAATCAATTAATCACCAAGGATAAATAATATTGATAACGCCAGCATTCCCAGTTCTGAAAGAAGACAACAGGATGGGGCAGAGTCAACATCATTTGTATCTCTGCTAAGCATAGTTGAGGTAAAATGTGAGCATGATAGCTTAATGAAGTAGAAGAGAGAAAATACAGACTGTGAACCTATACAACCCCTTTAAGGAGTATTGTGATAAATGGTATGAGAAAGGCAAGAAGTGAAGGTATCTTAAAAATGGATTCTATTTTAAAGATTAAAGTTATATAACATTTTTCTATGGTTATGACCTATTTAAGAGAAAATTGGTGATACGGTATAGGTAGGGGTCAAGGAGTAAGTGAATTTAATTACAGAATGAGATGGAAAAGCATTTAATACAAAGGTGACAGAGTTGGCATTGGGAAATGGCAAGATTTGTCCACCCAGAACACAAATATATGACTTCCAATGCAATTCGGTTCATATCTGTAGGCAAATTGAGAGTTTCTCTTCTCCTCTCTTCAACTTTCTCCTTGAGGAAAAACCGTATGATTATCAGCTAAGTGTGATAATCAAAAACAGGGTATTGAACATTTAAGGAGAGATAATCTATAATATAGTTACTAAGTTGATTGACCCCTGCTTTAGTCAGGGTTCTCTAGAGGAACAGAGTCAACAGGAATTTATTAAATAGACTTACATGGCCAGAAGCTGGGTAGTCCACAATGGCCGTCTGCAGCTGGAGAGCTAGAAGAACCAGCAGCTGCACAGTCCAAGAAGCAGAAGCCCCAGATCAAGAAGGATCAACAGTACTACCCTAGTCTGAGACCAAAGCTTCTGGAAACTACCTGGAGAATCACTGGCAGAGTCCAGTTTAAGAAAGTGAAGAAGCAAGAGTCCGATATCCTCAGACAATCAAAGCAGCAATCGAGACCCTGTTCAGGAAGAGTCCAGAGCTTGAATCTGCATCTGCTTCCTTGTTCTTCCTGCTTTTATTTCCATCCTACTGGGCGGTGCTGCCCACGCTTAGGGAGGGTCTCCACTTCCATTCCTATCCCATATTCCAATCATTCCTAAACATGCCCCCCTCATGGATACACCCAGAGCCTCTTAATCATTGGCATTGCTTAATCCAAGTTGACAATTCAAATTAACCCTTACAGCCCCCTTGAAGGTAGTGGTCATGAATTTAAATTAAAACATTTAGAGAGCTGTGTTCAGGAACTGGGCAATATGGAATTTTAAATAAATCAAATATTGAAATTTCATCAGGTAAACAATTATTGTCACTGATGGAACTTGCCAGAGGGTGCAGTGGCACACTGGATCTCTGAAGACAAGAGGCAAATACAGTGTTTAGGATAAATCATTTTACATTTATTATTCATAATTTGTTCATAGCTCTATACTAAGGAATGATTTTACATCATGTTTTATATCTAATAATGAAATATCCAACATTAATGAATTTTCATTTTAAGTAATCTCCTTTACCAAGCCCCTTATGCCCCTTTCTCTCCTCCCATAGTTTACAATATTAGACTGAGCTTATGCTTAGAAAAGTGGGACTTTGTGGGGATCTATCTCAGTGGTAGAGCACTTGCCTGCTGCCTAGCATGCATAAGCTCTTGGGTTCCTTCCCTGGCTCACCCTCCACATAAAGGACCAAAAGTAAAAGGAAGGGAAGAATCCATGAAATAAAAATCCCTGATATTGAAATCAGAAAGTATGCAGGCTTTAAAATTAATTGGGAACTTTAAAAGATCTATACAACTATCAAGCTGTTGTGATCCGAACATGTGAGGTTGACATCATTTTTCCATAAAAAAAAAAATTATTATATATGTAAACACAATTTCCACCTGATTTACTGTAGTCTGGTTCTCCAATTTAGAACAATATTTTCAAAAATTATTATTGCCTAGTATCTACTTCAAATTGATGTATTCAAAATCCTGGATTTGTGGCCCAGTCATCAAATTCCACGTTTTCTTCTCTGTATGTTTGTTTTGCAGCTTTCTGAGTGATCCAGAGAGTATACATGGCACTACTCTAACAGAGATTTTCATACTTTCTTCCTGTATATATAAATTACCTTGTTTTGTTAAAGTTGCTGAGTCTATTTCAATAGGTTGTGGTGGGACCTGAGATGTTCATTTCTATCAAGCTCTGTAGTCATCTAATGCTATTGCTTCTTCTTTGACAGAGGCTTCATAGCACACATTAACCAGAAAATTGGAAATATCTACTTTGAGGAAAAAAACTCACCTTTGAAACATCTGGTGTGTGTGTGTGTGTGTGAGAAAGGGGAGAATATGCACTTAGAATGCTGATTTTTTTTTTCACAAATCAATTTGCTTTATTTTCTGAGAATCATCTTATTATCTTATTATCATCTTATTATTTTACTGTATTTTTCTTGCAGTTACCTTTTTTCTTACTTCCTTATTTGTAATTGTGCAATGATGTGTTTTTAATCCTTACTTCTTAAGTTTCCTAATGGCATATCTTCTGTATTTTAAAAGTCATTTATTGTAGCTTTTCATAATACATAAATGTTAATGTTTTGTTATTTTTCTAATTTATTAATTTTATAACTATTTTTCTAATTATTAAAAACAGTGTTCTGGGGTTTTGGTTTTAATTTTTTGGTTTTTTTTTTTTTTTTGTTATGTGGTACTGGGATTTGAACCATGACCACTGAACCATCCCCTAACTCTCTAAGTACTAATTCTATTTTTCTTGTTTCATTAAATTATTTCTCCTGGTTTTCTTACATGAAGTTTATCATTTTCCATAGTTTTTGTTCAAAACTAATTGATCAAATTTTATATTCTTTGTAAATATAAGTCTTCCAGATTTATCCTCACCATCTTTAGTGGTCTAGAAATGTACAATGTTCATGGCCATTCATTATCAGAAACAAAAAGAGGAAGAGTAAATGAAAAATAAGAAAAGTGTCAAGTGTTCCTTTAATCTACTCTTTCCATTAATGTGCTTTGGATATTATGCAAAGACAAGAGAAAAGGAGACATTTTTAATATAGAAGAAAACTATGATTTCAAAAGTGAAAATTGAGTTTACCACAATAGCTAATGAAACATGGACAAAGGATAAAAATACTGCAAAGCAATTGAAGTGTGTTCTCTAAAAGTACAGTTTTTAAATCAATCAATAAATGTGTTTGTGAACCTTAAAAAAAAATTATTTGTTTTGTGAAGGGGACACCAGTTCATGGAAGGCTTGTCAGTGAAGTCAACAAGAGACTAAACTCAACTACACTTTCACGTCCTTTAAAAAATTATAAGCAAGGGGCTGGGTATCATTGTACTACAGTTGTACAGCACTTGCCTAGCACGTGTGAGGCACTGAGTTTGATCCTCAGCACCACATTAAAATAAAAATAAATAAAAAGTATTGTGTCCTTCTACTAAAATAAAAATATTCTTTAAAAATAGTGTAAGGAGACCCATTATTAAAAATTTTTCAGACAGAGGAATATCTCACCTCTTAGGAAAACATTACAAAAGTGATTAACTAAACAAGTCTTCAAAAATCTTATGCCAAGAAGAGTGTAGTGGCACACACCTATAATTCAAGTGATGGGAGTTTGAGGCAGGAGAATGGCAAGTTTAAGACCAGTATCAGCAATTAAGTGAAACACTCTGCTACAACTAAGATGCTGTGTCAAAAAAAAAAAAAAAAAAAAAAAAAAAAAGCAAAAACAAACAAACAAACAACTAAAAAAAAAAAAAAAAAACCACCTATAAAGGATTGGAGGAGTAGCTCACTGGTAAATCATCTCTGGTTTCAATCTTTTATGCCCTCCCTGCACCGTGCACAAAATATTTCAGTATTCTGAATATCATTGCCTAATATTTTGTATATATTTGGTATAATTGTATAATCAGCAAAATTAGATAAGTAGATGTTCAACCGAGACATCATATTAGCTTTGGTACATTCAGGAATCTTGTATTTTCTTATCTCAAAATTACCCTCTATTTTTTTCTTTCAGATCATCATTAAGGAAAAAACACATAAAAATTAGTAATCTAATCATAGCCTCTTAGGGTCACATAGAAGACTTTTTATGTATAAAGAGGTATATTCTGTGCTTGAATTCCAATTTCATTTTTTGGTAGGATAGAAATGCTAATTTTTTTCTCTAAACTGTGAACACTTGGAAATTAGAAATTATGATGTGTTTATAACTTTCTCAATAAGCAAGTTGATGATTGGATGGGAAATATGTAATTAACTAAATACAAGTATTTTAGTAAGAGAGATAAAGGAGGATATTTAATATTTAGGCATTTTAGTAACACTTTAGGAGTTATGAAAAATAAATATCTTGTTTACAGCATTCAGATTGATTTTTTTCAAGGCTGGTTTGGTTCCAATATACTGGTGATCATAATATAAAATGTTATATGTTGAATAATTTGTGAATATTGACAGTAAGTGAGTTCTTCAGAAAGGAACATAGTTATGTTTGTAAATCTTTTATAGGTATATTGTGCTTCAATTATCTTACAATGTATTTTGAAAGCAATTTTAGACCTAGATACAAAATGTTCTTTCTTTGAATCTCTGGGCACCATTGCTGAACCTGTCTCTGTATGTACTCACCCACATTACCGGCTTGTTAAAAAAACCTTCATCACATACTCCTAAACTTCTCTGAGGTTGAATTCATATTTCTTTCTAGTCTCTTTCAACCATTCCTATTTAGGATTATTGGTTGTTTATATATGTATATGGTAACCATAATCCAGTTTCTATCCCAACAAGATTCTGTTTTAGTCTTTGTGGTGAGAATAACTCTCCTGTTCCTTCTGCTTTTATGTTCTTGATTCCAACTCAGCAACATAAATGACTGACTTAATTTTTTAATGTTGCACTACTATATGGTTTTATTTTACATGGAATTTTAACCTGATGTTCTTTGTTTTTGAGAAAATTTGCATTAAAGCTCTGTCCTTCATTCTCCAATACCCATCTGTTCCTGCTGTTAATTTCTAGACTTAAATAGTGAGTGACATCATTATAATTTCTATGGCAACCAACTGCATTGACATTAAAGGATGATACAGCCCTCAGATTGTACAAAAACAGCAGAAGCTTGTGAACTGTTAAAAAACAATGTCTTCTGTTCATGCAAATGACTTTAAGGAAAAAAGGAAAGATTTGTTGTAACTCTTTAAAGGTGTGCATACTCTGAGGCGCTAAAATTCTGACGAGTGAAAGAAATATTTTATGTTCTGAATGTTCTTAACTTTCCTACTTTGATATTTTCCCAAATTCTAAAGGAGTATTCCATTTTTCTAATTTTGGAATTATAAATTGTTAGGGCATAAAACTTTGCTTTAAAAATGTCACTTTAAAATTATGATATAGTTATTTTATGAGTTCATTCATTCTTAAGTATTAAATCTAAGATCATATAGAGTTAAGTCCTTATGTTTGTGCAGATAAAATTGTTGTGGTCGAAGTAAGTATCAGAAACCTAATGGAACAGAATAAGATCCAAAATTCAGAGACAGTGATGTGGAAGAAAGGGTTCAGATATATATTTATTAAGTTCTGTGGTGGACTTAATTTGTAATCAAAGTCATAATGTATATGAATGTGCACACATATGCACGTGTGTTGGAGAAAATATTCTGTGAAAACTGATGGGAAATGTAAGTGAGAATATTAGAATGTTAGAATAAAAACCTAAGTTGCACCTCCCAGATCCTCCCTTCAGGCACACATTCCCCCAAATTCTGGAAGTGCTAGTATAGGACTTCAAATCAATATTTCTACAAATATTGGCTAAAGAGAGAGGTCTTATCAAATGTCACCTTGTGCCCTATCCCCAGTCAGTATTCTATGTCAGGTCTTTGCAAGTCTATAGAGAGTTTCTAATGGAGACAAGGTATATACTTTACAGGACCTATAGAAACTAGCTAATATGTACCAACAGAAGCCCAGAGAATACAAATAGAGCCTGAATCATGGAAAGAAGAATAAAAGGTTATATAAAAAAGAGAAAGAGATTGTCAAAATGCTCTTACTCTTTCACGGGATAAGGTTTAACTCCCTGGGAAAAATCCCAAGGAATTGTGCTTTCACACTCTTTGCATGACCCTTGGAAGCTTGGTAAAGTAATAGCTAACACTAAGTGAGAGAAATACCTTAGGGATCAGTGAAAAAGGATCAAAAGATTCAGAGAAAAGAGTGGATATTTTAAGAAATATCTGAACACGCACAAGCTATCTTCCCTGGATGCTAGGAGTAGTCTGAGGACACTGTGTCTATCAAAGCAATTCACACTATGCTGGAGAAAGTGACAACATCACAGAGAAACTCATCACAGTTCAACACATTTTCTTAGTGACATGAAACAGGGCCAGCTTTAAGTGAGTCCCCATAGCAGGAAAGGACCTTACAGCAGATAGAAGACATCTAAATTAGACTGGTTCAAAAGTAGATACTTGTGTCTTACTCAGTCCTAGAACAAAAAAAGCACCTGACTTTGAGACATCAGGTAAATAGGCAGCCAGACCATCCTGGCATAGACCAAGGTCTGTAGAACCCACCAAGTCTTTTGCCCAAAAACATTGTATCTTTTGATAGAAGGACTGTTCTCAGGGTTGAAAATGAGAACGTCCCATATTCACAAAGAAGTTCCATAAGCAGGTAGCCAGGACCCTGGGAGTCAGTAACCTTTATTTCTCTCTCATACTCAGCTCATCCATTAAATGATGGGTTCAACTTCTTACCTAGCTGATTGAAAATAAAATCATTCAGCTTTGATTAGGGGGTGTTTGGGATTGTTAGGAACAAATTGAAATGGTATAATAGTTTATTATAGGACTCTAAAATCAGTGATAAGGAGCAAAGCTCCCAGTGGTCAGACCTTTGGATACTATTCCTGGTCATCCACTTTTGTAAGAAAAGTGGCTGGAGAAAAGAATGTGTACATAAAGACACATAAGTGCCTTAGTTGGATGACTAGAGGCTTTGAAGTTAAAATGACTTCATTATCAGGGACTGGGAGAGCTGGAGGAATTTCATAGATGTTACAATTTGTGAGCCTCTTTGTATTATGTGTTAATTATGCATTGCCTTGAGAAAGACCCTAAGCAATCAAGAAAAGAGTATTGTTCTACCAGCTAGCCTTTCATCAGTCTCTAGTACTGTCACAATGGCTGCAGCAGTGGAGTAATCATGGTATCATGGATGTGGATTATGTTTAGAGCCTACAGTTTGGGATTCAGTCAGTATTTCTTGCTGAACATTCAACTTGCCAGTCACAGAGAAGAACCCTTATTCCCTGCAGGGCACCACCATTAAGAAGACCAGACAGGTACTCAGTTACATAATCTTTGGTACTTTAATTTAAATATGTATATGTTCTTGGCATGGATTAACTCTTGCTACTCTCAGACCCTCAGTCACTATTAGAGTGCTTATATAGTGTTTCACTTCCAGAAAAGAGAACAGTTGTAACATCTCCTCAGACTAAAGGTCCAATTGAGCCCGGCACAGTGATGAATCCCTGTAATCCCAGTGATTTGGGAGGCTGATGCAGGGGGATCACAAGTTCAAGGCCAGCCTGGCAACTTAACGAGCCCCTGTATGAAAAAAAAAAGATAAAAAATAAAGAGTGTGGATGTAGCTCAATGGAAAAACACATCTGGGTTCAATCCCCATTACAGAGAGAGAGAGAGAGAGAGAGAGAGAGAGAGAGAGAGAGAGAGAGAGAGAGATCCAATTGCAGTTGATAGCAAAGGAAATCCAATATATGGAAACATGGCAGCGAGATCCACTGGTGCTATGGTCTCAATGTGACTTCAAAACTTATGTGGTGAAACTTAATTCCCAATATGATAGTATTTAGAGGTGGAAACTTTGGGAGGTGATAAGGTCATAAAGGTTATGGCCTCATGAGTGGGATTGGTGCCTTATTAAAAGGATAAAGGGAACTATCTAGGCCTTTTCACCCTTCCGTCCCAATCTACTCAGTAAGGAAATGGCATTCAAGTTCCAGTTGGAAACAGAAAACAAACTCTCGCCAGATTCCAACATGGCTTGATCTTTAACATCTTATCTTCCTGAACTGTCAGAAATAAATTTCTACTTTTTTTTTTTTTAATAATTACTCAGTCCTGAGTAACTCCTTATAGCAGCACAAAGGAACTAAGAAAGGGGTGATATCAAAATCCTGTCACCCAGTAGCTTCTGACTTGACAGAGCATTATCATGGTGTCTGAGGGTGTAAATGAATGATGACTTAGAGTAGGTACTGTCAGGATGGGCTGCCATCCTCCAGGATGCATCCTACATATTAAGTCAATGAGTGCTCAATGAGCAGTAAACTAGTGTCTGGGGACTCAGTGGTAAAAGTAGGAGAGTCCCTACTTACCATTATATCTATAAAGCTGCTTAAGGAATTCCTACCTCTCATGTTGATCATCTATATTAGAGGTATTTTTATTAAAGAAGGATGAGCACACCGGAGGATGAAATAACATTCCTGATAACATTGGGTAATGACTTCCATTTAGTTAGTTTGGGATCCTTGTGCTAAGAAATCACATGGTTAGAAAAGGTGTTATTCTCCTCTCTAGGGTAATTGACCACAATAAAGAGTGTATATAACTGTGAAGAAAGTTTAGAAACATGGAGGATGACATGTGGCTCTTCAGGTGACCTTTTAGGGCATCTCTTGGTACTCCTTTATGCATATTTCACAACAAATGATCAATTATAATTGCCATTATTGGAAATGGACATGATTCCCAGGGATATAAACCATTAGATATGATATTCTTGATAATTTATACCCAGATGTGTTATGTTAGAAGTCTATGTTAGGAGAAATCTCAAATGAAAGAGATTTAAATATCAATTGATGCCTCTATTCAATGGCAGAGATGAATTAGTTTGGTGGAAGATGCAACTGAATCCACTAAATGTTTTGAAGATATTCCCAGGAAAGGAGATTAAGCAGAATGTTGTTTTACTATTTAAAAGTTTCCTCTTTAAAAGAGGGTCGGGGAACCCCAATGAAAATAAGAAAGCTCACTGGAGCAAAGGAAGGGGATTGAAGGGAAGGGAGGAAGGACAGGAAAATGGAGGAATGGTGGAATGAAACTGACAAAACTGACCATACTACCCTATGTACCCTACTTCCAGTGACTGGTTTATAGCATGGCATAAGGAATGAGCTCCTCTTTCTGGAGAAAGAGCCATCTTAGCCCCAGAGCTCTGCAGCACAATGGTTGAGGCCTTTGTGCAAGTGTCTGTCAGTTTAATTCCTTTCTCTATGTAATCCTTCTTTCATTCCCTTGCAGAAGTTGATTCCAAGGGCACTTTCCCCCTACACTGAATAAACCTCCTACATGGAAACCTTGGCAGCCCAATCTAAGAAAAATGACTACAAAGCTAAAGTCATTAGAAGCATATGCCATGGTGCAGTGTGCTCTCTGTTACCAGAAACAAGTAAGCACAAATTAAACTAACTCTAAGAATTATATAATAGAATTCTTACATAGGATGAGGATAGGAAATGCATGACTTAAAAATAATCTTGAAATTCTGAATGTTTTAGATTTCAAGTGTATAATAGATAAAATATGAATTTCTTCCATATTTATATGTGTATGTATATCTATGTAATGGGCATACAATAAATCTATTTTTCTATTTTCCCTTGTGTGCTAAAATAAAAAAGAATTTATCCTACAAGCCAAGTCTATTCTATTCCCTCTTTTTCCAAATATTAAGCTTATATCTACATAAATGAGATGGTAGAATTTTGAATCAAGATTAAGTAAATAAATAAAAGGGAAATGATGTGTAAAATAAATTCATATGCTAGTACTCAAAGAAGGTAAAATTTTGTTAAAAATTAAATGAAAATTACATGAATTTTGAACAACCTTTCATTAGCATTTTAAATAGAGATTTACATTTCTTTTTATTCTGATCTCTCATATTGGTGCTACTCTCGGCACTTTTTTTTCCTAGAAGACTCAGGCCTCCATAAATGTGGTTAACTGCTTGACTAAGAAAATAAATTAAACTTTGAAGATGGCAATTTAAACTTCAGTTTATTTGATAGGGGGAACTAATGAAAAGAAGAGAATGAGGACTTTGCAGCAATGTAGGCTGCTTGCTAACTCAAATCTATTTTGCTTTACATGTTCCATCCAACTAGTTTTTTTTCCACATTGTGATAGATTTGTGACTGATGGAACTATAGTTTGTAATTCCAGACATATAACTACTTAAAACAGTTACTTTTGATTTTTTAGCACATATAACAAACACTATTTTTCCACAAAAAATTCATTATTGTATCTTCAAGGTAGAAACAATCAATTAAAAGTGATTCATGTATATTTCTGATTTTCTTAAATATCTGTATTATAAATTATTATATTATGTTAAAATAAATTTTATCTTTTTCCACTATTTAATTTTGTTTGCTCTATTCTTCAAATCACTGATCTCAAATGAAATGAAACATTTATATAAAATATAATTATTATAAAGCTATGAAAAAGAAAATTGCATGTTCTGCTATAGATTCAATGGAATCACTATCAAACACTTAATAGTATTTTAGCAGAAACATAAATGCCATTTCTAAAATTCACATGGCATCTCAAAGGTCCCTAAATAGAAAAAAATAAATAAATAAAAATCTTGAAAAAGAAGGCCAATAACTTACATTTCCTGATTTCAAGCTTAGAGCAAAGCTACAGTAATTAAAGTACCACAGCAGTGACATAAAGGCAGATTGATTGATACACCAGTGGAGCCCACTGTAAAGCCCCTAAATAAACTGTTGCATAAATGTCAGAAATTTTTTGAGTTAGAGATGTTTGAATAGCATTCAAAGGGTAAAAGAAAATTGCTCCAAAAATTGTCATTAGGAAAAGTGAATATCCCCATTCAAAAAGATAGGGTGAACCCATGATATATTCAAGTTCAATCAAAATAAGCCAGGATCCAAATATCACAATTTAAATTAGAAATCTCTTAGGGAAAAAAAAAAAAAAAAAAAAAAAAAAAAAAAAAACAAAAAAAAACTTCAGTGTTGGATTTGGCAGTAATTGTTTGGTTGTGGCTTAAAAATTCATGTAAGAAGACAAGAACTAGAAGAATGAGAGAAAATATTTGCAAATCTCATATCTAATGATCCATAATAAAGAAGTCTTAAAACCCAGTTATAAACAAAAATGCTCAAATCAAAGCTGAGCAAAGAAATGGAACAGACATTTCTCCCAAGAAGATGTGTACGTGCTGATAAGAATATAAAATAATGTTCAATATCACTAACCATTAGGGGAGTGTAAATGAAATTTATGATGAGCTTGTTTCATATCTATTAGGATAGATACTGTCAAAAAAAAAAACAGAAAATAACAAGTATTGGTGAATATTAGAATGATTGGAACACTTGTGTATAGTTTTGGGGAATGAAAACTGATACAAATCTGTGGATGACAGTATGTTAATTGTTCGAATAATCAAAAAATAAATAAATAAAATAATTACTATATGACTCAGCTATTCTGCTTCTAAATATGTCCCCCAAAGAATTAAAAGCAAGGTGTCAAGGTCTCAAAGAGATAGTGTTCAAGTTTTTTCATAGCAATATTATTTCCAACACCTTAAACATGTAAGCAACCAAATGTCCATCAATGGATGACTCAATAAGGAAAATATAATACCCACACAGGCAAACACACATACATGCACTAGAATGTTATTCAGTCTTAAAAAAGAAGACAATTTCTTGCAAATATCCTAACATCAATGAACCTTAAGAACATTATGTTAAAAGAAATCAGCAAGTGATGGAAAGATAAATACCATATGATTCCTCTTAGATGAGGTATTTAGAGTTGTCAAATCATACTGACAGGAAATAGAATGGGGATTTCCAGGGTAGGGCAGAAGAAAGGAGGAATTATTTTTGAATATGTAAGGAGTTTCAATTTTGCAAGATAAAATATAGCTGGGGATGGATGGTGGTGATAGTTGTACAACTTTATGAATACATTTAATAACATTGAAATGTGTTCTTAAAATGAGGAAGATGATAAATTTTATTATATACATATTTTACCACAATAAAAATGTTAAAATTTAGAAAAACAAAGTTAAATTTCACAAGTCTTTTAAGGTCATATGTGAAACACATTGGAGGAGAAAGCCTGGGCGATCCTTCTCTTGTTTGCTCTGGAATGAGGCAACATTCTCACCTGCTTCTAATTAGAGGGAGATGCATTTTTTTCTTAGCTTTTTCCCTTTTTCCTTAAGATAAAAATTTCCCTTGAATTGTGATATTTTATCAAATGGTTAAAAATGTGCTCTCTGAAAATTCTTGTGCTAAAATTTGAAAGAATTAGAAACTGAACATTGAATCTTACCATCTGCGTTGAAATTCTATCATGTGCACGTCAGATTTCATTACAAATTTCTCCTTTCTGTACATATAGATGACTCACTTTCTGAACATTAACAATTAAGTGGAATTGTATGGCTAAATTCAAATAATAATAGTAAGTATGTTGTAGTGATATGTTTCCATTCTAGATGAACCAGAGAAAAGTCTATAGGTTACTTTGCAGTCTCTTCCTCTTCTTGGTTGAAGAGGAAGATAAGAAAGAAGGAATTTTGAGAAAGTTGATCTCAAAATAGTAAAGCCTCCATCATACTGAAGCTGTTTAAGTGACTTTTTGGGAACAGATTTACAGACTACATTGCAGTACATCTGTTCAAGTGATACCACACTTTATCATATTATTTTAACAAATTCTAAATAATAATATACCTGTACAAAAGGAAATTAATTTGGAAAATGAATATTTGATTGAATCAGAAGATAAGGGTAGTAAAATATTATTTCAGAAATATGAACACACTTTTATTTTTGCTTCTCAATTTTGTTTTAATTTATTTCTTTTATCTTCTTTCAACCAGTCTTGATATTTGAATTATTTGCTGTTGCAGAGAGATTAAGCAAGAGGTATGGCATATTTTATTCTTTGGTCTTCTTTCTGGGGCTTCTTTCAAGTAGGCCATTATCTTTCAATGAGGAGACTATTAGACATGATTGAATGTATGGGGAAATGGGTTGGGGAAAGGAAGGTTTTCATTTTTGCTAAGTGAAGGCAGACCAAGTGATGACAGAGCATTGGTATGTTGTAGAACAAGAACTCTGCTCATTATTCCCCAAAGCCACAAAGATGCCAAGAAAAAACGAAGACAGAGAAGAAACAGTGAAAACACATTAATAGGGCCTACAGATTTTTCTACCATAAATTATTATAGGAATGACAAAAAAAGGTACAAATCTCTGTGAGTGGCCTTAAAGTAGATGATCCAACAGACATGTAAAGGCCTAGAGGGTAGAAGAGAAATGTGTCTCAGTTTGAACTGTCTGAACCCAGATAGAATTGGGCAAATTTGAAATCCCAGTGTGGATTAATGTCTAAAAGTTGATAAAAATGATGAAATTGGAAGAGGAAGGTATTGATATCCATAAATATTCCTCCTAATACTGCTAGAGTTCAGAGGAAAATTCACACCATGATTTTAAATTTCTAAGACTCTTCCCGTGTTTGGGTTTGAAATAGAAATTATTTTTTTAAGTTGACTGTGATTCTTCGTTGTGGATCCTATCATCTTTTGCAACAACAAAAAAGTAAGTGTAAGGAAGAATTACAGTCTTGGTCTCAGCCTCCCAAGCAGCAGGATTACACCTCACCTGGTTAGGTTTTCCTTTATGACTTTTCCACTCTACTTTTAGAGCACAGAAACAACTATAGATAATTCAGAAATTAGTGAATGAGAATAACTGTGTTCCAATAAAATTTTTACCTGAGGAATGATCATGGACAGAATTTGGTACCCCCAGTCTAGATAACTGCTTAATTTTAAGTTAACTGTAAGTTGAACCATGAATGCACTTTTTAAATGTTTGCTTTTTAATTAAAAATATTTTAACATCTTACTTTCATGTGTTTATATGTAAAATGTATTTGTTTTTATGTATTGACTTAAATAATTCCAAATGATTCTTGAAGTTTAAATGAAATGATTTTATGTTTGGGAATCTGGAATGAGTGATGAGTGCATAAATTTTGAAGGGAATTGGAGATTGACAGACAACTGTTTTAAATTGGCAGTTACAGGGAAAAACAACATAAAAGGAAAATGTGTAAAGTTGGGGTATCTTTTGAAAAATGTTCATCTTACAGATTCTTTTTTTGTTATTATAGCAATGCATGTGTGTGTGGTTGCATTAACTGTGAAGCAGATACATTATCTCCCTGAAACACTGAAACTAGCCCAATTTCAATATATTTCACAATTAAAAGTCTACTGTGCAGAGTGTATTTCTTTTGCACAGTTACCAGCATTCCTAATGAGCTGTTAATGAGTTGTCAATTTCTAATACATGCTAAAGAGCCAAAGTAGTCACTGAGGATTTCCAGAAGTAGAAATATGTTACATTCCCAAAAACAACATTAAATGAATCATTCCAAGATTTCTAATTTATCTTGTTATACTTGCTTTTTGAATCATTTCCAAAGCAGTAGCACTTTTTGGAGACCAATTCATGATATAAAATATTTTTAGCAATACGTATACAATGTTACTATTCCTAATATTTTATTATTATTTTAATTATTGTTAAATATTATAGGCTAAGGAACTACTCTATGCCAGACAATATAATCTTGGAAGTTATAATATACTTGCAAATATTCCGAGGTATGTGATTATTTTAATAATGATGAATGATTCTTTGATAATACTGATGAAGGATAAGAAGTTCTGACTGACAGGGTTTTACTTTGCATATGCATAGAAAAAAGTTGAAGAAAGTTGAGTAGAGTTTACTTTTCCTTTCAGACATGCAAAGAAAAAACAAATTTGAGAACATGGGAAACTAAATACTCCACACTTTAAACTCTGAGGAACAAGTAATTCCCCTACATGTAGGCTAAATTGTAACATTTCTGGAAAATGAAGACTCTTCAAAATATTTTTTATTTTGGTTTATATAAAGAATGGAAGGAAGAGTAAAGCAGGCAAGGTGGTGTCTCTTCAAGGGAGATAGTCATTTCTGAAGAGAGAATTTATCCTCTTCACTGCTCAGATACAAAAATCATGACTGCCTAAACTGCTGTTCTAATCCATAAATCAGAAATATAGAGAAATAGGCAGGGAGAAACTATAGAGTTTTCCAGGCAAAGGATTTGCCAGTGAGCCCCACTGCACTTCTGTCATGTATGCCTGTACATATCAGTAACTTTTTCTGAACCATGAATCAAGAAGTCACCAAGCATTGCACTGCCTTCCTTATATCACACTCAGCATTTTAATCTTTTGGGAAAAAAAAAAAAAAAAAACAAACTCATAAGCAAGAGCTTGTAGGATAGTAGAAGTAAGAGGGAGAAAAATTGAGCCAGGTAGGGTACATTATCTGGATGAGGAATGCACAGTGAAGAAAGTCATACTGGGATATTTAAAACATAGGTAAGTAACAAAAATCATTTGGACTACTGGTAAGGCAAGGAATATCTGTGAGCCATTTGTAAGAAGCCCCAGCATCCTAAAGGAAGATGTCACCCACCTTACAACCAGCAATCACATGGGTCATGAGGTTTCCCTCCCTCCTTCCTGCTGCATACCTCAGCAAAGGAGGCTGAAAGAAGAGGAAGTATGGAGGTATGTGATGGTATGCATGCCCACATACACATTCCAAGAAGCCTGAAACACAGTTGTAGTTTGTCCACAAAATGACAGGAAGAGAGAGGTAAATAGGATGAACATACTTTTGATTGGTTCTTTTTAACTGTACTGACAGCAAAACCCATTTTGATATAATTACATTACCATGGAATATATCTTATGATCTTAGGATCCCATTCTTGTGGATATACATGGTGGTGGTATTCACAATATTGTTCTCATATGTGTAAATGTGAAAAGTATGTCAGATTCATTCCACTGTCTTTCCTTTGCTTATTCCTTTTCCTTTTCCTCCATTCCACACTGTCTAATCTACAGAACTTCTATTCTTTCCCTCATTACTCCCCTTAATGAGGTTAGCTTTCACATATCAAAGAAAACATTTGATCTTTGGTTTCTTGGGATTGACTTAATTCACATTACAGGATAGTCTCCTGATCCATACATTTGCTGGCAAATGTCATAAAGTCATTCTTCTTTATTGCTGAGTAATGCTTCATTATGTATACATAACACATTTTCATTATCCATTCATCTATTAAAGGGCACCTAGTTTGGTTCCATTGATAGCTATTGAGAATTGAGCTATTATAAACATTGATGTGGCTGCATCACTGTAGTGTGCAGATTTTAAATTCTTTGGGTATAGAATTTACCCAAGGAGTGGGATAGTTGGGTCACATAGTGGTTCCCTTCCTAGTTTTTGAGGAGTTTCCATACTGCTTTCCAGAGTATTTGCACCAATTTGCAGTCCCACACGAATGAGTATACCTTTTCCCCCAAATCCTCACCAACATTTATTGCTACTTGCATTCTTGATAATTGCTATTCTGACTGGAGTGGGATAGAATCTCAGTGTAGTTTAGAGAATTTGCATTTCTCTAATTGCTAGAGATGTTGAACACTTTGTTTTTGTTTGTCTTTTGGTGTAAGTTTTTTTTTTTTTTTTATATGACCTAGAAATAAATGCTGTCTTTGAGGTGCAGGTGGCAAAGATTTTCTCCCATTCTGTAGACTTTTTCTTCATGTTCTTGATTGTTTCTGTTGATGTGAAGAAGCTTTTTAGTTTTATGCCATCCTATTAATTGATTATTGATTTTACTTCTTGCACTTTAGCAATCTTATTAAGAAAGTCAGTCCCTGAGCCAGTATGTTGGATTGTTGGGCCTACCATTTCTTCTAGTATGTGCAGGGCTTCTGATCTAATAACCTAGGTCCTTGATTCACTTTGAGCTGAGTTTTGTGCAGGGTGCGAAAGAGGGGTTAAATTTCATTCTACTACTTATGGATCTCCAGTTTTCCCAGCGCCATTTGTTGAAGAGGCTATTTTTTCCTCCAATATATGTTATTGGTGCCTTTGTCTAGTATGAGATAACTGTATTTTTGTGGTTTTGTCTCTGGTCTTCTATTTATTCCATTGGTTTTCTTGCCTGTTTTGATGCAAATACCATGTTGTTTTTATTTCTAAAGCTCTACGCTATAATTTTAGGTCTGGTATTGCAATGCCTCCCACTTTGTTTTTCTCAGTAAGCATTGCTTTGATTATTGTATGCCTCTTGTTTTTCCAGATCGATTTCATAAGTGCTTTTTCTATTTCCACAAAAAATGTCATTGGAATTTTGATGGAAATTGCATTGAATCTGTACAGCAATTTTGGTAATATAACCATTTTGACAATATTAATTTTGCCTATCTAAGAACATGGGAGATCTTTCCATCTTCTAAGGTCTTCCTCAACTTCATTTTTTGTGTTCTGTAATTTTCATTGTAGAGGTCTTTCACGTCTTTTGTTCAATTGATGTCCATGTATTTTACTATTTTTTAAGGCTATTGTGAATGGGATGTTTTTCCGATTTTCTCTTTCAGCTGATTCATTTTTTGAGTATAGCAAAACGATTGATTTATAAATGTATAAATGTTAAGTTTTTATCCTGCTGTTTTGCTGAATTCATTTGTGAGTTCTAGAATTTGTGTGGTGGAGTTTTTTAGGTCTCCAAAATTTGAAATCATGTCATTTGCTAACAGAGCTAGTTTTAGCTCTTCTTTTCCTATTTGTATTCCTTTTATTTCATTCTTTTGCCCAATTGCTCTGGCTAGAGATTCTAGAACTATGTTGGATAAAAGTGATGAAAGAGGGCATTCTTGGCTTGTTCTGGATTTTAAAGGAAATACTTTTTAATGTCTTTTTAAAAAGTGGTTTGCCAGTTTTTTTATTAAGAATTTTTGCATCTATGTTTATCAGGGATATTGGTCTGAAGTTTTATTTCCTTGATGTGTCTTCATCTGGTTTTATCAGGGTGATATTAGCTTCATAGAATGAGTTTGGAAAATTTCCCTCTTTTTATTTCATGCAATAATTTTAGGAGGATTGGTACTAGTTTTTCTTTAAAGGTTTGGTAAAACTCAGCTGAGAATCCATCTGGTCGTGGGTTTTTCTTTATCAGTAGGCTCTTGTTGACTTCTTCAATTTCATTTCTTGAACATTCTCTATATCCTCTTGGTTCAATCTGGAAAGGTCAGATGTCTCTAGGCATTTCTCAGAGTCTTTAAGATTTCATAGCTCATTGGAGTACAGATTTTCAAAATAGCTTCTGATAATCATGTGTATTTCGTTAGCTTCTGTGTTGATATTTCCATTTTCATCATGGATTTAGTAATTTGTGTTTTCTCTCTCTCTTGGTTCGTGTGGCTAAGGGTTTATCAATTTTGTTTATTTTTTCACAGAACCACGTTTTGATTCATTCATTGAGTTTTTAATTTTTTTGTAATCTTGATTTCATTGATTTAGGCTCTTATTTTAATTTTTTACTATGTTCTGCTGATTTTGGTGTTGTTTTGTTCTACTTTCTAGGTCCTTGAAAGGTAATGTCAGATTATTTATTTGGTACCTTTCTATTCTGTTAATGTATGGGATCCATGCTATGAACTTTCCTCTTAGAACCGCCTTCATAATGTCCAAGAGATTTCACCTCTAAGTTTTTTTTAAATTTCATCCCTGATTTTTTTTTTTTTTTTTTTGCCGTGCTGGGGATTGAACTCAGAGCCTTGTGCTTGAGAGGCAGACACTGTACCAACGGAGCTATATTCCCAGCCCTATCCCTGATATTTTATTCTAGGATTAACATATTAATATCATTACTGATGTAAATCTCATTTCCTTATCTATTAATTTAATAATACTTTGTGTGTACATGATGCATATATGAAATGTATCAGAAAATTATATATTTATATATATTATATTGAAAATTTTTCAAATTAGAAAACTGTTTTTACAGATGTATTTTCTTAAATTTGGCTAATTCCATGGTATTATAGTCTAGTTTTATAATACAGAATGGACTCTAGATATATAATTAAGATATGCAAGCATGTCAGAAATATAAAATCTTCAATATGTCCCAAAATGTGGAGTAGTATAAGATTTATTCAGCTATACAGTCTTCTGGTTTTGAATTAGGAATAGTTGATTTAGATCTATGTAGGTATACTAGTACACAGTATAAGGAAATATTTCATAAAATTATCTACTTTTATTCATTCAATCATGTAGAAATTTCTATACAGAAAATATAATTTTGAGTTTTTTTTTTTTTTTTACAAATAATTTAATTGCAGAGATAGGAAAACTAGATGAATACTATAGATATGTGTATTTTATATATATATATATATATATATATAATCAAAGGATTAAATTAAGTTGAGTGAAATGAATTAAGTTAATTCATAGATGAGAATAACTTTGAAGACACCAAAAATCTGTAGGTCTGATGCTAAGATTCTGTATTTGTACCTGGTGTTATGGATTATACAAAAATACCTCTCTATTTTGATATTGTGCACTGCTATATAGCATCTTGGCAAAGAAACTGCTTTTCTCCCCAGTGAAATAAAAAAAAAAAAACAAAAAAAACTCAAAGGTATTTATCAGATTTCACAGTAGCAATAATGGTTTCTTTTTATCACATTGCTTCCATTTTGCTTAGGCATTCTCATTAAAAATGGCTGAAACTATCTTCCATAATAATTAAACATACCTAACACTCAGAATATATCTTAATTTGTTTTCTTTTAAGGAAGTTCTTAAAATACTATAATTATATCATGTTAGTAAGCTGAATCACAAATGTATTAAAATGACTTTTTGAGCAAATTATTCAAATTCAAAATTCTAGGTGCAAATAAAGCTTTATTGCACTGGAACAATATTGGAAGCATGGACTTCAGACATCTCTTTCCCTCACTCCAAACATAATGAAAGACCTGATTAAAGGCAATAGAATGTTTTAAATATATACTTCATCTCTATAGCAACGAAGGGAATTTCCATTATTAGTAATAAGTTTAAAAATGATACTGTAATGGAGAGCACAAAGAAAATGTGCAAAAGTTTGGGGAATATTGAAATGTGATCATTTTCTTAGACAAGGTTTGGCTAATAAACAAGTCATTAACTCATATTAGCTGAATCAAAAATGTCCTTTCCAGTGTGGAGCCAAAACACCGAGGAAGGATAGATCATTTCATGTAAAGAGTCTGAAAATAATTTCAGCCCTTGGCCTAGGTATATGTCAAATAAATGGGACACTCATACTGGGGCTGTGTCAGGTAAAAAGTGTCACTGGCAAGAAATGAGAAACTTAGCTATGCCACATGCTGACACATGTGTGTTTTATGATACACACATAAAATGTTATTTATGTGTATTCTGAGGTGAGAAAACTATCCAAGTGGATAACTCAGAGGACAAAGTGTATCTCACAGAAAAAGTCAGCTGAAGATTCTTACATGGTCTAAATTACAAAAGGAAACAAACTCCAAGAGACAATCAGCAGATGAAACTAACCTGAGACTTGACATAAGGAAGCAGGTACCTCATTGACTGAGATTTTTTTTTTTTTAAGGTCATTGTGTGTTTAAAAAAATAAGCTTAAAGTCAAAGAGATAAAGCAAGAATGGTGCATTGAGCAAAAGCATATGAACTTTAAAAGAAAAATGATCAAAGTATAAAGAAAAAGACTAACAATTGACATAAATCCTAAACTTTGATAAGAGATGATATACAAAGCGATGAAAAGAAGAAGCCACCCAAAGATGTCACAAGAGCTAACTTGTAGCTATCAGGGAGCTATTTGTGTTTCTTAGATTCCAATGTAATTGTTAGAAATAAAATGTAAGGTGTCTACATAGTATCTGGTACATATTAGATAAATCATTGTAGCAGTTACTACTAACTATTATGATCACGAAAATGTTTTGCATATGATAAAATGATGACAAGGAAGGATGATAAAGTTCTACATTAATGTGTAATGATTTTCATTAAGAAACAGTTAAAAACAAGAAGAAAAAAGAAAAGAAAAAAGGAGGCAGAGAAGATTTGGGATGATCGGATAATAGTTTTTAAAAATGAATAACATGAAAAGTAAGACTGAAGAAGCACTAAATTAGACATGTTATAATGATACTGTAGAATATCAAGGTAAAGAAACAAAAGGGTTCTATAAGGTACAAAGATAATACATAAAAAGGAATTATAATTAGAGTTTATATTAGCATTAAATGCCAATATTGGAATATTTTAATTGATAAAAAATATATAACTAAATCATATTAACTTTCATCATTTTAAAAATTTTATCCATTTTTTACACTTATGAAAGTATTTACTTTTTAGTCACCTAGCTCAATCTTTGTAGTTTTCATTTCTCTAAGAAAAACTTGAGTTATATTAGTAATTATTATCTCTGTTTTGTAATCCATTATCTGAGGTATCTACAGACCTGATTCTATTGTTTATTGTTTCTGTTGGTTCATACTCATTTTGTCTTTTATCTCTAAATGAATGATTAATTTTGAGTTGAACATTGTACTTGAAAAAGTATACATAGAATAAAATTGAGTGCCAACATTTTACCTTCTTTTGCAGATGTTTTTTGTTCCCTTCTCCTTATGCTTAGCAGCACAGAAATTATAGATTGTATTGATAGGGTATCTTTGGAGCTTGCCTGAGTAAATGTGATTTGTGTTTATTTTACTGGCATCCTATCTGGGTTAGCATTTTCCTAAAAGTTTTTTTTTTTTTTTTTTTTTATAGATAATTGTTCCAGGATCAATTAGATAAATCTATGTTTTTATTAACTCCCTAGAAGAACATGAAGATTTCAGAAACAGAAGGTAGGCAGATTCCTTTAAAAGCACAGGAGATTGAAATTGAGAATGAGATGCTCACATTCCTACACTCTTTGTTCCAGCACAGGAAAACAAACAAACAAACAAACAAACAAACAAACAAAAACGACAACACAAAAAAAGCAAACAAAGAAAGGAAGGACTGAGTCTGATAACAGGAAGGGCCCCTGATGTTTGAAGTAGACATGTGAGATGAACAAGAAGCTTCCAAGATGAATTGATCTGCCTTGTCAGCTGAGTTGACTGTTCTTTCCTTTGATACCAAGGCTGCAATACTTTTCTTGAACTACTCACCGAAAAAAGTAACCCAGTACAGTACAGCCAAATCAACTCAGGCCTCACTCTTCACTAACATAATTTTCTCAAGTTTCAAATCCCAGCACATTTAGGGAAATTGTGCTCTTTTGCCTCAGGTTTTTGTGAACTCTGCACCTTTGTGCTTTGGTTTAGGTTTTGGAATTTTAGCAGGACATGTTTCTTGACCATAGGTGACAAAAACGTTTACAGACAAATCCCAGTGCGCAGGGAGCAACCATCTAGAGGTGAGTTGGTACATGAATGCCAAAGTGTGGGACACAAACTCCACAAAATACAATGACTTTTTTTTGTCAATGAAGTTTCTCAGATCCTAGAAGTCTGTAGAAATAGCTCCTGCACTATAAAAGAAATCACGCTGCACTTTTCATAGTCTCATTTTATATGTGAGTTGTTACGATCTATTCAGTTGGAGATTTGAGAAAATGTTGGAAGGGCCTTAAAGGGATAGAAGTTCTGTGACTTGGCAACTTCCATTAAGATCCAGACAACCCACGCAGGTATTGTTAACCTATATAGAGGCTGTTAGATCAGACAGCACTATGGGCTCCCTAGCATTTTTTGGTGGGTGATCATAAACTTTCTACCAAGTAACTCTTACTGTGTGCTTATGAGCACGTGCAAAGACAATAATTAAATTTTATTAATAACAATATTCAACACACATTAAGTATATAAAATATCCATACGTTTTATGCATATATAATAAAACATATTAGTGACTATGTATAAACACACATGCTCTCATGTGCGCACGCACATACACACACACACACACATATACACACATATAGAATGATAGCCCTGAATTTTAAGGGAAAAGTATCTCACAATATCATATGTAGTATTATGTTAATTTTATATAATACCTACTAAAATCAGGTATTCAATCAGATTTACCTCATTAATGAATAAAAATAGAAAAATCTTTGTTTTATTAAAAAAATAAATTCATTCTCAAACACAAGATTCCCTTATTATATCACCCTAGTTTTCTTTTCCAGAGACCAAGTTGTGGAGTGTGTGTGTGTGTGTGTGTGTGTGTGTGTGTGTTTCTCTGTGTGTGTGATTCTTTTTTATAACACAAGAACATATTTTCTGTCTTGTGTTCCTCACATATTTGCTCTTTCCACCCACTGCAATCTGGTTTTCACTTCTATATTCCACTAAAATATTCTGGCAAGTATGTAAAATGATCTTGCAGTGGCTGTATCCAAAGATCTCTTATCTGTCTTCCTGTAATTGCTGCCTGTCCCCCTTCACTATGTGGACCATGCTCTGCTTCTGCGTCTCTTCCCGTACTTGTTCAGACAGCACCAATGATGTTTGTTTTCTCAAGACCTTTTCTGCCTGTCCTTTGTGTTTGCTCCTCTTCCTCTGACTGGTCTGTTAGGGTTGGTGACCTTCATTATTCTTTTAATCTTGCTTTCTATCCATCATTTCATCCCTCAAAGAGCTACCATTTCATATACCAGTTAATTCTTAAATTACATTTCCGCTGATTTAATGTCATCCAATTCTTTATTTTTCTCTCCCTTCTTCAGCATTTCTAATCTGTTAATGACACCTTCTTCCTGACATGCAAAGCAGTACCAGAAGAATAATCTCACTCCTACCCTTTTCTCTACTAACACAGACCACATTTCAATTTCACTTCATTAACTTTCCTCCCATTCTTCAAATTCTCCCCATTCTTATTGTCCTCCCTCACATTAAAAGCACCCAAGCATTTCCTGGATTATGGTGTTCATCCCTAGTTTGGAAGTTACCTTCAATTTTGATTCTCTGAAATTCATACAACCTGCAGTGGAATAACAATGCAAGGACTAATCTTATTTTAATATTTCTTAACTTCAATCTGAAAATACTCCCTCTTGCTGATTAAGATTTTAAGAAAAATGCTCAACTTTTTCTCCAGAACTGATGAGAAATTTTGACTATCTACCTTTTCAGATTTAACTTCAGGTTGTCTTTGTAAAAACTCCTTTTATTTTTCATCACAATTTTTTCACCTTGTCCTGTTGCTGTAGTTTAAGAATCTCGATATTCTATTTTTCTCTTTCTTTATATTGTCATATTAGTGGTAGTTTTCCTATAACATAGGGAACTGCTTTTCTGATATTATTTATATGTACTATTTGGGCTTGTTTCCTTATGATATTTAAAAGAAAACTACACAAGAAAATTGTCCCTAAATCCTATGTAGAATACATTTTTAAGCACTACATCATCTGTATTATCAGGGTTGATCGATTTCCAAAGATTAGCATATTTTTTCTCTTTTTACCTGTTTATTTTCATAAAATTAATCCTGAATCAGTTTTGCTCTCTGATTTTTCCTTTCCCCTCAAACATACATTATAAATTCTATTCTCAGATACCCAGATGATTGGCACAGTCCCCAAATTATAAAATGTAATAGTTACTTTTTGATTTTCAAATATGTACAGCTGCACATGTGTCTACACACTAAATAAAAATGTTGTGTCTTAAGTTTTGTTTTAAACTTGGAAGAAAAAAGTAATGTCATATGTCACACTCAATGAAAATAAAACAAACACCTGACACTCAGAGGACATAGGTCACGTTAAAGCATTCTGGAAGGGATCCTTTATCTCCTTGCTGTTTCATCTTAGAAACAAGTAGTATCAATATACCTTAGTCCATATGTGTATAAAACTTGGAAATTAATTTTCATTCTAAATATTATAGAAGTAGAACAAGATTTATTGAAGATGACTACATGCTAAAATATATGTATACATATTTTTATTTTATTGTATTGTATAAGCATATGAGGGTGAAAAGCTCTGTAAGCTTATGACTCAAAGTTAGACCAGTGAACCTAATATAAGAAAATTTCACAGGATATTAGATATATATGGGCATGTTAAAAAAATCTCTGTCTTATTTATACACACAAGTCATAGATAAAGCATATCATGCCAAAACAAAAATAACCCAATATACACTTTTGCATGGTTTTCTGTCTTCTACTTATTTACAAGTGATGCATATACTATTATTTGTTTTTTTCTGTATTCTAAATAAAAATGATTAAGTGCAATCATGAAATTGCCCTTGCTTCCTCATAGTCCAAAAACCAACCAAGTTCACATAGTAGTCCCAAACTGTTGCATGCCCTTCCCAAAATCTCTCACATTGAGGCACTGATCCCCCTCGTGGTGAGTCCTTGATGCAGAATTAATAAGTCTCATTTTGTTAGGTTGTAGGTACATTTCTTTTGTTCTTGTTAAGTGGAATTTACTAAAAGTATGCAAGCTGCATCAATGGCTATAATGTATTACCTCATACATCTATCAAGGTTTACCTTAAAAATAACTAATAATGAATTTTGGGTACTTGATATTCAGCAAACCTTATGGCCTATCAGAATCTCCTGGTAACCATAATTTAATTTGTGTGGAATGGGACTTGTTAGTTTCTGAAATTTTCTTAAGTGATACTAATATATGGAAAGCTTTAGAAACTCTGGTTCAAGAGAATGATTCTAGTATGGTTGTGTTGTGTCCCTTCCAGGATTTGCATTGCACTTCTGTATTTTCTGTGGCATCTTGTACTGAGATTCAGTGTCTCTTGCTGTTATATCTCTTCATTTATGAATGTTTGGTCTGTTCACTCATTTGTCTGTACAATTGCTTAAAATATTTTTAAGGAGTCTTATATACTGAGCCTGTATCAGATGTTTTATATAGAAGGCTTGACTTTCCTTCAATATTTTTTAAAACAAATAAAGATCAAGTTTAATAGAATTACAAAACTGTCTCTTCATCTTAATCAATTTGTCTTTTCATTGCATTATTTCTGATCTCTTCAGTAATCTCAGTGCGCTCTAGGCAAAAGAGGGGCAATTTTACCCCAATTTGTGTGAAGAGTAATTTCCTGAAAATATTTTCTTCCTGCTTGGGCCCATTTAACTCTCCTATGTTCAGCCATTAAACATTTCCCAGTCCCAGAAACTCAAAGGCATTTCTGTTTAATGAGCTGGTTCCTGATGAATTTTACTCTGTGGATGTTCTTCAGTTTACCATTACTCGATTATTAGAGGAGTTGCAGACTTCTGGCTTTTACAAATCAATATAACCTCAGAAAAAAATGGTGAACTGAAAATTTTTAATAGAATTTTATACAGTTATGAATATCATTGAAAATATTCTCTATTTTTTAATTTTCTCTTTCTCTACTTCATCCTAACTTGTAAATATTGTACCACAAATTAATATTTACAAGTAAAGTATATTTGGCACTTAAACAGGCAATAAGCAATTTTAAAAATTAAACAAATATATGGAAAAACTGACTTATTAACAGAAGTTTTGATTATTTATCAATTTGTACCAAAACAATATTAACTATTTGTATCATGTAATATTTATATATTGAACAAATTTATTTCTAAATTACAAAGTAATGTTAAACCAACTATGTGTCTTGAAATAGAAAATATAATTCTACATATTATTTTCCCCTGCTATGCTTTGATATCAGTGCCATCAGGTGATTAAGACCGGAGTCCATATGTCCAATGATAATTCAATCTTCTCAACCAAATAGAATCAAAATAAATATTTTAGCAGTTTAATTATCAAAACTGAAACATTCAACTTACTGTGAATTCTACTGTAAATACAATTTTAACTTCAACATTGAGAAAAACCATTTTTTCAGAGATAAAGCAAATAAAAATTCTGAGAGCATTATGAAAACATATTTCTAAATTAAGGAATGTAGAGATATAGAAACATAATTCAAATTTTTAGATAGTAATATTAAAAATATTCCAATTAAATCAAAGAACTATTACAATTAAAACTGAGAGTTTACTTTTTTTTTTTTTTTTCTTCTTTTTCTGGTGCAATCAATCCCACTTTATTCTGGGGAAGGCTGGGTTTATATACAATTTTCTTCAGGCTATGATGACAGGCTTATGACTAATAAAATCAAAGAAGTTTCCAAAGCATAGGCAGAAATTGTTTTTACCAAAATCAGTAACCATACAGATTACAAAAATTTATTTATTTTTTTCTTTTATTTTTTTTAAACAAATGGGATACATGTTGCTTCTCTGTTTGTACATGGCATAAAGGCATACCATTTGTGTAATCATAAATTTACATAGAGTAATGTTGTTTGATTCATTCTGTAATTTTTTCCCTTCCCCCCACCCCTCCCACCCCTCTTTTCCCTCTATACAGTGCTTCCTTCCTCCATATTTGCCCCCCTCCCTAACCCTAACTCTAACCCTAACACTAACCCTTCCCTCCACCCATTATGTATCATCATCCACTAATTAGCAATATCATTCGTCCTTTGGCTTTTTGAGACTGGCTTCTCTCACTTAGCATAATATTCTCCAATTTCATCCATTTGCCTGCAAATGCCTTAATTTTATCATTCTTTATGGCTGAGTAATATTCCATTGTATATATATACCATGGTTTCTTTATCCACTCATCAATTGAAGGGCATCTAGGTTGGTTCCACAGTCTGGCTATTGTGAATTGAGCAGCTATGAACATTGATGTGGCTGTATCTCTGTAGTATGCTGATTTTAAGTCCTTTGGGTATAGGCCAAGGAGTGGGATAGTTGGGTCAAATGGAGGGTCCATTCCAAGTTTTCTAAGGAATCTCCACACTGCTTTCCAGAGTGGCTGCACTACTTTGCAACCCCATCAGCAATGTATGAGTGTACTTTTCTCCCACATCCTCACCAACACCTGTTGTTGCTCGTATTCTTGATAATCGCCATTCTAATTGGGGTGAGATGGAATCTTAGGGTGGTTTTGATTTGCATTTCTCTTATTACTAGAGATGTTGAACATTTTTCCATATGTTTGTTGATTGGTTGTACATCTTCTTCCGTGAAGTGTCTATTCATTTTCTTGGCCCATTTGTCAACTGGATTATTTGAATTCTTGGAGTAGAGTTTTTTGAGTTCTTTATAGATTCTGGAGTTTAGTGCTCTATCTGAAGTATGATTGGCAAAGATATTCTCCCACTCTTTAGGCTCTGTCTTCGCATTGATGATAGTTTCCTTTGCTGAGAGAAAGCTTTTTAGTTTGAATCTATCCCAGTGGTTGATTCTAGCTTTTAATTCTTCTGCTATGGGAGTCCTGTTAAGGAAGACTGATCCTAGACCAACAAGGTGAAGATTTGGACCTACTTTTTCTTCTATAATCTGCAGGGTCTCTGGTCTGATTCCGAGGTCCTTAATCCATTTTGAGTTTAGTTTCGTTTATGGTGAGAGATATGGGTTTAGTTTCATTCTGTTGCATATGGATTTCCAATTCTCCCAGCACCATTTGTTGAAGAAGCTATCTTTTCTCCATTGCATATTTTTGGCACCTTTGTCTAGTATGAGAAAATTGTATTTATTTGGGTTTGTGTCTGTGTCCTCTATTCTGTACCATTGATCTACCTTTCTATTTTGGTACCAATACCATGCCGTTTTTGTTACTATTGCTTTGTAGTAGAGTTGAAGATCTGGTATTGCAATACCCCCTGTTTCACTCTTCCTGCTAAGGATTGCTTTAGCTATTCTGGGTTTCTTATTCTTCCAGATGAATTTCGTAATTGCTTGCTCTATTTCTGTAAGGTACGTCATTGGGATTTTAATTGGAATTGCATTGAATCTGTATAGCACTTTAGGTAGTATGGCCATTTTGACAATATTAATTCTTCCTATCCAAGAACATGGAAGATCTTTCCATCTTCTAAGGTGTTCTTTAATTTCTTTCTTTAGTGTTGTATAGTTCTCATTGTAGAGGTCTTTCACCTCTTTCGTGAGATTGACTCCCAAGTATATTATTTTTTTCGAGGCTATTGTGAATGGGGTAGTTTTCCTAATTTCTCTTTCTGAAGATTCATCACTTATGTATAAAAATGCATTGGATTTATGAGCATTGATCTTGTAACCTGCTACTTTACTGAATTCACTTATGAGTTCTAAGAGTTTTCTGGTGGAATTTCCAGGTTCCTCTAAATATATAATCATGTCATCAGCGAACAGGGATAGTTTGAGTTCTTCTTTTCCAATTCGTATCCCTTTAATTTCTTTGGTTTGTCTAATTGCTCTGGCCAGAGTCTCAAGAACGATGTTGAATAGAAGTGGTGAAAGAGGGCATCCCTGCCTTGTTCCAGTTTTTAGGGGGAATGCTTTCAGTTTTTCACCATTTAGAATGATATTAGCCATGGGCTTGGCATAAATGGCCTTTACAATGTTAAGGAATGTTCCCACTATCCCTATTTTTTCTAGTGTTTTAAGCATGAAGGGCTGCTGTATTTTATCAAATGCTTTTTCTGCATCTATTGAAATAATCATGTGATTCTTGACTTTAAGTCTATTGATATGGTGAATTACATTTATTGATTTCCTGATGTTGAACCAACCTTGCATCCCTGGGATGAAACCCACTTGATCATGATGCACTATCTTTTTAATATGTTTTTGTATGCGATTTGCTAAAATTCTGTTGAGAATTTTTGCATCGATGTTCATTAAGGATATTGGTCTGAAATTTTCTTTCCTTGATGAGTCTCTGTCTGGTTTAGGTATCAGTGTGATATTGGCTTCATAGAATGAGTTTGGGAGGGTTCCCTCCTCTTCTATTTTATGGAATACTTTGAGAAGTATTGGAATGAGCTCTTCTTTAAAGGTGTTGTAGAACTCGGCTGAGAACCCCTCTGGTCCCGGACTTTTCTTTGTTGGTAGACTTTTGATGACTTCTTCAATTTCAGTACTTGAAATTGGTCTATGTAAATCCTCCTTCAGTTTAGGCAATTCATATGTCTCTAGAAACCTGTTGATGTCTTCGAGGTTTTCTGTTTTGTTGGAGTATAGATTTTCAAAATAGCTTCTAGTTATGTTTTGTATTTCAATCCTGTCTGTTGTGATATTTCCTTGTTCATTCCGAATTTTAGTGATTTGGGTTTTCTCTCGTCTTCTCTTTGTTAGTGTGGCAACAGGTTTATCAATTTTGTTTATTTTTTAGAAGAACCAACTATTTATTTTGTCAATTTCTTGTATTGTTTCTTTGTTTCAATTTCATTGATTTCAGCTCTGAGTTTAACTATTTCCTGTCTTCTACTACTTTTGGTGCTGGTCTGTTCTTTTTCTAGGGCTTTGAGCTGTAGTGTTAGGTCGTTTATTTGTTGAGTTTACTTCTTTTATTAAATGCGCTCCATGAAATAAATTTCCCTCTAAGTACTGCTTAGACAGTAGTATTTCATAGTGTCCCAGAGATTTTGATATGATACTTCTTTGTTCTCCTTTACCTCTAAGAATTTTTTAATTTCCTTCCTAATATCTTCTGTTATCCATTCATCTTATAATAGCATATTGTTTAATCTCCAGATGTTGGAATAGTTTCTATGTTTTACTCTTTCGTTTATTTCTAACTTCAGTCCATTATGATCTGATAGAATACATGGTAGTGTCTCTATCTTCTTGTATTTGCTAACATTAGCTTTATGGCATAATATATGGTCTATTTTAGACAAGGATCCATGTGCTGCTGAGAAGAAAGTGTATTCGCTCTTGGTTGGATGGCATATTCTATAAATGTCCGTTAAGTCTAAATTATTGATTGTGTTATTGACATCTGTGGTTTCTTTGTTCAATTTTTGTCTGGAAGATCTGTCCAGTGGTGAGAGAGGCGTGTTAAAATCACCTAGTATTATTGTGTTATGGTCTATTTGGTTTCTGAAATTGAGAAGGATTTGTTTGACATACATGGATGAGCCACTGTTTGGGGAATATGATTGTTATGTCTTGCTGATTTATGCTTCCCTTAAGCAGTATGAAATGACCTTCTTTATCCCTTCTGACTAACTTTGGCTTGAAGTCCACATTATCGGAAATGAGGATGGATACTCCAGCTTTTTTGCTGAGTCCATGTGCATGGTATGTTTTTCCCCATCCTTTCACCTTTAGTGTGTGGGTATCTTTTTCTATGAGGTGAGTCTCTTGTAGGCAACATATTGTTGGATCTTTCTTTTTAATCCAATCTGTCATTCTATGTCTTTTGATTGATGAATTCAGGCCATTAACCTTCAAGGTTATTATTGAGATATGATTTGGTTTCCTGGTCATTTGGTTCATTTTTTAAATTTTATTTATTTATTTGTTTGACACAACTTGTTTCCTCCTTTATTTGACAATTCCTTTAGGATAATTCCTCCCTTTGCTGATTTTCTTCTTTATTTTTCATCTCTTTCTCATGGAATATTTTGCTGAGAATGTTCTGTAATGCTGGCTTTCTTTTTGTAAATTCTTTTAGCTTTTGTTTATCATGGAAGGATTTTATTTCATCGTCAAATTTGAAGGTAAGTTTTGCTGGGTAAACGATTCTTGGTTGGCATGCATTTTCTTTCAGGGCTTGAAAAATGTTGTTCCAGGCCCTTCTAGCTTTTAGGGTCTGGATTGAAAAATCTGCTGATATCCGTATTGGTTTCCCCCTGAATGTGATTTTGTTCTTTTCTCTCACAGCCTTTAAAATTCTGTCTTTATTTTGTATGTTAGGTATTTTCATTATAATGTGCCTTGGTGTGGGTCTGTTGTAATTTTGTGTATTTGGAGTCCTATAAGCCTCTTGAACTTGATTTTCCATTTCATTCTTCAGATTTGGGAAATTTTCTGATATTATTTCATTGAATAGATTGTTCATTCCTTTGGCTTGTTTCTCTAGGCCTTCCTCAATCCCAATAATTCTTAAATTTGGCCTTTTCATGATATCCCATAGTTCTTGTAGATTCTGTTCATGATTTCTTACCATCTTCTCTGTTTGTTCAACTTTGTTTTCAAGGTTAAATATTTTGTCTTCAATATCTGAGGTTCTGTCTTCCAGGTGTTCTATCCTACTGGATATGCTTTCTATGGAGTTCTTAATTTTGGTTTATTGTTTCCTTCATTTCAAGGATTTCTGTTTGGTTTTTTTTCATTATCTCTAACTCTTTATTGAAATGATCTTTTGTTTCCTGTATTTGCTCTTTTAACTGTCGATTGGTGCGACCATTCAATGCCTGCATTTGCTCTTTCATCTCATCATTCAGTGCGTGCATTTGATCTTTTATCTCATCGTGCTTCCCTGATCATTTTAATTATGTACATTCTGAACTCCTTTTCTGTCATTTCTTCTGTGTCATTGGGTTTTATTGATGTAACATCTAGATTTGTTTGCAGCATTTTCTTTCCTTGTTTTCTCATATTGTTCAGGTATCAGTGGACACTGAGATATTGTAGGTTTCCTCTATTGACTTACAATGTCCCTGAAGATTTCTATATATATCCCCTCTTAACCTTCAGTAGGCTGAAGTCTTGGAGGAAGTTGATAATGCGGTGCTCCACAAGGAAGCTGCCTCTCTAGGAGTGGTGGCCTTCAGGTGGTGTATATTCCCTGCTAGTGGGCAGAGGTGCCTCCACTTGTTGACCAATGGTCATCCAAAGGGGAACTAGGCTGCAGGCTGAGGCAAGGCCTGTTTGGGCCTGTGTCTCTGGTTTTACCGTCCTAGTGGGAAACCTCACCCGGCAGGGAAGACTCACCCGGTGGGGAGGTCTCGTTGGTCAGTTCCCTCCTAGAGGTTCCCCTCAATTTACAGCTACCACCGGGCTGGGCTGCCTTCCTCTCCAAAGTTCCCAGGGGCCCGGCCCTACCTCCTGGGCCTGGGAGCCTCACCTTTCGCAGATGAATCTCCTTAGGCTGCCCCTCCTCAGAGAATCTGCCCACAGTCCTGGAACCTTCGCTGCGCCCCTAAGTGTGTCTCTGTGGGGCTCTTCCACCAAGAAGCCTCCTAGATACTGGGACCCTGCTCTGCACCTAATCGCCTGGCTATGCGGCCCCTCCTCTGAGCAGCCACCTGGGGCCCCGTACAATCGCTCTGAGTCCCAGAGACCCACCACACGCCTCTTCCTCCAGACAGCCGCCCAGTATTCTGATGCGGTCACTAGGAGTCCAAGCAACTCACTGCGTGCCTCCTCCCACCAACCACCCGTAGCCTTGGGCAATCAATCACTCCAAGTCGAAATGACCCTCTCTGTTCCTCCTCCTCCTCCTGGTAACCCCCCGGGTGTTCAGGAGCGGTCGCTCTAAGTGGCTCTGAATCCACGTGACCCGCTGCACTCGTCCTCTGCGCAACTGCCCGGAGCACTGGTGTGGCCACTCGAGACCAAGTGACCCACCGCGCTTCTCCTCCAGGCATTCCCCCTGTGTTCAGGAGCGGTTGCTTTAAGTCCAAACAACTCACCAATTGCCTTCTGCTCTGAGCAACCGCCTGGAGCTCTAATGCAGTCACTATGAGTCCAAACGACCCGCCGTGCTCCTCCTCCTCCTCCTCCTACTCCTCTGGGCAGACCCTGGTGTTCAGAAGTGGTCTGAGTCCAAACAGCTCGCCGGGCCTCTTCTCCTCTGGAAACTGCCTGTAGCTCTGGTATAGTCACTCCGAATCCAAGCGGCCGCGCTCCTCCTCCTCTTTGTCCTCAGGGCAGGCCCCAGGGTTCAGGAGCAGTCGCTCTGAGTCCAAACAGCTCGCGACGCGGCTTCTCCTCTGGCAACCGCTTGTAGCTCTGGTGTAGTCACTCTGAATCCAAGAGGCCACGCTCCTCCTCCTCCTCCTCCTCAGGGCCGGCCCCCGTGTTCTGAGTTCACACAGCTCTCCTCGCCGCTCCTCCCCTGGGCAGCCACCAGAGCCCCAGTGGTTGCTCCGAGTCCCAGCGCTGTGCTGAGCAGCCTCCTTTGCGACCCTCCCAGTTGTCCGAGTTCACTGCTGCAGCGGGGGGAGGGGCGTCTCGCTGGCAGCTCTACTTCACAAAGTTCCCTGCGTTCCGGGACTACCACCCCATCCAGGACACCTCTCCAATGAGAGATACTCACCCGGCTGCTTTGAGTTGGTCCCAAGTGTCTCAATATCTCCTCTTTTGAATCCTGAGTCCTGGAGCAACATGAAATGCATCCACCCTCTAGGCCACCATCTTGAAACCTCTAGGAGAGTTTACTTCGTGTATACAATTTAACATTGACTCACTGAAATAATTTAAATGATGACTTTTTTAAAATGAGTATTCCAGTTTAATAAAATAAATAGGTATTCAATAATGAATGATTAAAATTGAAAAGGCCTATAAATTTGCATAAAAATATCAACAACATTCAATATCTATGAGGAGATTCTTATAGATCAATTTTGACTTTTAAAAAATTTAAAAATTTTTAAATTTTAAATACTAATGGGAGGAAAAATACAAATATCTGTAAAAATAATTTGACTGAAATATTCACGTTTCAATATGAAAAGCATAAAATTTGAGAATAATTTCCACAGCATAATTTTTCTTGAGTTTAGTTGCTGTTGACATTCTTACATTAATGTGAAATCTCATGAACCTTTGAACAAAGTTACATGGAGAGAAAAATTATTAAAAACAAGTTTCAACTTGATTTAACTAAAATAAGAAATTTGAAGAAAAATACTAGTGATTTTTGAAATATTGAACCTTTTATGAAATACTGAAGAAATCCTCAGGAAATGCTACTGAACCAGCTATAAATTTGATTTGACTGAGTAATAAGCTACATAAATATATCAAGAATAATTAATGCCACTTTAAGTGTTTAATTGGTAATCAATGAATTTTATTGTGCTTATTATACCTGAATATGTTATTTAATATTTTAAAGCTATGATACTACATTTTGAAAATACTTTTGTAGATATATTTTATAAGTATACCATAAGTCATGTAATATAAATTTGTTGGTCAGTAATTTATTTAAAATTTTGTGTAAACTTAATTATTTTTAATGCCCCTTACATTGTCAAAGCTATCACTTTTTGGAAATACTTTAGGTAATCAACAGTTTTAAATTTGTAATCACAGCAACTTGGAAGCCAGCCCTGTTTCAGCAATGGTAAAAATTCATTTACTTCTAGTTTTCTCATATTCTCCAGATTACAAACTCCAAAGGAGAGATGAATTAACAAGGGGCCAGTACTTGTTCTCTTTCCATCTGCTCTTGGATGAGTCATCCAGATTCATTCTTATACTTCTTTTGATTTTGACAATCTTAGATCCTCAATATTTTGTTAGTTTTTCAATACTTTTTAAAAAATGTACTTTATTTTAAGTTTAGAAATGCATTTTAAAAATTTTATTTAGTCAAATGTTTGTTTTCTCTTTCTAGAATAAAAATAGCTTATTTTGATCTCTAATTAGAGAGGCTATAGTTTGATCTATTTTTAAATAAGCACTTTGATTGGTCAACAGAAGGAAACTCAGAGAGAATCTACATATAGGAGCTACCAGAAAAGTGCAAAGAAATATTAAAGTATTTGAAGAATTTACTTAAATAGAAAAATATGAATAATTAAATGGGAAATTTAGCAGAACAATGATAAATAAAAGCTATGTATACATGAAACTTGATGAGGTTGCATATAAATTATTCAAAATGAAACCAAAATAGAAAAATATATCAAAAAATGTCTCTAGAGCCTTTCTGGAGGTGACCACCTCCCCATAAGAACATGCCTCTGGCAAAAGATCGCCTTCATCCCTCTCCAGACGAGGAGAAGAGGAAACACATGAAGAAGCACCTGGTTCGGAGCCCAAATTCCTATTTCATGGATGTGCAATGCCCAGGATGCTATAAAATCAGGACAGTTTTTAGCCATGCACAAACAGAAGTTTTGTGTGTTGACCATTCAAACTGCCCTTTGCCAGCTTATGGGAGGAAAAACAACACTTACAGAAGGATGTTTCTTCAGGAGGAAGCATCACTAAAAGCAGCCTGAATCAAGATGAGTGGGTAAACATCCCAGTAAATGCATTTTGGATATATCCTGTTTATCATCTTGTTTAACTGCCCTCAAGTATTCGGGAGAATCCAGAACAGTGGAATACTAGAGTCATTTGGGGCAAGTAAGTGGCCAAGTACTAAAAAAAGTCTATTTGGGACATTTTATCTACCTAGGCTCATTGGGTAAATCTTCAGAACTTGATTTAAGAACTGGAATATTAGATAAATGAGAGTTGTTACTTTTATGTTTTCTTAGTATTAAGAACTGATTGTTAATCTATACAACACAATCAACAAACCAACTTTATAAAATATAACTTAACATTTATGTTTTAAAATGTGTCTCTAGAAACATATTTAACATATGTTTAATTGTAGTCCCAGACATAAAGAAGTAAGCCATGATGGAAGAAATCCATAAAGAAATAATGCCAAGAGATTTCCACATTTGTTGAAAGAAAAAAAAAAAAATTTCTCACAGAACCAAAATCTTAGAAAAATTAGGGGAAATAGGTATAAAGAAAACCCAAATTAGGCCTTTTTGAGTCAAATTCATAAAACCAAAGAAAAAGAGAAAATCTGAAAGCTATCAGAGAAAAGGACACATTACCTAAAGAGAAACAATGATAAATATGATGACTACTTTTCACCATAAATGGTGGAATAGTATCTTCAAAACATTGGAAAATAAAAAGATATTGACAATCTAGAAATTAATTTGGAGTAAATCTAAAAACTAAAAATGCCTGCACAAAGCTTTTTCAAAAAAGACAAAAGCTGGGAAATTTGTCCTGAAAAGGCCTGTACCACTGTAGTACATAAGGTAAAAGAGAAATCATACCAGATGGAAGTCTGTATCTACAGGAGGGAATAAAGAATGTCAAACAAGATAAATATATGAGAAAATCTAAAAAGAACTTAAATTTATCATTATATTTTCTATGTGTGTGTATATGTGTGTATGCAATGTGAGTCATATGTATATATATGATATATGCCATAATGTGGATATGCTTTCAAAATATTTTGCTAGGGGAAAGGAGCCAGATACAAATGGTCACATCTTTTTTTCTCCATTTTCATGAATTATTCAAAATAGACAAAACATGGATTGTTTGTTGCCAGGAACTAAAGGGAGAGGGAGAATGGGGAGAAACTGCTTAATGGGTAAGGGATTATACTTTGGAATTAAATAAATATTTTGGAACCAGATGGAGATGCTGATTGCACAACATTTTTAATGTCACTGGACTGTACATTTAAAATCATTAGAATGAAAATATGTGTTGTATGCATGCACATATACACTTGCTCTCAGTTTGCAAACACTTTAAAGAAAAATAGCTGAATGCAAGAGGATGGGAAAATTTAAAACACAAAACATTAACAAAAACATCCATTCAGATTAGAGAAAAAGGCATTTTGTATTAATCAAAGGGCAAAAGTATCAAGGACATGATACATGTCCGTGATATGTACATGAAATGCATGTGTACATGAAAGAAGGATCTTTACAACATGAAACAAAAATAGAACTAATTTGCAAAATTGACAAATAGACAAAATATTTAGATATTTTATTACCTCTATCTTAGAAATTAATAGATAAATATTTTGAAAATAAGGATATATCAAATTTGGATACTACAATAATGCCAAACAATGTAATAGACAATGCCAGAATATACATTCTTTTCCAGTACACACAGATGAGCCAATATTTCCAAAATCTAGATTGTAAAACTATTATGAATTAGTTCTGAAGAACTGGGAAAATGCAGAATTTGTTTTTGTATTATGATACAGAAATCAATAAAAATAAGAAATTTTATAATGAAAAATTAAAAATTGTGATATTTATGCTCCCAATTCTTAATAATACACCAAAGAAATATAATAAAAAGAGAAAATATTTTTCCTTGAATAGAAATAAAAACATAACATGTAGATGCTCAGTGTTTGTGTACATATATTTAAGTATGTATATGTAACACATTTTTTCATTGTAATTATTTTAAGTGTACAATCCCATGACAGACTTACAATGCTGGAGAATCACCACCTCTACCTAGTTCCATAATATTTACATAATTCTAAAGTAAAATTTAAGATATGTAGAGAAAGCCGATTGTGGAAGGAAAGGAGAGGGAAAGCAGTAGAACTGGGGATAGAAATGGGGCAAATAATTTTATGTGCACATATGAATATATCAAAATGAATACCAACACCATTTATAATTATAATGCACTAATGAAAATATCAATATGTATAGAGATTTATTAAGAAATATACAGGTGAATAATAAACACATAAAGTAGATGACTATATGGGACTAATTAAGTATATTAAAATGTTTATGTCAACAATTCTGAAAAAAATTAATTTTACACATTTTGAAAAGTACAACCTTATAAAAAGTTGTAGGACATTGATATAGCTTCCTACCTACTAAAGCACTTGACATTAAAAGAAAATTGTAGAAAGATAACTCTGGTCACACATAGTTTTATCAGTAGTTGCTATTAAAAAAGACTTTCAGAAAATGAAGGATTTAGGAACATGTCAAAACTTGTTTTATGAGTCCTGTGTAAAGAAAACAATAACAAAATACGATAGGTATTCCAAAGAAATTATAAAAATAATATCCCTCATGAATATAGAAGCCAACATTCTGTAAAATATTAGTAAACAATTAACAATTTATAAAATATATGATGCATTCTGCCAAAGTGAACTTTATTTAAAATATACAAGTATTTATTTTTCATTGAAAAAATCAAACAATCTAATTCACCAAATTAACAAGGCGTGTTATGTAGAATAATAATTTAAAATAATTCAGCACATTTTTATGATCAAAACTATTAGAAAGCAAGGAATAAAATCATCTTCTTCAATCTGATTTGGGGACATTTAAGTGAAGCTGAATGCCAAAATCATCATCATACCTACTAAAAAGCCAAATACTTTCCCAGTAAGATGTCAAACAAAATAAGCTTTTCCAATCTCACTACTTCTAGCTAACATTATATTGTGTATAAAACACAGTGTTAAAATAAAAGGTAAATGGCATAAAATGTATTTTTGAAGATTGATAAATTAATGTTATCAATAAAAAGCATTTTATTTCTATAAGTAGCAACAAACATTTAGAAAAATAAATTTAAAAATAAATATAAAAGAGCATCAATAATGATCAAATCCTTGGAAAAACCTAACAGCAGGTGAGCAGAGTCTAATGTGAAAACCACAGGGCACTGCTCCAAAGAATTAAAACAGAAGAAAATGCAAACCAAAATAAATGGGAAAATGTACCATATGATTAACAAAATATCTAGTATTGTTAATGTGAAGCTGAAAGTTCAATACAATAGCAATACCAATATCTCAACAGCTTTTTTTGAAGAAATTAAATTGTTGATCTAATATTAATTTCATTCTAGAATTTGTATCAAAGTATATCAAGGTTTTATTAGATCTAGAAAAATGTGAAAAAGATGATTTACAATATTTAATTCTAATACTGATTGTATGTCGCTGGCTCTTTGCAGTTCCAAAATCCGTGGATATTTGTCACCGCCTGCAGCAACAACTTGCAAGGGTCTTATGGGTGGTGGAGTGGGAACTGAGGCACTTCTATCTTTCTCTTTAGTGCACTGCCTTCTTGCTTGTTTATAGAGGATAGAGGAAATGAGGTTTACTTGCTTTGAGAGGAGAGAGAGAGAGAGACTTTGCTTAAGAGAGACTTTGAGAGAAGGACAGACTTTGCTTAGAGGAAGAGAGACTTGCTACGCCTTGCTTAAGGTCTACCGCTCACTGGTGCGTCGTGCATCCTGTGAACTAAGGGTGTGTCTACCTAAGGTGCCCTAGTGATGCGTTTCAGTTCTCTGTTCTACTATCTGCCTTCCGCTGCTTCCCCTACTCGCTGCTGCCGAGTGTCTAGCTGCTTCCGTGTGTCTTCTTCTCTGGCTGCTGCCGCGTGTGTCTTCTTCTACTGCTTTTCTGCTAATGGCTGCTGTATCTCTGTCTGGCTCCACCTACACTTATATCACCTCCAGGAGGCGGAGAGCAGGGCCACGCCTCTTACGCAAAGATTAGGCGAGACGCTCGGAGCAGGCAATTAGTGCTCGAGAACACATGCGCATACATTGTGTGTGTGGAGGAGAAAAATCACCTGAGTGTGCTTATGTCAATCACCCTCCTCGCTGCCAATGTGATCAGGCGCCATCCAGGTGCCGCCAACGTGGCACAGCCCCCAACAGTTCTAAATCCACCTTATCAAAACTGCTTCATATGAGTGTGAGGATAAATTGATAACTGGACAAGACCAGAACTGAGAGATCACAAACTATGTATATGACTGCCGTTTTCAGCAAAATAAACAACTCAAGTAAATAGAGAGAAACAAATTATAAAGCAACAGGTATTTACATGGAAAAATGTAGCTCAATACCCTGTATTCCACATCCAACAGTTCATTGCAAATGAATCCTAAAATACGGTAATTTTAGGTTTCAATTCAAATGCATCATTTCTCTACACATATAGTTGAATGTTTTTGTATTTTTTAAGGAAATGGTCAATAAGTGCATGGAATGTTTCTCAAAAACTTGTCGGGTATCAAAGAAATATTAATCAAATCTCAGTGAGGTATTTTACTGCCATCAGAGTGACTCATAAAATATGGAGGGAGCAAAAATTAACATAATTCCCCAATAAAAATATATCACAAAATAAATCAAGAAGAATCCTTGTACTCATTTTACTTAGGATACTGTAATAAAAATATGGGACACATTAGGGAAAATTCACTTTAGTAATTGGGCATTGTTTGTCATTTTTACAATCGCTCAGTGCTGGGGACTCAAACCCGCGCCTCCAGCATGCGAGGCGGGCACACTACAAGTTGGGCTATATGGCCTGCAGTAATTGGGCATTGTTATGAGTTAGATACGAGGCGTGCCCCAACCACTCAGTATTAATGAGAGAATGTTCAGGAGTGACATTATTAGATTATGACATCTGTAACATAAAGAGTGATTTAATGGATCAATACTTTTAATGGACTAACTGGTGGTAACTGTAGCTGGAGGAAGTTAGGGTACTGGGGGGATGTGCTTTGGAGATTATATATATTTTGATCCTGACTCCCCCTTGCTTTCTCTCTGCTTTCTGGTTAACATGAGTTGAGCAGCTTTCCTTTGCTGTATCCTTCTGCCATTATGCTCCATCTCACCTGGGGCCTAGAATGATAGAGTCAGGCAAACATGGACTTAACCTCTGAAATGTTGAGGTTCAAATAAACTTTTCTTCCCCTAAGTTGTTTTTGTCAGGCATTTTGGTCATAGTCATGAAAAGATGACTAACACAGGTGCATAGAAGGTAAAAGAGAAAATGTGGGGAAAATGTCTAATGTATCAGTCTATTATATAAAACTTATAATTTAGAATATATTAAAATTAGTTTGTTGATTTTCGAACAATGATGAGAATTTTCAATTAAAAAACCCAAAGAAGGGAACTAAATAGATTCTCTACCAATTCTTCAATATTTTGCATAAGAATAAGAAAGAAGAATAATTATGTGCCACTGATATTTTAAGTATTGTTCTTCATATCTTAGAACAAAGGATGGCAAATAATTCAATAAACAAAGAATTGTCATTTGAAAATTGTCTTTTAAATAAAATATGTAAATAATTAGTTTCAAATGTGTCACATATTTATGCCTCAGGATGGTATATTTATAGATTAATGGCATATTTATATTTGAGGTTATTGGTAAGAAAAGGGTTGACCAGAGTGAATACTGAGCAAATAGAGAAATAATGAGGAAGAAATATTTACCAGATTTCTGGATTCCTACGATGCTGATTTTTAAAAAATATATGTATCTCATTTATTATTTTTTCATTGTTATGCAATATTCCAGCCTAGTTTCAACTTATTTTCTTTTATTAATAATTACATGAATATTCATAAACCAGTCTTCTTGCTTACATGTGCCAGTTTTCTCTAGGGTATGGTCGTAGTTCTAAAATTGCTGGGAAAAGGATATGTATATGTTCTAAGCCATTAGATTTTGTCAGAGAATTCTCTCAAGCATTAGGAACAAAGTAAAATCACATCAGCAACATGTGGTCCAAATGTTCCACACTGTAGACAAAATTATTCTGGATAAATGTTAATTTGGTACTTTCCAATATAAGGGTGGTGAAATAGTTATTATTGTTATTTTAATTCATTTACATAGTTAGTGAATTTAAACATCTTTCCACACAGTAATTAGAGTTAATAAATTTGATTAAATGTTCTTCATTTTAATGAATATTTTGGCTTATTATTTATCTTACTGATGTTCTTCAGATATCCTCAATTCTAACTCTTTATCAGTTTATGAGTTTCATAAACTGATAAAAATAATAAAAAATTAGAAATCTAGTTTCTAATTTGTCTTTTAACTTTTAAATGCTATTTTTTTGTTAAAAGCAATGTCCTTTTGCCAATTTTCTTACTAGACTGTTGATTTTTTTATGTATACCAGGAGAAAATGATTATAAATTTTTTTCTGATCCAGAGGATAAGAAATACACAATTTACAAGTAATAAAATACGTAATAGACAGTATGGAGGTTCCTAAAATATTAAAAATTAAACTGCCAAAAAATCTATTAGTTGAACTTTTCATATAAATACAAAACAATTCTAGTCACCTTTTGGGAAAGGTATCTGAACTCCAAAGTACATTGCAATATTATTCATAATTGCTAAGATATGGAAAAACTAAATACTTTTTGTCAGAAAAATGGAAAAGAAAATGCACTTTCTACAAGTATGGGCATATTATTCATATTCTTAAGTCCACAATATATTATTATCTGTAGGCACTATATTGTACAGCAGTACTGTGCAACCTGCTTAATTGTTCTTACCAAACTCACAGGCACCCCTGCCACACACATGCACACTCACATGTGCAGACCCACGAAGTAAATGAGTAGTATGAAGAAACTTGGAAATGAAGGGTATGCTCATTACTTCAACTGTATGGATGATTCCTAGGATGTATGCATATGTCTAAACTCATTATCATTATTGTGATGCAAATACAATAAATCCACTCTCAGCAATTTTCAGGATTCATTAAGAAAATTGTCCTTTTTCTGTGGGGGACAGTCCTAGACATTGAACCCAGGGGTACTACACCACTCATATACAGCCCTAGTTCTTCTTACTTTTTATTTTGAAACAAGGTGCTAGTACCAGAGACTGGCCTTGAACTCACAGTGCACTGGCTTTCACCTCCGGAATGACTGAAAGTACAGGCTAAAACTCCATGCCGGGCAGCATAATAGTCCTTTATCAGATACTTCTTTTAGAAATATTTTCCTCCCTGTTCAGTCTTTGACCTCTCTTTTTATTCCCTTGATAATGACATTGACAATCACAGAGAATAATTTTTTAGTATTAATGAATTCCAATTTATCAATTGTTCTTTTCTGTATCATGCCTTTGGTGTTGTATCTAAAATGTCATCGCCAAACTCAAGTTCATCTAGATTTTCTTCTATATCATCTTCCAGGAGTTCATATTTATTTTGCCTTTTGTGTTTAGATATATGATCCATTACGTATCAGTTTTGGAAGGGTTTAAGACCTTTATCTAGATTCACTATTTTGCATTTGGATATACATTTGTTCCACCACTATTTATTGAAAGAATGTTTTCTTCAATTTTTTTCAATATTTTTTTCTTTTGTCAAAGATCATTTAAGTATGTTGATGTTGGTGAATTTCTGAGCTTACTATTAGTTTATTTATTTATTTATTTATTTATTTATTTATTTATTCCTTTGTTTATACCGCAGTAGTCTCAAGAACGCTAAATTTATCATAAGCCCTTGTGGTAAGCAGGCTTTTTCATTGGGATTTTATTGAACCAATTTGGGAGGAACCAACATCTTGAAATATTCTGTCCTTCTATCCATGAACAGGAATTTCTCTCCATTAATTTTCTTCTTTCATTCATTTCATTGATTTAATTTTCATAGAAGTACATATTTTGTTAGGCTTATGACTCAGTGTTTCATTTTTTGAATACTAGTGTAAATGGTATCATGTTTTGAATTCTAAGTTCCATTTGTTCATTGTGGATATATTGGAAACCACTTGACTTTTGTATATTAACTTCATATTCCACAACCTTGACATAATCACATATTAATTCTATTTTTATAGAAACTTGAATTTTCTACATAGATTATTAATTATATCATCTTAAACAAAACAGTTTTATTTGTTTGTTTCCAATCTGTATGCCTTCATTTTATTACCTAAGAATTTGAATATAATTTTGAAAATCAGTGGTGAGAGTGGGACATTCTTATTTGGTTTGTGGTCTTAGTGAAAAGTTATGATTTTTTTTTCAAAAGTAAGTATGATATTAACTATAGACTTCTTGTAGATAATTATTATCAAATTATAGGATTTCCTCTCTACTCTAAATTTACATGAATGATTATGGAATTTTGTCAAATTATTTTGTGCAGCTATAGATATTTTTATGTAATTTTTCTTTTTTACTATGTTGACAAATCAGTTTTACATATTTGGAATAAGTCCCACTTGGTTGTGGTTCTTGTATATTTTTATTTTAAATAGACAAATTAGAATTGTATATATTTATGGAATAAAAATCATATAATGTTTAAATATCTGGATTTGATTTGCTAATACTTTGGTGAGGCTTTTTGCAACTATGTTCATGAAAGATATTGATCTTCAGGGTTTTTTTTTTTTCCCCTGTTGGGCTTTGGTAGGATTTTTCTTTCTTCTGAATCTCCTTTTTGCATACTTGTTTCTAATGTATAGAATTACAATTTATTATTATTTGATAAAGTGCAACTCTCCTGCATTCATTTATTAGTTTTGGTAACTTCCTTAATACAGCCCTTAGAGTTTTCTACATATAAGCGCATTCCAGCTACTAAAAGAGATAATTTAAATTTATTTCCAATTTGAATATCTTTGGGTTCTTTTTCTTGCCCAAGTGCTACCTAAATTCTAGTACTATGTTGAATAGAAGTACCAAAAGTGAGCATTCTTATCTTGTTTCTGATCTGAGAGGCAAAGTATGAAGTTTTCTGTTTTATTGTGTACTTTGGGTTTATCATATCTGATCTTCATTATTTTGAGGTAAATTACTTCTATAGCTTGTTAAGGATTTTTTCATGTTATGATGTAGAACTTAGTCAAATGATTTTTCTGTATCTTTTGAGATGATCACTTTTCATCCTTTAGTCTTTTAAAGTGACATATTATATTAATTGATTGGCACATATTCAACCATCCTTGTATCCAAGGTAAATCCCATTTGGTCATGGAATTTGATATTTTCAGTGTGTAGTTGAATTAGATTTGCTAGAATTTTGTTGAGAATTTTCACATCATATATATCTATATCTCTATATATCTATATATATATATGTACATATATATGTGTATATTTTAGTGTCTTTATCTGACTTTGCATGCAGATAATAGCAGTCTCATAAATTACTTTTTAAAATTAAATATAAAAATGCACATATTTGCTCTCTATAAGATGACAGAAGCTCATAATAAAAATTGCTACACAAAGTTCTATGTTGTTGTTGCTATTTCTTGTGGAGCAGCAGTGGTAGTTATAGTACAATTAATAAAAATAATGCCACAAAGAATTATGGTTAAATTAAACAGGTTAAGTAAGTAAAATGAACAGCATTACAACACCCCTTCTCGTTCTAGTGGGACGAACCAGGCTGAACATGATAAAAATGCAGGCACTCAGAACACACAAAGATAAAGGGTCACTTTTGCTTGTTACTGAAAAGAGAATTTTTCTATGAATGTTAGCTATTAGATGTAATAAGTATGTGACAGCCGTGACTTTTCTTTTTCCTGCTTTATCTTACATTCTTTCTTTTCCCTGTGCCCAAAATTCATTTTATTCTTTTCAATTCTTAAATTTCAGTGACATTTTGTTTCTTATATTTTAAAGACTGTTTCCTCTTGGTCCACATTCTTACACTTCATTTTGTGTTCTCACTTGCTTTATCACCCACTTTATCTAAGAACCTTAGCAGTTCACTTATGAAGTATTGGTTTCAACTATGCACAAGCATATTGGAGAATAACATATTAAATATCATGCAAAAATTTATGAAAACTGATCAAGATTTGGCAGAGTTGGAGATTTTGCATCTACAAATCCCACACTTTTATAAACATATTCATAGTAAAAATTGGTGAAGTTGATCATTTTCCCCCAGTTACCATAAAAGCAATGTTACTGATAATATTTTGAAGCTAATAGAGTATGAATTCCATTTAATTAACACAGATTTACTTTGACTCTTTCTATTTTCCTCTTTCTTTCTTTCTTTTTTTTTTTTTTTTTTTTTTTTTTTTTTTGTATCAAGAATTGAACTCTGGCACTTGATCACTGAACCACATCCCAGCCCTATTTTGTATTTTATTAGGGTCTCACTGAGTTGCTTAGTGCCTCACTTTTGCTGAGGGGGGCTTTGAACTTGCAATTCTCCTGCCTCAGCCTCCCCAGCTGCTGGGATTACAGGTTTGCCACTGCGCCAGGTTTTACTATGACTCTGCTCTCTTATTATGTAGGGGTTTGATTTAGGACTGCTTTCTTAATTTCTCAGAGCTTGAAATATAATAGCTGTAGAACTGGGAATATGATATTCCTCTATTTGCCTCATAAGATTGTTTCTGTAAGGAGAACTTATGCATGAGAAAGCACTTTGCAATCTACAAAACCAATGCACAAAGTAAGCTAAAATGAAATGGAATTTACTAAGTTCTTTGTTGCTCTATATCTATGCTTTCCAGATTTGTAAGGAATAATACATGACTCTAATAGCAGTATATCTTGTTGAACTTATGATTTTTAGGCTACACAGCTCTCAGTTCAATAAAAGATGGAATTTTGAATTGAAGAATGTATTCTGAACATTTTGCTGGTTATTTGTCTAATAGGAAGTGTCCAATGACTGTACTTGACTTTTTTTCTTTTGAGAATCTTTCTCTTTGATAACATATTCAAATCTACCTTAGATATGTTGAAATCCGATTTTTATGTATACATAAAATTTATGCTTTATCATCTTAATATTCAAATCAGTTATATGAATAGGTGTATTAACACATGGGTGTGCTATAAAGAATGCATTGCATGTATATAGTTCTCTTGTTTTGCAAAGGAGTAGTAATGAGTTTTTTTATTGAAATCTTTTTTTATTTTTACAGATTGCATTTTGATTCATTGTATACAAATGGGGTACAACTTTTCATTTGTATGATTGTACAGAATGTAGATTCACACCATTCATGTAATCATACATATAAAAACATGCATTTTTTACAAAATTTCTACATATTTGCAGTATTCTTAGTCTGTGATGATATTTGATTTATTCATACAATACAGTCGTGAACTTTCATACTCAAAGCACCCTGTATTATAAGCAATTGAAATAAATGAATACTTAAGAATTATCCATAAAGGCTATATGATTGTATTGGGTAGTTACTCAAAATTATAGTTATTTCCATGTGAGCCGTAGATTTTACATGCAAGTGAGGGAGACTTGTCCTTTGGAAGGACACACAGTTGTAATCTTCATTTGCTCCTTCTCAGCAGTTCTGATCATTATCCTTCGCTGTGACTTACAGTCTCCTCAGAACATACAATATAGTAATGGCCACCTCATCTGGGAGAATGATGTGCTGCAATTCTAGGCAGTCACGTGGCTTGAAGGATAGGCAATCTCAAGGTACTCTTTCTTTTCTTCCTTTTCTTTAATTTTTAGGTAACTTACTGTTTTATTTTTGCCTTAATATGTATATTTTCTTATTAATTCCTACACATAACACAGTTTGATCAGATTTGATCCCCATTACTTCCCTTTACCCTTCTGTCTCCCTCCCACTTATCCTCCCCTATCCCAATGGTTTCTCTTCTTCTTTCATGACATTCTTTTTTCCCCAATTCACCTTCCACATATGAGAGAAAACAGTATATACTTAATTAAAACTTATAAATGGTTAAATCTAATAGTTTGTCTCAATTATTTTTGTAAATAAAATTTTTCTAAATCCAGATGCCCCTGGGGAAGTTCTTATCCCATTTTCATACTATTAATACCACTAATAAGTAGTGGAATTAATAGCTGTATTATTATGAGGATTTTCAATAGAATAAATACAGGTTCCAATCGAGAGTAGTTTCCTTCATATCCACTATGTGTAGAATGACTTTTTTCCAAACATTTCAAAGTCACACACTTAATTACCTCATTTATTTCCTAAATTTATTTCTAAAAATGTTATGATTAAGAATAAAAATAAAAAAGTGTCTTTATAGTAACTGAATGAAATGTATTATTCTAATGTGCTGATGGCTGCAGCCAAGTGTTTAACTTTCTTTAATAGGAATAAGAAGAATGAATACAGTATATTTCCCTTTAATTTGTTAGTGCTGAGTTTTACATTGCTACATAATTATATATTTGGATTTTGCACACTATATGAAAAGTAATCATTGGATAAAAACTGTCACATCACTATAAATCTCTGAAAGATTAAAAATATCATTTAACTATTTCAACATGGGTAATTATCTTTATGGAGCTACTGCTCCTGCCAATTTCATATTGACATATATGTCTCATGTTATATAAAACTAGTAAAAACATTTACTTACATGTCTTTTAATGATATTTGATTGCTCAGTTCATGAAGGATCAAACTCTTTAGAGTACCGACCAAGAACACACTTGATTTTGTCTGAAAAGGAGTTTTTGAACTAGTTTTTCCTATATGCATTCAATAAAAAATAGATTAAGCATTTGAACTTTCAGAGGTTTTTATATAGAATTGAAATAAGATCCTGTCCCCTCCCAGATTCTTTTGTGGTCAATAGAATCTCCCTTGCTAATATATCTAGATATTGGTTGATATCTGCCAGGAGAGCAGTTAAACTCTTAGAGCAGCTTCTCACTGGGGCTATGATTTTAAAGTTACTGTGTAATGGAGTGTATTACCATTTACCATATGATGAGATAGCCTGCCTGTCAGCCAGGGAGCTGTTTAAAGTTATATATAGGTCAAATGAGCCAAAAAGAGCAAAGGAAGATCAAGAATATTGAGCATCTCAAAAATGAAACGATCAAAACATTTCAGGAGCCAACTGATTTCTTCCAACGTTTTTCTTAAAACTATTGATGAAATTGATTGTGAATTGTTGAATGCATTAAGAGAAATGTATTTGAAGGGCATTCATTTCTCCCCATGAATCAGCCATATGGTGTATATATCCTATTTCTATGATTTGTTTTATGTGTAACTATTTCTCCTTACTGTAAAAGGTGTCCTAACATTTCCAATTTCCACTTTTGGGACCAAATTATGTTTTTATCTCATTAAAAATCAGTAAATGCTTTTTTTTCCCTGAGTTTTCTTCTTAGTTAAAATACCATTCATTTATCATTCACTATTTAATGATGCTAAATAGATTATGTTAAATGATAAAAAGAAATACTCTGTGTCTTTCCAAAGGCATCTTTAATATTAGGAACACTATACTGACTTGCAAACGTGATAATGTTTAATATGTAAGTGTTTGAAGAATTTACTTTATATATATATGTATATATTATTTTTATTATTTTGTAGAGAGGTAACTGGGACTTTTAGGATATTATATGGAACATAATAATTTATATTTGAAATTTCATTAATTCTAGACCAGATAACCATTGATAATACAGATACTATAAGAATATCTGTATTTAGAGATTTTAATTTACCTTGTTTTAATCCATAATCAATGTGATTTTCATATATGGTTATATGTCTTACTTTAATGTTAATCATTCTATTCAAATAACTTGTAACTGAATTTTTATGAAACAAACTAATAAACACTGAAAATTTAAGAAAATAATTAAAAGTATCCAAATAAGAGAGAAATAGAATATATAACAAGTGTTAGGCAAAATCTGCTGCTCCAAAACCCTTTTCCATTGAAGAGTGACAAACACTGCAATAAAGGAATACCAAGTTTATATTGAGAATTCAGATCAGCTTTAAACAAACTGTTTACTCTTCTACCTTCAATTTTTGCTACTTTCTGAATGTATTTCAAAAGTAGTTACAAATTTTTAATAAACAAATAATATAAGCTGCAAGAAATTGCATTGTAGTCATGAAACTCAAGTTCTCACTGTATCTAGAAAGATCACATTCCTACTGAACAATTCTCTGTTACACTTTTTTTTTTTTTTTTGCAGTGCTGGGAATTGAACTCAGGGTCTTACTCTTGTGAGGCAAGCACTCTGCCAACCGAGCAATATCCCCAGGTGTCTGTTACATATTCTTTATAATCATGTCATGCATAAGCATTGGTCCTTCACAAAAAAAAAAAAAAGAACTGTTCTAATTTCAACTCTGATATATTAGCCTAATTAGAAACTGAGTCTATAGAATTGTAAGTAAAAGAATATTTTTTAAATAACAGTATTTTGTGGTTTTAACTGATTTATGTATTAGAGTAGCAGGACATGATTCTTCCTAAGGCCTTTTGGATATTGTTTCTGGGATAGTTAGGCACAGCCAAATTTAGAGAACACATACTGTATTACCACATCATCCACTTTTCTATCATACCCTAGAGAAATACCCATATATGGTATAAGACATAAGACATATGGAAACAGGCTTATTTTAATGTTGATTATAGCACAGGTTAGAAGCAATTTATATTATAATTATAAATTTAGGTGTTTTACTATAATGTATTATAGTATACTACATTGGTAAAGTAACAAAATGAAGTCTGAAATATTAGAATCAAAAGTATGCTTTTGCAAAAAATGTGGGACATTGGTAGAAGGGATCCCAATTAGAATAAGATATATTTTATGTTTGTATGAATAGGTCAAATTATACTCTACTGTCATGTATAATTAAAGAGAAGTTTAAAAAGATTAATAATTTACATATACATAATATTATTTGTGTACATTTGTGTGTGGGAAGCCATCCTTATCTAGCAGAATCAGAGGAAGAGGGTCATGGGACAAGAGGCCTGACTTCTAGGAACTGGCACCACGGAGAACTGCCCAGATTATAGGGGAGTATGAAGGGAGTGGTTCGCCATCTGGTTATATGATAAATTTCCCTAAATAAATGGCTCCCCTAATTCCACCCCATTCTGTTCATCACAGAAAAAGCCCCATTCCAGTCTGGGCCCTTTTACCTGTGTGGCTATAAATAAAGGAGTAGTGGACTACTCCATGTTGTTAGAGGCCAGATCTGGTATGGCCGATCCATCACGTCCCCTCTCATTACAAAAGAGTATTGGTTCTTGGTGTTTATTGATTAGATAAATTTATGGGTAATTTGATTTATAGCCAACATTGTCTTCCACAGGGGTCATGGCAGAAACCCCCACGTGTGTATGTGTATATTTACATATATTTTTATGTGTATATATAAAACTCAAGAAAATATAGGCTGACACCAAATTAATAACAAAGTTTGCATTTGGAGGTGGATCTAGAGGAACATTACTCTTTTTTCTCATGGTTTGATTTTTTTTTGTAGCTTGATTCTTATGAAATACCCATACATTAAACACATAACATAAAAAGTATAAATTAAACAAATACATCTAATATTACTATTTACCTCAACTTAAACTTGTCCTGATACACAACTTTTTGATCTGATATTTCTTAATTTTTGAAATTACAGTGTTAAAGTTTGTAGTAGTAATTGCATCAGAAAAAATATAAATAGATTATAATGTATGAAAGTCAGAGAATCTTTTAGGTCTAAAATTTTGATTTGGAAATTTTATATAAAATAGATACATAGAAAATATTAAATAGAAATTTTAGGTAATTGAGACAGAATTAAGCCAAGGCTTAGAGAACAAATAGGAAAAAAATGCAGGTTGGGTTTAGAATGCTTTACATTTACTTTTTACATGAAAATATCAACTGACCTGTTTCCTATTGACAATTGAGAGTAGTGTTGCTTATCTCAAAGCAATAGGAAGGGATTTGTAAACCATAAATCAGTGTGTGTGTGTTATATTTGTAATTAAGAAATTATATATATATGTGTGTGTGTATACAAACACATGCACACAAAACAGAAACAGGGAACTCAACCTCATTTGGAGGAAAGAAGACAATTACTTTGATAATAAATAGAAAACTGTTGATATATTGGAGACAACCTGATTATGAAGGTATTTGAAAGTAAACACTTATTGCACTTATATTATTGGTGCAAAAGTTGTGCTTAATGATTTAAAAATCATTAAATTCTTAATAATATTCATAATCATAATTTTTTGATAGGACAATGTTTTCAGAATACCTATTGTGTGTATGATAGTCCTGTATGTTTTGGGTGTATTAATTTATTTAATCATTAAATATATGAAAAAGGCACTATTTTTGCAAGTGTTATAAATTAACAAGATTAACAAATTCTATGTCTTTGAGTCACAAGGAGGTTAAATAATTTGACTAAGGAAAATAAATCTCATTAGTATTAGTTTTAGGGTATGAGCACACATTGTACATTTTAAATTATTGACTCTGATTATTCCTCATAAGGCAATAAATCTCTTTAGGATATAGATATAAACAAGGAAAACTGGGACTATGACCAAAGACTTTTGAGCAGTATCTGAGAAAATTGAATGATTTAAATTACAGAAAATCATATCAGCAAGCACTAGTTAAGATTTATGAAAACTACATACCAGAGCAAATGCGTGATTTCCCTTAATATCATCTTCCTTCCCTCACATCTTCTTGAGGAGGAGCCATGTCAGATATCACTAGGACAGTCTTCATAGTTAAAAGGTATGATAGTGAAAGACAGCTTTGTTTGGAAGAAGTTATTTTTCTTCTCTCTACCATCATTTCTCTTTTCCTCTAAGAATATCAGACTCCATCTTAGTTCGGAAATACTTCTTGGTTTTAGTAAGACAGGAAACATCCCTTAATTATACAGTCTTACAATATGCAATAAAAAGTTAATTAGCATGAGCATCTGTTTTAAATTTTCTAAGCCAGACACAGTAGCACACACTTGTAATCCCAGTGACTCAGAAGGCTGAGGCAATAGGATTTAAGTTTGAGGTCAGTCTGGGCAACTTAGTTAGACTCTGTCTCAAAACAAAAAATTAAAAGTTTTGGGGATGTAGTTTGGTGGTAGAGTACCCTGTGTTCAATTCTTAGTACTTAAAACAGAAAGTCTAAACTCATTCATATATGACAGCAACCTGCTTGGAGGTTGGATAGCAATGATAGGAAGCATACATTCTGTCATTCTATATGAAAAATAAAAGAAACGTTCTAGGTATTTGCGGTAGGGAAGGGTCACACAATTTTGGAACAGTCTGAAGAGAAAGGTTAGGACATCATTTCAAACTTAAGTCACTCCAGAATTGAAAAAGTGGGAAAGAAGTCATGGATTATCACTTCAGTTGCCAACAGCACTGAGGAAGTAGGTGGTCTTCATAGCAGGTTGATCTGAAGCTGTTTGCAATGCTCCTGTCAGCTGATGGATGATCTCATAGTCACTGGCTATGCCTGCTTCTTGTCAGAGTAAAATGGGAATGGAGATAATGCTAAACCAATCACAAATAACCCAACAGAGGTAATGAGATACTTGGGAAGGTAAGCATTGGTTGTAATTCATAGGTGAACTAGAAATATGAATTAGAGGAGTGGAGAAGGGGAGTAAATCTTACAAAGAGAGCAAATATTTAACATCCAGGTAACATTGATGAGTGTTAAAATGTGTCCAGAATTATGCTATACTATATACATAGATCTGTCCTTTATTTAACAAATACATAGCAATTCCTACATGTCAGGGACAGTTATAAAAGCTTTGCAAATATTTGTTTACTTACTCCTAATAACTCCATGAATTACATGTTCTTATTTCCCTTTAAATGAGTAATGGAGATCACACAGTAAATAGCTTGCTAGAGTTCACACAGCTAGTTTAGGACAAAGGAAAGATTCAGACCCAGGCAATTTGTCTCCAAAAATCATGCTCTGATATAGTTCAGTAAGTGGCCCCTGTTCTGTTCCTATATTATCTATTTCATGAGGAAGGTACTTATTTTGACTTGTCAATTAAGAAAATTGAGACCCAGAGATGTTAAATCATTTGCTCAATATGATTCATATTATGAATGATCTTTGTATTTTGCTACAGTTGCAGGATTTGGTGACTGATGAACCACAGAAAACAGCTAAAAAACAAATTCAAAAGAAATTTTAGCATAACTATAATGAATTTCACTGTCATATATAGTTAGCTATAATGCACCAATAAAAATAAATCAAAAAGAAAAGAAAAAAATAAGTTTTAAGTTGTCTTACCCAAGAGGTGCAAAGAATAGTGATGTCACTGAAGAAAATAATGTTGTAAAGAAGAGGAGCATACCTGACAGAATGATATTCATATTGGGATGGGATGACTTTGAAGCAGTAATAGGTCATTTAAGTGGAGAATTTTTAGCATTCAGTTACTCAAAAGGAACAGAAGCCAAGATGTTATGTTTGAATCTATAAAAAAAATTTTGGTTCATTATCTGCTTGGAGATCATATTTATAATAGTCATATATACATATCATGGATAATTTTCTTCCAAAAGATAAAAGAACTGGTGCAGTGCATCTGAAGACTGACCCAAGGCCTGCATATTATTGCAAGTTTGGCAGTAGTCTTACCCTTGTGATGACCTAAGAACTTTTTTTTTTTTTTTTTTAATTTGGGACAGGGTCTCACTAAGTTGCTTGGGCCTCACTAAGTTACTGAGACTGGCTTTGAAGTTTTGATCCTACTGCCTCACCCTCCCGAGTCGTGGGATTAAAAGCATAGGCCACCACATCTGGCAAAAACTTTTGAACTATATTTAGGGAATAAGGGATGAACTTTGTCATTAGGAGTTCTAGATATAGGATGGATTGGTTCATGTGAGAGGCAGGGGTACTTGCTCAGAAAGAAACAGAATAGAGAAGTACTTAATTAGATGAGCCTTTTCACATGTCTTATTGAGTCAGGAAGGTAGACCACCCATAGGCAGATAAGGTAGGGTCTTTGAGGAAGGTAGGAGGGAAGGAGACCAGATCATCCTAGAAGGAGACGCAAGGCCTTGAAACATCCTGTTGCTGCCTGTCAACATCAACCAAAATAACTCTTGCATAGCTACACTTAGCAATGGCTAAGCACAAAATTGGCCTGTACCTTAAGCATTTCCTCTCACCAACAGATGTGTCAAATTCCAAGGATGGGGCCTATCCTCTTAAATATGTAAATAAGGGATTAAACTTGTGCACTTATATTTTTCCTTTCAAACACAGAGCTTGAAGAGTTTGACTGGTCCATGCTAGCATCCCTCATTTACATAGACTACCAATCACCTGTGCTGGGCCAGCAGAAATGCCTTTAAAAATGCCCAAATAATAACCAGCAGTACACTCTCTTGGTACCCTTCCATACTGGAGGAACCTTTTTCTTCTTCACATAAATCTTGCTACTTCCTTGTCTTGCATCTCATTCTTTGAATTTGTGAAACAAAAAACCCACCTGACACCACACTCCATGTTACATTATGAATCCCCAGTATTACTACATTCCATGTGGGTCAAATCAGAAAGGATGGGATCTTCCAAAAATATCAAAAGTGATATCATTGTACTTCACACTCATTTAATCCTTAATCATTCTCTAGATGACCACATATTCATCTATTTTATATTGCATTAATTATGTATTTTTTAAAATTATTAAATCATTATATATGTTTATGTTTTTTTAGTTCATGATAATTATATATTGTACTGGGGTTCATTGTACATATTCATATATGCACATAGCAAACATTATTTGTGTTTATTTATTTTCTAATATTTACCCTTTCCCCCATCCTCCCTCCCACAATCTGCTGCTTTTACTCTATGTATTTTGTGATCTATAAAGTAGCATTCATATATATATATATATATATATGTGTATATATATATATATATATATATATACACACACACACACATGCACATATGGGATCAAGGGTGAAGGAGAACAGAAAGGAGAGGGAGAGGGAAAAGACTGTGGAATAAAATTGACCAGATTGTATTACATTCAGGTATGAATCTATCACAATAAAGGTCATGAGTGTAATTGTAAATCAATATATATTTATTTTTAATTTTTCCATGACAATGACTGAACCCAGGTCTTTGAACCTCCTGCTAGGCAAGTGCTCTACTACTGAGCTAAACTCTCAACCACATGTTTTTTTTTTTTTTTTAATTCTCCTTTATTTTTACTGATACAACTTTTAAGCTTCAACTTAATAAAAAGTAATTTGTGACATATTCTCACACTATTTAGTAAATGTTCTCCCAGTTCATTGGCCTAATGGGAACATATGATCCCTTATTACTCAGTAAATGATGACTGAGCCTCCTTACAGCTTAGCCTGTTCAAGAAAATTCAGCCTTGGGATTTAGACCTTTCTTCACTTCTTAATGTCTTTCCTGGAATTATCCATCACTCACTAAAATATATAGTATATCATTTAATGACCCCAGTTATTTTTCTATATTTATTGAAAATTTAGAAAACAGAGTCAAAATCCTAAGAGTCTACCATCATCCCAGGTCAACTAATGTAATATTTAACTCTGATTTAGGAGTGACACCTGGGTCATCATTAATTCAGATGTATCTTTGAAGCCTTGTTTAAGTTTGCTAATCTGTATTCAGCTCTATTACTCCCTTACTCACCTGCCACCTACTCAGCTACCTAAACAAGGAATCCAAAATCATCATGCATCCTTCTTTTATCACTTTCCATAACTGTTATCATCTTAGGCCATACATTCTTTCAGCTTTATGGATTTCCTTCTGTTCCCTATGAATACCCTAGGCTAAGTCACTGTTATACTTTATTTATGAATGACAGCTGAAATGACTTCATTATTTACTTTTAATCCAGCCCCTCTCCAATTGATTTCTACACTGCATACATAATGATACTCTCAATTGCAAATGTGTCCTGTCACTCTTCAGTTTAACACACTTGATTTCCTTTCTACGCCTGCAGCAAGGGTCAACAAATTTGTTCTGTAAATAGTAAGATAATAAATATTTTAGATTTTACAGGCCATATGGTCTTTGTCACAAAAGAACAATTCTGATGCTATAGCACAGAATAAATCATAGACCACAGAGAATATTTAACCCAATGGATGTGGCTGGTATCAAGTTAAAATTTATTTACAAACACAAGTGGAAGGATGGATTTAGCATATAGGTTGTGGTTTCCCTGCCAGTTGCTTTGAAGTTTCTACTATACTAGTCATTCTTTCATATGCTCTTTCCTCAGTGTGGAACATTATCCCTTAATCAAATTCACACACACACACACACACACACACACACACACACACACACACACATATATGTATTTTATATATATACAAAATTTATTTATATATATTTATTTATAAAATATATATATTTTATTTATATATATACATATATATGTAATTTTCCCCTTTTCTTTTCCTTTTTTATTTTTTAAAATAAGTACAATTGTATTTTAGCCCTATGTGTTTCAAATTCTGTCAGTGTCACATATTTTCCATATTTTTCTTGATGCATTGTAATTGTACATTACAGTGTCACTAGTTATTACATATTCATACAAACATACAATATAATTTGGCCAGTATCATTTCCCAGATCTGCTGCTGTGTCCATTTTGCTTATTTAGAAATGAATATAATAGCAGCTCTCTTACAAGAGGTTATAAAGTTTTAGAGAGTTAACATTAGTCAAGTGTTTAGAGTAGTACCTGGCACATAAGTGCTAAATAATTGTTTTGTTTTCATTAGTTTCCCTGTTTCCTATGAAACTATAAACACTAGAGCATAAATGTATATATCTTCAGCTCATTGCTTTATTTTCAAGATGCATCCCACAGAATGTATACTATAAATGTTTAGTGAATGAACAAATTTATTATGTTCATCACTAAACCATTACACAAATTGATTCATCCCTTTACATTTTACCTGTTCAATTGCTTGTTTACTAAATTCTCTAGCATCTAAAGTACAGAATATAAACTCTAAGAGGACAAAGACTTCAGTATTCAAACCTGTATACAATACAGTAGTTGATATGGGAACTATGTCCTGATATAATTCTCTGGATAAAGTCCACCTCCGTGTGTGTGTGTGTGTGTGTGTGTGTGTGTGTGTGTGTGTGTGTGTGCATTACAACTACACTGAAATACTTTCAGTCCACACTGAAGTTCTTGCAGAAACAGTTTACACTCTCTTCTGCTATGCTTATAGGTGCTCTTTTCCTGTCTTGGAACATTGCTCCCTCACTGCAATACATACACAACTAAGACAATCAAATCCCTAATACTAGGAATAAAATCTTACCAACTATCTATCTGTTTCATTTATAAACAAGGTATTTTTCAATTTCCAAAATCTAGATCAGGTGACAAGTATGCGTTTCTGAAGCAAAACACCCTGTGCTTTCTGAAGTAATGTATATAATAATGAATATAAATTGACAGTTTTCTTTCTTCCTCACTAAATTGAACTTGTCTATGTTAGGGATCAAATTTTTTTCACAATTATTCCCAAGAATTTAACACAGTGACTTGCAAAGAATAAATATTCAATGTATACTTAATGAATAAATAGAAATAAGTATTTACTGAATATATAGTATATTTAGTTTAACAAATGACAAATCATCATACCACATATAAGAAATCCATAATTTGACTTACAATTTGAGATTTAAAGTATGGAATATACATTTCATCAATATTAAAAATTTTTATTAATATGAAGTAATGTCATCCCCAAAGCTTAGAAATATTATTCCTTTAGAATGTAGAAATATGGTCCTTGTACTTCATCACTTATCAGATGATTAGATCACTTGAATTCATAAAACTCACAATTTAAAGTGTTCATTTTCATGAGGAACTATAATGCTGATTTGTCTACTTTAAGCAATATGTAGATGTTATTTTACACCTGAGATATCCTCTTTCTGTTTAATATTTTACTAGTCATTTTATTATCCTCTCGCATTACATTACAGAAAATTTTTATCTGTTAGAGTGATTTTTATGTGACATTCTAAGCTTAACCGGTTTCTTGCTCTTCAGAGATATGGAAGGAAAACAACCTTCTAAAATACACAATAAATTCCTATTGAAATTTATTTTTTATTATCTTTACCACAGCTTCTCCTCTAACTTCTTGACATGCTTCTGTGGATACCAGATAGCTCAGGTATGATGAATGTAGGTGAGAAGTTTATAGAAAATTGATACAGATGAAAATGTCTTATTTGTATAATTTTGAATTAAAACTTGCTCTAGTTGTATAGAAAAATATAATGTATTTTAAAATATATAGTATATGTCTCTAATAATTGTTCAGGCATCAAAAGTGTATTTAATTAATTTATTTTTATTCTTTTCCTAAAGTTACTAAAAAATAGTAATAATTATGTAATATTTATTTAAATTTTCTATTTGTAATAAAGATAGAAATCATATAAATGTATATATATACATTTTATATGTATATACATATATATAAATATATATGTGTATATATATATACATATATATAAAATTATTACTCCATTTCACTTCGACTTTTATCCGATTTACTATATATTTGCTCTCTGTCTCTGCAAAACTAGCCTCGCTCTTTCACTGCTTAGGTTAAGCTGTATATTTTGTGGCATTTCCCCTAAACCTATCATTTGGTTATTTTTTCAGAATACAAATGTTTTTCTATAAAACCACAGTATAGTTATTCTGTAAATTTAATATTGGTTCCAAAATTTTATCTGATATAGTATTCAAATTCCAATTTTTCAAAAGATGCTACAGTCCTCTTTACAATTTTTTCTTCCCTGTTACAGAATTTAGTGCAGAGACAGGCAGTTAGTTTTCATGTCACTTTAGCTTCCTTAAATCTGGGACATTTTCAAAGTTATTCTTTTTCTTTCATAAAACTGATATATTTCGAAGAACACTGTTGCCCTTCCTCTTTTAAAAAAACAGAACTTTTCTTTTAATTTACATTTGTCTAATATTTCTTCATGATTATAATCAGGTTATAATAAGTATTATTGGCTGGAATATAATCAGTGCAGTTTGTCCTTCTCAGGAATTCACATTTGAATGAACAATGTGTTTGTCATGTCCCCCTGGTGATGTTTATTCTGATGAGCTTATCAAGATATTCTCTGATATCTTCTCCATATTTATACTTTCTATTTTACCTTTGTACTAATTAGCAGTCTGTGAAAACACACTTTAAAAGCATGCAAATAACCTCTTCCTCATAATAATTTCCTCATAAATATGGTATCCACTGATGATTTTTGTTTTGTTCACTTTTAATATGACAGCTACAAAATGCTGGTTTTTCAACTTTATCTATCTCTTGTAGTTACATATTCATATTCTTATTTATTGATTTTATTTTAAATAATCAGTTTTATATTTTAATTGCTTATAACTCATTGATATATTAAATTATTTTGCATCTCATCGTGTTCCAGTTTTTCTCAATAAACTGTCCCACATTATTGTTACAATTAATTCTTTATTTTCTGGCATAAGTCATCTATTTTCATTTTGTATGATCCTTGATCCTACAAAAGACATTTGTTTTTGGATTCTCTGCTCTGTTTTTTGCTTTTGTTTTTGTTTTCGTTTTTTGTGTGTGCAGAATAGTATTAGTTATCTATATTCAGATATTAGATGGACTCATTATTGTAATATTATTTGTCTTGATCTTCTTAGGGTACATAGGTAAAAAATATCTGCACACACACACACACACATATAACACATACATAAGGAGTACACAAATGTATATTGCTTAAGCCAATGTACATATATACATATAGACCAACATTCATATACAAATATATATGTATAAAATTATGCAAATACACATTTTATAAATTATGAATTTAAAATAGAACCTCTAGTTCCAGTTTACCATTACATGGTTCTTTCTGACTTTCTCTGTTATATATTCATCATGTGTTCCTCATTGATAATTACCTGTACTCCTAATATATCAACACATAAAAATTTTTGCCCAGTCCTAAATATAACTGAAATTCTTTCAAATTCTTCCTTACTATGATTAAAATAAATTTTCTAAAACTAATTGAAAATTAATTTTCAATTTTCACTCCCACTGAAGACTTAGAGTAAATTGTATATTTTCAAAAATCATTTTTGCAAGTTACTTGGATATTCTTTCTCTCTCTCTTTCTCTCTCTCTCCTTTCCTAAGTTGAATATTCCATTCATTTGAAATAATTCTTGATACAGTGATTTAACTTTATCATTACATTTTTGCATGTTTCTCCTCTCCATTATATTTGTTTAGTGTGATATGATATATATTAAAAATGTAAGACATTTACATTCATACAACAGTCAGATTTTATCCCTCTTGTATACAAATACAAATACATATACAAATATACTATCTTATTTTTAGATACACAAATACACTATCCTATTTTTTCCTTTTTGCACAATGCATTTTGACATTGCTTTTCCCTCACAAAATTTTCTAGAAATAATTACACATTAATGCATGGATAATCAATTTTCATGGCTGTATTTACAATCTGAATTGTATCTTCCAGAGTTTATTCATCCAATGGCCTATGATTTTTTTCCAGTAGGTTATGATTACAAATGATGCTGCACTGAATTATGCAGGTGTTTTTTGTGTTGCCGATATTGTTTCTGCAAGACACACTCCTAAGAGTGGCATTGCTGAGTTGAAAAGTAAAAACCATACAGTGTCCTCTCTAAAAGTATCCTATCATTCTTCACTTCCATCAGAGTTGTGATACCTGATTTCTTACATCCTTGCCAATTGCTAGGCTTCTGATGTTCTGCCAGTCCCATGGGTGATAAATAAAATTTCAGTGGACTTTTAATTGCCTTCCACTCAGCATGAGAGAAAATGAACACCCTTTCATATGTTTAAGGACCATTTTATAACTCTTTGAGAATTGCTTTTTCAGGTTTTTTTCCCCATTTCTATAAGGTTTTGTGAACTTTTATCTCAATTTTAAAAAGAGTTCTTTCTATATTAAATATAGTAATTTTATAAATGTGTTATATTTTGCAAATATTTTATATTGGTTTGTTATGTATTATTTGATTTTGTTTCTGGATCTATTCATCATGGTATATTTTCATCATTTTTAAATAGCAAAATCAATCAGTATTTTCTATTGATCATATTTGAAATTTATAATTAAAAGATCTTTTCCCTATACTCATAGTGTAGCTAATTCACACACATTTTCTTTCAGTTCATATATATATATATATATGTAAAGTATATATGTGTGTAAACACACACACATATAACTTTGTATGTGCATATGTGTGTATATGTGTGTGTCATTGATCCCTTTGAGGCCTATTCCTTTGTGTGGTTTGAGAAGATTTAGCTTTTTCAAAGATTATTCAGTAGGCCCAATGTCATTAATTTGCCACAAATTTATCTTTGTCTCATTGATTTGAGGTATAATTGTTATAATAATTGTATATTTTTTCTGCAATTAAGTTTATTTCTAAATTTCTTTTTATTCTTCGATCTGTTTTAATAGAGTGGGCTTGTAGTATTTTGATATCTGTAAGATTATTTTTCCCTTGTTGATCTTCCTCTTGACTGCTTTACCAGAAATTCTTATATCACATTTTCTAAAGTTTGTCCAAATTATTAAATACTACTTTTATTTTGATTTGTATTGCCCATGTACATCTCTTGGTCATTGTTAATTCTTAGAGTATTTCCGAGAAATTTCAATCTAAACTAAGCCGAAAAGGTTTACAATTTTATTGCACCTTGTTATTCCCATTCATAATATGTACCAACATAACAATTGTATGTTTCTTCTTGGGGCAGTTAACATCTTGCATCAGCACATTGGCATTTAATGGAGGAGTGTTAGATACAAAGGACAGAACATGGAAGGTACTATACATGGTTGAAAATCTTGTCTATGAGCACATATGAAGAAATTGCATAACAACCCAATAAGTAATTCAGGACCTTTGAAATAAGTAAGGATTTTCCAATAATAAGTAAAGAGTTAATGAACTCTTTTGTAAGATTTACAGAACAAAACTTTCTCTAACTTACATGCAATAAAATATTCATGAAGAAAGAGTAGGGAATGGGTCATAAGTCCCTGCTGAGTTGATGAATATCTGTGAAGTTGGATGGTGGATAGTCTAAAGAGTGAAATGAGGTATGAAATAGTCATTGCCATCACCAGGGATTCCCAATGCAGCTCTACACTATCAGCATTATCAGCATCCTTTCCAAATTCACCATGGTTACTAACTCTGACACATGTTAATAATGTGATGCTTTAAAGCAGAATTCTGTATAAAAGATCATTAAAAAAAATCAATGACAAGAATACAATGGTTGATGGAAAATAGTTTAAACAGGAGAAAAACTTGGTTTGGAATAAACATAAAGTAAAGAATGTATCTGGTCAGCATTACAGTTAAAAGTATTGCCTTTTGCTTGTATAACAAAGATGTCACCATTTCTTTTTATTTATCTCTGATCTTTATGGAAAGTCAACTGCTTAAAAAATACTGGAAAATTATTCCTTTGAAATCATTACAAGTTGTTTCCCAGACTTACGTGAGTAGATGAAATATATCTTCATTCACTTGTCCTTGTCAAATTCTACTTGGTAACTTTCATTATTAGAAGGAATTAAATCTCGATTTCTGCCATATGGTAAAGAAGGTCAATAGTTTTTAACTCATGTCTTTTAGTATTTATCAAAAATATTTTTAACACAACAAATCTTAGCATATGTCAGATTTAGAAATTGAACCAATCCTGGCATTGTTCCAGTGCTAATGTTCTGTTCTCCATAAATTATTGTTTGATGAGTGTTAATGATATGTTTTATTTATGCATTATCTCAATAGTGGTATTTGTTAACTTCTTTGAATTTTTGGAAGGGAAGTTGCTATACTTCAAGTTAGTCATAGCATATATGATAGACTAATTTCTAAATAAATCCACTAAAATACAAATAAATTGATAAAAAGTGACAGATAACAATTTTTTGGGGGGAGGGTACCAGGGATTGAACTCTGGAGCACTCAACCACTGAGCCACACACCCAGTAGTGTTTTGTATTTTATTTAGAGACAGAGTCTCACTGAATTTCTTTCTTTCTTTTTTTTTTTATTAAAAATCATAAATTTACATAGGGCAATGTTGTTTGATTCATTCTGTTATTTTTCCCCTTTCCCCCCACCCCTCCCACCCCTCTTTTCCCTCTATACAGTCCTTCCTTCCTCCATTCTTACCACTCTCCTTATCCCTAACCCTAAACCTAACCCTAACCCTAACACTAAAACCTCCTACCCCCCATTATATGTCCTCATCCACTTACCAGCGAGATCATTTGTCCTTTAGTTTCTTGAGATTGGCTTATCTCACTTAGCATGATATCCTCCAATTTCATCCATTTGCCTGCAAATGCAAAAATTTTATCATTCTTCATGGCGGAGTAATATTCCATTGTATATATATGACACAGTTTCTTTATCCATTCATCAACTGAAGGGCATCTAGGTTGGTTCCACAATCTGGCTATGGTGAATTGAGCAGCTATGAACATTGATGTGGCTGTATCTCTGTAGTATGCTGATTTTAAGTCCTTTGGGTATAGGCCAAGGAGTGGGATAGCTGGGTCAAATGGTGGTTCCATTCCAAGCTTTCTGAGGAATCTCCATACTGCTTTCCAGAGTGGCTGCACTAATTTGTAACCCCACCAGCAATGTATGAATGTACCTTTTTGCCCACATCCTCACCAATACCTATTGTTGCTTGTGTTCTTGATAATCACCATTCTAAGTGGGGTGAGATGAAATCTTAGGGTAGTTTTTGTTTGCATTTCTCTTATTACTAGAGATGTTGAACATTTTTTCATACATCTGTTGATTGCTTGTACATCTTCTTCTGTGAAGTGTCTGTTCATTTCCTTAGCCCATTTGTTGATTGGATTATTTGTATTCTTGGTGTAGAGCTTTTTGAGTTCTTTAAGGATTCTGGAAATTAGCGCTCTATCTGAAGTATGAGTGGCAAAGATATTCTCCCACTCTGTAAGCTCTCTCTTCACATTACTGATAGTTTCCTTTGCTGAGAGAAAGCTTTTTAGTGTGAATCTATCCCAGTTGTTGATTCTTGCTTTTATTTCTTGTGCTATGGGAGTCCAGTTAAGGAAGTCTGATCCTAAGCCAACAAGTTGAAGGCTTGGACCTACTTTTTCTTCTACAAGATGCAGGGTCTCTGGTCTGATTCGGAGGTCCTTGATCCATTTTGAGTTGAGTTTTGTGCAGGGTGAGAGATAGGGATTTAATTTCATTCTGTTGCATATGGTTCTCCAATTTTCCCAGCACCATTTGTTGAAGAGGCTATCTTTTCTCCATTACATATTTTTGGCACCTTTGTCTAGTATGAGAAAATTGTATTTATTTGGGTTTGTGTCCATGTCCTATATTCTGTACCATTGATCTACCTGTCTATTTTGATACCAATACCATGCCGTTTTTGTTACTATTGCTTTGTAGTAGAGTTGAAGATCTGGTATTGCGATACCCCCTGCTTTGCTCTTTCTACTGAGGATTGCTTTAGCTATTCTGGGTTTCTTATTCTTTCAGATGAATTTCATAATTGCTTGCTCTATTTCTGTAAGGTACATCATTGGGATTTTAATTGGAATTGCATTGAATCTGTATAGCACTTTTGGTAGTGTGGCCATTTTGACGATATTAATTCTGCCTATCCAAGAACATGGGAGATCTTTCCATCTTCTAAGGTTTTCTTTAATTTCTTTCTTTAGTGTTCTGTAGTTCTCATTGTAGAGATCTTTCACCTCTTTTGTGAGATTGATTCCCAAGTATTTTATTTTTTTTGATGCTATTGTGAATGGGGTAGTTTTCCTAATTTCTCTTTCTGAAGATTCATCTCACCACTTCTATTCAACATCGTTCTTGAGACTCTAGCCAGAGCAATTAGACAAACCAAAGAAATTAAAGGGATACGAATAGGAAAAGAAGAACTCAAACTATCCCTGTTCACTGATGACATGATTATATATTTAGAGGAACCTGGAAATTCCACCAGAAAACTCTTAGAACTCATAAGTGAATTCAGTAAAGTGGCAGGTTACAAGATCAATGCTCATAAATCCAACGCCTTTTTTTTGGGGGGGGAGGGGGATGCTGGCGATAGAACCCAGGGCCTTGTGCTTGCAAGGCAAGCACTCTACCAACTGAGGTATCTCCCCAGCCCTCACTGAATTTCTTAGTGCCTTACTTTTCTGAGGCTGGCTTTGACCTTGAGATCCTCCTGCCCAACCTCCACTGTTGACAATTTTTATATTAAGGTTTGAGAAGTGCATCCGCAATTAAAATCTACTCAGAAAGATCAATTAGCAGATAAAAATGGTTTGGTATCTTATGTAACATCCTGAAATTCAGGGCTTGGGGCTTTCTGGTCTTCCACTGAGAAAAGTTAGAAATAGAGCATAGGGAAGGATAAAGCAATTTTCTTGTAAATTTGGTATGTTCACATTGCCTTCCTTAGAAATCAGGCAAATTAATAATGCCTTGACAATATTGGATGACTTTATCTACAGATCTAATGTCTTGAAAAGTTTCAATAATGCTTATTTTATTTTAGTTTCTTGGCACAGATAAATGTGTTACATCAACACAAGCAAATAATAAATGTTTAGCATCATTCTATGCATAGCATAAATTCTTGAATTAACTAATAAATGATTTAGAATAGTTATCCTACATACCTACATACATCAATCAGAACCTGAATAGGGGAAGAACCATATTAAAAGAAGCATTAATTTAGACACTTGAACTGAAGTGACTAAAAATTCTATGCTTTTTAAAAGTTTTTAAAGTAAGTATGGGGGAGGGGTGGTGAGTGTGGATGTGTTTGAACCTGTGTGCACATGTGCATGAATGCACACTATTTTAAATTCTGGACTAACATAATTTTGGTTAGGGTTGTTTGTTTAAAGAGTGCCTGGAAGACCAATTGGCTTAAAAAGAAAAGATATAATTGGACTAGAATTGGTGCTGAATAAGTACTGATAGCTATATCACATAGGTTTTTGTCTTAAATTGATTTTTATGTCAGGCAATTGTCTTATTTCCCTCAAAGTTAAACAAAAGAAATGACAAATGTCTGCTTAATTAGTTGGTAAACTAATGCACAAAGAGTAGAGTTGATTTAACTCTATTGCACACAAAGAGTAATTTAGTAATTGGCAGATTAAAAGATTTAGAGATTTCCTTTAGGAGTAGTACTGATTTGTGTATCTGTAGGTCAGTTTTATCTGACTTAACAGTTTGGACTACTGGGGCATGTTGGTGCTTGCATGTAATCCCAGTGACTCCAGAGACTGAGGCAGAAGGATAAAAGTTCAAAGCCACTCTCAGCAATTTAGTGAGGGCCTAAGCAACTTATAAAGACCCTGCCTCAAAATAAAAAGAAATTAAAAGGGTTGGGGAAGTAGCTAAGTGGTTAAGAACACCCCTGGGTTCAATCCCCAGTGCCAAAAAAATAAAGGAATTAGAATACGGCCAATGAAATGGGCCATCTTGGACTTCCGTGAATAGCTTTAAATAATCAAAATGTGTTGATAATGGATATAAGAACAAAAGCAGTGCACCTGTCAAAACAACTGTGATCAGGTAGACTAGAAAAATGATAAAATGAATCTGATAATCTATTCTTTCAGTTGTTTCAGCTGTGTAGTTCATACATTTGGTCTAGGTAGTAGATTTTGCATTGAGAGAATCAGGTTCATTAACTGTTAAACACTTCAGGGTATAAAAAGTCCAGTACTTCATTTCTTGTGACAAAATTTAATAAAGAACAGAAATTAACACAACATTAATCAATTCTAGTGACAAGGATGAAATATAAATGGGGCTGGAAAAGGTTTCCTACTAATTAGAGTCTTTAGAATTTAATTCAATATTATTCTCTATTTTTACATGCCTATATATAAAATCATATTACCTATTAGATTTTTATGAATTATATTTTTGTATTCATTTTTATGTTTATTTGTTAACATTCTTTAATTTTCCTTCTACGACTTCCTGTCATCTTACTGCAAAACATTATGCATAAACAATTATGAATATGGAAGTAAAAATGAGGAAAGCAAGAAATGGAAGTATTGCAAAAGAACAAAGGAAAACCTTGTCTTGAGGTAAGTACCTAAACAAGAATGAACTAAAAAAGATGATGGAATCATATCCCAAAGTGTTGTAATAATATGGTCTTTTCATTAAGATTGTTTTAAAATATTTTGTATTGCCAAAAATTCAACATTTTGTGGAACTTTTTATCTTCTCTTTAAAAGTATTAGAAACACTTAAGTATATGCAGAATTGCAGAAAAATATTTGATTTTGTAACTCTGTAGGAGGTAGGGTTTGGTAAGGAATTTTGAAAAATAAAATTTTTCATGGAAAAATAACTTAAGTAACTATAAGTAAACTTATAAAGTATTTTGTTCTGCCAATATGAATGAAATCTAAATCAATACTTATTTTAGTGTTACAAATGATTACATTTACTATTCAAAAAATGTTTGATTTGAAGGTGAATTATGTTTCCAAGATTGCTGTGTAGTAACCATAAATTCGAAATTTGAAGTAATTATAACCCTTTTTATGCAAACAAACTGGTTTCCTTGTAAGGTAATTTATTCTAAATATAATTATGTGAGATTTTCTTGAATAATAAACATAGAATGCATATCATACAATCACAAATTTCAAGGTTATTCAGGAGTGGTAAAGTTCTGCTAAGTTTTATAATATTCTCATACAATTTCATTAGGGCAAAGCATGTTTCTATGGTCTTCTATTAATTAAATCAGATTTGGGTTGTTTCCTTTCAAAGAGAAGTTTCTAATGCATTATGTTTTTCCCAAAACTATAAATATGCATGCTTTTGGAGGTCTTGTTATATTCTCAGGTAAAGGGACTCATTTAATCTAAGTTTCTAATCATCAAGACAAGAAAAACACAAGAATATTTCTTATCCTCTCAAGGATACTGGTTCAGAAATACTTTTACTTTGTTAAGAAGCCAAAAGGAAAGATTAGTAAAAATAATTAAGTAATGGAAAAATTAAGAATTAAAAATTAATAAATATAGTAAAATTATAGAGAAATCTGGAATGAAACAAATATGAAAGATTAATAAAATAGAATAATTGTAAGAGAAATTATGCACAATTTCTAAACTTATTTACCTAATCTTATAACTAACAACTAATAATAACTAATAACTAATATTATTTAGTTTGTGAGGGAGAAGATAACCATAGTACCTTCAATTGTAGCCTTTTGGTACACATAACAAATACAGGGAGATTTGAAAACTTACATCCAAACACAAAGGGAAAAGAAGATAGGAAAATCGGAGGCTTTCTTAAAAGAAATTTACAGCAATTTCTCAATGAACAACTTAAATTAGGTGATCAAATAAGACTCCTGATAGCATAAGAAAACAGCAATTTTTTTTAATGTTTTCATTGATTATAGCATAAACTCTTCAGCATACATTCACAGCTTGACTACACAACTACATATTCATATTACCTATTTTTCTAGCATATTCCTACTTGCATACATCCTCCACCAACCTCACCCTATAGAGATAGAAATCTTTTTTTATCATTGTTGGTGTTCTGTCCCCAACTGGAAATATTCTCCATTTTTACCTTGTTACTTTTCTATAAAAGTAGACAAAATTATTCCACATTAATACATCATCATCTTTTCTTCCCCAAATCGCAAAAGTATAATTAATCTCTAACTTTTGATCTCCTATATTTTGCACTTATGTTATAGTGTCTACCTAATGCTCTTGGTATATATGGATTTATACAGTGATATTTCTCCTCCTTTTGAATTTAAATTGAGTACATTAAATTATCTATTTGAAATATAGGAGTTTAATATTTTTGTTTCTCACAATACCTAGCACTGTGCAGTGATTGTGAGGATAAAGACAATGGCCATGTGAGCTAATATTTACACTTAACACACTTTCAAACACTTTCTTTACATACAATCACCCCACTTAAACTCACTTCATACAACCTATCATTATTATTAGTGCCATTTCAATAAGATAACGCAAGTCATATTATCCATCTACCTTAAGGTGTAAAGCCTATCTAAATTTGAGATTTTATTTGTATATTATTAAAGATCAACCTAGAATGAGGTATACTAGTAAAAATCATTTTTGTGATTAATCAGATCATGACCTGTAGGTAGGTTCAATGAACACTTTAGCCACTAAGTAGTCCTGTGATAGGATTCAATTTATGTTTACTCTCTGATTCACAGTTCCCTCAACTGTCAAACATGAAAAAGTAATACTTTCTTCATAAACCTGCAATAGGAGAATGTAGGGTTATGCATGCAACTCTTCAAATATTTTATTTATTTATTTATTTATTTATTTATTTATTTATTTATTTATTTATTTATTTATTTATAGTGCAAATTGAGCCCAGGGGTGCTTAACCTCTGAGCCACATCCCCAGCCCTTTATAAATTTTATTTTGAGACGTATCTCAATAAGTTGCTCAGGACCTCCATAAGTTGCTGAGGCTGGCTTTGAACTCAAGATCCTCCTGCTTAAGCTGTCTTCATAACATTCCCATTTGGATGTTTAATAAGCATTTCAAATGTAATCCAAGAATGTTTCTTTCCAAGAAAAAAACTTTGACTATTTTCAAACTTTCTTTTCCTCCAAATTACATCATGTGAATAAATTCACCACTTGTTGAAATGGATAGACTACAAACCAGACTTTAACTTTATTTTTCCTGTTATAGTCTACATGCAACCCATTTACTTTAACAAGTTTAATTGACATGCCTCCAATTTTTTAATGTTACATGTAATAACCATCTCCTGGTTATTTTCATATTCTAGTCAAGCAACTGTATTCTCTCTGGTTGACAACTATGATGATCTTTAAGCTAGGCTGATGTCATACTTGACTCTAGAAGCTGAAACTCCAATCAGAGCACTATTTTTAAAACTGAAAGCAGATCATGTGATTCACTTGCATCAAAACTTCCAACATTTCCTCATGACAGCTGAGATAAAATCAGGGTCATTATCATGATCTTTAAGTTTTTATAAAGTATTCCATGCTCATTTTAATATTTTAATCACCACAGCTTCAAATATATTATTTGTGTGTGTATCATATATGTTTTCTTATTTAATTTGGCCTATGTATTCTTGTCTCTTCACCTTTTGACATCAGATCATATTGTTCAGACATGTGAAAACTTTCTTAGGATATTGGTTGAAACTTAATTGAATTTTAAACAACCATTAATATTCTCAAAGTAGACATGCTTCAAAATTTCAGTATTTTATGAATTCAAAAAAATCTACAAATTCAAGACAAAAATAAAATGAATTGATTAAAAATAATTTGAGAGTTTAAAACTGAAAGAACACTATAGGAGAGACAGTGAAAATACATTTAAAAATAAAATTTAACTAAAGTAGATTTTTAGAAACCCTAATTTATAAACACTGGAAACAAAAATAATAACATGTTTCTTAAACAAAGCAAATATTAGCATCATGATGTTAAAATGAAACAGTATTGATAAAATAATTTGTCTAAGCATATAGATAAAATTGGAAATTAAATAGTGAAAAATGAAAATGACAATGTGATTATAATAATGAAGAGAGAACATTTAAATTTAACATTTGGATTAACGACTTAAGGAAAAGGAATATAAAAGAAAAAAGTCATTTATTTAACATTTAAAATCAAGTGTTGAGAAAAATGTATATGTATGTGCGTATATCACACAATGAGAAACCCTAAAATCTTCCAATTGCCACAGAATGGGTACCAGGTCATTGTAGAAAATAGAATAATGCAAGAACATTAGTGATGATAATTTTATGTGTATTTTAATGAGCTTTGAATAAAGATGTTTTCTTGACATAATTTTATATGAATTTATTCCTAATATCTTAGAGTGGAAAGACTTCTGTCTGGGAGCTCTCTGCAGCCCTCCACATCTGCAAACCTTTTTCTGTTTCTAATTTCCACAGGCCCACCTCTCTTCTGAAGCTGAGGCAATCTCAGCTTAGAAGAAGCTGGTCCTGCTACCAAAAGTTAATTGATATTCTTGAAACTAGATAAATTTAAAGTTGTGAATAAACGTGTTTAGGGAAAAGTCCTGTGAAATTAGAAACAATATTTACATTATTATAATATTAAATTCAGATTGCAATGTGAATGGCAGAGAGGCAGAGATCATAAGACTTGAAACAGGAACTGAACTTAAAAACAGCCTACTGTAGCAATGCAGTCACATCAATGTTTATAGCAGCTCAGTTCACAATAGGTAGATTGTGGAACCAACCTAGAAGCCCTTCAACAGATGAATGGATAAAGAAACTGTGGTATATATACACAATGGAATATTATTCATCCATAAAGAAGAATAAAAATATTAATGGCATTTGCAAATAAATGGATGGAATTGGAGAATATAATGCTAAGTGAAATAAGCCAATCCCCCCAAAAAAACAAAGACCAAATGTTTTCCCTGATAAATGGAGAAGGATATATAATGGGGTGGGGAGGTGGGGCATGAGAGAAGAATGAAGGAACTTTGGATTATGTAGAGGGAATGAAAGGGAGGGGGTATAAAAAATGGTGAAATGAGACAGGCATCATTACCCTATGTACGTGTATGATTACACGAATGGTATGAATCTACATCATGTACAGCCATGGAAATGAAATGATGAACCCCATTTGTGTACAATGAATCAAAATGTAGTCTGGGGGGCTGGGGATATAACTCAGTTGGTAGAGGGCTTGCCTTGCAAGCACAAGGCCTTGGGTTCAAATCTCCAGCACCGCAAAAAAAAAAAAAAAAAAAAAAAAAAAAAAAAAAAAAAGTAGTCTGTAAAAACCTAAAAAATAAATTAAAAAAGAAGTAGAATAGGGCCCAGGGAGGTACACATGAGGCAGAGGAGAGCATTATGTAAGCAGAAGACATTTCTCCGTGGGCCTTTGCTAGGCAACAGTTTTTGTTATGATATTCATTTGTATTCCTGTCATCTGGCTATATGTGTATTAATACTGTTTTTATAGCTCAAAAACTCTGAATTAAATCTTCTTAAACTATCATGTCAGGTAAAAGTACTCAAAAAGCAATTGAGCAAAATTTCCTTTGAAGAACGTAAGAAACAAAGAGAAGAAACAAAGAACGTAGTTTTGAGGTTATTTGGATTAATGAAATAATAATAAATGCAATTGAAGTTGATATTCTCATCAAAGCACAGAGAGAGGTAATATTTATAGGGTCTTTTCTAGAAATATAAGTGGGTCTCTTTGGTGTTTGTTGTACGACTTTCTGTTTGTTCTTCCTTCCTTCTTTCCTTTCTTCCTTTCTTTCCTTACTTCTTTCTTCTTTCTTTCCTTCTGTCACTTTCCTTTCTTCTTTCAATTACAAAAGTATAAAGGAAACTCTGCTCAACCACAAAAGGCAAATGCTGGTGTGACTATTATTTTCAAAGTTAAGATAATTTATAAAATAATTTTTTAAAAAAGAAAAATGTATCGATTGTGTGAAAGATGGGCAATGAACTTTATTGAGATATGGAAAATGCATATGTTATACCACATCTGTACCTTATTTTAATTTTGATAATTACAATTCCCTTTTGATGAAAAGTTTATCTTTTAACTGTGATTTGTTTCTCTAGCTATTGCTAGTTTTTTTAAAAATAATTATTGGTATCTAAAACTCTTTTCAATGTTTTCTTTAAATAGTCACAACTTAACTGTTTGCCTTCGATTTTTGTTTGCTGCAGTAAGACGTGACTGTCAATGCTGCTTCTAACTCATACTGTGCTTGTCTTACATACCCCAACGCCTGTAATAGCCATCTCTTCTGCTATAATTTGAATCCTGTCGTTTTTTTATTATAAATTTGGTAGAACAAAACAGATAAGTAATACATTCTCACTGCAAAATATGCTAATAGAAGCAATAATAAAATTCTTATTATAGTGGAAATAAGTGATAATAGAATGAACAGTAAAAAATATGGTAAAATAATGGCAATCATAAGAATAAAATTACAATTCTCTCTTTGATCAGACAGAGCAATAAATATTATAAACTTTTCTCTTTCTAATTCTACCAAGTATCCACACCAAAACATCTAAATTTTATTTTAGGTCCATAGACAAAGGTAACTCTCAATTAATCTGTTTAACAAATCATACTATTGGGTTAATGAAGCTTTGAGCAATTTTAATAAGAGAATTTCTGATTTAATTAATTCTTTTGTTGAAAAAATCATGCCTCATAAGTTTCCCATAGCAAGGCTTTCAATGCAAAAGATTACATACCCACAGACAATGCATGATAATATTATGTAAGAATCATTCTCAATCTATTTTTAATAAACTTGTCTTTGAGGAAAGTGTGAAATTAGGAGGAAAATCATAACACATTGTTTTGATGATCATTTTGATGGTGATTATCTTGAAGATGTTTTGATGATGATTAGAATTCAAAGTATGACAATAACAATGGTCAAATTATATTTATAGTAAAAATACAAAATAAAAATATTATATATTCTTCTGGCAGCTGAATAAACTTTCTTTTTGCCATTTGCTTTTTAATTTAAAAGAAAAATCTGTCCACATTTTTATCTATTTTTCATTCATGATAGTTTATGTATTATGTATAGCTACATATAATTCATTCATGTATGCTGACTACTTTATCATACATATTTGTAAATACACACACTAACTACATATAACTATGTTTAAAACATAAATATGCTCTGCACAAATTTTAACACAGAAGTATTTGCTCTAAGTTCCTTTCCCCTCTGCATTTCTGACTAAATTAACTTTGGTGCTGTGTTGCTGAGGCATCAGGTGAGGTACTTCTTAGAGCAATGAGATTTTTACTCCTGAGGATGCCCTTTCCACCAGCCTTTATGCTTAGCTGTCTGGAATCTTTTCTTTTCACCTAGGCTCTCTTTGCAAAGCTCCTTGCTCCTTCCCAGTAATTGAGCTCAATCACACACAACATCTTTATCCACCTGACTTTGCACCACATAATACTTCTAGGATGCTTCCCAATTGTTCATGAACTTAGAAGGAACTCAGAGAAATGCATTCCTTTAAAAATAATAGTCATCAACATAAAATGTTTTTCCAGGATTTTTAGTGCTAGACATAAGTTTTCTATACTCCAGATGGTTTTACCCAAGTGTATTTACCTTCTCAAGTTTGCTCAATTTCATTTTTATGATCGTAATTTTATTTAGCTTTTAAATACAAAATGAAAATATGTGAAAACCACGACTCTTTGGAAATTCAAGGTAGATTTGACACTTTGATTAAGAAGTCCTAATCAAGAGCAAAAAGAAATAGTTTTAAATAGAGCATCAATTTAGTTAAAATAGTCAGTAAAATAAATCATTAAAGCAATTTTGCTCCATGCAGAATTAAAGATAATTTGAATAAACCATACTAACTTGCTATCCCTAAGTATCTGCATCTTGTATACCTGAGCAAGCCAAATTAAACAATACTTTATCTACAGTATATCAAATTATATACTTGATTAGCATTCAAATTATTATTATAAAAATATTAAAATGCTAAAGTTTTCAGGATCATTAGAATAATATCCAATAATTTACTTCTGGGAAGATTCAAATAAATGAATTACTTTAAAATTGCTCAAATTTCCAGTTACATAGTGCACTTCTAAATGTAGTAGAAACAATAGCCTACAATATCCTTAAATGAATAATGTGAAGTTCAGATGTGTCATATTTGCATTTCAGCATCAAATTAACTCAATCTTCTAAAGTTTGCGAAGTTCTTTTAAAATACTTCATTTCAAAGTGAACAAAGTTGTTGTCCAAATATACAAAGACATTTCTATATAGTTTTAGAATAAATGTTTCCCAATATTTGTTTATTTTAATATCTTTTTGCTCCTATGATATGTGTATTGTCTTTTGCTCCAATATGACCATAATCAGCAACATCAATTGAGCACTGTTTGTGACCCACAGTGGGACATTTGATGCTTGAGATGATCATTGTGTAATCCTTACTAATCATGTTAAATTGTTTTAAGCAGAGTTCTGTGGTAAAGTTTGCAACTTAATTGTATTTGCCAGCATTGTTACATGGTTGTTTACAGCAGAATGGATACATTCTAGGAATGCTGAATATTTTTTATCTAAAGCAATAGGATCTTAATACCATGAGTGCTTATTTTAAAAAATAAATTAGAACTTGAGTTTTCATGAAAATAAAGAACTTAAGAGAATTTTCGATGAAACATTAGCATTTAGTGTTTTCATTAATTTCATTCCTATTTGATTATCTGTGTGATTTTTTTCTGAAATACTAGATACCCTGATTTATATTTTTAAATGTTAATTTGAATGGGAAATGATAATTTTTTTTCTCACACAGTTGATGCTCAAAATAAGTTACAAGCGAAAGGATTAGAAGTTAATAACTAGGAACAAATTCCAGGATGTGAGAGACAAGAGACAAAGTTAAAGATATTAAACAAAGTTGAAGAACATGGTTTCAACTCATTCTCAGTACCATAAGGGATATTGATGCTAGGAAAAGGGGGAAATTAAAGATACATATTCTTCTCTGAGACTAGAGAAAACAGACATAGGTGAGCAATAACAATTGGTTCTTTACATTTTTAGGAGAAAATGAAGATATTTATCTTACTCCCTATCCATAGTAATTTGCGAACTCCAAGTTTATCTATTTTGAGATAAACTATTGCAAGGGAAATTTTGTTGAGAAACTGTCCAGAGAAAAATGCATTTTGAGGAAGTAAAGAAAAAGGATTGACAAGAGCAAAGAAGCTAAGTATGTGGTTCCAAAGGAGGACTCAGTCGATAATACTGGGCACTTAGGATCTAGGATGATCTTTCCAAGTTGTTTCAAATTGATGAAAGGCAGCTGGCCTTTGAATTCCTGCATCATTGGACAATGGTTGACTGCTGTTTGTGAAGGTAACTTTGGGAAAGTCTGATAAAGCAATTCAAACTGACAATCAAAGCTATATTCTATCAACTGCCAAATTTCCTAGCAGCTGGGCATGTGTTTGCCCTGAAGAAGGGATTGTACAGAACACTGTATTATATGTAGCAGGAAATATGCATATTAAGAGGTGATAAATACTTTTGAGAAAAAATGAAGCATCATGGAGGTCTCTTGTGACTGGAAGGGTCAAGCTGTAGTGTCAAAATTGTTTAAATGCTAAACATAAGTACATATTTTTTTTTTTCTTTCCCAAGATAATGTTACCAAACAGTGGAGAGTTTCTGTTCTGCAGTTCAACTTCTACTTTGTACTTCTTTATCAAACTACTCAAGATTAATTGGATAGAAATATGGTATAATGAAATATCCAGAGCAAAACTTCTTAAAATGGACATGGTGTTTTCTTTTTGCAATGCTTTGTAGAAGTATTTCTTAGAGGTCTGTATTTGTTGATGTCTAACCAAACTCCTGAATTTTGTTTTCCAACAAATTTTCATAAGAATTTTTTCTTAAAGTGTAGCATATTGTTGAAAATGTGATTTTTGGATTTTTGGACTTGTTTTGAATTCTATGTCATCAGTGTGATAGTAGATAGGAGCTTAACATTTAAACTTCCCAATTTTTTTTTTCTTTGTAAATAATGATATGTTCATTGTATAGGACAGTTTTAATGATAAAACAAGAGAAGTTATACTAAATGCTTAGCAGAGTCTATCACACAAACTAAGCAATTGTTAAATACATATTGATAGTAGTCATGGAGATAAAGCAAGTAGAGCTTCAGCAACAAAAACAAGATTGTCTTGATTCATTTGTAAGCAAGTACACCCCACTATTTCCCTTGGCTTTTATGTAGACAAGTTTATCCTAAAAGAACTGAATTAAACTGACGAAATATACTCGGTTTTAAAATTGTACCTAATGTTAAAAAACAGAGTGCTACCATTTGGCAGATTTTTTTTTTTTTTAACACCCGTTTCTGTAAGTTTAGTAAATTTTTATTTATAGATGCAAGTTTTTAATTCAGTTTATTTATTACATTGACTTGCGATCTGAGCTTGATTAATTCCACCAAATGGTAGCACAGGTTATATAAAGTGTAAAAACAAATACACATGGAAGATCTCAGGTAGGAAATTTAAATGTGAGCAAGACAAGTGATGCATGCATGTTACCATGGCAACTCCCTAAGAAGACTTTATTCCAGTGCTTAGCACCACAACCAAAGAAAATTTCCTTTTTAAACCAACCATTCTGTGATAGAGGCACCCATGGAGCCTATCATTTGAATTTAAGAAATCCAAGAAAAATGATTTTGCCTTCTCTGGCGAAATTCCTACTTCATTTCCTGAGAAAAGAAATGAAGTGGTTCTTATGAATGATTTATTTTGAACAAGTCAGTGCAATATAAATGGAATAATCTTTGGAAAATGAAGAGACCCTGGGCAGTAGTCATCTGTTGAAGCAAGATGAAGAGGTAAGTAGACCTTTTCTCTGAAGTCCATTAGAGGCCAGAGGAACTAATGATTGAATCTTAAAGAAAACTATATTTCAGACCACCTGAAGACTTTGAAAGCCAAATGAAATGTAGTTTATGAAGTTAAAAAACTGCATTTATTCAATTTAAGGAGAATTATAATTTTAGACTTACATTGCTTTCCTCTGTTAGGCCCTAAGTAAGCCATACCCTACTTTATAGTGACTGTGCTTTCCTCTAACTAGTCAATAAATAGAACAATTGTTTTTAACATTTTTGATGGTTATTATACAATTAGGATATAAGTTCCTCTTGACCATGGGTCTTGTATTAGTTATTTTTATATATTGGTGAAAATATAATAGATATTACAAACATATATGCAATAATATTTGAATTTAGATTTTGGAACACTGAAATATTTGCAGCACTGAACAAATAGCTAAATAAAATGTCAAACAAAGGGTCTACATTTATGAACTGTTTTTTTTAATCTATTTAATATTTGAATCTTGACTCATTCCTGTTTTAATCAAATCTTAGGCACCACAGAGTTCTATTGTCTTCCCAAGGGAAACTGTGGGCACAAGAGTTTTTTTATAGTTGACAGTTTTCTGGACATATGAGAAAAGCAGAATCATATCCTTTGTGTGACATAAGGCAAAGGAACTGTTGAAAAGGCATAGGTCTCTCATTAGATGACATTCCTGTGTTTTTCCTAGAAGTCATTTACCAAACATATGAACTACTTGGAAAATAAATCGATTCATATCAAGGGCAAGACTAAAGGTTGTGAAATAGTAGATGTTGGTACTGAGGCCAATAGTAGAAAAAGCAAAATTCAACCTTGAAAGAATTTTCTAATCCTGGGAAAACAAACTGCTTCATAGATTGAAGAGATCCAGTGTAGATAACTTACCATCAAGAGGCAAGATGATCACCCCAAGATGTTGAGTCTTGTCATAGGTACAGCATTTGTGCCTGTTGCTAGTAGGGAGGAAATCTGGAGGTAGCAGTGCAGAACTTGATCTTAGTAACAAAGATCTGATTTTGCACTTTGTGTATAGATAGCCCATGTCTGCCACTATGGTTGCTTTCTTCACATTATCATTCCAGCACATGGGAAGTTGTCTATTGTCAACAGGTCTGATATTTTGTTTATGTGTTTACTTAGTTCCTATTCTATAATGGATACTTTTTTGTCTTTAACTGTTGACTACTTTAAATATTCATTCATATGGTTTTCCTTATACCTTCTTGATATTGGATATTTCTTTTTTTTTTTTTCTCCTTCAAAAAATCGGTAGCCAATTTCTCTCAGTTCATTAGTCAATGAGTGACAGGTGCACCACTTGTTCTGCCTATCTGGAGGGTCTACCCTTGCTGGTGTCTTTCAACTTCTCACCTTAATGAGGCTTTAGTGAAGTGCTTATGTAATTTTGAAAGGGATTCCCAAAATGAGCCAGCTATTCCATAAGTTATGCTGAGACATTTTCTTCTTTATTCAACTGGTGACATGAAACGCCTAATATATGGTATGAACAGAGAGAGTGCACCAGGGCAGCAGTAGAATATAGGAATATAAGTCTGGGCTTACTGATTGTGCAACTTACATATGCCCTTTCCTTTTGCTTGTGCTTGGTTCTGGATACACCATTTTCATCATACCACAGAGTATTACAGGCTGTCCCTCCTCATCTTGCAACTCAATGAGTTGACAGTATACAATTCATAAAGTATAACACTGGTGTCATGATCATACGCTATCCTGTCATCAGGATTTCTGCCACTACAAGGGCTCAGTAGGTTGCCAAAAATTATTTGATGAAATATTCTTAATTTTCTGTTAGAAAAGCAGAAAAATTCTGCATAAATCTGGAATCTGCATTATTATTCCTTTGCTGGGACTTGTCACAGATTTCACACAGCTTCTCCCCCATACCACCCCGCTGTGCAACTCTACCTCCAACACCAAGTTGATAGTTTGTTTTTGTAACAACCCAGATCTACTACATGCCAGGCCATTTCCTGATTTGGGCCTTACTCTAAGCTAGTAGGCTTTTTAGTTTCCCATTATGTGATCCAGAGCATTACTCTGAAAAGTGGAGTAATTGCCTCTAGAAGCTAAAGAACCTCACTGATTATGGGGCTATTTTCTTTGGGGTAGAAAGTACAAACTGTGATGACTTTTATTTTGGAAAATATATCCCAGTATATTCCTTAACACTTGACAAATTGTTTGAAATTCCAGACTTATGACTTTGTACCTTCTCGAGTCCTGAGCCTTCTGAGGAAGGAAGTCTCATACTTTAGGAAATATGCCAATTCTTGTTCATCTTATCCAATTAATCTAATGTCCCTAATGTGGGTCAATGTGATAGTCTCAGAGATGGACAGACACTATAGAACTCTTTAAACTAAATGAAAAAGTAGGAGACATAGAGACCTGAATAGAAACTTAAAAATAGTTTATTTTTCTTAACTATATACTTGAAGTAGCCCCAATACTCTATTCTTACTGGGATAGAAATAAGTACATTCGCCAAATTTTTAAGCAGTAAATACCATTGTCTCTTCCCTCCTAATAATCACAGATTTACAAATGTTATAAAAACAATAGCAATTAGACTACATATTTACTCAAAAACAAATATTCACTAACCTACTATTATGTGAAATATTGGTGCCAAAAACAAATCCATTACCATAATATACAACAGTTTATAAATTTTTGTTCTTGTTTCCAGAAATAAATACCAAGTTGAAGAAAAATATTTAAGTTAAACATACATTTAAAATACAAGTTCATATACCGAGGTCAGATGCTGTCTCTGAGCCCGCCCCCTACACAGAAGTGGGACACTCTAGCTGAGCCTGCCACCCCACACCGAGATCAGACAGGCACTGAGCCCGCTCCCCAACCCCACTAGCTGAACCTGCCCGCCTGTCCCCCCACTGCTGAGGGATACAGTGCCTGCCTCCATGCTGACACAGTGTACCCTCGCTGGGGCTCCCCAGCTTCTTTGGAGGCTGGGGCAGGCATTTTGAATTATTCCTGAGGGTGCAGCCATCATTATTGGAAGGGCGGCTCCCTTCCTGAGACACATACAGGAGACTGGAGGCCCTTTGACAGGTACCTCTATTTACTCACTTATATCCTACACCCTTTTCTCATCCTCTTGTTCACAACTAGAAACACTGCAAATAGTAATCAAACTGATCCTGTTTATTTTAAAAATGTTAAAGTCTTTATAGGGGCTATCTGGTTCAGGGTTACATTTTCTTTGTATTGGCTGCTAATTCTATTGATCTCCCCTTCAAAGGAGAGGTAGTGGAAAACTGCAGTGTCATAATAAGCCTGCAGGAGGCAAAAATTCAGTATCTCTGATATTCACTGCTAGAAGGGAATATACACAAACAATATGAAAAAACAGGGGAAGAAGGTGTCCCTAACAAACCAAGATGCTATTGTGATGGACTCCAATGACAGCATGGCAGTCCAAATGACAAAAAGAATTTAAAATCTGCATGATTAAAAAGATCTGCAAAGAAGCAAAAGATGAGATAAGAGAGTAAACGCAGGCAATGCATGAACATTCCACTAAATAGTTAAAAGAGCAAATGCAGGAAGCAAAACAACACTTCATAAAGAGATAGAAATTTGGAAAAAAAAAAAAAAACAGAAATATTTGAAATGAGAGAAACGATAAACCAAATTAAAAACTCAATAGAAAGCATCACCAACAGAATAGATCTCGTGGAAGACAGAATCTCAGACAATGATGAAAAAATATTTAATCTTGAGTATAAAGTTGAACAAACTGAGAAGATGTTAGAATGGAACCTCCAAGAATTATGGGATATCATGAAAAGACCAAATTTAAGAATTATTAGGATTGAGGAAGGCACAGAGATACAAACCAAAGGCATGAACAACCTGTTCAATGAAATAACATTAGAAAAGTTACCGAACCTGAAAAATGAAATGGAAAATCAAATACAAGAGGTTTACAGAACACCAGGTGCACAAAACTACAACAGATCCACACCAAGAAATATTATAATGAAAATACCTCACATTCAAAATAAGGATAGGATTTTAAAGGCTATGAGAGAAAAGCATCAGATTGCATATAAGGGGAAACCAATACAGATATCAGCAGATTTCTCAGCCCAGACTCAAAAATCAAGAAGGGCCTATAACAATATATTTCAAGATCTGAAAGAACACGGAGGCCAACCAAGAATACTATAACCAGCAAAACTAACCTTCAGATTTGACAATGAAATAAAATCTTTCCACAATAAACAAAAGTTAAACGAATTTACAAATAGAAAGCCTGCACCACAGAACATTCTCACAAAATATACCATGAGGAGGAAGTGAAAAGCAATAATACAAATCAGCAAAGGGAGGAACTACCCTAAAGGAAAAGCCAATCAAAGGACAAGTAAAAAAAACAAAAATAAGCCAAAATGACTAGGAATACAAATCATATCTCAATAATAACCCTGAATGTCAGTGGCCTAAATTCAATAATCAAAAGACATAGACTGGCAGATTGGATTAAAAATAAAGACCCAACAATATGCTGCCTTCAAAAGACTCATCTCATAGAAAAAGACATCCACAGACTAAAGGTGAAAGGATGGGGAAAAACATACCATGCTCATGGACCCAGTGAAAAAGCAGGGGTCTCCATCCTCCTACCAGATAAATTGGACTTCAAATGTAAGTTATTCAGAAGGGATAAAGAAGGACAATTTCATACTGCTAAAGAGAAGCATAAAACAACGAGATATAACAATTTGAAATATTTATGCCCCAAACAATGGAGCATCTATGTATATCAAACAAACCCTTCTAAAACTTAAGAATCAAATAGACCAAAACACATTAATAGTGGGGGACATTAACACACTACTCTCACCACTAGGTAGATCCTCCAAACAAAACCTGAACAGAGAAACTATAGAACTAAATAATACAATCAATGATATAGACTTAATGGATATTTACAGAGTATTTCATCCATCATCAAGTGAAGAAACTTTCTTCTCAGCAGCTCATGGATCCTTCTCCAAAATAGACCATATGCTATGACACAAAAAAGTCGTTAGTAAATACAAAAAAATAGAGATACTACCCTGTATCCTATCAGACCATAATGGAATGCAATTAGCAATGAATGATAAAATAAGAAACAAAAACTACTCATACACGTGGAGACTAAATAATATGCTACTGAATGATTCAATGATAACAGAAGACATCAGGGAAGAAATACAAAAATTCTTAGAAGTAAATGAGAACAATGACACTATATATTAAAATCTCTGGGACACTGTGAAAGCAGCACTAAGAGGAAAGGTCATTGCATTGAGCTTTAAAAAAAAAAGTCAATAACTAAATGAGCTAACATTACACCTAAAAGCCCCAGAAAAAGAAGAGCAGATCAACACCAAAAATAGTAGAAGATAGGAAATAATTAAAATCAGAGATGAAATCAATGAAATTGAAACAAGGGAAACAATTCAAAAAATTGACAAAACAAAAAGTTGGTTCTTTGAAAAAGTAAACAAAATTGATAAACCCCTAGTCACACTAATAAAGAGAAGGAGAGAGAAAACTCAAATTACTAGAATTTGTGATGAAAAAGGAAATATCATAACAGACACCTTTGAAATACATAACATAATTAGAAGCTACTTTAAAAATCTATACTCCAACAAAATAGAAAATTGAAGACATTGACAAATTTTTAGAGACATATGATCCTCCCAAAGTGAATCAGGATGATGCACACAATCTAAACAGATCAATTTCAAGCACTGAAATAGAAGAAACCATCAAACGCCTACCAACCAAGAAAAGCCCAGGACCAGATGGATTCTCAGTCGAATTCTACAGGACCTTTAAAGAAGAACTGATACCAATATTCCTCAAAGTACTTCAGGAAATAGAAAAGGAGGGGACCCTTCCAAATTCATTCTATGAGGCTAGTATCACTCTGATACCAAAACCAGACAAGGACTCATCAAGGAAAGAAAACTTTAGACCAATATCCCTGATGAACATAGATGCAAAAATCCTTAACAAAATACTGGCAAGTTGCATATAAAAATATATTAAAAAGATAGTGCACCATAATCAAGTGGGGTTTATCCCAGGGATGTAAAGTTGGTTCAACATCCAGAAATTAATAAATGTAATTTGCCACATCAATAGATGTAAAGTTAAGAATCACATGATTATTTCAATACATGCTGAGAAAGCATTTGATAAAATACAGCACCCATTCATGCTTATAACACTAGAAAAAATAGGAATAGTAGGAACATACCTTAACATTGTAAAGACTATCTATGCTAAGCCCACAGCCAACATCATTCTTAATGGAGAAAAACTGAAAGCATTCCCTCTATTCTGGAAGAAGACAGGATGCCCTCTTTCACCACTTCTATTCAACATCGTCCTTGAAACACTTGCCAGAGCAATTAGGCAGACCAAAGAATTTAAAGGAATACAAATAGGAAAAGAAGAACTGAAGCAGTCACTATTTGCTGATGACATGATACTATATTTAGAAGATCCAAAAAACTCCTAGAATAAATGAATTCAGCAAAGTAGCAGGATTTCAAATCAACACATGTAAATCTAATGCATTTCTATTCATAAGTGATGAATCCTCTGAAAGAGAAATTAGGAAAACCACTCCATTCACAGTAGTCTCAAAAAAATTAAAATACTTGGGAATAGATCTAACAAAAGAGGTGAAAGACCTCTACAATGAAAACTACAGAACTTTAAAAAAAGAAATTGAAGAAAATCTTTGAAGATGGTAAGATCCCCCATGTTCTTGGATAGGCAGAATTAACATTGTCAAAATGGCCTTTCTACCAGAAGTAATATACAGATTCAGTGCAATTCCAATTAAAATCCCGATGACATTCTTCATAGAAATAGAGAAAGCAATCATGAACTTCATCTGGAAGAACAAGAAACCTCCAGTAGCCAAAACATTCTTAAATAGAAAAGGTGAAACAGGAGGTATCACAATACCAGACTTCAAACTCTACTACAAAGCAATAGTAACAAAAACAGCATGATATTGGCACCAAAATAAACAGGCAGACCAATGGTACAGAATAGAAGACACAGAGACAAATCCACATAAATACAGTCACCTCATACTAGACAAAGGAGCCAAAAACATACAATGGAGAAAAGATAGCCTGTTCAAAAAATGGAGCTGGCAAAACTGAAAATCCATATGCAGTAAAATGAAATTAAACCTCTATCTCTCACCCTGCACAAAACTCAACTCAAAATGGATCAAGGACATAGGAATTAGACCAGAGACCCTGCACCTAATAGAAGACAAAGTAGGCCCAAATTTTCATCATATTGACTTAGGATCAGACTTCCTCAATAAGACTCTCAAAGCACAAGAAATCAAAGCAATTATCAAGAAATGGGATGGACTCAAACTAAAAAGCTTTTTCTCAGAAAAGGATACAATCAAGAATGTGAAGAGAGAGCCTAGAGAATGGGAGAAAATCTTTTCCACATACACTTCAGATAGAGCACTTATCTCCAAAAGTTATAAAGAGCTTACAAATCTTTACACCAAAAATACAAAGAACCCAATCGATAAATGAACCAAGGAACTGGACAGACACTTTACAGAAGAAAACACACAGGCGATTAATAAATATATGAAAAAAGTGTTCAACATCTCTAGTAATTAGAGAAATGCAGATTAAAACAACTCTAAGATTTCATCTTACTCCAATTAGAATGGTTATTATCAAGAACACAAACAGTAGTAGATGTTGACGTTGTGAGGGATTTTGATCAGTGACAAAAAGTTGACTCAAATGCCCTTGTAATTTTATAGAACTTGCATTGACTTTGTCAAGTTGCTTTGGACAATATGGGCGTTTTAACATACAAATCCTGTAAATCTCAGAAAATTTATTCTACCAATAGTTATTTCTATATACACGCAACAAACTAAAAAAAAAAAACTTATAAAAGATTTCATTTCTAATAGTATTAATAAATATAACATACATAGGAATACATTTTAGCAAGGAAGTAAAAACTAGTATAATGAAAAGTATCAGTAATGGTGACCATTATCATATACTGTACTTTTCAGAACAATCTTGTTAGGATTGTACTTTTGTTGTTTTATTTTATAGATGATGTGATTAAATATCCACATACTATTGCACTGCTAGTAAATGGGGGTCCATTATTCAACCCAGAAATACTAATGTCAGAGCAAGTACTTCAACATGATGCTCTTTCTCCAAAATCTCACTTGTTATGAAGGAAACAGGAATAACTTTATACAAACACACTCATATGCTCACACATGAACCCATATATGGATGCATATATCTAATTTATCAAGAATGTCACTATCCTAAAATATATAATTCCTTAAAAATAAATATGTTTATAAGGTTTTGGAACTATCAGTAGTCTAATATACATGTACTTTTAACATCTCCTTACTCCTCAAATAAATAAAAATTTAAAAATACCTGAAATGATTACCAGTCATTCCTTATTCAAATCTCCTGGAGACTGTGCAAATCATTAACCTGATTTCAATCTCTATAGTTTTGCTGACTCTGGACACTTCTTTAAAACGTAATCATCTAGAACAGGAACTGTTTTCTTTAGATTCTTGTATTTAGCATAATATTTTCAAGACATTCATATTTTGTCATGTATGAATAATCCATTCCTTTTTCTGCTAAGTAGCATACTGTTATGTTTTATTTTATATTTTTGTATTATATACATGTATCCATATATATTCATGATTGATTAATATCTGGGTTGCTTTCATTCTGGAGATATTCAAAATAAGGCTTTTGTAAACATTAATACACAAGTTGTTATGTACAAGCATTTTTCAGTTGCTTTGGATGTGTTTCACTGTTACATTTTGGAATCATATAAAAACTTTTTTTTTTTTTTTTTTTTTTTTTTTTCCTGCTCCAGTCAATGTAAGGGAAACTTTATTGAGGTCCTAAGGCCGTACATGGAGCTTGGGCAGGAGGCCACCCTTTGGGGAAAGGAGCCAGCAAGGGACTTTATTTGACCTTTTTCTTAGGGTGGAGGTTGGTGTGGCCATACTTCTTGTGGCAGTTGACAGCACAGGGGTGCAGGCGGGCATAACACTTGCGACAGATCATCTTGTCACAGTTGTACTTCTGGGCAAGCTGGTGCAGGGAAGGCTCAATGATGCCACATCGCAGGCGAAGCACCAAGTGCAGGGTGGACTATTTCTGGATGTAATCTGAAAGAGTGCGGCCATCCTTCTGTTGTTTGCCCACAAAAATCAGGCACTGCTGGTCAATTGGGATGCCCTCCTTGTCTTGAATTTTGGTTTTGACAAAATTCTTGATGGCATCACTGGGTTGTACCTCGACGGTAATGGTCTTGCCGGTCAGGGTCTTCACAAAGATCTGCATTTCTGCATCCGCTCCCCTTGATGAAGAGAAAGAGCTCATATAACAACTTGATGTATAACTTTTGAATAATTGTAATACTGTTTCAAAGAGTATGAAGTATATTACATTTCCATCAGAAGAATGAGAGGTACATACTTTTGACAACACTTGTCATTGTGTATCTTTTTAATAATATTCACATCAGTGGTGATAAACTCATAACTTGTGTGTTAGATTTGTGATTCTATAATGATTAACGATAATAACTTTTTTATGTGCTAATTGGCCATTTCCCTATCTTGTTTAACAAATTACCTGTTCAAACTCTTGTGCATTTTTATAAACAGGCTTTATTTTTAAAAAGTTTTAGATTAACATGAAAATTAAGAAGTAAACAGTAATACCATATATCTTTGTCCCCCATATATAAAAAAACCCCCATGCCGCATTATGAAGAACATACACCACAGCAGTATGCTTATTAAAATTGATGAACTTGCAATAGCATATCATTACCACTGACAGCCCATAAATTGCATTGTAGTTATCTATTAATGTTATACATTTAATGTATTTCAAAAAATGTGTAACATATGTACACCATTACAGTACCTATGGTAGTTTTACTATCCTAAAAATCCTCTCTGCTCCACCTATTTAATTTTCTCATCCCCTAAATTGGGAAACTGCAGATCTTTTTTTCACGGTCTGTAATTTTGACTTTTACAGAATGCTACATGGTTGGGATCATGCAATGTGTATCACTTAATGATTCACTTCTTTTGCTTACTATAGACATTAAACATTTCTTAATGTTGTTTTCTTGCCCTAATAGCTCATTTTCTTTAGGTAATAAAATTCCATTTTCCATTGTAATGCAGCTTATTTATACTTTCATCTACTTAAGAACATCTTTGTCCCTTCCAGTTCTGAAACAATTCTTTGACAATTCAAAATAAAAGTGCTATAAATATCTGTGTACAGGTTTCTGTATTCTTAAGCTTTTATTTCATTTGGACAAACATCAAGGCGTTGGACTATTGTACTGAATTGTAGGAGTATGTTTACTTTTGTATGAAACTGCCAAACTGTGTTCCACATTAGCTGTACTATTTTGCATCCCCACCAATAATGAAGGAGAGATACTGTTGTTAAACATTCTGACCACAATTTGTTGTCAGGTTTTATATTAGCCATGCTAATATATATATATATATATATATAGATAATATATATAGTGATATTTCATTGTTTATTTTGCATTTCCCTAATGACATAGAATGTTGAAATTCTTTAAAATCATCTGCCCATGTGTCTTCTTTGGTAAGATGTCTACTTAGATAAGTTTTATTCATTTTTAATAAAATCTCTCATCTTCTTGTTATGTTTTCAGGGTTTTTTGTATACTTGTGCATAATAGACCTTTATTAGATGTGTCATTTGAAAATATTTCCTCTCAGTCTGAGACTTTTCTTCTCACTATCTTGATATTGTCTTTCATAAAGCAAACCTTTTCATTTTAAAGAAGTCCAGCTTTGGTAATTCAGGTTTTATCATGGGTTCACATAATTTTAGAATTGTTTTTTCCAATTTATGTAGAACATCATTAATATTTTTATATGGATTGCAGTGAATATTTTGATTATTTTACATTCTATGGACATTTCAAAAATACTAATTTTTCAAATTCATGAACATAAGATATCTACCATTTTTTTGTGTTGTTTTCAGCATATTTTTTCAATATTTTATAGTTTCTTTCTGGCAATATTTCACCTTTTTATTTCAGTTCATTCAAAAAGTATGAGATAAAATCTTTCGGTCATTTGCAAAGGGCAATAATTTTTCAAAGAAGACCCAAAAATTACAGGATACAAAAGCAAAAATATAAACATAGAATTACGTCAAAGAAAAATCTTCTGCACCGTGAAATAAACAATTGACAGAGTTAAAGGACAACCTATGAAATTGGAGAAAATATTTGCAAACTATATATCTAACAAAAAGTTTGTATGCAGAATGTATAAGGAGTCCAAAAGCCTCAACATTTAAAAAGAAACAACCCAATTCAAAAGTGGGCAACAGATATAAACAGACGTTTCTCAAAAGAAAATATGCAATGGCAACATGTACATGACAAAAAGCTCAATATCACTAATCATCAAGGCAATGTAAATGAAAACCTCACTGAAGCATCATCTCACTCCAGTAAACAATGACTATTATCAAAATGACAAAAGGCTGTATGCTAGTGAGGATGTGGAAAAATGGGAACTTTTGCACACTAATGATGGGAGTGCAATGTAGTACAAAAAATATAGCCAGTATTATGTAGGTTCCTCAGAAAATTACAAATAGAGCTACCATATGACCCAACAATCCCAGTCCTTGGTGTACATCTAAAGGGAATGAAATAGGTTTGTCAAAGTGATATCTGTACTAGGCCATGTGTACTAGAGCACTATGTACACAGCCAAGAAATGGAAACATTCTGAGTGTCCATTAACTGAGGAAGGAATAAAGAAAATATGGTGCATACACACAATAGAATGATATTCAACCATAAGAAGAAATGAAATCCTATCACTTGCAACACAATGGTTGAAGCTAGATATTACAGACTGACAAGTACCACATTATTTCATACATATGTAGATTACAAAACAATTGATTTCACAGATGTTGAGGGGTCAATGTTGGTTACCCAAGGCTGGAAAAGATGGGGGCAGGATGAAGGAGAATCTAATGGTGAATAAGATTTATCAGTATTTACAAACTACTAGTTAGACAGGAGTAAGAAACTCTGGTGTACTATTAACTAGTAGGGTGACTAAAACTAATGCTGATATTCTATATATTTCACAAAACTAAAAGAAAGGATTCTGAAAGTTTTTACCACAAAGAGATAATAAACATTTAAGGAAATAAATATTTACCTTAATTTGAACATTATGCAAATCATAAATTTATTGAAGATTCACACAATACCTTACCAATATATAAAATAAATTTAAAAATTCTGAAAGAATAAAACAATAAATTTAGACTTGAAGGCAAAATAACAATATATAAGTTAGAGAAAATATAAATACTATTATTTGCAAGAGGATTGGTAAAAAAACAAAAACAAGATAGAATGTCTACTGCTGATTCATAAAAGAAAAAATTTTAAATTTTTATTGAATAAGGAAAGATGATTTTTTCAATTTCTTTTTCCCAAATACAATATTAAAATAAATTGTGAATAAGCATACTTATGTAATATCTTTATATCATATTTGTATATATACTGTGTCACAGTATCAGTATGTTTATGTTTTCAAAGCATATTTTAATTTTATATTAACATAGTAAATAATTATATTCAATGGATTCATTATAAAATCAGAAAAATGTACACTTTGAGGTATTTAAATAACAAAACATCAGATTAACTTGAGAAGAACAAAAAAAGGCAGAAACTTCACATTCTGGGAACAAGCAGACATATACAGGATATCAACTATATAAAAAAATTTGAGAATAGATTTATATTCTTAATATATAATTTGATCCAATAGTATGACTCCAGCGGTATGACTCTCATAATAAACATAGAATGCGAAATCTGTAATACCATTGGACTACAATACTGTAATCAATGAAAATGCTTGGGACTTTGTATAATAATAATGATACTGTGATAAAATAAATTACATATTTCTTAATATATGTGATATATTAAAAATGGATGTCTATAATAATTTTATCTTTCATGACTTAAATATCTATGAAAATTTGATTTCTAAAGATATGGTAGGCTAGGATCACAGAGAAAACACTCCTGGTGGGAAAGTTCTAAATTTGCTGAGCATATTTATAAACATTATTGAGCAATAAGTTTGTACAATCAAATTCAATAAATAAAGGTCAATAATTAGTTGATATTTGATAAACATAATTAAGTGACAATAACTGCCATGATCTATTTAATTATAATGAAAATCTATCAATTACAATTTCACATGCATTTACTAGAACACTTGTAGTATTAATTGAGTAAAAAACATTTTTATATGATACATTCTGACTGATAAAACAACTAGACACAATAACCATAACATACAAAAATAAAATGATACCATCAACTACCCTGTTATTTATGGCTTGCTACATATATCAATAAGAACACACTAAAAATATGATATATATATATACATATATATACATTTATGTGAATGTTTTTCTTTGTTATACTAATGATTAATTATACCATATATACTATTGTAAGTCTTTCTTTTGCACCTGTGCAATGATTTCTCTAAGGTTTATATTTAACAGTGAAACTGCTAGGTTATAATTTAGAAGTAAATTAAAATTGTATAAGACAAAAGTGATTGTATTAATTTAGTTGCATCATGATATGCAGTCAAATGCTTTATATTATAAATGTGACATATAAAAAAATAAGTGAACTAAGGATCTAATTTTAGAGCTAACTTAAAATATGAAAAAATAAAATAATAAACATAAGACCAGAAAATGAAGTAATAGAAAACAAGCATAAAAATGCAGGTACCAACAAAGTCAGAGGCTGATTCACTAAAGAAAATAATGAAATGAATAAATGTCTGCAGCATTTTTAATGACCTAAAGAAATAAAGCAAAAATACATAAAGCTGTAACAAGGAAAACACAGAACTTAAAACAGATACAGGTGAATTTGAAGGTTTAGTAAACAACATAATAAAAGAATCTTTATATCAACAAATTTAGCAAGGCAGAACATGTATGGATTTAACCTACTTAATTTTTGCATATTCATTCATCAAATTCCTACAGCAAGTACACCTTTTTTGTGTCTTAAGAAGCTTACAATTAAAGTGAAAAACAAGACTAGTGTGTCTAATATTTCAACCTCCAATCAACAATGTCCTAGAAATTTTATAAAGAACAATGAAACTGGAAAAGATTAATAAAATTCAAGAAATAAAAGGAAGAATCAAAATGATTCTTTTCACAGATTTGGACTGTGCAAACTCCACAAGAATCTGCATATTTTCTAAGAGTTAACAATCAGATACAACAAAAGTTTCTAAGTAAGTGTTAACATATAGCTCTATTTGCATGATGAAACCAACAAAAGGCATAAAAGTAAATGAAATGAAAGATAACATATCTAATAATAATGAAACTAACATTTTATATGAAATTAAACCAATTATGTACAAGACATTCATTTTGAACTCATTAAACCATAATAAATTTGACTCCTTAAATCAGTAAGAAGTGAAGACTCAGGATGTCAGTCAGTGGTACACCACTTGCCAAGCATACAAGAAACTCTGGATTCTATCCCTAGTAACAGGGGGAAAGAAAGAAACTACATTGCTTACTGAATAGCAAGATTGAATAGTGAATAAAAGTTTGAATACATGCAAATTCTTTCCACAGTGATTTATATTGTCAATAAAGCATATTTATAGTTGTCACTAAAGCATATGTAGAGAAGCAAGAATTATATATATACTTAAGATGTTCATTAAGGACAGAACCAGACTTGCCTAGTGGTCCTACCCAATATTTTTATTATAGGAAAATAGCAATTAAGTCAGGTATGATAGCAAACAATGCAGTTGTATGTAGAGTCAAAATGGCCAGGGGAATAGGGCACAGGTACTGCTCATATGTACCTAAAATGTATGAGAATTCTACCACCACAATTTCTTGTGAGAAAGATGAATTTGTCAATTAACAGAGATGAAACCTTTCTGCTTATCAGAAAGAAAACAGAAAGAAAAGAAGGAACTGGAAATTCAGCCCAATTTCAAACTTCATATTACTTCCAGATGAATCATGTTCTTAAATGTGAAAAATACAAATTTCTGTACTATGAAAAAATAATGTGGAAATATGTATTCATTAACTCATGGTAGGAATAATACCTAAAAACACAAAAGCATAAACAATAAAATAATAAGTGGATTAAATAGAATATATTAAAATTATGAATTCCTGTTTATCAAATCATACAGTAAACACACAGGCAAACAAAAGGTGTTATTTGTAATATATGTTAAAAAAACTAGAATAATGTTGTAATACTTGAGATTTAGTAGAATCAGTACTTGAGATGTTATTTGAGAAAATAAAAACAACCTTTAAAGCAGTAGAAAAATGATAAAAAGATGTAAATAAGCCTGTCACAGAAAGCATCAAAAATTCAAAAAAGGAAAATATCAGTATTAGATATGTTATTTTTCACCATGCACAAAAATTAACTCAAAGTGGGTCAAAGAGCAGGTGTTAGACCAGAAACACTGCAAATACTAGAAGAAAATAATAGTGTTAATACTCCCATATGTTGACACAGGTACTGACATTCTTTATAAGACTTATTGTAAACAAGAAATAAAACCAAGAATCCCTAAGTGGAATGGCTTCAAATTAAGCCATTTCTGTACAGAGGAAGAAAAAAGAGCACAAAGAGAGAGCCCACATAATGGGAATATCTACCAGCTACCCTTCTTATAGGTTAATATCCAGAATATATAAAGAATGCCAAAAAAGTTAACATCAAAAAAATTACAATGGATAACCCAATCAATAAATGGGCAAATGCACTAAACAGACGTTTCTCAAAAGAAGAAAAGCAAATGGCCCGCCAATATATGAAAATATGGTCCTTATCTTTAGCAATTAGGAAAATACAAATTAAAACTACAGGAAATTTCATCTCACTCCATTAAGAATGGCAATTATCAAGAACACAAATAACTCTAAATGCTGTCAAGGATGTGTGGGAAAAGTGCACTCATGCATCATTAGTAGTACTGCAGATTAGAATAAGCACTTTGTAAAGCACTATGAAAATTTCTCAAAAGAATACAAATGGGTATAACATACGAAGTTGATATTTTAGGAACAATATTATTATTTCTTAATTATTTATTTATTTTTTAATTTTTCACACACTGCATTTTGATTCTTTGTACACAAATGGGATTCATCATCTCGTTTCTATGGCTGTACACAATGTAGATCCATACCATTCGTGTAATCATACATGTACATAGGGTAATGCTGTCTGTCTCATTCCACCATTTTTCATACCCTCATTTCCTTCTACATAAAGTTCCCCCATTCTTCTCTCACTCCCTACACCCCCACCCCCATTACATTATCATTCTCCACTTATCAGGGAAAATATCTGGCCTTTGGATTTTGGGGATTGACTTATTTCACTTAGCATGATATTCTCCAATTCCATTCATTTATTTGCAAATATCATAATATTATTCTTTTTTATGGCTGAATAATATTCCATTGTGTATATATAACAAAGTTTCTTTATCCATGCATCTGTTGAAGGGCATCTAGGTTGGTTCCACAATCTAGCTACTGTGAACTGAGCTGCTATAAACATTGATGTGGCTGTGTCACTGTAGTATGCTGATTTTAAATCCTTTGGGTATAAACCAAGGAGTGGGATATCTGGATCAAAAAGTGGGTCCATTCCAAGTTTTCTGAGGATTCTCCACACTGCTTTCCAGAGTGGCTGCACCAATTTGCAGCTCCACTAGCAATGTAAAAGTGTGCCTTTTTCCCCACATCCACGTAAACATCTATTATTGTTTATGTTCTTGATAACAGACATTCTCATTGGAGTAAGATGAAATCTTAGAGTTATTTTAATTTGCATTTCTCTAATTACTAGAGATGTTGAACACTTTTTCATACATTTATTAATCACTTGTATGTCTTCTTCTATAAAGTGTACAGTTCCTTGGTCCATTTATTTACTCGGTTCTTTGTATTTTTAGTGTAAAATTTTATAAGTTCTTTATAAATTTTGGAGATAAATGCTCTATCAGGAGTGCATGTGGAAAAGATTTTCTCCCACTCTGTAGGCTCTCTCTTCACATTCTTGATTGTATCCTTTTCTGAGTAAAAGCTTTTTAGTTTGAGTCCTTCCCATTTCTTGATAATTGCTTTGATTTCTTGTGCTTTGAGAGTCTTGTTGAGGAAGTCTGATACTAAGTCAACATGATGAAGATTTGGGCCTATTTTGTCTACGATTAGTTGCAGGGTTTCTGGTCTAATTTCTATGTCCTTGATCCATTTTGAGTTGAGTTTTGTGCAGGATGAGAAATGGAGGATTAATTTCATTTTACTGCATATGGATTTTCAGTTTTGCCAGCACCATTTTTTGAACAGGCTATCTTTTGTCAATAGTAACTTTTTGGCTCCTTTGTCTAGTATGAGATGACTGTATTTATGTGGATTTGTCTCTGTGTCTTCTATTCTGTACCATTGTTCTACTTGACTATTTTGATGCCAATACCATGCTGTTTTTGTTACTGTTACTTTGTAGTAGAGTTTGATGTCTGGTATTGTGATACCTCTTGTTTCACTTTTTCTATTCAAGAATGTTTTGGCTACTCAAGGTTTCTTGTTCTTCCAAATGAAGTTCATGATTGCTTTCTCTATTTCTATGAAGAATTTCATTGGGATTTTAATTGGAATTGCACTGAATCTGCATAACACCATTGGTAGAATGGCCATTTTGACAATGTTAATTCTGCCTATACAAGAACATGGGATACCTGTTTATCTTTGAAGGTTTTCTTCAATTTCTTTCTTCAATGTTCTGTAATTTTCTTTGTAGAGGTCTTTCATCTCTTTTGTTAGATTAATTCCCAAGTATCTTATTTTTATTTTTTGGAGATTATTGGGAATGGAGTGGTTTTCCTAATTTCTCTTTCAGAGGATTCATCACTTATGAATAGAAATACATTAGATTTACACGTATTGTTTTTAAATCCTGCTACTTGGTGAACTCATTTATTAGTTCTGCAAGTTTTCTACTGGAGTTTTTCGTATTTTTTATATATAGGATCATATTATCAGCAAATAGTGACAGCTTTAGTTCTTCTTTTCCTATTTGCATCCCTTTAAGTTTTTTTTTTTTTTTTTTTTTTTTTTTTTTTTTTTTTGTCTAATCGCTCTGGCAAGTGTTTTAAGGACGATGTTGAATAGAAGTGGTAAAACAGAGTATCCCTGTCTTGTTCCAGTTTTTAGAGGAAATGCTTTCAGTTTTCCTCCATTAAGAATGATGTTGGGCCAGCATATCGACACCTTTTTTGAGAGCAGATTGCTCACTGTCAGGCGTCTATCATCCACCATTTGGCTGCCTCACGCCTGTCCATCGCCTGCCTTACCCCTATCCATCACCCAAAGTTCGAGGTTCACCTCCCGATCGTCCGACAGCTGCCAGCAGATTGACCGCAGACTGCCAGTGGAGAACCAGCTGCCTTCTGCTGCCTGGAAGTTCACTGTTACAGTACCTGCAGGTTTGATTACACGTGGCTGCTGCCATTTTGAGACAACAGCCAGGCCCTGTAGGACCCCTGGCCAGACTGACTGAGTCCCGTCTCCAGGATCCCTCAGCCCAACCGATCACTCCCTGCCTCTGGGGCCCTCACATCAACTGACTGCTCCCTGCCCCCAGGACCCCCAGACCAACTAACTGTGCCCTATCACCGGGAACCCAGACCAACTGATTGCACCTGGCCTCCTGGATCCCACAACCACACCAAGCACACCCGACCTCCAGGTCCACTGCCGGACCAACTGCATCGTGTCTCCAGGACCTCCAGCTGACCACTTCCACCCCTGAGCTGCAGCTCCCCATTTGCCAACACATTTCAAAGTCAGAGCAGTCATCTTGGATAATCCTGGAAGCCATAGCTCCGATCTTCGTGTGGGGCAAATCCCATCCTGAGACGCCTGCTGGAGGCTTGAAGCTCATTGTCAGGTACCTCTTATACATCAGGCTACTGAACACTGGGAGGTTTCATTAGTATATGACTATTATACAGTAGATTTTCTTTTTTCTCCTTTTTAAAGAAAAATATTTAAGTTTTTATTTCTTTGTTTCTTGCTTTCTTTTCCTTCTGTTTACCTGTTCCCTCAGAGTTGCTTTCTCCCTTAATTACATGATGTTATTGTCCCCATAGGGGCTATTTGGTCTAGGATTGCATAGTGTCTGATTTGGGCACTGCTAATATTGATCTCCCCTTAAAGAAAGGGTTTTGGAAACCTATAGGGCCACTATAAGCCTATAGGGGGAAATCTGCAATACCCCAGATCTGCAGCCCTAGAGGGGAAGATAAATGAACAACATGGAAAAACAAGGGAAGAAAATGATCCAAACAAATCTAGATTCTATAGTAATAGAATCCAATGATAGTAGGTTAGAAGAAAAGTCAGAAAAGTACTTCAGATTATACATGATTAAGATGATTCGCGAAACAAAGGATGAGATAAGAGCAAATGCAGGCAATGAATGATAATACTAATAAGCTGAAAGACCACCTGCAGAAAGCAAAAGATCATTTCAACAAAGAGATAGAGATTCTCAAAAAAAAAAAAAAAACCAAATGGAAATCCTTGAAATGAAGGCGACAATAAACCAAATAAAAAATTCAATGGAAAGCATCACCAACAGAATAGACCACTTGGAAGACAGAATCTCAGACAATGAACACAAAATATTTAATCTTGAAAATAAAGTGGCCCAAACAGAGAAGATGGTAAGAAATCAAGAACAGAATCTCCAAGAACTATGGAACATCATGAAAAGACCAAATTTAAGAATTACTGGGATTGAGGAAGGCACAGAGATACAAACCAAAGGAATGAACAACCTATTCAATGAAATAATATCAGAAAATCTCCCAAACCTGAAGAATGAAATGGAAAATCAAATACAAGAGGCTTACAGAACACCAAATGCACAGAATCACAACAGATCCACACCAAGGCACATTATAAAGAAAATGCCTAACATTCAAAATAAAGATAGGATTTTGAAGGCCACGAGAGAAAAGCATCAGATTACATATACGGGGAGATCAACACGGATAGCAGCAGACTTCTCAACCCAGACTCTAAAAGCTAGAAGCGCCTGGAACAACATATTTCAAGCACTGAAAGAACATGCTTGCCAACCAAGATTCCTATACCCAGCAAAACTAACCTTCAGATTTGAAGATGAAATAAAATCCTTCCATGATAAACAAAGTGAAAAACAATTTACAAATAGAAAGCCTGCACTACAGAATGTTCTCAACAAAATATTCCATGAGGAGGAAATGAAAAACAACAATGGAGGTCAGCAAAGGGAGGGACTACCTTAGAGAAAAACCACTCAAAGGAGAAACCAAGCCAACTTGAAAACCAAAAATAAGCCAAATGACTGGGAATACAAATCATTTCTCAATAACAACCCTGAACTTTAGTGGCCTAAACTCATCAATCAAAAGACATAGACTGGCAGAATGGATTAAAAAGAAAACCCAACAATTAGCTGCCTGGAAGAGACTCATCTCATAGAAAAAGACATCCACAGACTAAAGGTGAAAGGATGGGGAAAAACCTACCACACACATGGACCCGGTAAAAAAGCACGGGTTTCCATCCTTATATCAGATAAAGTGGACTTCAAGCCAAAGTTAGTCAGAAGGGATAAAGAAGGACATTTCATACTGCTTAAGGGAACCATAAATCAGGAAGACATAATGATAATAAATATTTATGCCCCAAACAATGGTGCATCCCAGTACATCAAACAAATCCTTCTCAATTTCAAGAATCACATAGACCAAAACACTATAATTCTGGGCAATATTAACGCACTGCTGTCACCACTGGACAGATCTTCCAAACAAAATCCAACCAAAGAAACCATAGAACTCAATAACACAATCAATAACCTAGACTTAATAGACATATATAGAATATTCCATCCATCAACGAGTGGATACACTTTCTTTTCAGCAGCACATGGAACCTTCTCAAAAATAAACCATATGTTATGCCACAAAGCAGCCCTTAGGAAATGCAAAAAAATAGAGATACTGCCTTGTGTTCTATCAGATCATAATGGACTGAGAGTAGAAATCAATGACAAAGTAATAAAAGGAAATTACTCCAACACTTGGAGACTAAATAATATGCTATTGAATGAAACATGGATAACAGAAAACATCAGGGAGGAGATTAAAAAATTCTTAGAGGTCAATGAGAATGGTGATAAAACATATCAAAATCTCAGGGACACTGTGAAAACCGTACTAAGAGGAAAATTCATTGCATGGAGCGCATTCCAGAAACGAATGAAAAGTCAATTAAATGATCTAACATTACAGCTCAAAGCCCTAGAAAAAGAAGAGCAGAATAACAGCAAAAGTAGTAGAAGACAGGAAATAATTAAAATCAGAGCTGAAATCAATGAAATTGAAACAAAAGAAACTATTGAAAAAATTGACATAACAAAAAGTTGGTTCTTTGAGAAAGTAAACAAAATAGATAAACCCTTAGCCACACTAACAAAGAGAAGGAGAGAGAAGACTCAAATTAGTAAAATACATGATGCAAAAGGAAATATCACAACAGACACCACTGAGATACAGAACATAATGAGAAGCTACTTTGAAAATCTGTATTCCAACAAAATAGAAAGTACCTAAGACATTGACAAATTTCTAGAGACATATGCTCCTCCCAAACTGAACCAGGAGGACATACACGATTTAAACAGATCAATATCAAGCAATGAAATAGAAGAAGCCATTAAAAATCTACCATCGAAGAAAAGCCCAGGACCAGATGGATTCCCAGCCGAGTTCTACAAGACCTTCAAAGTAGAACTCATTCCAGTACTTCTCAAAGTATTCCAGGAAATAGAAAAGGAGGGTACCCTACCAAACTCATTCTATGAAGCTAATATCACCCTCATAACCAAACCAGGAAAAGGCACATCAAGGAAAGAAAAGTTTAGATCAATATCCTTGAGGAATATAGATACAAAGATCCTTAACAAAATATTGGCAAACCGTATCCAAAAACATATTAAGAAAATTGTGCACCACGATCAAGTGGGGTTCATTCCTGGAATGCAAGGGTGGTTTAACATCCCTAAATCAATAAACGTAATCCATCATGTCAATAGACTTAAGGATAAGAATCACATGGTTATTTCAATAGACGCAGAAAAAGCATTTGACAATATACAACACCCCTTCATGCTGAAAACACTAGAAAAAATTGGGATAGTAGGAACATATCTGAACATTGTACAGGCTATTTATGCTAAGCCCATGGCCAACATCATTCTTAATGGAGAAAAACTGAAACCATTCCCTTTAAAAACGGGAACAAGATAGGGATGTCCTCTTTCACCACTTCTATTCATCATTGTCCTTAAACTCTAGCCAGAGCAATTAGGCAGAATAAAGAAATTAAAGGGATATGAATAGGAAAAGAGGAACTTAAGCTGTCACTATTTGCGGATGACATGATTCTATATTTAGAGGATCCAAAAATCTCCTCCAAAAAACTTCTAGACCTCATCAATGAATTCAGCAAAATACCAGGCTATAAAATCAACACGCATAAATCTACAGCATTTTTATATGGAAGTGATGAAACAACTGAAAGGGAAATGAGGAAAACAACTCCATTTGCAATGGCCTCAAAAAAAAATAAAATATTTGGGTATCAATCTAACCAAAGAGGTAAAAGATCTCTACAATTAAAACTACAAAGCACTGAAGAAAGAAATTAAGGAAGATCATAGAAGATGGAATGATCTCCCATGTTCTTGGATAGGCAGAATTAATATTGTTAAAATGGCCATACTACCAAAAGTGCTATACAGATTCAATAAAATTCCAATTAAAATCCCAATGACGTACCTCACAGAAATAGAGCAAGCAAACATGAAATTCATCTGGAAGAAGAAGAAACCCAGAATAGCTAAAGCAATCCTTAGCAGGAAGAATGAAACAGGGGGTATCGCAATACCAGAACTTCAACTCTACTACAAAGCAATAGTAGCAAAAACAGCATGGTATTGGCACCAAAATAGAAGGTAGATCAATGGTACAGAAGAGAGGACATGGACACAAGCCCAAATAAATACAATTTTCTAATACTAGACAAAAGTGCCAAAAATATGCAATGGAGAAAAGATAGCCTCTTCAACAAATGGTGCTGGGGAAACTGGAAATCCATATGCAACAGAATGAAACTAAACCCCTATCTCTCACCCTGCACAAAACTCAACTCACAATGGATCAAGGACCTTGAAACTGGACCAGAGACCCTGCATCTTACAGAAGAAAAAGTAGGTCCAAATGAAGATTGGCTTAGGATCAGTCTTCCTTAACAGGAATCTAGTAGCACAAGAAATAAAAGCAAGAATCAATAACTGGAATAGATTCAAACTAAATAGCTTTCTCTCAGCAAAGGAAACTATCAGCAATGCGAAGAGAGAGCCTACAGAGTGGGAGAATATCTTTGCCACTCATACTTCAGATAAAGCACTAATTTCCAGAATATATAAAGAACTCAAAAAACTCTATACCAAGAATACAAACAATCCAATCAACAAATGGGCTCTGGAAATGAACAGACACTTCACAGAAGAAGATGTACAAGCAATCAACAGATACATGAAAAAATGTTCAACATCTTTAGTAATAAGAGAAATTCAAATGAAAACTACCCTAAGATTCCATCTCACCCCAATTAGAATGGCGATTATCAAGAACAAAAGCAACAATAGGTGTTGGAGAGCATGTGGGGAAAAAGGTACACTCATAGATTGCTGGTGGGACTGCAAATTAGTGCAGCCACTCTGGAAAGCAGTGTGGAGATTCCATAGAAAACTTGGAATGGACCGACCATTTGACCCAGCTCTCCCACTCGTCGACCTATACCCAAAGGACTTAAAATCAGCATACTACAGAGATACAATCACATCAATGTTCATAGCGGCTCAATTCACAATAGCCAGACTATGGAACGAACCTAGATGCCCTTCAATTGATGAGTGGATAAAGAAACTGTGGTATATATATACAATGGAATATTACTCAGCTAAAAGAATAATAAAATTATGGCATTTCCAGGCAAATGGATGAAATTGTAGAATATCATGTTAAGTGAGATAAGTCAATCTCAAAAATCCAAAAGAGGAATGATCTCATTGATAGGCGGATGATGACACTTAATGGGGGGTGGGAGTGGGACAAGAATGGAGGAAGGAGGGACTGTATAGAGGGAAAAGAGAGGTGGGAGGGGTGGGGGGAAGGAAAAAATAATGGAATGAATCAAACATCATTACTCTATGTAAATTTATGAATATGCAAATGGTATGCTGTTACTCCATGTACAAACATAACAACATGTATCCCATTTGTTTACAATAAAAATAAATTTAAAAAAAATGATGTTGGTCATGGGTTGAACATAGATAGCCTTTGCAATGTTGAGTTATTATTCTACTATTCCTATTTTTTCTAGTGTTTTAAGCATGAAGGGATGCTGTGTTTTATCAAATGGTTTCTCAGCATGTATTGAAATAATCATGTGATTCTTAACTTTAATTCTATTGATGTGGTGCATTACATTTATTGATTTCCAGATGTTGATCCAATCTTGCATTCCTGGGATAAACTCCACCTGATCATGGTGCTTTATCTTTTTAATACATTGTTGTATGCATTTTGCCAGTATTTGTTAAAGATTTTTGCATCTATATTCATCAGATATATTGGTCTATAGTTTTCTTTCCTTGATGAGTCCTTGTCTGGTTTTGGTATCAGAGTGATACTAGCCTCATAGAAAGAGTTTGGAAGGGTTCCTTCCTTTTCTTTTTCCTGGAATACTTTGACGAGTATTGATATCAGTTCTTCTTGAAAGGTCTTGTAGAATTTGGCTGAGAACTCATCTGTTCCTGGGCCTCTCTTTGTTGGTAGGTTTTTGATGGCTTCTTCTATTTCAGTGCTTGAAATTGATCTGTTTAGATTGTGTGCATCCTCCTGATTCACTTTGGGAGGATCATGTGTCTCTAAAAATTTGTCAATTTCTTCGATATTTTCTACTTTGTTGGAGTATAGATTTTTTTTTTTTATTTAAACTAACGGGATACATGTTGTTTCTGTATTTGTCCATGGAGTCAAGGCATACCATTTGTGTAATCATAAATTTACATAGGGCAATGTTGTTTGATTCATTCTGTTATTTTTTTTCTCTTCCCCCCACCCCTCCCACCCCTCTTTTCCCTCTATACAGTCCTTCCTTCCTCCATTCTTACCACCCTCCATATCCCTAACTCTAAACCTAACCCTAACCCTAACGCTATACTCTCCTACCCCCCATTATACGTCCTCATCCACTTATCAGCGAGATCATTCGTCCTTTAGTTTTTTGAGATTGGCTTATCTCACTTAGCATGATATTCTCCAATTTCATCCATTTGCCTGCAAATGCCATAATTTTATATTCTTCATGGCAGAGTAATATTCCATTGTATATATATGCCACAGTTTCTTTATCCATTCATCAACTGAAGGGCATCTAGTTTGGCTCCACAATCTGGCTATGGTGAATTGAGCAGCTATGAACATTGATGTGGCTGTATCTCTGTAGTATGCTGATTTTAAGTCCTTTGGGTATAGGCCAAGGAGTGGGATAGCTGAGTCAAATGGTGGTTCCATTCCAAGCTTTCTGAGGAATCTCCATACTGCTTTCCAGAGTGGCTGCACTAATTTGCAGTCCCACCAGCAATCTATGAGTGTACCTTTTTCCCCACATCCTCGTCAACACGTATTGTTGCTTGTGTTCTTGATAATCACCATTCTAATTGGGGTGAGATGAAATCTTAGGGTAGTTTTTGTTTGCATTTCTCTTATTACTAGAGATGTTGAACATTTTTTCATATATCTGTTGATTGCTTGTACATCTTCTTCTGTGAAGTGTCTGTTCATTTCCAGAGCCCATTTGTTGCTTGGATTGTTTAGTATTCTTGGTGTAGAGCATTTGAGTTCTTTATAGATTCTGGAAATTAGCGCTCTATCTGAAGTATGAGTGGCAAAGATATTCTCCCACTCTGTAGGCTCTCTCTTCACATTACTGATAGTTTCCTTTGCTGAGAGAAAGCTTTTTAGTTTGAATCTACCCCAGTGGTTGATTCTAGCTTTTATTTCTTGTGCTATGGGAGTCCTGTTAAGGAAGTCTGATCCTAAGCCAACAAGTTGAAGGTTTGGACCTCCTTTTTATTTTATAAGATGCAGGGTCTCTGGTCTGATTTCAAGGTCCTTGATCCATTGTGAGTTGAGTTTTGTGCAGGGTGAGAGATAGGGGTTTAATTTCATTCTGTTGCATATGGTTTTCCTGTTTTCCCAGCACCATTTGTTGAAGAGGCTATCTTTTCTCCATTGCATATATTTTGGCACCTTTGTCTAGTATGAGAAAATTTTATTTATTTGGGCTTGTGTCCGTGTCCTCTACTCTGTACCATTGATCTACCTGTCTATTTTGGTACCAATACCATGACATTTTTGTTACTATTGCTTCGTAATAGAGTTGAAGATCTGGTATTCGATACCCTCTGCTTCACTCTTTTTGCTGATGCTTGCGTTAGCTATTCTGGGTTTTTTATTCTTCCAGATGAATTTCATAATCGCTTGCTCTATTTATATAAGGTACATTATTGGAATTGTAATTGGAATTGCATTGAATCTGTATAGCACTTTTGGTAGTATGGCCATTTTCTCAATATTAATTCTGCCTATCCAAGAACATGGGAGATCTTTCCATCTTCTAAGGTTTTCTTTATGTTCCCTCTTTAGTGTTCTGTAGTTCTCATTGTAGAGGTCTTTCACCTCTTTTGTGAGATTGATTTCCAAGTATTTTATTTTATTTTTTTGATGCTATTGTGAATGGGGTAGTTTTCCGAATTTCTCTTTCTGAAGATTCATCACTTATGTATAAAAATGCATTGGATTTATGAGCATTGATCTTGTAACCTGCTACTTTACTGAATTCACTTATGAGTTCTAAGACTTTTCCGGTTGGAATTTCCAGGTTCCTCTAAATATATAATCATGTCATCAGCAAACAGGGATAGTTTGAGTTCTTCTTTTCCAATTCGTATCCCTTTCATTTCTTTGGTTTGTCTAATTGCTCTGGCTAGAGTCTCAAGGGCAATTTTGAATAGAAGTTGTGAAAGAGGGCATCCCTGCCTTGTTCCAGTTTTTACAGGTAATGCTTTCAGTTTTCACCATTTAGAATGATATTGGCCATGAGCTTAGTGTAGATGGCCTTTACAATGTTAAGGAATGTTCCCTCTACCCCAATTTTTTCTGGTGTTTTGAGCATGAAGGGATGCTGTATTTTATCAAATACTTTTTCTGCATCTCTTGAAATAATCATGTGATTCTTAACTTTAAGTCTGTTGATATGGTGAATGACATCTATTGATTTCAGGATGTTGAACCAACCTTGCATCCCTGGGAAAAAACCCACTTGATCGTGGTGCACTATCTTTTTAATATATTTTTGTATGGGATTTGCTAAAATTTTGTTGAGAATTTTTTGCATCGATGTTCATTAAGGATATTGGTCTGAAATTTTCTTTCCTCAGTTTGTCTCTGTCTGGTTTAGGTATCAGCGTGATATTGGCTTCATAGAATGAGTTTTGGAGGGATCGCTCCTCTTCTATTTCATGAAATACTTTCAGAAGTATTGGAATGAGCTGTTCGTTAAAGGTTTTGTAGAACTCGGCTGAGAACCCATCTGGTCCCGGACTTTTCTTTTTTGGTAGGATGACCTCTTCTATTTCATTGCTTGCAATTGACTTATTTAAGTTGTGTATGTCCTCCTCGTTCAGTTTAGTTAATTCATATGTCTCTAGAAACTTGTTGATGTCTTCGAGGTTTTCTGTTTTGTTGGAGTATAGATTTTCAAAATAGCTTCTAAATATGTTTTGTATTTCACTCGTGTCTGTTGTGATATTTCCTTGTTCATTCTGAATTTCAGTAATTTGAGTTTTCTCCCTCTTTCTGTTTCTTAGTGTGGCTAAGGCTTTATCAATTTTGTTTATTTTTTCAATGTACCAACTATTTATTTTGTTAATTTTTCTGAATGTTTGTTTTGTTTCAATTTCATTGATTTCAGCTCTGATTTTAAGTATTTCCTGTCCTCTACTACTTTTGGTGTTGGTCTGCTCTTCTTTTTCTAGGGCTTTGAGCTGTAGTGTTAAGTCGTTTATTTGTTGATTTCTACTTCTTTTGTTGAATGTGCCCCATGGAATAAATCTTCCTCTAAGTACTGCTTTCATAGTGTCCCAGAGATTTTGATATGATGTGTCTTTGTTCTCTTTTACTTCTATGATTTTATTTCCCTCCTGATGTCTTCTGTTATTCATTCATCATATAATAGTGTATTATTTAATCTCCAGGTATTGGAGAAGTTTCTGTTTTTTATTCTGTCATTTATTTCTAATTTCAATCTATCATGATTTGATAGAGTACAAGGTAGTATCTCTATCTTCTTGTATTTGCTAACGGTGATTTTGTGGCATAAAACATGGTCCATTTTAGAGAAGGATCCATGTGCTGCTGAGATGACAGTTTGTTCGTTCTTTGTTGGATGGTATATTCTATATCAGTCGGTTAAGTCTAAATTGTTGATTGTGTTATTGAGATCTGTGTTTTCTTTACTCAATTTTTGTTTGGACGATCTATCCAGCGGTGAGAGAGGTGTGTTAAAATCACCTAGTATTATTGTGTTGTGGTCTATTTGATTTCTGGAATTGAGAAGGATTTGTTTGACGTACATGGATGAGCCAATGTTCGGGGCATAGATATTTATAATTGTTATGCTTTTTTATGCTTCCCTTAAGCAGTATGTAATGTCCTTCTTTATCCCTTCTGACTAGTTTTGGCTTGAAGTCCACATTATCTGAAATGAGTATGGATACTCCAGCTTTTTTGCTGTGTCCATGTGCATGGTATGTTTTTTTCCCATCATTTAACCTTTAGTCTATGGGTATCTCTTTCTATAAGATGACTCTCTTGCAGGCTGCATATTGTTGGATTTTTCTTTTTAATCCAATCTGCCAGTATGTCTTTTGATTGATGAGTTCAAGCCATTAACATTCATGGTTATTATTGTGATATGATTTGTATTCCCAGTCATTTGACTCATTTTGGTTTTTTGACATGATTTGGTTTCTCCTTTATGTAGCTATTCCTTTAGGCAAGTTCCTCCCTCGCTGATTTGCTTTGTTGTTTTTCATCTCTTCCTCATGGAATATTTTGCTGAGAATGTTCTGTAATGCTGGCTTTCATTTTGTAAATTCCTTTAGCTTTTGTTTATCATGGAAGGATCTTATTTCATCATCAAATCTGAAAGTACGTTTTGCTGGGTATAAGATTCTTGGTTGGCATCCATTTACTTTTAGGGCTTGGTAAATATTTTCCAGGCCCTTCTAGCTTTTAGGGTCTGGAATGAAAAATCTGCTGATATTCTCCTTGGTTTCCCCCTGAATGTAATTTGATTCTTTTCTCTCACAGCCTTTAAAATTCTGTCTTTATTTTGTATGTTAGGTATTTTCATAATAATGTGCCTTGGTGTGGGTCTGTTGTAATTTTGTATATTTGGAGTCATATAAGCCTCTTGTACTTGGTTTTCCATTTCATTCTTCTGATTTGGGAAATTTTCTGATATAATTTCATTGAATTGATTGTTCATTCATTTGGTTTGTTTCTCTAAGCCTTCCTCAATTCCAATAATTCTTAAATTTGTCCTTTTCATGATATCCCATAATTCTTGTAGATTCTGTGCATAATTTCTTACCATCTTTTCTGTTTGCTTAACTCTGTTTTCAAGATTAAATATTTTTTCTTCAATGTCTGAGGTTCTATCTTCCTGGAGTTTTTACTTGGTTTATTGTTTTCTTCATTTCAAGGATTTCTGTTTGTTTTTGTTTTTTTTTGTTTTTGTTTTTTTTTTTTTAGTATCTCTCTTTATTGAAATGATCTCTTGCTTCCCGTATTTACTCTTTTAACTGTTGATTGGTGCGATCATTTAATGCCCGCATTTGCTCTTTCACCTCCTCCTTCAATGGCTGCCTTTGCTCTTTCATCTCCTTGTTTGCTTCCCTGATTGTTTTAATTATGTACATTTTGAACTCCCTTTCTGACATTTCTTCTGCTGAGCTGTCATTGGGTTTTATTGATATAGTATCTAGGTTTGATTGGGACATTTTCTTCCCTTGTTTTCTCTTATTGGTCAGATGTCAGTGGGACTCTGAGATATTGCAGATTTTCTCTATTGGCTTATAGTGTCCCCGTAGATTTTCAGCGTATCACCTCCCAGCCTTCAGTAGCCTGAAGTCGTGGAGTAACTTGATAATGCAGTGCTTTCAAAGAAAGCTGCCCTAGCCTGCTACTGTTTCCAGGTCTTGGAGCTGGCGCTGTGTGGAAAGGCTCTCACTGGGGGACCTGCTCCAAGATGCTGGCCATGTGGGAGGAGCCCACCCTGAGTGCACAGGGTTGCCTGGGGTAGACTCTAGCTGCCCTGACCTACTCTGATAAGTCACCCCTATAAGGGCCTGCCGCCCAGGCCGAGCTTCACCTGGTGGGGGAGACTCACCCCGTGGCTCTATTTTAGTCCGAGTCTCTCAATGCCTCCCCTTCTTGAATCCTGGGTTCTGGAGTGACTGGAGATGCAGTCACCCTCTAGTCCACCATCTTGGATTGCCTAAAGTATAGATTTTTAAAGAAGTTTCTAATTATGTTATGTATTTCAATGGTGTCTCTCGTGATCATTCCTTTTTCATCATAAATTCTAGTAATTTAGGTTTTCTCTATCCCTCTCTTTGTTAGTGTGGCTAGGAGTTTATAAATTTTGTTTACTTTTTCAAAGAAAAAACTTTTTTGTTTTTTCAATTTTTTGAATTGTTTCTCTTATTTTGATTTCATTGATTTTATTTCTGATTGTAATTATTTTCTGTCTTCATTACTTTGGGGGTTGATCTCTTCTTTTTCTAGGGCTTTGAGATATAATGTTAGGTCATTTAGTTGTTGGCTTTTTATTTTTTTTAATGTATAAGCTCAATGCAATGAACTTTCCTCTCAGTGCTGCTTTCACAGTGTCCCAGAGATTTTGATATGTTTTGTCATTGATCTCATTTACTTCTAAGAATTTTTAAAAAATTTCTTCCCTGATGTCTTCTGTTATCATTGCATCATTGAATAGCATGTTATTTAGTCTCCAGGTGTACAAGTAGTTTTTGTTATTTTACCATTCGTTTCTAGTTGCGTTCCATTATGGTATGATGGGACACAGAGTAGTATCTCAATTTTCTTTTTTTTGTATTAACGAATGGCTTCTTTGTGGCATAGCATATTTATAGCATATTGTCTATTTAAAGAAGGATCCATGAGCAGTTAAGAAGAAAGCTTATTCATTTGATGATGGATGAAATATTCTGTTATCCATTAAGTCTATATCATTGATTGTATTATTTAGTACCATAGTTACTTTGTTCAGTTTCTGTTTGGAGGATCTATCCCATGATGAGAACGGTGTATTATAATCCCCCACCATTAATATGTTTTGATCTATTTGATTCTTAAGTTTGAGAAGGGTTTGTTTGATATGCATAGATGCTCCATTGTTTGGGGCATAAGTATTTCAAATTGTTATATCTTGCTGTGCTGTGCTTCCCTTAAGAAATATGAAATGTCCTTCTTTATCCCTTCTGACTAACTTAGGTTTGAAGTCTACTTTATCTGATATGAAGATGGAGACCCCTGCTTTTTCACTGGGTCCATGTGCATGGTATGTTTTTCCCCATCCTTTCACCTTTAGTCTGTGGGTGTCTTTTTCTCTGAGATGAGTCTTCTGAAGACAGCATATTGTTGGGTCTTTATTTTTAATCCCTGCCAGTCTATGTCTTTTGATTACTTAGTTTAATCCATTGACATTCAGGGTTATTATTGTGATATGATTTGTATTCCTAGTCATTTTGGCTTATTTTTGGATTTTAACTTGACTTGGTCTCTCTTTTGATTGGCTTTTCTTTAGGGTAGTTCCTTCTTTTGCTGACTTGTATTGTTATTTTCACTTCCTCCTCATGGAATATTTTGCTGAGAATATTCTGTAGGGCAAGCTTTCTATTTGTAAATTCTTTTAACTTTTGTTGGTCATGGGTAGATTTTATTTCATTGTCAAATCTGAAGGTTAGTTTTGCTGGGTATAGGATTCTTAGTTGGCATTCATGTTCATTCAAAGCTGGAAATATGTTGTTCCAGGCCCTTCTTGCTTTTTGAGTCTGGGCTGAGAAATCTGCTGATAGCCCTATTGCTTTCCCCTTATATGCAATCTTATGCTTTTATCTGGCAGCCTTTAAAATTCTATCTTTATTTTATGTGAGGTATTTTCAGTGAAATGTGTCTTGATGTGGATCTGTTGTAATTTTGTGCACCTGGTATTCTGTAAACCTCTTGTATTTGATTTTCCATTTCATTTATCAGATTTGGTAAATTTTCTGATATTCTTTTGTTGAACAGTTTGTTCATGCCTTTGGTTTGTATCTCTGTGCCTTCCTCAATCCCAATAATTCTTAAATTTGGTCTTTTCATGATATCCCATAATTCTTGGAGGTTCTGTTCCTGACTGCTTAACATTTTCTCAGTTTGTTCAACTTTATTTTCAAGATTAAATATTTTTTCTTCATTTTCTGAGATTCTGTCTTCCATGAGATTTATTCTGTTGGTGATGCTGCCTATTGAGTTTTTTTTTAAATTTGATTTATTGTTTCTTTCATTTCAAGTATTTCTATTTGGTTATTTTTTTCTGAATCTCTATCTCTTTATTGAAGTGTTCTTTTGCTTCCTGCATTTGCTCTTTTAACTGTTTAGTGGAATGTTCATGCATTGCCTGCATTTACTCTCTTATCTCATCTTTTGCTTCATGATCATTTTAATTATTCAGATTCTAAACTCTTTCTTTCATTTCTACTGCCTTGCTGGTATTGGATTCTATCACAATAGCATCTTGGTTTGTTAGGGACACTTTCTTCCTCTGATTTTTTATATTGTTTCTATATATTCCCCTCTAGTAGTGAAGATCAGAGATACTGACCCCCCCTCCTTTCAGCTTATTATGACCCTGCAGTTTTCCAGTACCTCTCCTTTGAAGGGGATATCAAAACCAGTACCACCCAATACAGAGAAAATGCAGACCTGAATCTGGTAGCCCCTATAAAGACTTTAACATTAGTTTAATGAACAGGACTAGTTTGATTACTATTTGCAGTGTTTCTAGTTGTGAACAAGAGTATGGGGAAGGGAGTAAGATATAAGTGAGTAAATAGAGGTACCTGTCAAAGGGCCTCCAGTCTCCTGTAGGTGTCTCAGGAAGGGAGTTGCCCTTCCAGTGAAGATGGCCACACCCTCAGGAATAATTCACAATGCCTACTCTAGCCTCCAAAGAAGCTGGGGAGCCCCAGGGAGGGTGAACTGTGTCAGCATGGAGGCAGGTGCAATGTCCCGCAGTGATAGGGAGTCAGGCGGGTGGGCTCAGCTACCATCCTCTGTCCTTGGTGTCAGGGAAGTCTGGCGTGCTCAGCATCAGGGTCTATTCATGGTGGGAGGGCAGGCCACAATATTATTTTTAAGATAATAAACAAATTTTGGGGGGGAAATGATAATACTTCTGTTATGGTTTCCATGTAAGGTATCCCCTACAAGTTCATGTGGGAGACAATACAAGAAGCTTCAGAGAAGAAATGATTGGGTTATGAGAACCTTAACACAATAAGTGAATTAGTCACCTAATGGGATTAATTGAATGGTAGCTGAAGGCAGGTGAGGTGTGGCTGGAGGAAGTGAGGCATTGGGGGCATGGCTTTGAGGTATATATTTATATCTGGAAAGTGGAAATTTCTCTCTCTCTCTCTCTCTCTTTCTGAACATTATGTGAATTTCTTCCCTCTGCTATACTCTTCCACCATAATGTTCTGCCTCATCCAGAGACCTGAGGAATGGAGACTGCTGTCTATGGACTGAGACCTCTGAAATTATGAGCCCCCAAATAAACTTTTCATTCCCTACAATTGTGCTGGTTGTGTCCTATATTCACAGCAGCATAAAAGCTGACTAAAACAAGTTTTGAGGGGAATTGGTTATTTGATCCTTCAACAAAGTCTGTAAATTGATATATTTATCATTTGATATATGTCAAAATATAGATATTTTATGATATTTTATACATTTTTCAAAAAATATATATGTATATACAAAAACATCTGTAATTTTACAAGTTATGAAATTGTACATGTACTTGTACTCCTCTATGTGAAAAATGGAAACAAATGTAAGTTAGTCATTTTCCTTGATGACTGAGTAGAACTCCATCATGTTTATATACTACCTTTTCTTTACCAATTGGAATACAGGTACCACTATAGTAGGCTGATTTAAGCTCTTATAAATCATAATATTTTAATATCTATATTAATTTAATTTAGTTCCATTTCAATGTCTTTTATTTAAAATTTAGTATAAATTTGGGGGAATAATTAAAAATATTTTCAGGGAAAGATCAAAAAGAGTAACCCACACATAAGTATTGAAAATTTTTAATGACAAGTTTACTCTTAATAAAATATGATCTATGCACACACAAATATACATACAAAAATGCGGGGTCTGAGTCACGACCTATACACAAACTACAGTTAGGTATAACAAAGCTGAGAATACTTTGCTACCACACTTTAAATCTCATAGTTCATCACAAATATCATAGATATTATAAAATGCTCTATAAAACTCCATAGTTTTATTTTGTCATTTTTGTCTTCTGTAAAACATATCATATTTTGTTCTCTGAAACTTCTTCAACATTAAATCAAACCCATTTCATGGTACTTGGCTGCTGATAGCAGTTTTATAGCATTTCTTTTCCTTAGTTCAGTTTCTTCCCTTCTCATCACTCTATCAGTTTGAGTCAGAACTTATTCTTCTGTTTTATTTTTTCAGCATTAAAATTGAAAAAGGTTTGTAAATTTTCTTTCTCTCTCCTTCCATCACTCCACAGGAACTATATCTTGCTTTTATAAAGGAAGAACCTTTATGAACCTTTATTTACATTTCTGTAAATAAAGAGACCATGTGTCCTACAGAAGTTGCCTGTTACCAAATGCAAATAATGGTCTGGGTAGTCAAGCTTTCTAAAAGCTTATGCAGACAATTCTTATATCACTCACTTTCATCAATATCTTTCTACGTCATTTATATCTGAATCCATGAGTTTTCTAGTTTCAGTGCACAGACAAAATACCAGCTTAGCCTTTTTCTTCAGCCTGCATAGTGATTGCTTTGATATCTAAGGAATAGAAACATATATATTTACATTTATCTCCTGACCTATTTGTAAAAGTCATTTGGAAATCTCTGCTTGTGAAATGGAATTAAGTATTTTTTTCCTAGTAAGCAAGGGACTTTCCTGTATCTCTGTACACATGATTGATTTCTCTGACTATGCCCTAGATTTCTAGTTCAGTTTCCCTGGTACTTGTTAGCTTAAGATCCACAAGACCATTTTAGGCAGGATAAGCAAGGAAAGGACAACGTATTCATCAATATTGAATATACTGTCCAAGTGGGATTTGGTGCCTGAGGTAAGCAGAATAGCTACAGTTCATATCTCTTACTTCTAGTAATAGCTTTTTGGTTTTATTAGATATTCTGATATCTTTTCCACAAAAGCCTTCCTGTGAGTTAGGATAGCATTTCAAAATTGAGTGAACTCACAGCTATTACTTTCTTCATTCCTGACTCATTAGGGGTATATAAAAAGTTCTCCATCTCAGAAAAACTAAGTACTTCCAATATTCCTTAGAAAAATACCTATTAGTATTTTTTCCTGCTTTTAAGTCTATATCCACTCTATATCCACTCCTTCCAGTCCAGTTTTAAGGAATAAAAACACAATTTATGTTGACATTCTTAATGTTCATATGTGGACTGTGGCTTCTTTGTGTACCGTTATTTATGTACTGAGAAAAGTCTACATAAAGTCCAAATTGAAATAGTGGATGACTTTGATTATTTCAATTTTTGGATAATTTCAATATTATCTGCTTAGTAGACCATTTTTTTGGTGGTTCCAGTATATATTAGTCCAAAGGCATTCAAAGTTCTCACTTTCCTTTTCTTTCTTAGAAACATATCTTCTTGTACTATTCTTATAATGATCTTCCTATCTCCATAGTTTTCTTTTAATCCTTTGTTGTATCATCTATACTGTTTTCCTCTCTAATGATTATCCATTAATATATGATAATTATTTTCTGAGCTTAATTAAAGATGTTAGATTGGGTCTTGATAGGCATAATTGTAACATCTTTGTGCATTTTCTTTCCTTCTCAAAAAAATATGAATTTTATGTAGGAAGAAGGTGAATAAAGAGTGTTGTTCCTTTGCCCACTCTTCAGGTACTAACAATTCCTTTCTCCATTCTTAACCAGTGATAAGAAAAACAAGTGTGATAAAACATTTTGTGGAGACATTTCCTTGTATTTCTTTCACCAATAGGACAAACAAAAGTAATGCTTTATTTTCCACTCCTGGAAAGAAAGCAGGTTTACTTTTGCTACAGAAACTGTGCCCAAGCCTTTGAGAAGGTCAGGGACAAACACCTGGTTTCCTATCATTATGTTTAGCCTCAATGCCATCTCAAAGAGTCCTTGCCTGTTGTTTACTGTCATATATGAAGAATTATTTGTTCTTTCTCCACCAAATAGCAAGAATTAATTTTAATTATTTTATGTTTGTGTTTTTATCCAAGAAAACTTTTAAGAACGGAGACCTGGTCAATACCCTCTAAAACTGTCTTTAGCACCTAGTGCAATGCTTGCACAAAGGAGGCAGCCAATAGCAGCTTGTTCAAAGAATGGAGAAGCAAGACTCATCTTCATTTTCAAGATAAAGGTAAGATGCTATCCTATAAGTAGTCCATGAATATTGAATGTATAGTATTTTGTATATCACATGCATATATCTCACACACGTTTATAATCTTTACACAGATGTGATCCATTTAACAACTATCTGATCATGATTGTCTATGAAACAGACTATTCAGAAAATCCCTTCACTTTCAAGAAATAGCTTATTTTCTTCTAAGATCCGAAAATGACTCACAGCGTGATCAATCAAATTGCTTTCTGATCCTTGTTACATATATTGCTAAATAATATTTACTTTTTAAATTTGTTATAAGACTTTATTAGATGAAACAGAAGAAATGTCTGCAGAAGGTTATTGTAAAATAACTTCAAACTACAGATTATACTTTTGACCAACACAAAATTATTGTATGGAAATAAAATATTATATACCATAACCTTTGAATTAAATTATTTATTCTGATGAACTACTGAGGAGCATGGTAATTTTCTTGCACAAACCTTTATTAGAAATGGAATCAGAATCAGATATTGATGAAATTTAGAATGAAGTTTGTAATATCAAAATTTCCAAATTAACAGACAATAAATAAAGTTTATTGTCAGGTTTGTCTTGGAAGTTTTCTTTGGTTTTATGAATATAGAAATCATCAAGAATAAGACAAATTCTAGGCCTAATTGCAGAAATACTTATTTGCCTTGAATAACACTGCTTTAACAATATTGACTATAGGAAACATACACTTTACTTAAACTAGCAGTTAGGATTGGATATTGAATAAGCGTGCTGTATGTTGCTAAGAAGTAAGGATTTTCAATAGTGAATCAACTAAAAATCTACACAAGGTGTGTTAGTTTTTTAATTTGCCAAAGTGAATAATCCTTTAAATCTTGTATGCTTCAAGTTAATTTTCATCTAATTTCAGATATGTTTTATGTGTGTTATGTATTTATGTATATTTCTTTGTGCTCTAGGAGTATGTTGTAGTTTGTAAGAATAGTCTGCAGCAAGATTTAAAAGTCATGTAATCTTTGAGAAACAACTTCATGTTTTCCAATTTCATTTTCTTCATCTGCAAAATGGGGATAATAATGATAATAATAACCATACAGTACTATGCTAAGGTGAAATTTCAGTGAGTTATAGAATAACAAAAGGCTCTATTACACAGAAGATGTTATATGTATTGAAGATTATTTAGAAATAAATTCCAATTACAGTTTCTGATTGTATTAAGTGTGGTTTATAAATCAACATGAAAGAATATTTGAATATACAATGTTTTCATAATAAATGAATAATTCACTTGTCCAGTGGTTTATAAGAGCAGCAAGAACTCACTAAAAAGTGTTGATTAAAATCCTAATTTTCATAATTGTCTTTAGTGAAGCTCAGTATTCAACTGGGGTGAGAGGAAAACTTCTACAGTTTAAAAAATCATTTAATCATTTGGACTCTAGTCCAAAGCATTTGACATGGAATAAACATAAAGAATAATTGATTCTGCTAGATATAAAATTATTATACTGTATAATCTTGCTTTTATGGATCACATGGAAATAATCCTTATCACACTATAGTTTATGTAAGGTTGTGATATCTACTATCTGAATTTAACATTCTGCATGTTTACAAAAGACAAAGAGATCATCTTGGATTGGTAGCATTAGAAAAAGCCTCCAATTGAGATGAAAATTAAAGAATACAAGGAATTTCAATTGGTCAACAAAGTAATCAATAGGAGAAAAGAAAAATGAAATTAAAGAGTAGTGAAAAGAATGTGGTACAGTATAAACATGATGGCATAAATAAGTGTGTTACAGCTTTGCTTACATACATTCCTATGTGTGTATGTGTATACTTGATAGGCATGCATACATTACACACAGATACACAGATTAAATAAAAATAATGGAACCTGATTTAATATGGTATGACACATTGAATGAGCTTGAGACTTCAAGTTCTTTTATTAATGAACTATTAATTTCATTTAAATAAAAAACTAAGAATTAAATTTAAGGTAATAAATTTTAAAGCCAAAGTCTACCTAACAAATTGCTGCTAAAGAAAGCAAAGGAGATAGGGAAGGAAGTAATTAAAGATAATTATACACATGGATTCTCTGAATCTCCAATTCATCCTTTAGAAATAAGAATCTAGGTTATTCTTTAAGATAGTTAATGGGAAGGAGGACATGAATGAGGACTGCCAATCTTCAGTTTCTTTATTGAGTTCTGATTATAAGAGTGTTCAGAACCAGTGGTCTGATTTTATAGAGATGAATCCCAGCCCTGAATTCTTTATACTAGATAAAATAATTTATAATAGGAAATATCTGGACTCTCATTTAATCAACAAATAAATATTCATCACCTACAAAGAGCTAGACATTTTTTCAGACTCATGGTGTAAAATGATGGAAAATACACAAAATGTATGAATATACACACATGCCTTTTCATACTCTTGCATTATATTAATGAAGAAGTGAATTTAAAATAGTGCAACTCATTTATCAAGAGAATTATTGATCTTTACCTGGGAGATATTCCAAGAGCATATAAAATTATGTTAAATTTCTGCTACCTGTCAAAATATCTTTTCCCTTCACTTGCTCTATGCAAAAATTTATAGAGGCTGTGTGTGTAGCTCAGTGGTAGAGGGATTGCCTAGCTTTGTAAGGTTCTTGGGTTTGGGCCCCAGAAAAACACACACATTGTAGTACACTTCTGAAAATAATTTTATTAATGTATAATTTAAACACATTCAAATGCAGAGAAAGTAATTTTTTGATGAACATCACAATCTCCATAATCGAAGAAATTTCTATTCCACTTGAATTTTGCCCATGGTCAGTTTTGCAGTCAAACAGCAATTCTTCAATTTATCACTATTGCTCAGTTTTAGCTTTATTATAACACCATAAAATTCGAACACATATATTGATTCATTTTATATGTATCCATTTATATGTATTTCATATATGCATCTTTACATGCATATGCACACATATAAATGCATATATGCCCACTTCTGCTTAGTTTATATCAGTAGTCATTCATCTCTAAGGATACAGTAATGCTCTGCAGTTTTGCTAATTCACTAACATATCAATGGACATCTAGGCTATTTTATATATTAGGCTTTTATTAATAAACCTACTAATAACATTCTAATAATTTTTTCTTGATATAAATTATCTTGAACAAATCCAAAGGAGTTAAATTTCTGCATCGAGTAAAACTATTGATCATTTTCTGTGTTCTTAGACATTTTTATATATACTTTTGTGAAATGTCTGCTCAAATTTATCTGCACATTTATATTTATTTTTATTTCATTAATTGTATATATTATGAATACTAAAACAGCAATTTGAATTTTGTTGGCAAATTACACTTAGATATATTGAAATTTTGATATTCCTATCAAGAGAATTTGTAGCTCTCTATACAAATAAAACTATATAAACACATTTGGAAAACTAAAAAATGGAGATTATAAAATGTTGTTATTGTGTGACTGTAAATCAAATTTGTGTAAGCTTCAAAAACTAGTTTTGATGTTTCCCTAAGTACCAACTTTGAAGAAACACCATCAACTCCATGACGTAAGGCTCATATGGATCTGATGTGCAGGTCTGGCTAAAAACTTAACTCAATATTATCATATTATGCATTTTTTCCCCTCAGGATTATTTATATTTTTAATAGATCTTACTTAAAGAAGTTTTAACTTTACAGTCAAATTGAGCAGAAAATATCTATAGTTTCCATATACACACAGTGCCTCTGCATCTCTAGCCCCCCTACCTTAATCTTTATGTACTGTTACATTTGTAAAATCAACACTGATGTTTCATTATCACCCAAACTCCATAATTCACCTTAGGCTTTCCTCTTGGTGTTGCTATTGCTGTGTGTTTGCTTTTACTTCTATCTTTCATTCGAATTGCTTCTCCTGAAAGTACATCAGATCCTGAAACCCCTGTCTACTGTTATACCTTAATGTTCAATACAATTCTAAAAACAGCTCCTAGTGGTCTCTGTATACTCCTTCATTTTGATATTTTCAGGGTATGCAACTGTCATAGCATGATGTACTCAGTTATGAAAATTAGCAGTAGTTAAGAAAAAGGCTCATATAACTATGTCTGTCCAATTCTTTCCTGATGAAAGCCATCTTATTGCTTATTGTGTGTTCAGTTAAAGATCAAATGATCTTAATGAAGTAGGGGGAAAGGTGTAAGTGCTTACAGACAATCTGACTTCTTCATGAATGTATCTATATGTATACTAATGAAAAAACTGGCATGGATTCTAAATGTTGGAAATGGCATATTACATTCAGAAAAATGTTTTAAAAACTGCTATGGTAGAAAACAAAAACATCAATAAAAACAAGGCACTAAGCAATAAAATGTATATTTATTCTGAAATAATCATTTTGAGGGTTGTTTTGGAGATATTTACAAAGGAATGAATTGCCTACCTGGAGTGCAATGATAATATACAAGAGGCAACTAAGCTTGCTTTTGTATAGTTAGCAACAGCTTGTATTTAGTTATGCTGTGTCTATTTATGTCAGTGATTTTGTTTTGAAATAATTTATGTAATGTAGTACTTACCAGGACATTTTAAAATAACTTTCCACAAATGAAATTATTAGGTCAGTCTGACATAAATAGATATTATGGGGAAAATAAGTCAAATGAGGGAATTTTGATAATATTTACATATTTATTAGGAAAAAATAGGCTGTGTTTGAACAATGAAGGAATGTTTTCATAGAAGAACTGTAGTTCCTAAATGGTATTGAAAGAATGGACATTTTTTTAAGCTGTTTTATCACAACTCCTTAAGGTTTCCCTCCCAGTAATGGGAATGAAGCCCTTAAAGCTGTTCTCTGTTCCCAGAGAGTAAAAGAGTAAATTGAGCCTGATAGCCAGATAGTGCTCAAACAGTAGGATTACCAGAAACTATTGACCAGAATCTACAGCCTGTTGTAAAACATTGTGAAACATGTTGTCAGCAAACCCAGACCCCCTTTGAAATTTCCTGGCAGCTTTGTTCCCCCTTTTCCCCCTTTCATGTGTGACCCCTCCCGATGTGTGGTTTCTGCCTTTATAAACCTACAAGATTTTCTGCTAGGGACTCGACTCCTGGAGTTGGGTCCCAGCGCGCTGGAATAAACACCTCTTGCGGTTTGCATCAAGTGACGCCTTCTGCGATTGATTGGGGTTGCCATCCATCCATGGGACAGAGTTGGGGTTTCCTTTTTGGGGGCCTTACAGTATGAGAAGGTACAACTCAGCCTGTCCACAGATAAAAAATTTTTACATAAGTCATATAAAAATCATGATCTCAGATAAACATATTGAATACATCAAATGCCTATGGATTTCATAGTGAAATTTTAGAAAAACTTAAAATATAAGTGCTTAGACTAAGAGTACAGCAAAATAGAATAATGAAATCACATCAAATTATAAAAATTTTGCTATAGCCAAAATCAAGATGAATATATATTAACCTCCTCAAGTCATTATAAAAATTACCATGTAAATAAAAAATCTAAATATTGCAGAATATTCTGGTTTTTTCCCCATGCTTCTCCACAGTTTTTCAAAGAACAAGTTTTAATTTATTTGTAGCTTACTACTATCCTAAATTATGTCCCACTGGCTTCAATAAATTAATATAATTTTCTCTTTGGGAACAGATTGTTTACCACAGATTTTAAAGCATATTTTATAACTGTACTTTTTTCAAATACATAGTTAAATCAACATTTCTAGGCTTTACTCCTGCTGTGTTTGTATAACATTTGACAGACAGAATTATATAGGGACCATGGTAAGTTAGGAGTTCTATTATAATGCAGTTTCATTTCATATTAAAACTTTCTAAAAGAAAGCTAATATGACTCTTCCTTTGTAGTACCTACAAAGCAGTTAGAGTTTTTTATTTTTTTTAGTTTCATACCATATTTATATTTCACGTATATCTTAGTCATATAATTGTTTTCCTTTCTTTAAAAATGATTTGCAATTATAAAGACTTATTCTAACTCTTCAGATTGTTCTGAGACTGTGGCAAATTATACTCATTGTTCCATCAGTCCAACTTTTGAAAGAAAAGGATGAAATGGTGTTAGCAGATTTGGCAAATGTATTATTCAGGAAAGGTTACTGAACTGCTTCTAGCTGAGCCAGAATACCCAGTCTTGTTCTGTCTTGTAAAAACAAAAGCATACACGAAGATTTCCCAATTGTACTCCACAAGCTTGCTGAACCCACACAGAATGTAGCATTTGCTCGGAATTATTCCTAATGATTCCCTCCACAGCCAGACCGGAAACCTAAAGCTCTTTAATATTCTAGCCTCATTATTCTCATTTTCTATAATTTAACAACTTCTCATATTATTCTTAATGGAAAAGTCATGCAATATTGAGCAGTAACTGCTGTTAATTTCCTGCTGTATATCATTTGCATTTTTTTGTTGCTGGTGGAGAGTAATTAACATGCTCTAATTATCATACTGATTGTCTTTTTTAGCTTATGAGAATATAGTCATCTCAACCCTCGTTGATCTTACAATAGTGTATTTTATTGTTTCCAATAATAGTATCCTGGGATATACAAGACAAATTTTTACAGGAAAATTGTGTGATTCTGCAATAGCAGGTTTTCTAAATGGTTCAATTTAGAACAAAGTAATGTAACTTTTTATAGTTCCTATCAAAAAACATGCAGTATTATTTCTGTAGCAGGACAATGCTATCCATTTTTTCTGCAAAGAGAATTGCAGTTATATTACATTATTATCATACACAAGAAAATTCTTTGTATTCTATTCAGATTTTATCTTTTATTCTTTCAAATTTTAAAGATTCATGCTTACAATTTTGCCATGAATATACTTGTAAGTAATAATATAAAAGTTATCTTGTAAGGATTTTAGTAACAGATTTTTGCTGACAAAAATACTATTTTTCTCTATTTAAAATATTTACCTTCAAATTTCTAAAATTAGCAACTAAAACATTATGAAACACTATGGCCACAGAATGAGAATGAAGTGAATAATTCTATTTTTTAAAAAGAATAAAATTATTGACAAAGTTTAACTCACACTTGATGCCCAAACAGACCCTAATAATAGATAGCTAGCTGTATTATTAAAAACTAGCTAATAAATTCGTTAGATGAAGGGAATATTCCAGGACTAACTGGGGTTTATCTGTGAACAAATATTACTCATAACTCATCACTTATTTAAATTCTAATATATTACGAATTACAAACACACACACACACACACACACACACACACACACACACACACACACATGACTTTATTTCCCCTCTTTGATAAATGGAGATAACAATAACATCTACCTTAACTGTTTTTTTAAGCATTGAAGTTACTACATCAGGTACTCAGTATATTTTTGACTCCCTTTAATACATTTCATTTTAAAAACTGATTTTCAAAAACATTGTAGAAATCAGTTTTAGATGGAAATAAACTACCTTGGGGATGATGGCATTCTGCATGTTAGGTCTACCATCAAAGTATATTTGCTTCTGGTTTTTGGCTCAGTTTCGCTGGTCTTGATGTGTTGGTTTTATTCTTGATTGCAGAGAGTCTTAGTATGACTGCAGCATTTCTTGCTTCACATTTCTTCAAATCCAAAATCAAATTTGCACTTTAAGTTTCAAAGGAGGAGGAGGAGGAGGAGGAAACAAAATCAACAATGACTCCATGGCAATCAGAATGATATGAATTGAGTCACATATGGAACCACTATTAATTATAGCCAAACTTATTTAAAACTAGTACACATGCAGTGTCCTATAAGTAGAGGTGAATTCCCAATGAAACCACATGCCCTAAGGATGAGGGAGTTTTCAAATGTCAAGTGAAAGCTGTAGACCATTATCAGATATGGTAAATAGATGTCAAAGATTGAAAGAGCAAATCAAGTAGATGAGATAAAACAAAGAATAAAAAAATTGATTTAAATACTAATGAAATAGTTTAATTTTACTGTGATCTATAAGAAAACTGAACAATTACTTAAAACATGAACTGAAGTAACTATCAGAATATCAAGCTCCTCATGAGTAAGGAATAACAATGATTTCTTCACAAGGTTTTTGTGTCATAACAGAAATGACACCTAGAAAATGCTTAGCTTAATGTTTGACAGAGTATCATACGGTAAACCTCAAATTAAAATTATACAAAAATTATAAAATAAAATAAGTACCCCCAGAACACTTGAAAGTTTAGTAATAGACATTGGTACATAAATTGTATTTTAGTTGTACAATGTAAAACAAGTAATAATTTTAAAAAACTGAGAGAATGAATGAAGCTATAAATGAGGATTAAATGGTTCAAGAAAAATATAAACCTTAGAACACTTAATATTTCACATGATATTTAAAGACAGATAAATTGGGCAGGACATTTTTTCAAATATGTAAAATCATTCTCAAATAAATAGAAAGCACTTAGGAAGGAAGCAAACAAACGAAAAGCAAGCCCTTTCTCCTGCAGTCTTGTAATTATACTCTATCACCCCCATTTACAGAGATTAGTGTAGTGCTGTCTGCCAAAGTAGAAATGTGGTTTGAAGATTCTAATAACCAACATCATGGACCAAATTTTGCAGAAATTGTAGAAATTGTGATTTGGAGCTGAAATGCAACTTAAAATCTGGCATAGGTAAGTGATATAAATCAACCCATTTAACAATGAAGCAAATGTAGAAATAATGGAAACCAGAATACAAATGGAAAATATATTTAAGATACTTAAAAATAACCATTGAATCACAATTTTATCCCTAAAATATTCCTTGTGTGTTAAGAGAAAGTAATTTTTGACAAACAAAATATGTAAAATATGGCAGAAAGTCCAACACTATAACACACACACACAGGGCTCCTCATCAGGCAAACAGAAAACCCAAGTGGAAGGAATGAATGCAGAACAATACAAATAGAAATATGTGAATCTAACAAAAATTAATGTTGAGTAAAATGGAATGATGATATGCTGTGATATATCAACTGATGTTTGGACATATAACTACTATCAATTTTCCTTTATGCAATATTAATCACATGGACTCTCTTGACTGAAAGAGAGTCTATAACATCAGGTTTAAGACTATTTTGAGTTTAAGGTTACTGTTCATACAGAGTTGCACTGAATATACTCTAGCATGTTGACAGAGTTATCTGAGGGAAAAGTGGCTGGAGTTTTGAACTGGAACATAAAAGCTAAACAATCAATTGATTATTCAGACTTGAATATTTTTCCTGAAAGAATTAAAACATTCTGGACAATTTCAGGATGACCATTTAACTTTGGTACTTTTCTGGAGCTAAATCTGAGGTATTGGTTTCAGTTACAACCTTACTTTTCTCTTTATAAATATCTTTCATACCATTTTTTCCTAATATTTTTGTTTTCTATTATTAGTGAATTATAGTGAAAAATAATATTTGAATTCATTTTGACATAATCACAAATAAAGGGATATAATTTGTGCTACTCTAGTCCATAATACTTCATCTTTCCCTCCTTTCCTTCAACCTCCTACTCCCCTTCATCTATTTTACTGGTCTTGCATCTATTTATTTATTTATTTATTTATTTACTTATTTATTTTAAATTACTATATTATTGATAAGCATAAAGGTGAAGTTCACATTGGATATTCATATATATATATATCATATATATATCAAAATTTTGAAAATTTCATTCCAAAATTTCACCCTCTCCTCTTCACCTCATTCCATTTTCTCTACCCACTAATCTGCCTAGATAAACGAACTAAACAGATACTTCTTCAAAGGAGAAATACAGATCATTAACAAACACAGGGGAAAAAATGTTCAACATTTCTAGCAATCAGGGAAATGCAAATGAAAACTACATTGAGATTTCATCTCATTGCAGTCAAAATAGCAATTATCAAGAAAACGAATAATAATTAATGCTGATGAGTATGAAGGAAAATAGGTACACTCATACACTGATGATGAGAATGAAAATTAGTTCAATCACTTTGAAAAGCACTATAGAAAATAGGTACACTCATACATTGTTGATGAGACTGAAAATTAGTACAACCACTTTGAAAAGTACTATAGAGATTCCTCAAAAGCCTAAGAATTGAATCACCATGTGATCCAGCTATCCCCTCTATGGTGTTTATCTACAAAAACTAAAGTCAACACACTACACTGATATAGGCACATAAATGCTTATAGCAGAGAAATCATTATTACTGAGTTACAAATAAAGAAAATATGGCATATATGTATACACATACTATGGAGTTTCACTCAGCCATAAAGATGCATGAAATTATGACATTTGCTGGTAAATGGATGAAACTAGAGAACATAAATAAGCCAGAATTAGAAATTCAAGGGTCAAATGTTTCCAGAGCCATTTTAAAGTTATGATGTATATAAGATTTGACCTAAGGTGTGCTGCTCATAGCACCCATGATTACCTCTTTAACTCTTTCAAAAGTGAGTTGATAAGCTCCCTGTATAGTTATAGTTTCTGTAGTTTTCTTTTGTTGTTGTCATTGTTGTTGTTGTTTCTTTTTTGTTGTTATATGTTTCCAATTTCATTCTACTATGTTCCAATAAGATGCAAGGAATCAGGTTTTTTTAATTTGCTAAGACTTTCTTTGTGATATTAAATATAGTCCATTTTGAAAAAAGTCCAAGAGTGGTTGAGAAGAAGGTATATTCTGGTATTATTGGACAAAATAATCTATAAATATCTGTTAAGTTCATTTGATTTATTATATTTTTTGGTCTGAAGTGTCTTCAGTAAATTTGTGTCTGGGTATCTATCTATTGATTAAAGAGTTGAGTTACTATCTCCCGGTATTGCTGTATTCCTTCATTGGAGTCTATTTGTGACTAGAAGTGTTTATATCATATAACTAGGTGTACTTATGTTTGAGGTGTAAGTGTTCACTCCTATTATAACTACATTAGCAGTATAAAATGACCTTTATTCTTCTGATTAATTTTGACGTGAAGTCAGGTTCGTTGAACATGAAAGCAACTACTCCTTGCTTTTGAGTTCCATTTGCATGGAATATAATTTTTCATCCTTATCCTATCAGTCTGTTGATGTCTTTCCCAGATTATGTGACTGTTGTAGACAATGTAGTGTTGGGCTTTGTTTTTTAATCCAATCTGCCAATGGATGACTTTTAATTGGAAATTGACATCATTTACATTTAGTGTTATTTTAGAAGATGCTTATTACTTCCTACCACTTCAATATATTTTTATGTTTAATTCAAACCTCAATGTCATTTGCTTAGTTATTCATTTAGTGAGAGTAATCTTTTGCTGAGTTCTGGTATTTATTTTAACCTATTTTCATTTGTAAGATTTCTCTAGGTTTTTTCTGCAATGCCAACTTTATAGTCATAGATGCTTTTAGTTTACCATTGTTGTTTTGATTATTTTACCTCTCCTTCAATTCTGTAAGATAGCTCTGTTGCAAAATTGTGGTTGAAGTTCTTATCTTTGGGGGCTTGAAACATTTTCAACCCTCTTGGTTTGGGTTTCTGAAAAATCAAATATTAACATGTTTGGTTTATATCTAAATTTGACCTGAGAGACTTCTCTTGAGACTTTTAAAATTCTATTCTTAGTCTATGTGTTTGGCATTTTAATTATGATCTGTCCTGTAGAGGTTCATTTTTGATCTTGTTCAATTTGGAAATTTAAAAATCTCCTGCATCTGAATGTCCATCTCAAGGTTTAGAAAATTTCTGCTATTATTTCACTGAAAGGTTTATTAATACCATTAACCTCTATTTATATTTATATGGTTCTTACATTCGATGTCTTAAGTTGTATCAGAGTTTTTATATATTCTTCTCAAATTTTTAATTTTTTTGTTCTAATTAGTTATACATAGTAGAATGAATTTATACATTTTGATAGATTATACATAAATGGAGTGTAATCTCTCCTTTTTTTCGATTGTACATATTGTAGGATCACATCTGTCATGCAGTCATATATGTACATGAGGTAATAAAATCTATTTCACTCCACTATCATTCCATTCCCCATACCCACTCCCTTCTCTTTACCTAATTTAAAGTAACTCTATTTTTCCCTATCCCCCCACCCTTATTATGAATTAGCATCCTCATATCAGAAAAAACATTCGACCTTTGATTTTTTGGATTTGACTTATTTCACTTAGCATGATATTCCATAACTCCATTCATTTAACAGTAAATACCAGAATTTCATTCTTCTTTGAAGCTGAGTAATATTTCATTGTATGTATATATATTCTGATCTTAGTTTCTCTTCTCTCTCTCTCTCTCTCTCTCTCTCAAGCTTTCTGGCCATCTTATCTTTAAGTTCTAGATTCTGTCCTCCACTGTTCTAATCTATTGGGGAGACTTCTACTTAATTATTTATTTTAATTACTCAGTCTTTTGTTTCCAAAATTTCTGTGCGGTTCTTTTTTCAAAATCTCTTTTTATTGAAATACTTTTTCACATTCAGGATTTTTTCCCTTAGATCATCATCACGTCTTATAACAATTAATTAATAATGTCAAAGTTTTTCACAGTGCATCATACTTATGCATAATATTGGAATTCATTTTTACATGATTACATATGTGTGGAATAAAATTTGTTCTATTCATTCCCCAGTACTTCCTTTTGCCCTTCCCTCCTCCTTCCTCCTATTCCCCTCCTTGACTGATCTTCCTTTTTTTTATTTTTTTAAATTGGTGATTTATAGATAAGCAAAAAGGTGAAATTCACTGTGATGTATTCATATGTGCATAGACATAATTTTGACTAATTTCATTCAGCAGTTCTTCCCTTTTCATCTCCCTCCTTCCTCACCAACTATCTCCCTCCTCTACTGCACTGATCTCTCTTCTGTTTTCATGGAATTCTTTCCATTTCTCTCCCCTTATTTTATTTTTCTAGCTTTCAAGTATGAGAAAAACATCCCACCCCTGACTTTCAGAGTCTGGCTTATTTCATGTAGCATGATCATCTCTAGTTCGATTGATTTATAAGAAAATAACATAATTTCATTCTTCTTTGTTGATGAGTAAAACTCTAATGGATATATGTCACATTTTCTCTCTTCATTCATTTGTTGACTTAACTATTGTAAATTGCACTGGTATAACATTGATTTGTCTGTATCACTATGGTATGTTGATCTTAGAACTTTTGTATAAATACCTAGCAGAGTGATGGCTGGCTCATATGGTAGTTCTATTACTAGTCTTTTGAAAAATCAGCATAGTGCTTTCCAAAATGGTTGAAACTAATGTGCAGTCCTATGAAAAATTTAGTCCTCCACATCCATGCCAGCATTTATCAATATTAGTATTCTTGAATATTACCATTTTGACTGGAGTAAGATAAAATCTCAATGTACTTTTGAACTTTATTTCCCTGATTGCTAGAGTTGCTAAACATCTTTTCATGTATTTGTTGGCCATTTGTGTTTCTACTTTTGTAAAATGTCTGTTTAGATTTTATGCCTATTTATTCATTGGATTATTTGTTTTCATTCTTCTTTTTTATTTGGTATTCAGTTTCTTGAGTTCTTTATTTATTCTGAACACTAATCTCCTTTCAGAGGAGTAGCTAGAAAAAAAAATTCTCCCATCCTATAGGTTCTTTATGATATTGTTTCCTTTGCTGTACAGAAAATTTTAAATGTAGTAGCATCTCTTTTTTACTTGTTCTAATTAGTTATACATGACAGTAGAATGCATTTTGATAAATCACAAATGGAGTAAATTTTCTTGTTTTTCTGATCGTACATGTTGTAGGATCACATGGGTCATGCAGTTATACATGTACATGAGGTAATAATGTCTGTTTCACTCTACTATCCTTCTTACCCTCGGACACCTTCCCCTTGCTTCACTACCCTTTACCTAATCTAAAGTAATTCTATTCTTCCCAAGCTCCCATGACTTATTTTGAATTAACATCTGCATATTAGAGAAAACATTCAGCTTTTGGTTTTTTGGGATTGGCTTAGTTAGCTTAGCATGATATTCTACAACTCCATCCATTTACCAGTAAATGCCAGATTTCATTCATCTTTAAAGCTAATATTCCATCATATATATATTCATCCTTTCATCTGTTAAAAGATGCCTAGGTTGGTTCCATAGTTTAGCTATCATGAGTTGAGCTGCTATGAACAGTGATGTGGCTGCATCACTGTAGTATGCTGATTTTAAGTCTTTTGGGTATAGACTGAGGAGTGGGATGGCTGGGTCAAATGGTGATTCCTTTCCAAGTTTTCCAAGGAATCTTCATAAGGCTTTCCATAATGCTTCACCAATTTGCCTTTCTACCAGCAATGTATGAGTGTGCCTTTTTCCCTCACTTCCTCATCAACATTTATTGTTACTTACGTTCTTGATAATTGCCATTCTGACTAGAGTGAGATTGAAATCTTAAGAGTAGTTTTGACTTGCATTTCTTTAATTGCTAGATGCTGAACATTTTTTCAGGTTTGTTGATTGATTGTATTTCTCTTTCTGTGAAATGTCTGCTCAGTTCCTTAGCCCATTTATTGATTGAGTTATTTGTTTTTTTGGTGTTAAGTTTTTTGAGTTCTTCACATATCTTGGAGATTAATGCTTTATCTGAGGTGCATGTGTGCATGTGATCAAGATTTCCTCCCAATCAGTAGGCACTCTCTTCACATTATTGTCTCCATTGCTGACAAAATTTTTAGTTTGAATCCATCCTATTTATTTATTCTCCATCTTACTTCTTGTGCTTTAGGGCTCTTGTTAAGGAAGTCAGATCTTAGGCTAAAATCTGCTAACATAATTTGACTTAGGCTAACATAACTTGTGCCTGTGCCAATATTTTATTTCATTGAACTTTTGTTGTCTTCTAACAGCGCAAAATTTCTGGTCTAATTCCTAGGTCTTTGATCATCTTTCAGTTGATTCTTGTTCAAGGTTAAAGAGAGAGATGTAGTTTCATTTTTCTACTTATATGTATTCAGTTGTTGCAGAACCATTTGTTTAACATGTTATTTTTTCTCCAACATATGGTTTTGGCACTTTTGTCAAGTATCATATCAGTATATCTATGTGTTTTGTCTGTGTATTCTATTCTCTGTCTGTTTTGATGCCAATACTATGCTGTGTTTATTATTATAGCTTAGCAGTATAATTTGGGATAAGGCATTATTTTACAATTCATCTTTTAAGATTCTTTGTACGGGATTTAGCTAACTTCCTTATTTGTGGATTGTTTAGGGTTTTTATTAATTTTGTAGTTCGTTTGTCCTGTTACTCAAGTTTTCTGAGGTCCTATGTTTGTGTATCTTTTGTGATGGGTTCCTCTTACTCTTCTGTGTGGGTATACTTTAGTTGAGTAGTCATCTCTTTATAATAAGCTTTGGGTTGGGGATATGTCTTAGCTTGAACATATTTGATCATCCTAATCAGTGTTAAAGTCAATAATCAATTCCACTTTGAGAGAGAGAATAACCACCAGTAACCACATTAATTTGAGAAAGAACCAGTTATCCATATATGTTACAAAAGTTATGACTAATGAGCTCTATAATTCTATTAGCCAAAACAAAGTGGGTGAGAGATAATATAGAATAGGCTAAAAAGATTAAATATTCATGACAGTTGTCACTGGGATTACAGGAGTGCACCACCAAGTCCAGGCAGCTTTAGTTCAGTCTTAAAGAGCTGTTATGATATTGTGAGTTCCTCTGATATACTATTTTTTTTCTCCACATGGAATTTTTTTACTATTTTAAATTTATTTTTTAATTGGCATTTAAAAGCTGCAAAATTGTACATATTTATAGTATACCATGCAATGTTTTGATACATGTATATGTATCATACAATGTACAAATCAGGATAAGTCTATCTAGTCCCTCAAACATTTCTTGCTTCTTTGAGGTTAAGAAACTCAAAAATCTTTACTTCTAGATTTTTGAAAAATTCAATTTATTATTATAATTCATAGTCACCCTACTGTGTCTCAGCCCACCAGAATGTCTTGACTTTTCTATCTATAAACTTACTTCCCATTGATTAGACTTTATCAAACCCACCATCTGTGTAAAAACTCCAGCCTCCTATAGCTTTTTGCACTCATCGTGAGTTTAAATTAGGTAAGATTTTTGTAAAGCACGTGTACATAGGTACATAGGTTTAAAGCACTTGAGGTTTTTATTCCCTTTGACTCATTAATCTCATTTAAAGAATGCCATTAAATTATTTTAAATATTAAATAATTTCCCCAAAGGAAGCAATAAGATATGTACTCAAAACATTAGATAGGCCAGGTGTACACCTATAATCCCAGCAGCTCAGAAGATTGAAGCAGGAGGATCACAAGTTCAAGACCAGCCAGAGTGATTTAGCAAGGCCCCAATCAACCTAGCAAGAGTCTGTCTCAAAGTAAAAAAGGACTTGGAATGTGGTTGTGTGTCTCTGCATTCAATCCTTAGTACCAAAAAAAAAAAAAAAAAAAAAAAAATAGAAATGTTACAATGGCAATATTATATGATCAAATAATAACAAAACCCACTGTAAAATGTTAGTTATGCTGTTAACAGTATTTAATTTATTGAAAATAGAATTTTCAAAGTATATTTAGTGTTAAAGAAAAATTTCTAAATCCGTTTAGGAAGTAATTGGGATAAAAGTACATTAAAGTATAAATGTTTATTTTATTTGAATGATGCAGACACACATACACAACACACATATCCATTTTAAAATGTTTTATTTTTATGTTTAACTGTCTATGAAACAGAAAGTTTACTTTGGTTCCTATTAGAAAATTCGGTAATTTGCATTTCTTTCAAGGTTTACAAGGATGGGCAAATTATACAATAAAAATTCTGAATTCATTATTTTACATAGTATTAGCAATTGCATGATTTAGAACACATATTTGCATTTTATAATCTATTTAGACTTTAAGAATTGCAAATTTAATGGCAGTTTTCTTTAGGATCTTTTAAAAAATCATTCAGAAGTGGCTTCCACCATGCAATCACTGCAAAGTAGATTTTGTAAATTATCATGTTAAACACAAATGATAATATTAGATATTTTTTAAAAATGATAATTTTGGATATGAAAAGTCATATAACCATAAAGCCTAATTATCTAAACTGGTTACTTTGACCATGAACATTTACTTACATTTAGCATTATTTGTAGGAGTTCTTTAGGAATGTTTTGTAGTCTAAAGTGTATATTCTGTTATAAGCAAGAAATAAATATTTAAAAACATTTTAGTAATATGAAGCCATCTATTAAAATACCTATAACCCTAGACCAATATACAAAAGGAAAATGCTGTTTATGGAGCACTAAGTGACTAGCAATAATGTTCAACATATAATGTAAATAGTTTTAAGAGGTCCCCATACTGCAATTTTGAACAGTGAAGAAATCTTCTAAGTCTGCTTAAAGACAGTCATAATTTTGAAAAAAAAATCTTCAGAAAAAATTAAAATTGTAATTTGTGTACCAATACTGAGTTGATAAATATACTTTTCAAAAACTTATGAAAAAAATGCTTGGTTTTCTAACTTTATATGCAGTAAATTAAAACTAACAAAACTATAGGAGAATTACAGACTATCTGCATAATGTGTATTTCTCATTAAATCCTTTTGCTAATGTTTTAAATGGCATTCTCATATCATTTATCGACTGTCAACAGTGTCTTTATGAAGTTATTTTTTTCAATCATCAGATTGGGACAGTGAGGAGACTGCTGTCCTCCTACCACAAATAAAAGAGCTCCCTCTGCCAGGAAAACTAATTAGGCACACAGTGACTGCCTGATTACTTGGCTCAAGCACTACTGTGCTTCCTCACAGGATCCTTCAGAGACTAAGGCTTTTCTACCAACTGCGGCTTTAGCTTTCATTAAAGTGTTAAGCAAAGACATAGGGGGTCAATCCACAAAATAACTCACTGCATTGTTCCCAACTATTTCTTGACAATGTGATCCATATATGTATTACTAACAAGTGCTTTAAAAACATACCCTAAAGCAATCATCCATGAATTCATCTAAACTTTTCTTCATTTTACTTTGTTTTAAGCCTGTGTGAACATAGAGGGTATAAGTTTTCCATTAATATATTTGCCTTATATTTCTGTCATACAATGCTTTGAAATGAATCTCATGAAGCAAGCTGAAAGATTTTTTTCAATCCAAGATCTATATCTAATTGCTTAAATATATTCATCGTCTTTTTTTTTTTTTTAAAGTGACTATGGATCCTTCATGGAGAGATTGAGGGTATTAAGATATGTAATACATGCCCAGCACAGCACCCACAAAACAGTAGCCACTGGACAAATTCAGTTTTATTTGTATGTTCCTATTCTTTCCCTAAAACTAATTCTTCTAATCCTTATGTCCTGTCTTCTACTTCAATGTTGTGGTGTTAAATTGTTCAGTCTCTATTAAAAGTCATTTTGACTTATGATTTTAAGAAGTTGAAGTATTAACTATTATTATCTTCTATTTGGATTTCAATAATACCTTCTCATTGGTTTCTTTATTTCGGTGTTCATTCCCTTAAGAGACTGACCTCAATATGATGGTAGAGTTCCGAGAAACAACAACAGCAAAACAGCAAAATGAATTGAGTCAGTTCTTTCACTTTGCTGCTGAGCTCTGGTGGGTTATCATCTATGATAGAAAAATGCAAACTCCATATTCTCATTCTTTGCCCTGTGTCAAACATTGACTGGTTACTCAATTTGCTTTAGTCTTCTTGATTTCTTTGCCTCCTCTGCCTTCCTTTCGTCCTGTTTGTTACCTCATGTACATGTATGACTACATTACTGATATGATCCTGTAATATGTATAATCAGAGAAATGATAGCTTACACTCTATTTATGTATGATCTATCAAAATGTATAAATGCATTCTACTGCCATGTACAACTAATTAGAACAAATAAAATTTAAAAAAAAAAAAAGGAAAAATATACAATGCTACTACCTCTCCAGGACATTTACAGAAAGGACTTCCTTATACCATCTTACATGTCCTACGTTGGCTTATCCAAAAAGTGAAGGAGAATGTCTTTCAGCATCTCCATATCTTCTTAGTAAGCAACAATATTTCATGTATGGGGAAGTATACAACTACATTCATACAAAGAAATGTATAAAACACTTGAGATAATACTTTTTTACTTTTGTTATTAAACCATCTAAGGTTTAATTTAATTAGTTAAACCTAAGAGTTTGAATGCTTTGAATCCTAACACAGAAGATGGACAAAAATCATTGAAATTAAAGTGAATGAATTTTCTTTTTTTCAAATTTAGGTTTCCCTTGTGGTTTCAGTTACTTTTTGCATTTGATCCATGGAATGTTGACTACACATGTTTAAATTAATTTCTCTTTATTAAATCTCACAACCGTTGTTACATTTGCTTACGATTTTATATTATGTATATTAGAACTTAAAGGACCTTATGTCAGAGAATTAATTTTTCTGCAGAGGTATCATTTGATGAAGGCTTAAATTTGTACCATTAGCTTTTATATATGCTAGACAATAGATCATACAATAACCTAGAGATATCATGTGCACAGATCTTCTCATAAAGGTGCAAATAAATTGGAGTAATGTAAAAACAAATATTCACATTTAATTTACAAAGTCTATACAAATATATATAGGACAAAAATGTGATTAAAATACCTAAAATGATAATACTATATAATGTAATATGGAGTGACAAAAGCAGTTAAGAATCAAATTTGCTTTTTGACATGACTTGATAACTCTCCTGGAAAAGAGCCTTAATACATGGGAGCCACCAGAAACTCAGGATACAGAAGTGGCTATGCTTATGAAAAATAGCCCAGTGTTGTGGATAAATGTGCCTCTGGCATCTCTGGCAACTGCTACTCTGTCAAAGGCACACTTCCTCTGGGTAACTTCACAGGATGTGCCAATCAGTGTCATCTGTTTATATCAGCTGCATAGTATGTCATCCTGCATTAAGGTAAGAACTTGCAGCTATCCTTCTACTGAGCAGAACAGAACCTGTCTTTTCAATTTGCAGGTGAAATTTGATCCAGCTTTTAAAAGCAAAGTATCACATTGGTAGTTGATAATGGATTGATGTGAAGCATTCTTTCCTAGATTTCTTAAAGAGCAAGATATTCATCAAGTTATTAGAAGTGACACTTGATTACACTGGATTTCTGAGTCATAACCAAGAAAATATGAATAGAGGAAAGAGAAATTCTTTGGAGAATGAGGAGAGTCTGTGACATAATTTATTTTCCAACTATCATAGACATTCAGCTCCTGTTTTTGTTTAAGTCAAAAATGAAAAAAAATTCTTCTTCATGTGGTGTCTTGTCAAAAGCATAGGTGCACATAAAGCATGAAGAAAGTAGAGCAGAAGTATTGAAATGTCATGTTCTTTAAGTAGAGAGTCTAGATCCAAATTCCAGAGTCAGAATTTATTAGCCATGATATGTTTTTTAAAATAAGTATACTATCTGTACCTCAGGGTCATCATCTGGAGAATCACATTACAATAATTTGTACCTAATATTTTTGTAAAGTTTAAACAGCATATGTCAAATGCTTAGCACAGCAGCTTACATGAGTGTCCAAAAATTGTTACCTGTATATTCTTTCAAAGTCTGCTCTTCACTTTCTTTTAATGACATCTGCATTCAGCAAATATATTTCTTATGAGAGCAACATCTGAAAATGCTACATTGGATTTATATTTTTAAAGCATTAATTTTTATTAAATTGAATGACTTTTCCACACTACTTCTTATAGATTTGTTTTGGTAGATTTTTTTTAACTAAGAACACTTCCTTACATAAATTTACAATTTTTTTTATTAAATTTTTTTTTTATTTTTACAAAATAAAATGTTTGTGTACATTTTAATTCATTGTACACAAATGGCGTACAACTTTTCATTTCTATGTTTGTACATAATGTAGATTCACACCATTCATGTAATCATACATATACATAGGGTAATACTATCTGTTTCATTCTACTATCTTTCTTTCCTCCACCCCCTTCCATTCCCTTTTCTTCTACACCATCCAAAATTTCTTCATTCTTCTCTTCCCCCTGCCACTCCCCCTCATTATATATTGTCATGCACTTATCAGAGAAAACATTTGGCCTTTGGTTTTTTGGGCTTGGCCTATTTCACTTAGCATGATATTTTCCAAATTCATCCATTTACCAGCAAATGCCATAATTTTATTTTTCTTTATGGCTGAGTAATATTCCATTGTGTATATATATCACAGTTTATCCATTCATCAATTGAATGGCATCTAGTTTGATTCCACAATCTAGCTATTGTGAATTGAGCTGCTATGAATATTGACATACATTTACGATTTTAACTACTGCATACACACACACACATACACACACACACACACATACATATGCTCACTCACTAACTCATATAGACCAGCTTTATATTCCTCACATTAGATTTTCTCTTCTATCACTACTTTGGAATGAACTCTTGCTTCATCTTTGCTTTTCCTCCTAAAATTTTAGCAACTATCTTTCATCAACATTGAACTTAGTAAACAGTTCTAGTTGAATTTGTTTTTAAAATTCCATGATTTAGATATTGAGTCCACTTCCTCTACTGTTCTGACTGCATGCATACTTTGAAGTGCATTTTAATTTCCATGGATTAGACAATTACATTCACTGATAATCAGAAAGTTACGCTTAAAAACTATGTAGAGCCATCTAATTGGCAATGATGACAGTTTGAGATCTTTTTTTCCTATTCAGTTTCCTTTAATGTATTTCATCTGTCTAATTGATCTAGCAAGAGTTTTCAGGACTTGCTCAAGACATGATTCTATAAGTAGAAGATCCAAAAAATTCCACCAGAAAACTTCTAGTACTAATAAATGAATTCAGCAAAGTATCAGGATATAACATCAACACCTGTAAATCAATCAAATGCATATCTACACATCAGTGATGAATCCTCTGAAAGAGAAATTAGGAAAACCACCCCATTCATAATAGCCTAAAAAAAAAAAAAAAAAAAAAAAAAACCACTTGGGAATCAATCCAACAAAAGAGGTGAAAGACCTCTGCAATGAAAACTACAGAACACTAAAGAAAGAAATTGATAAGACCCTAGAAGATGGAAAGATCTCCCATGTTCTTATATAGGCAGAATTAATATTGTCAAAATGGCCATATTACCAAAAGTATTACACAGAGTTAATGCAATTTCTACTAAAATCCCAATGTCATGCTTCTTGTAAATAGGAAAACAATCATGAAATTCATTTGGAAAAATAAAAGACTCAGAATAGCCAAAGAAATTCTGAGCAAGAGGAGTGAAGTCAGAGGCATCACAATATCAGAGCTTAAAGTATACTACAGAGCTATGCTAACAAAAAATAACATGGTATTAAAACAAAATAGACTTGTAGACCAAGGGTACAGAATAGAAAATACAGAGATAATCCCACATAAATACAGTTATCTCATACTACAAAAAGGTGCCAAAAACTTACACTGGAGAAAAGACAGCATATTTAACAAATGGTGCTGTGAAAACTTGAAATCCATGTGTAGTAAAATTAAATTGGATCTCTCCCATTCTGCACAAAATTCAATTCCAAGTGAATCAAGGACCTAGGAATTGGACCAGAGACCCTGTGCCTAATAGATTGAAAAATAGGCCCAAATCTTCATCCCGTTGGCTTAGGACCTGACTTCTTTAGCAAGATTCCTAAAGCACAAGAAATAAAATCAAGAATCAATAAATGGGATGGATTCAAACTAAAAAGCTTCCTCTCAGCAAAGGAAACAATCAATAACACAAAAAAAGAGTCTTCAGAATGGGAGAAAAATTTTTATCACACACACCTCAGATAGAGCATTAATCTCCAGGATATGTAAAGAACTCAACACCAAAAAACAAATGATCCAATCTATGGGCTAAGGAACTGAACGGACATTTCACAGAGGAAGAAACACAATTGATCAACATATAAATGAAAGAAAGTTCAGCATCTCTTGCAATTAGAAAAATAAAAGTAAAAACTACTCTAAGATTTTATCTCACTCTAGTCAGAATGGCAATTATCAAGAATAGAGGTAACAACAAGTATTGGCAAGGATGTGGGAAAAAGATACACTCACACATTGCTGGTGGGACTGCAAATTAGTGCAACCACTCTGGAAAGCCATATGGAAATTCCTCAGAAAACTTGGAAAGGAACCACCATTTGACCCAGCTATCCCACTCTTTAGTCTATACCCAAAGGACTTAAAATCAGCATACTACAGTGATGCAGCCACATCAATGTTTATAGCAGCTCAAGTCATGATAGCTAAACTATGGAACTAACCTAGGCATCCTTTAACAGATGAAAGGATAAAAAAAAGTATATAAATAAATAAATGTATATATATATATATATATATATATATAGAGAGAGAGAGAGAGAGAGAGAGAGAGAGAGACAGACAGAGAGAGAGAGAGAGAGAGAGAGAGAGAGAGAGAGATAGGATGGAATATTAGCTTTAAAGATGAATGAAATTCTGACATTTGCTGGCAAATGGATGGAGTTGTAGAATATCATGCTAAGGGAAATAAGCCAATCCCCCAAAAAACCAAAGGTCAAATGTAATGTGGAATACAGGTAGTTTGAGAGAAAGTGAAAAATTTTACTCAATTAACTGTGTCAGGAAGTCATACAGATGGAAAGCCACGTCCTCCTTTTAAATTGTAATTTTGGATGAAGCCGATTCTATGACCTCAGCTGCTCAGGCAGCTTTAAGACATATCATGGAGAAAGAGTCTAAAACCATACGTTTCTGTCTCATCTGTAACTATGTTAGTAGGATAATTGAACCCCTGACCTCTAGATGTTCAAAATTCCACTTCAAACCTCTGTCAGATAAAACTCAACAACAGCAATTACTAGACATTGCAGAAAAGGAAAACGTCAAAATTAGTAATGAGGGAATAGCATATCTTGTTAAAGTATCAGAAGGAGACTTAAGGAAAGCCATTATGTTTCTTCGAAGTGCTACTCAATTAACAGGTGGAAAAGAAGTCATGGAAAAAGTGATCACAGACATTGCTGGGGTAATACCAGCTGAGGCAACTGATGGCATATTTGCTGTATGTCAGAGTGGCTTCTTTGACAAACTGGAAGCTTTAGTGAAGGACTTAATAGATGAGTGTTGCTCCCTGTCGGGCAACAAGGTCTGATGTACCTCCTCAGGGCCCGCCTGAGGAGAATATGGGGCAGAGCAGGATGATGAGTATCGGTGGCAAAGGAAACACACCAGAGCCAGGAGGTCTGTCAGTGCACGAGGCACAGTAGGAATCTTGTTTATTGAGGAAGTCACAGCTTTTATATAGGGTGGGGGCTAGGTGGGAACCAATCAGCTTAAAGATCAGCAAGGTATTGGGGGGGTTCACTCAGGTGAGAGTTCCATAGGACTATATGGCAAGCACAAGCTGATCACGTTGGGGGAACTGTTGTTAACCAATCCCTGAAAGTGGTCTGATTTATCATCATTAACTATTGAAACCGCCTTTGAGGCCTTATCTTGCTCATTCGCAAGAGAGTAAGGAGTCAGCCTGAGTTAGTTAACATGTCATTAGTACCAACAGATGAGGGTCATGCAGCAACTCAACTTGTAAATCAACTCCATGATGTGGTTGTAGAAAATGGGAACCTTTCTGACAAACAGAAGTCCATTATTACAGAAAAACTTGCTGAAATTGATAAATGCTTAGCAGATGGTGCTGACAAACACCTGCAACTGATCAGCCTGTGTGCAACCCTGATGCAGCAATTAACTCAGAATTGTTAAGCTAATGATTTTGTAAATAAAGGAATATGGGTGAAAATAAAATGGCCAGAGCAACTTTTAAAAAAAATGTTTTCTCTTATAAGTGAATGCTGATTCATAATGTGGGAGGGGGCTAGGGAAGAATGGATGAACTTTGGATTGGGCAGAGGGGAGTGAGGGGAGAGAGAGGGTGTGGTGGTGGGAAAGATGGTGTAATGACATGGACATTATTACCCTGCATACATGTATGATTGCACAAATGGTGTGACTCTGCATGGTGGACAGTCAGAGAAATGAGAAGTTGTGCTCCATTGGTGTACAGTGAGTTGAAATGTATTCTGCTGCCATGTATAACTAATTAGAACAAATTAAAAAAAAAAAAAAAAACCAGAATACACAATAGTCCTTCAACAAAGTGCAAAGAGAGAAAAATCATGAACTAGTTTTAAAAAAGGTTGGAAGCCAGTGTGTATATTTCAGGGTGCACTGGAGAAAAGTTGTGATTTTTAAATCGTTTTATTTCAGATAAACTACCTGTAATTTTGAATTTGTAGAAAAACATAGTCTGATAATAAATAAGGTGCTGTTAAAAGGCAATTTCCACAAACCTAAATGAAATAAGAATAGGATGAAATACATTATGGAGAAACAAAAGGAAATGGAAAAGAGTAAACCAATCCAGACAGACACACTATTAGAATGCTTTATTTAGCCATCAGTGAAAAGTGTTTTTAAGAAAGACTAGATAGATGAAATTTTATAACTTCTATAGATCGTTTATAGATCATTGTAGAGAGTTGTGTTTATTTAATTGCATCATAAAATGTATATAATTTACAGAAAGTCAAGTTTTTTATGTGATAATACATAGTTTTCGTTGTTCTGAAGTAGAAGTATGTTCAATAATAAGTCGTACTACTATCTGATTCGGAGTTAAAAAAAAAAACTTCATTTTGATAGTGAATTCTAGAACCAATTTATTTTCTTCAAAACTACCCAACAGCTTATATGAGGAAGTTATTTTGGCTTAAATATCTGAACTAGTTCATTGTGAATGATACAGTAAGAATTGCATTATTTAAGATAGAAATCCTGTGGTTTTCTGATTCAGTTATTATTATAAATTATATTAAAATCTTTATGGGCAATGGGAAAACTTGATTTAATAATATTTTGAGTCAAGTTTCTGTAGCGATATTTTTGTAGTAGTGATTTGGAGCCTCAGTTATATGTTGGTTTAAATGTTTAGAAGCAAAATATGAACACAACTAGTAAGATTATATATTCCACAAAGAATCTGTAGAAGATGTCAATTGCATCACTGCTTAAGTGACTGTTAGAGTATGTGGATATGATTTGTAAATAAAAATAGAATTTCAGCAATTCAAATGCTTCAGAGGAAATATTAAAATCTATATTATTCATCAAATCTTTACTTCAAAGTGTTATATTTTGAGGAGAATTGACCCTATGTATAGTACATAAGACAGTGTGTAACAAGATCAAATTGGATCATCAGGATTATCGAGATCTTTATATGTAGTCACATAATTTCCACTCTTTACGGAGCTGCTTTTCTTATGTATTAATGAGATTTTGACCATATGTTTATTTATGGGATCTTATTTTTTAAGTGACCAATATAATTTCTTAATAATTTACTTGAAATATATTATTGAAAGTATAACCTCATATATACCATCAAAATTCATTGCAAGTATATGTTCACATAGACAAAATTAAAATAAAACCATCTAAAACCTTGTTAACTGGAAGAGCAACTAGGAGATTTTGGGGGGCCATGTTGGTAGATGGGTTTATTACTTCTTATGTTCATAAGTAATTGAAAGATTTTGCTCTCCTCCCTCCATAATATAGGCAAATTTTAGTATGTTGTTGAAGTCATGAGGAGACACACTGGGGTATGAATGGTTATGGAAAAATAAAATTCCTATAAGATAACTCCCCAATAAAATGGAGGGATGGTGTGGCTCGGGAAGTGGAAAATGAAATTGGCCAAACATTAAACCTCTCCCAGTACATTCCTGATAACAATGGTCCCTAAAGGAAAAGGGCAGATATGGAATGGGAGGCCCTAAACCTTGGCCTTCTGCATGTCAACCTAGTCCTGAATAACACTGCAAGATTTGAATACTCATCCTTAGGGTCTGGCTTTAACCTGTACAACTAGCCCCTGATGGTCAAAACTGCATGTACACAATGATTACACTATTATCCTCATACCCTATAAAACCAGAATACCCCCTGTAACTGGGGACCATTTTCCCATCAGAAAGTAGACCCAAATGGTGCACAAGTCCTCAAAGGAATAAAGAGTCTCTGAATCCATGGAGGTCTGCTTGTTGTTTTTTGCGCTTACAGGGTAGAATGGGCCATGCAGAAAATGATTATAGAGATCATCCACTATTTTATCAATCAGTAAGACATCTCTATTTTCCTTTAGGAAGATTATATGTGGTTTGAATGGGGAAACAACTTTCAGGTCACAGTTTGTTATCATTTTTAATTGGTCATGGGTGTGCCCATAACAAAGAGCACGTCAGAAATCCTGATCAGGATATTATTTAACTTAAAATCAAAGAAAAATTCTCAATTCCTTGCCAGAGAGGGACATGTGAGGCTCTGTATCTGTCAATGGCAATTCTCCTTCCACAAAAGGAGGGTGTGTAGTATAAGAGAATGAATTGGCGGGGGGGGGGGGAGAGTGGAATATAAATATAGATTGTTCTGACAGTCTGAGGGTCCAGCTCCAGTGACCCCAGAAACCCAGGTTCTTTTATAATTGTTCCATGATTCAGTACAAGAGCCAACACATTCTTATTTTTATGCATATTTTAATTGCATTGTTATTATTCACAAAGAAGAAAGTCCTAAATCCATGTGTGTTTGTCAGCTTTTTAGATTGTAAAAAATACCTGATATATCAACTTATAATGAGGAAAGTCTTATTTTGACTCCTGGTTTGTTGGAGTCAGTTCAACTTTGGTTGATACCAACCTCATGGCAAAAGCATGTGGTGAAACAAAACTGTTCTACCAGCAGAAGGAAAGAGAAAAGAGGAATGGAATGGGCTGTGAAGTTACACTGGTCATGTATTCATACATGAACGTAGGAAAACTATGTCTGATTCATTCTACCTCCCATTCAACCTCCCATTTGACCCAGCTATCCCACTCCTTGGTTCATACCCAAAAGACAAAATCAGTATACTGCAGTAACAGAACCACATTAATGTTTATAGCAGCTCAATTCACAATAGATAAACTATGGAACCAACCTAGATGCCCTTCAAACTCATGAATGCATAAAGAAAATGTGGTATATATACACAATGGCATATTACTCAATGTTAAAGAAGAATGAAATTATGGCATTCACAGGTAAATGGATGGAATTGGGGAATATCATGCTAAGTGAAATAAGCCAAATCCCCAAAACCAAATTCTGAATGTTTTCTCTGATAAGCAGATGTTGATCTATAATTTGGGGGATGGGGATAGGGAAGAATGGAGGAGCTTTTGGAGTGAGGGGAGCAGAGCAGGTATGGGGGTGGAAAGGATGGTGTAATGAGACGAACATTAGTACCCTTTATACTTATATGATTTCATGAGCAGTGTGACTCTGCATCAAGTACAGCCAGGGGAATGAGAAACTGCCACATTTATGGAGCACAATGGGTCGAAATACATCCTGCTGTCATGTATAACTAAGCAGAACAAATTAAAACAAACAAACAAATAAATAAATTTAAGTTGGAAAGGAAGAAGGAAAGAAAGGAAGAAAGAGAAAGAGATAGAGAGAGAAAGAAAGAAAGAAAGAAAGAAAGAAAGAAAGAAAGAAAGAAAGAAAGAAAGAAAGAAAGAAAGAAAGAAAGACAGGCATGCCCACTGTGACTATAAGATGTCCCACTATGTAGCACTTTTTTTTTTTTTTTAAGTGAGTAATAAAACTTTCAATGTCTGTATAGTTCTTTCACAACCAGGATCTCCTTTAATCCCCACAATAATCCTTTTTGCAAAAATTTGTTCTTTTTAGTTATACATGACAGTGGAATGTATTTTGGCATATCATACATAGATGGAGTATAACTTCCCATGCTTGAGGTTGTAAACGATGTGAAGTTACACTGGTCGTGTATTCATACATGAACGTAGGAAAACTATGTCTGATTCATTCTACTGTTTTTCCCATTCCCATCCCCCTGCCATTTCCCCCATCCCCTCTCCAATCAGTGAACCTCCCATTGTGAGTCAGCATCCACATATCAGAGAGAACATTCATCCTTTGGTTTTTTTGGGATTGACTTATTACCTCATATACAAGATGAAGATAGAATTTTAAAGACTGCAAGAGAAAAGCATCAGATTACATATAAAGGGAAACCAATATAAATATCAGCAGACTTCTCAGTCCAGATTCTAAAAGCAAGGGCCTGGAATAATACATTTCAAGGTCTGAAAGAACATACATGCCAACCAAGAATCCTATACCCAGCAAAACTAACCTTCAGATTTGACAATGAAATAAAATCTTTCCATGATAAACAAAAGTTAAAAGAATTTACAAATAGAAAGACTGCACTACAGAACATTCTCAGCACTTTTTAAAGTTTCACCACTTCTCGTTTCTGCCAAGCTGGTTACTAAGTCTTCCACATAGCAAGTTTGGAGGATGTTCTGATCCCAAGCTATTTGCAAGACAGAGATTCCAAACCTCTGTTCTGCAAATGGTAGAAACTGAATATGTACATCATGAATACAGGTGTATACAAACATAGAAATATAATAGATTGAAACCATAGTTTTATTCATACAAATTCAACATATAGTTCCTGAATCCTTATTCATGCAAAGAAGTCTTCTGGGCTTTAGGGACATCAAAATGAACTTGTGCTGTTCTTAGTTTATCCTCTATGCTTTAATGTATTTTCAAATCTATGACTTTTTAGCTTTTCAAGGTGACAATAGTATCATATACAGAAATATTAGATGAAGACCAAAAAATTAGTTTAACATTGAACTTTTCTGTCTGTAGATGAAGTATGTCAACTTTTTTGTTAATATACAGTCATAAATGAAATTATATATCCATATAGGATTGTCAACATTTTATATTTTTCCTAAGGACTACTTTACTCCTTGTGAAATTCATATTTGAATCCCCCATGGGATGATATTTTAGATTGGACTTTTAGAAATAATTATGTTAAGATGAGATCATGAGACTGTGAACTTCATAGTAGGACTGCTACCTTTATAAGATGAAACCAGGGGATCCAAGATGGTGGACTAGAGGGAGACTGCGTTCCTTGTCGCTCCATAACTCCAGTTTCAAGCAGAGGATATCTGTTTCTTGGTGAGGCAGATTTTGCTGCTTATTGATCCCCTGCTGTTTACCCCATTTGTCTGCTGTGACCACCAGCAGTCTGCCAGTATATCGACACCTTTTTTGAGTGCAGATTGCTCACTGTCAGGTGGCTATCATCTGCCATTTGCCTGCCTCTTGCCTGTCCATCGCCTGCCTTACACCTATTCATCACTCAATGCACGAGGTTCACCTCCCAATCGTCCAACAACAGTCAGCAAACTGATCGCTGACCTCCAGTGGAGCGCCAGCTGCCTGTTGTTGCCTGGAAGCTCACTGTTACACTACCTGCAGGTTTGATTACACGAGGCTTCCGCCATTTTGAGACAACAGCCAGGCCCCAAAGGACCCCTGGCCAGACTAACTGAGCCCCATCTCCAGGAGTCCTGACCCCGACCGATCACTCCCTGCCTCTGGGACTCTCACATCGACTGAGTGCTCCCTGCTGCCAGGACCCCCAGACCAACTGACTGCGCCCTATCACCGGGATCCCAGACCAACTGATTGCACCCGGCCTCCAGGATCCCATAACCACACCAAACACACCTGACCTCCAGGACCCCTGCCTGACCAACTGCATCCCACCTCCAGGACATCCAGCTGACCATGTCCACACCCTGAGCTGCAGCTCCCCATTTGCCATCACATTTGGAAGCCAGAGTGGCCATCTTCGGTAATCCTGGAAGCCTTAGCTCCGATCATTAGGTGAGGCAAATCCCATCCTGAGAAACCTGCTGGAGACTTGAAGCTCATTGTAAGGTACCTCTCATGCATTAGGCTACTGAAGACTGGGAGGTTTCATTACTATGTGACTGTTACATTGTAGATTTTCTTTTTTCTCCTTATTGAAAAATTTTAAGTTTTTATGTCTTTACTTTTCTTGCTCTCTTTTCCTTTTGTTTACCTGTTCCCTCAGAGTCTCTCCCTTTTTTGCATTCTAACATCCAATTTCTTTTGATAACACTCTCACCCTTTCTATTATCTAGAACTTCTGTATATTCTTTTCTTATTCCATTAACAGCCACATTCTACATCCCTCTGCATCCTCTTTGTCCTCCATTAGAAACTGCAGACCTTATTGCAAATCTGTGGTTTTACTGAAGATAATATTTGAACTCATTCTGTTTATTATGACAATTTTGTTATTGTCCTCATAGGGGCTACTTGGTCTAGGATTGCATAGTGTCTGAATTGGGCACTGCTAATATTGATCTCCCCTTAAAGAAAGGTTTTGGAAACCTATAGGGCCACTATAAGTCTATGGGGGGGGGGGGGGGAAGGGAAAAAATAACAGAATGAATCAAACAACATTACTGTATGTAAATTTATGATTACACAAATGGTATGCCTTTACACCATGTACAAACAGAGAAACAACATGTATTCCATTTGTTTACAATAAAAAAAAAAAGAAAAAGAAAAAAAAAAAAAGAAAAAAAAAAGTCTATAGGGGGAAATCTGCAATACCCCAGATCTGCACTGCTAGAGGGAAAGATACATGAACAACATGAAAAAAACAAGGGAAGAAAATGATCCAAACAAATCTAGATTATATATTAATAGAATCGGGTGACAGTATGGTAGAAGAAAGGTCAGAAAAAGACTTCAGATTATACATGATTAAGATGATTCGCGAAGCAAAGGATGAGGTAAGAGAGCAAATGCAGGCAATGAATGATCATACCAATAAGCTGAAAGAGCAAAAGATCATTTCAACAAAGAGATAGAGATTTCCAAAAAACAAACAAACAAACAAACAAAAAAACCCCAGAAATCCTTGAAATGAAGGAAACAATAAACCAAATAAAAAACTCAATGAAAAGCATCACCAAAAGAGTAGACCACTTGGAGGACAGAACCCAGAACCTCAGAAAATAAAGCCAAAATATTTAATCTTGAAAATAAAGTTGCCCAAACAGAGGGGATGGTAAGAAATCATGAACAGAAACTCCAGGAGTTATGGGACATCATGGAAAGACCAAATTTAAGAATTATTGGGATTGAGGAAGGCACAGAGATACAAACCAAATGAATGAACAAACTATTCAATGAAATAATATCAGAAAACTTCCCAAACCTGAAGAATGAAATGGAAAATCAAATGCAAGAGGCTTATACCTGTTGTTGCTCATATTCTTGATAATCGCCATTCTAATTGGGGTGAGATGGAATCTTAGGGTGGTTTTGATTTGCATTTCTCTTATTACTAGAGATGTTGAACATTTTTCCATATGTTTGTTGATTGCGTGTAGATCTTCTTCTGTGAAGTGTCTATTCATTTTCTTGGCCCATTTGTCAACTGGATTACTTGAATTCTTGGAGTAGAGTTTTTTGAATTCTTTATAGATTCTGGAGATTAGTGCTCTATCTGAAGTATGATTGGCAAAGATATTCTCCCACTCTGTAGGCTCTTTCTTCGCATTGCTGATAGTTTCCTTTGCTGAGAGAAAGCTTTTTAGTTTGAATCTATCCCAGTGGTTGATTCTAGCTTTTATTTCTTGTGCTATGGGATTCCTGTTAAGGAAGTGTGATCCTAGACCAACAAGGTGAAGATTTGGACCTACTTTTTCTTCTATAATCTGCAGGGTCTCTGGTCTGATTCCGAGGTCCTTAATCCATTTTGAGTTTAGTTTCGTGCATGCTGAGAGATAGGGGTTTAGTTTCATTCTGTTGCATATGGATTTCCAATTCTCCCAGCACCATTTGTTGAAGAGGCTATCTTTTCTCCATTGCATATTTTTGGCCCCTTTGTCTAGTATGAGAAAATTGTATTTATTTGGGTTTGTGTCCGTGTCCTCTATTCTGTACCATTGATCTATCTTTCTATTTTGGTACCAATACCACGCCGTTTTTGTTACAATTATCAAGAATACGAGCAACAACAGGTGTTGGCGAGGATGTGGGGAGAAAGGTACACTCATACGTTGCTGGTGGGGCTGCAAATCAGTGCAGCCACTCTGGAAAGCAGTGTGGAGATTCCTTAGAAAACTTGGAATGGACCCTCCATTTGACCCAGCTATCCCACTCCTTGGCCTATACCCAAAGGACTTAAAATCAGCATACTACAGAGATACAGCCACATCAATGTTCATAGCATCTCAATTCACAATAGCCAGACTGTGGAACCAACCTAGATGCCCTTCAATTGATGAGTGGATAAAGAAACTATGGTATATATATACAATGGAATATTACTCAGCCATAAAGAATGATAAAATTATGGCATTTGCAGGGAAATGGATGAAATTGGAGAATATTATGCTAAGTGAGAGAAGCCAATCTCAAAAAGCCAAAGGACGAATGATATCGCTAATAAGTGGATGATGACACATAATGGGGGGGTGGGAAGGGTTAGTGTTAGGGTTAGAGTTAGGGTTAGTGAGGGGGGCAAGTATGGAGGAAGGAAGCACTGTATAGAGGGAAAAGAGGGGTGGGAAGGGAGGGGGGAAGGGAAAAAATAAGAGAGTGAATCAAACAACATTACTCTATGTAAATTTATGATTACACAAATGGTATGCCTTTACGCCATGTACAAACAGAGAAGCAACATGTATCCCATTTGTTTACAATAAAAAAAATAATAATTAAAAAAAATAAAATAAAATAAAAGTCAGCTCAATATAAAAAAAAAAAAAGAGGCTTACAGAACACCAAATACACAAAATCACAACAGATCCACACCAAGTCACATTATAATGAAAATGCCTAACATTCAAAATAAAGATAGGATTTTGAAGGCCATGAGAGAAAAGCATCAGATTACATATACGGGGAGACCAGTATGGATAGCAGCTAACTTCTCAACTCAGACTCTAAAAGCTAGAAGGACCTGGAACAACATATTTCAAGCTCTGAAAGAACATGCTTGACAACCAAGAATCCTATATCCAGCAAAACTAACCTTTAGATTTGAAGATGAAATAAAATCCTTCCATGATAAACAAAAGTTAAAACAATTTACAAATAGAAAGCCTGCACTACAGAATGATCTCAACAAAATATTCCATGAGGAGGAAATGAAAAACAACAATGGAGGTCAGCAAAGGGAGGAACTACCTTAGAGAAAAACCACACAAATGAAAAACCAAGCCAACTTAAAAACCAAAAATAAGCCCAAATGACTGGGAATCCAAATCATATCTCAATAATAACCCTGAACCTTAATGGCCTAAACTCATCGATCAAAAGATACAGACTGGCAGAATGGATTAAAAAGAAAGACCCAACCACATGCCGCCTGCAAGAGACTCATCTCATAGAAAAGCACATCCACAGACTAAAGGTGAAAGGATGGGGAAAAACCTACCACGCACATGGACTCAGTAAAAAGCAGGGGTTTCCATCCATATATCAGATAAAGAGGACTTCAAGCCAAAGTTAGTCAGAAGGGATAAAGAAGGACATTTCATACTGCTTAAGGGAACCATAAATCAGGAAGACAAAATGAGAGTAAATATTTATACCCCAAACAATGGTGCATCCCTATACATCAAACAAATCATTCTCAATTTCATGAATCAAATAGACCACAACACAATAATTCTGGGTGACTTTAACACACCGCTGTCACCACTGGATAGATCTTCCAAACAAAAACTAAACAAAGAAACCATAGAACTCAATAACACAATCAATAACTAGAATTAATAGGCATATATAGAATATTCCATCCATCAATGAGTGGATTCACTTTCTTCTCAGCAGCACATGAAACCTTCTCGAAAATAGACCATATGTTATGCCACAAAGCAGCCCTTAGGAAATGCAAAAAAATAGAGATACTGCCTTGTGTTCTATCAGATCATAATGGACTGAGAGTAGAAATCAATGACAAAATAAAAACCAGACATTACTCCAACACCTGGAGGCTAAATAATATGCTATTGAATGAAATATGGATAACAGAAAACATCAGGGAGGAGATTTAAAAATTCTTAGAGGTCAAGGAAAATGACGATACAACATATCAAAATCTCTGGGACACTGTGAAAGTGGTACTAAGAGGAAAATTCATTGCATGGAGCACATTCCAGGAAAGAACATAAAGTCAACAACTAAATGACCTAACATTACAGCTCAAAGCCCTAGAAAAAGGAGAAGAGAATAACAGCAAAAGTAGTAGAAGACAGGAAATAATTAAAATCAGAGCTGAAATCAATGAAATTGAAACAAAAGAAACTATTCAAAAAATTGACAAAACAAAAAGTTGGTTCTTTGAGAAAGTAAACAAAATAGACAAACCCTTAGCCACACTAACAAAGAGAAGGAGAGAGAAAATTCAAATTACTAAAATTCATGATGAAAAAGGAAATATCATGACAGACACCACTGAGATACAGAATATAATAAGAAGCTACTTTGAAAATCTGTATTCCAACAAAATAGAAACTACTGGAGACATTGCCAAATTTCTAGAGACATGTGCTCCTCCTAAACTGAATCAGGAGGACATACACAATTTAAACAGATCAATATCAAGCAATGAAATAGAAGGAGTCATTAAAAACCTACCATCCGAGAAAAGCCCAGGACTAGATGGATTCCCAGCTTAGTTCTACAAGACCTTCGAAGATGAACTCATTCCAATACTTCTCAAAGTATTCCAGGAAATAGAAAAGGAGAGTACCCTACCAAACTCATTCTATGAAGTTAATATCACCCTCATACCCAAACCAGGAAAAGACACATCAAGGAAAGAAAAGTTTAGAGCAATATCCTTGATAAATATAGATGCAAAGATCCTTAACAAAATATTGGCAAACTGTTTCCAAAAACATATTAAGAAAATCGTGCACCATGCTCAAGTGGTGTTCATCCGTGGAATGCAAGGATGGTTTAACATCCGTAAATCAATAAACATAGTCCATCATGTCAATAGGCTTAAGGATAAGAATCATATGGTTATTTCAATTGACGCAGAAAAAACGTTTGACAAAATACAACACTCCTTCATGCTCAAAACACTAGAAAAAATAGGGATAGTAGGAATATACCTGAAAATTGTAAAGGCTATTTATGCTAAGCCCATGGCCAACATCATTCTTAATGAAGAAAAACTGAAACCATTCCCTTTAAAACAGGAACAAGACAAGGATGTTCTCTTTCACCACTTCTATTCAACTTCATCCTTGAAACTCTAGCCAGAGCAATTAGGCAGACTAAAGAATTTAAAGGGATATTTATAGGAAAAGAGGAACTTAAGCTGTCACTATTTGCTGATGACATGATTCTATATTTAGAGGATCCAAAAAACTCCTCCAGAAAACTTGTAGACCTCAACAAAGAATTCAGCAAAATAGCAGGCTATAAAATCAACAAGCATAAGTCTAAAGCAGTTTTACACGCAAGCGACGAAACAGCCGGAAGGAAAATGAGGAAAAGAACCCCATTTGCAATAGCCTCAAAAAAAAAAAAAAAAAACAAAAACAAAAAAACTTGGGAATCAATCTAACCAAAGAGATAAAAGATATCTACAATGAAAATTACAAAACATTGAAGAAAGAAATTGAGAAAGACCTTAGAAGATGGAAAGATCTCCCATGTTCTTGTATAGGCAGAATTAATACTGTTAAAATGGCCATACTACCAAAAGTGCTATACAGATTCAATGCAATTCCAATTAAAATCCCAATGATGTACCTCACAGAAATAGAGCAAGCAATCATGAAATTCATCTGGAAGAATAAGAAACCCAGAATAGCTAAAGCAAACCTTAGCAGGAAGAATGCAACAGGGGGTATCACAATACCAGAACTTCAACTGTACTACAAAGCAATAGTAACAAAAATCGCATGGTATTGGTACCAAGATAGACAGGCAGATCAATGGTAAAGAATAGAGGACATGGACACAAACCCAAATAAATACAATTTTCTCATACTAGACAAAGGTGCCAAAAATATGCAATGGAGAAAAGATAGCCTCTTCAACAAATGGTGCTGGGAAAACTGGAAATCCATATGCAGCAGAATGAAACTAAACCCCTATCTCTCACCCTGCACAAAACTCAACTCACAATGGATCAAGGACCTTGAAATCAGACCAGAGACCCTGCATCTTATAGAAGAAAAAGTAGGTCCAAATCTTCAACTTGTTGGCTTAGGATCAGACTTCCTTAACAGGACTCCCATAGCCCAAGAAATAAAAGCTAGAATCAACAACTGGGATAGATTCAAACTAAAAAGCTTTCTCTCAGCAAAGGAAACTATCAGCAATGCGAAGAGAGAACCTACAGAGTGGGAGAATATCTTTGCCACTCATACTTCAGATAGAGCATTAATTTCCGGAATATATATAAAGAATTCAAAAAACTCTACACAAACAATACAAATAACCCAGTCAACAAAAGGGCTAAGGATATGAACAAACGCTTCACAGGAGAACATCTACAAGCAATCAACAAACACATTAAAAATTGTTCACCATCTTTAGTAAGAAGGGAAATGCAAATCAAAACTACACTAAGATACCATCTCACCCCAATTAGAATGGTGATTATCAAGAATACAAGCGAGGATGGGGGGAAAAAGGTACACTCATACATTGTTGGTAGGGCTGCAAATTAGTGCAGCCACTCTGGAAAGCAGTGTGGAGATTCCTTAGAAAACTTGGAATGGACCCACCATTTGACCCAGCTATATATATATCCCACTCCTTGGCCTATACCCAAAGGACTTAAAATCAGCATACTACAGAGATACAGCCACATCCATGATCATAGCTGCTCAATTCAAAATAGCCAGATTGTGGAACCAACCTAGATGTCCTTCAATTGATGAATGGATAAAGAAACTGTGAGATATATATACAATGGAATATTACTCAGCTATAATGAATAACATTCTGGCATTTGCAGGCAAATGGATGAAATTGGAGAATATCTTGCTAAGTGAGATAAGCCAATCTCAAGAAACCAAAGGACGAATGATCTCGCTGATAAGTGGGTGATAACACATAATGGGAGGTGGGAGGCGGGCAAGAATGGAGGAAGGAGGGACTGTATAGAGGAAAAAGAGGGGTGGGAGGGTTGGAGGGGAAGGAAAAAATAGAATGAATCAAACATCATTACCCTATGTAAATGTATGATTATGCAAATGGTATGCTGTTCCTCCATGTACAAATAGAAACAACATGTATCCCTTTTGTTTACAATAAAAATAAATTTAAAGAAAAAAAAAAGATGAAACCAGAGGCCTTGCTGTCTCTCTATCACACTCACTGAAGAAAAGTCCATGTGAGGACACAACTAGAAGATTGCTGTCTGAGACCCAGAAAGAATAGAAATGCAAATCAAAACTACACTAAGATACCATCTCACCCCAATTAGAATGGTGATTATCAAGAATACAAGCGAGGATGGGGGGAAAAAGGTACACTCATACATTGTTGGTAGGGCTGCAAATTAGTGCAGCCACTCTGGAAAGCAGTGTGGAGATTCCTTAGATTCCTTGTGACACTGAACCTACTGTTGCTTTGATCCTGGACATGCAATATCTAGAACTGTGAGAAATACATTTCTGTTTTGTGAGTCACCCAGTCTATACAATTTTATTTTAGCAACCTAACTTGACTAACTAGTATGTATATGTATATATCCCAAAGTAAACAAAAAGTTGAAATAATTGATTTATAGTGCTCTTGATGGCTTTTCACCACAGTAATAATGTTTATCAAATTTCAAAGATCTCATTTGATTCATCCATTCATATGAGTATGCATAGGTAGCATAGAGTTCAAGATATCTCTCCACATTTACAATTGAAAAGAGTCAATTATTTTGCTATAAGTTAAAACATATAGTTCCTCTGATTTATGTCCTTTAAAAGTAGTTTTTCACATTTGTTTATTAATTATCACTGGAAATTCTCTGTTACATCTCCTGTCACTCCTCCAATTGAGAAATGAAGTACACACTGTCTCCTTTTGAAACTGCACAGGCACTTGGACTGTTGTAACTACTAGAAGCTGGTGGAGCTGATGTTACTCTGATTCTTGACTTGGCCTGGGAGAGACCGTGGCAACTGTTATTTTGTACTTCTGGGAGTCCTGAGCTTTGATTTGAAAATGGTGTGGAGAGCATTTGGGAAGGCCACTGGGAGTGGGTTGGCCTGGAAACACCACAGTCCTCCTAGAACCCTGCTCAGTTTAACTTTCCAGCCATCCCCACCAGACAGCAGAACTGGCTTAGGAAGCCCTTTTATTCTTACAGAGTAGAGGAGCTCCCAATATACTGTAGCCCTAAGGCAGGAAGACTTGCCTATGGTGTTAAGTGCAATACCTTTAAAGTGTTGTGAGAGATTTAAAAATCGATGTTGCTCACTGTCACTTTGTTTAGGGGTTTGCTAGTTTTTAAAAACAATACATATTTTACTGGTCTAGCAGCAAGACTTCCAACTGTTTTAAAAGTATAGTCATTGATATGACAGATATTGCCTTATAAAAAAGAACTGTGACAGAGTTAACAACAAAATAATGAAATCTTAGAGTGGTTTTGATTTGCATTTTTCTAATTGTTAAAGATGTTGAACATTTACTACCGGTTGGATTCTACATCATGTATATCCAAAAGAATGAGAAAGTATACTCCATCATATGCAATGTATCAAAATGCATTCTACTGTCATGTATAACTAATTAAAACAAATAAAAAAATAAGAAAGAAAAGAACAAAATAATGAAAACAAGTTGTTTCATTTTGTTCCTGGAACAATATTTTCTTCTGCTCTTTAAAACTCAACTGTAAGCCTCACTTTCAAACACATGTTCTAATAATTCAACTAAAGAATGTGAAAAACATAAACATTATTCAATTTTATTGATTTTAATCACAACTTGATTAAAGAACTTGATGAAACCAGACCTTGCTATCTCTCTATCACATTTACTGAAGAAAAGTCCATGTGAGGACACAATTAGAAGACTGCTGTCTGAGACCCAGAAAGAGAGCTTTCACAAGCCACTGACCCTACTGCTGCCTTGATCCTGGACATGCAATCTCCAGGAAATAAGAAAAAAGTTCTTAATATATACAGGGAATTTTGCTGGTCAGATGCTCTGTGTTACCAAGTCATTATTCTACTTATGATCCATTGAAAATCTTTTGTATTGCAAGTATGGAAGAATGTGTTTTAAATTTTAATTGTTTTTTAATATTTTTAAGACAAATAAAAATAATTCAGAAAAAATAAATTTTATGACCTACTACAATTTCTTCCTCAAATTCATTAAAAGTGAAACAATTTTCTCTCATACTAAAACTAATTTTCTTCCTTGATACTTTCTTCTAGTTAATGCTAGAACATTAAATGAATTGTTGATTAATTTACAACTGCAACTGAGATTACAATAATCAAAGCAGCCTGCATGTGTTAGATTCTTGAAAGTTTACATTCAAGCCTATAAGGAATGATAAAAATGCATGTCTGACCTCTCAATGTGAATGTGAAAATTAAAATAGTGATATATGTATGTGTGTATATTATATATGCATATGATTTGCTAACTGCAAAATAGTACAAAAATATAAGGTTCTGTATGGTAAATAAAGACCTACGATATTTTTAAAAAATCTAGGCAAAAGACTTTTGGTAATACTCAAAGAATTGTGAAGTTAATTTAAAATAATGCTCTGTGAAGGAAGTCACTGTTAAACTATCCAAAAAATTTAGACACTTTAGAATAAATGAGTCTATTTTTCTTGTTTTCTTCTTCTTTGACTTATCCTCTGCATTTCTATGACACAGATTTTCTAATCTGTATTTTTTGTTTGTTGTTTTAACCTATCCAGAACATTTTCCAGATACTTCTCAGGCAAACTTGATCCTCAAGCCTTAGAGCCTCATCCATATTCTTCTCAGTTAAAATGTTTGTTTTTGTTTTCTTGGTTTTTATTTTGTATTAATTACTTCTCTGAGGACACTTCAAAGATGACCAAATGTACCCAAAATGTTATTCTCCCTATCCACTTGAAGCTAGTACATTGACAATAATAAGAATCATATCATTCCCATGAATTTCTTCTTGGAGTTTTGACTAAAATCATCTTGCATCTTATATTTGCTTAATAATGCAAATTAAAAGAACTTTTACTCTTTAAAATGTCTACAGCAATTATTTGTGCAAGTCATTTGGCAATTAACTTTCTGTGGTTTCCAATTGTTATCTAGGACTTTGTGTTCATTTTTCATTATCCTGTAACAAATTTCTTACAAATTTATTGCCTTCAAATGACAGCAATTTATTCTTTCTTTAATTCCATGGCTGAAAAATCTGGTTTTACTGAATTTTACACATAAGGCTCAGGTGGCTGCAGTCAAGATATTGATCAGTGTTTGAGCTCTTCTGAGATTTGGGGCACTCTTTAAAAACAGCTTTTTGACAGATTTATTTCCTTTCTTCCTCCCTCCTTCCCTTCCTTCCTTCTTTCCTTCCGTGCTGTGTGATTGAAGTTTTCATATTCTGGTAGTTATGGGTTTAGGGACACTCTGAACTTCTAGAAAGAAAAAAAGGATACTTCTTGTCAGGTAGCCCCCAAAGACAGTTCAGTTTGTATATTTCTTTTATTTATAGGCAGCATGAGTGTGACTTTCTGATTCTTTGTCTTCTTTTCTGTGTTCATTTTCTTAGTTCAGTCTCATTCATAATCAGTTTTCTTTAGAGTAAACCAATGAGTAACAAAATTTCTACCCAATCCATATCCTATTCTGTTGACAGAATTCGCCCATATTCAAGGAAGGGAATAACACAGGGTGTATACACAAAGGATTGGGAAAGCTGGGACCCATCTAATAATTTTCCTGGGCATAGGCTGCTATTGACACTTCTGTTACTTCTTCGTTCACAAGTGTAATTCTTATCTACCCTTGGTTTGATAAATCATAGACAATAAAAGAGAATGGATCATTACCATAGGTTCATTTTCCAAGTGAAGTATTTTGGTATAAATTGATTGTAGGTTTTTTTACATGTTGAATGAAGACATACAGGCATGTATATATGCATATACACAAATGCATGTAAAGCACGTGAAGCATACTTTTTCCTGATGATATGGAAGTTACAGGGAGACAATTGAGGAGAAGGAAAGTGAGAGGAGAAAGGGGGAGGGAGGAGAGGAAAGGTAATGGTGTAGATGTGATCAGAGTATGTTGCGTAATGAAGTATGCCACAATAAAAGCCATGATTCTGTATAATTAAAATACAATAATACAAGTTTAAAAGATTACTTTTAACATAACATGACCTTAATATTATACTTATCTGCATAATGTCAGCAGTTAAAACTTCAAATATTGTAATCTATTTATTTGTATTTCTAGGAAATAGTTCCTTATAAAATGAATTCTTATATTTGTAATTACATCAGATAATCAGATTTTTGACCTTATTGACTCTTATGCTACTTCCTCCTCATCCAACGTACTCTGAATTTATACTTTATGTACAATGCTGAAATATCTGCTAAGCTACAAAGCACATGTTCCCAGAAATATATCTCCATGTAGACAATAAACAAATATATATTTTTCTATTTATCAAGCCATGTGTTTATTATACCTGGGAGAAAAAGGCAACAAGTAATAAATGCCAAATAATTAGGAAAAGTAATGAGCACTAGAGAAATTTAGAAAACTGATGCACACCTTTTTTTTCTTGCCTGTTGAGATTGACAACATTTATTATAAAGAAGCTCTTCCACTTAGTTTGTGATAAATTCAATAAATTCTCCATATTTTTCCCATTTTATTAAAATACATACTAGTATGACTTGTGTTTGCCATGAACAAGTAAGTATTCTGGGCTTTTTTTCCTCAGTGTCATTGTACTTTTTTCCTTAGAGTCAAAATATTGAAAGCTTATGAGATGAAATTCCTCATCTTAACACATAAAATAAGCAATATTCAATTTTTTATTTTCATTGTTATTTATCTGCAGTAGGTGGATTGTTTAAATGACATTGCAAAGAGGGTTGTATTTATGATATACTCTTGAAAACAGAGTCAGAAATTACTTTGGATTCTAAGATACTTTGCTTACTGACATAAAACATTATTGAGATATTCCAGCAAGCATCATACTAATTGTTTTCACCCATCATTTTATTGCTCATGAATTTGGATATTGTCCAAGAGAAGGTCAAGAACAGACACTCTAAAGCCTGTGTAATTCCGTATTTTACTCTTTCCCTGCATACTGACAAAAACTGTAATTTTCATATATGGGCAAATCAGTCCATGAACAGGAAATGCACAATGCTGAAATAATAATCATTGCAAAAAGCTCCCATTATCCATTCTCATAACAACCAAAATTGTAATAAAAAATGCAGAAATAGTCAAGACATTTGAGTAAAATGATTAAGGTTGGGCACTGATGTTAACCTTGCTAAGAAAGTAGAATTCATGTCATGTCATATCTTACCCTCTGTAATGGCACCACCTCAGGCTTTAGAATTCCTTTGGATAACACAAGTGGATTTATCACAATGGCCACCTGCATGCTATCTCCATAGGAATTAATTTTCTTTATCATGCAGAGGTCGATAGTTCTAGATTGTTTTATTTCTCTTTCAATTTGATTTGTATAATTGTTTCATAGGAACTTTGCCAGTTATTAGAATTATTTTGCATTTCACAAATATGTCATTTTAATGCAAATGATAAAATGCCTAAAAATGAAACAAATATTGTTGAGACTTTTTTTCTGAGCAATATATTCTGATGAATATATTTTCAATGGAGAAATCAATATCAGAGTAAGCCTTTTAGCAGTACACCAACTGGTAGATTCTATTTGCAAATATGGCTCTTGATTTTCTTTTATTATACCCACAAAGCAGTAGTTTTAGACAGTTTCTAGTTTTTATTTTCTATAAGTGAATAACAGTGGAAAATTTTGCTGAACTAATTCTAAAAATTAACATTTTATTTCTTCCTCTCTGAAGAAGTTATGTATTTAAGTAATAGAGGGTTAAGATACTTTTATCCATTCATCCCTTGATGGGCATATAGGCTGGTTCCATAACTTGGCTATTATGGATTTTGTTGCCATAAACAGTATGCAAAATGAACTCCACTCATACATGAAACAACAACGCACTAAAAGTGTGTAAATTAGAAAGATATTTTTCACATTTTAATATTTCTTTCAGTTCCTAAGCAACATTATTTAAAAAATTATTATAATACAGCACTTATTTTAATATTTGATTATTCTAATTTCATGTATAAACTGTAGTAAGTAAGACTGGTTAAGACAAATTTTAGGGCTTGAATTGGTATGGTTTCATAGATTTATAAAACAATCGGAAAGCTCTTCCATCATTTTCTGTGTGTATTGTTTATATAACATGGAATTATTTGTTTCTGCAAAACAGATATAAAACTTTCTGGCATTTAGATAGTTTTAAATCCATTTTTTTTATATCTTCTTCCAGACACCTTCTTTTTTCAATTACCTTCTATTCAGAAATTCCATAAAATAAACTTTGAATTTCATATTTTTCTTAGAAAAACATCTGTTTTACAGTGTTTTCAAATTTGATGGCATAAAAAAAAACCAGTCAAGGTACCAAGTCAATATGTGGCAATCTTCATGTACCTGGTTATATTTTGTGTCACATCTATAATGCATATTTTTCATTGTTCGACTTTCCAAGAGCTTTTAGAAAACAAGTTTATTAAAATAAACTTACTTGTATATTTAGGAAAGATAAATACACAAGTAAAAATTCATAAATGATATTATTTTATTATCTATTAGCCTCAATATTCTTCAGGCATACCTTATTATTTGTTTTATACCTTCATAAATTGAAGGTTTAATTATTTTTTATTTTCTTTACAACAATAGGATTTTAGGTGACATATTAACTTCCAGTAGAGCTTTTAGTTCATCCTGTAGATTTTTTACATGTTTTTTACTATGTTACTATATTTCTTTTCTAAACATCTTTCATTGTAGTTTTATCACTCTTTGGTGTTAAGATTTAGAATTTCCATTTTAATATGTTTGTAAATTTCCATAATAGTGCAACCTATTTAAGCATTTTTAAATATACTTCATTAATTTAGATGTAATTTTTCTTTGCCTTTTTTAAAAGAGATCATCATCTATTATGTAATTTTAGTAGAATACCTCAATCTTGGAGTGTGTGGTGTAGAATATGATCTAGATTGAGAAATTTTCATGAAGCATGTGTGCATGAATGTGCAGAAACAGAGAAAGAGATCATGCATTTTCAGGAATATATTCAGGGGAAAGCGTAAGAGTATTGTTCATATGAATATTCATTGAAATAGAAAATTAAAATCCTGATACCTTTACTATTTGTCAGTGCATTAATTAGTAATTTAGATATCCTTACAATGCCCTCATGGTGGAGGTTTGATCACCAGGGAGGTGATAGAGGGAGGTGGTGAAAAATCTTAAGAGGTGTAGTCAAGTAGGAAGTCTTTAGGTTGTTAAGAGAATATCCTGAGGGTTATTCTGTGACCCCAGCCTCTTCTTCATACTCTGGATTGCTCCCTGGTTATGAGGTGAGAAGTTTTACTCCACCAAATGTTTCCACCATGAGCCTATCTTACCACAGGCTCAGTAACCACAGGACCAACTGATCATAGACTGATACCTTCAAAATTGTGAGCTAAAATAAACATTTCTCTGTATTAGTTGTCATCTGAGGTACATGTTATAGTGATGGAAATTTGAATAACACATTCATAAACTTTTAATCTTCACACACCTCTGCGATGTAAGATCTAGGTATTACTATATTTTACATAGGAGTAAACGGAGACATTGAAGGAAAGCTTTGTACGCTCCTACACTACATCTTCTTTCTGCTGAAATTTGAGTCTGATTAAAGAGTAATAATGACTTTTCTTCCATTCAGAGAGAGAGAGTTCTTGTGACTTTTGTGAGGGATAGTCTGTGAAATGATAAGGTCATTCTGATCCTGGCCTTTATGAGAATTACACATTTCCTCTACCTATCAGCCACAGCTGATATTTGAGAAGTCTAAACAATCTGAAGATGTCATTGTCTTTGTTAGTCTAAAATAGGCAGGAGAAAAAAATTTCAGGAAAAAAAATTTTAAATGAGAGAAGTAGATAGGCACAAAAACTGATAGGGAGAGAAACTGACCATGCCTAGTCAGTACCCAGCTATGCCAGTGCCCAGACAAATTAGTCCTATCAGATGTGGTCACCAGCATAAAGAATCAGAGATAAGCCATCTTTGCTCATCTTGTGACCCACAAAATTCTGAGACATAATAATGATTGTACCATTTGCATCATTATTTTTTAGGCAACAGTAGGTCCTTTTTCTTGCTCTTTCTCACACATTAGAAAGCATATATTGTGTTCTTTTTATGGAATTTTTTATATTATGAACAAATTTAACATAATTTATGTACTCTTATTTTTATATATAAACTGTTATTGATTTTTAGGAATATAAATGCAAAATGAGAAAATAAGAAGGTATCAGTAGACTTTTTAACTCAAATGCATGTATATATATTGTTTTCTTAATTTTTTAAAGTTTAAAATTCTCTTGACCTAGTCTTCTCTTAAAAAATAGGATGTGTATTTTATTTCTTAATCCACTATGATAGCCCTTACTTAATAAATTTTATTTATTTATTTATTTATTTATTTATTTATTTATTTAATTTTATCTGCATCAGCTATAATATGCCTGTAAATGCCCCCTACTTCAAAATTGTATTTAGATTCTTACTGATTAAATTACTAATTGGATAGGAATAATTTACTGAATTTGTTATATTTTAAAAGTAAAACTCCAAAGTTTTACCTCTGTTTGTTGGTACTTACTGTGGAAAGAGGAATTCACTATGTTTCTAATTTTTGTTCCTCATTAATGATTTCATTTTGTATTTTGGACGTGTTTATCATGCTGATATTTTATAGAGGACAGATAAAGATATAAATATTCTTAAATTAACACTTTTTTAAGTTTTCCATTAAAAATCCAATTGTGTAAATCATTTGATTTAAAAGTCAAATCATTATATTAGAATGTTTCACATTACTTTTTTTCCCTGCTCTCTTAATTTTGTAATTCCATCCTGTGTGAATAGATGTTTTATTTAAACCATCTATGATGTTTCTTTTTTTTTTCCCCCATCTTTATGTACTCAGTGACATTCTTTGAAGTTCGATATTAGGGAACTTTCCTATATTTATTTTTTACTTCATCATATTAATTTTCTGCAGCATAGAAACCACTGGGCGCACTGCTTGTTGTAGTTCTAATTCACTGGATAGGTTATTCATCTCAATGCTGTCTTTATGAATGTGTAATTTCTTTAAAATTCACTTTTCTTCCCCACTTGGCACAATGTCATTTATTCAAGGTATGATGTTGACACACATTTCAGTTCACATGTAAGCTAAAAACATATACATTCCTTGTAAGGGTCAACAACAAATTCAACAACAAATGTTCTGTTATGTATTGGTATGGGTCCTAGTCCAGATCTCTGAGACAGGTGAAAAAATACATTTTTAAATTGACTTTAAAGACTTTTGCCATATCCAAAACTGAAGCTGTGAACCTGGGAAAGTAGGAAAGAGGGAGTTGGAAAGAAAAGTAGTCAGTCACAGCAGGAGTCCTGCCTTCTGTCTAAGTGTGTGTCTTTAGTGGTTGGTGTAGCAGCCAGGAGTCAGTCTCTCAGGGTCCCTGGTGTTTTCTGGAATGTCTCACTTCCTGAAGAGCCAACCATGCCATATCCTTGTTTTTGCCTGGCAGAACCATCTACTCAGTAAGGGTTTCAAGTCTAAGCCAGAAACAAACCTTGCCAAATGTACTCTTCTTATTTTGGCTTTAAGCAACAATGAGATTGCCAAGGTTGAAAATTCACTTCCAGTAGGCCCATTGTTCATCTTATTAAATAGGAATGGTATTATGTTGGGATCTATCTGGCATACTTTCCAGATAGGGAGTGAGTCACAAATTTGTTATTTTTTAAGATGTTCCTTTATATTCTATATGGCAAACAATTACTTGATGTTTCTGACACAGAGGAAACCCTTCCTAATTTCAAATGTCAATTACAGTATTTCTCTATTTTTGTATTTTGTCTGTTATTTCAGTTGAAGACAGGGATAGAAAATGACTGAAGAACAATTAGAGTGAAGCCATGTTGAAGTTTTCATCTCAATAATATCAGCTCCCCATTTTATAGTGAATAATCTTACCTAGATATTAGGTCTTCAAGAAGTGAAATTATCTTCTAGTGGTAAATTAAATAGAACAAGGTAAACTTCCTTAAACTGTGGCAGTTGTTTTCTGACAGAAGATACCTTTAGTGTGAACTAACAAATAGGCAAGTGTTGAGACTGAAAAAGTACTAAAAAGTCAGGTTGAATATCAAACTGTATATGTTATCTTGATTCTTCATTATTTCCAAGTCCCAGTTAAAGTAATGATTCCCGTACACCAAATGCATTATTTATAATGTGAACAAATTTATAATTTTTATCTATTTGGAGAACTACCATAATCAGTGAATACTTGGTTTAACATGACAGACATTTAAAAACTGATGGAGTTATAATTCAAACTTCATAGCAAAGAGAATGAGAGAGAGAGAGAGAGAGAGAGAGAGAGAGAGAGAGAGAGAGAGAGAGAGAGATCCAGCATATGAAATTGCATAGCTAAGGATTTATCTACTAATAAGAGTACTTAGTCCAGAGGATCAAATGTGGGCTCTGTTTATCTCCACATCTGCTGGATTGACCTCAGAAGTTGTACAGTCTAGTATTTAAAAAACCTGATAGATGTTAGCTGTTCTTGTGAACATCACTAATATCAGCATTATCTCTAGCTTGATACTGTGTTACATCTGATAGTGTTTTTCTCATTGTACAAAAGCACATAAGAGTTGTTTCATTCAACTGTAATTTAGTGATCCCCTATAAGGAGTCGAATAATGAGTTAGTCACCAGTAAATGAATAAAACACTGTCTTTGTCCTTGAACCTATCTCTATTTCAGAAATATGAAATCCAGCACTAATAATAGCTAATTAGTAAAGATGATGTATATTATAGAATGAAATTAATATTAAAGTGTGCCCCTAACCCAGCAGGTGGCACATGTCTGTAATTCTAATACATCTGGAAACTAAGACAGGAGGATCTTGAGTTCAAAATCAGCCTCAGCAGAAGCAAGTTGGTAAGCAACTCAATAAGACCCTGTCTCTAAATAAAATACAAAATAGGGCTGGGGATGTGGCTCAGTGGTTGAGTGCCCCTGAGTTCAATCCCTGGTACCCTAAAAAAATAAAAATACAAAAACGTACAGCTATTGTACACATAAAGACACAATTTACTCAGAAACTGTCATACAATAATTTGGCATGCTCACTCTTCTCTTTCATTATTAGAGACTCTAAGAAATAGTTCATTCTGAGGTCTATGGTTATGGAAGGTTTTAGAATTATGGAAGTCTAAAAAAAGTTAATGTGTAGCTTTTATGCTTTTAATAGATCTCTCCTGATAGAGCAGGGAATAATAATTACAGCTAATGAAAGCTTACATTGAGTCAACCTGTTGGCTTCTGTTGGATTCAAACTTATCCCATGATTAACTTTCCAGGTTCTGGGTTTGTATATTTCCAGAAAACTGCTTCAAAGACACTACCTTTGAGACCAGGGAAAATCAACTCCACCACATTTCCAGCAATGCCTTGGGACATTTTTTTTCCACTGCCCAGTTACTGTTAAGAGCTGAACTTCCAGATATTATGATGGTTGGTTAAAATTATAACCCCAAATTGAAGTAAGAAATAAGACTTTACATACTTACTACAGTAGCGTAAGCAAGAGGAAAACTACAAGTTATGAGCACCACCAATGTCATGGAATAGCATTGTTTTGGAGTCTAGTGGATCAGAACAGTTGTGGAAATCATATCACTGCCAAGGGAATCTTTAACAAAAGGCTCCTGCCGTTCCATGCACCTGGGGAAAAGAGTGAAGAAGAACTGGGCACTGAGTCGTAGTGTAGAAAGAACCTGTAAGGTACCCTCACCTTCTCCATAATAAGATCTGTAAGAAGTTATTGGAAAAGGCTTTAGACTCAGTGAGTTTCCTGCCGTCTAGAAAATTAAAATTTAAGATATATGTTTTATCCTGGAATTTACATAATTTGGAAAGAAAATGTCATAAGAATTTATCTTAAAATGTGTAAGAGATAATATATTACATAAAATACTTTCAATGTGTCAAATTTATTTTCACCAAAGATAATTTGTATATGCACTGTGGCATAAAAATCAACTTGTGTTTTTATAAATATAACTTACATTGTTTTACTTCACAATGAAATATAATATGATTAAAAATCTAAATAAATGTACTGTAAACATATCTAATTTTAAATATCGAAATTGTTATGTTACAATGCACCATTACATATTAATAAAATTTAGTGTTTTTTAAAATAATGATGTTATTAACAAAGTTACGATTTTAAAGCTGTGACACTCTTAGTTAGCCTGGTCCTTGTCACCTGAAATGTTGCAACAGTTAATATTTTAGCATTTAAATTAGCATCAAGTATAAATTTTCAGGAGTACAGTCTTTAAGATGTAATAGAATGATTCATTAATAAAGAAATTTTTATGTAAATCACAATTTCTACTTCCTTAACCAAATTCTCATGATTTAGAATATTTTAAGTTTTCAAAATCTGTTAAGAATTACTAACTTTAATCATTTTTAAATTGAAGGTTAAATCTAATCAAATTGATAGTTTACCAGTTTAGAATATTGGAAAGTACATAGGATTTGAATTATAAATGCATGGGGAAATAATTAAGCTCCTTGACATTACTCATGTGAAGTTCATATATAAATGAAATATATACATAATATATGTACATATATATGTAGGTGTGTGTATATATACTTATACATACACATATATAGTGCTATGCTAATTCTGTTTAAATATTAGTTAGCTTCTGGGGAATGGAAGCATTACCATTTTTACATGATAGTAATAATAGACAAATAAATATGATGTACAACAGCGAATACAGTGTATAATAGAAATTTTTGGTAGGCAACATATACTCAGAGATAAAGAATGATAAGATAAATTAGACTACATGAAGATCATGGCACCTTCTATCCAACAAAAACATGCTAGTTAAAAAAAAGATAAATAGATTCATTAATTAGAAATTAAATCAATGTTGTTAATATTACACTTGTTTTTTCAAAATTGGTAGTTTGTGGTAAATTTTTTTGTATTATGGGTTTTGCAATCCTGAATCCAAATGTATAACATTGGGCAAAATTTTCTCCTTTATATGCCTTAATTTCTAGTTACATAAAATATTTTTTTCAGAGAAAGGTGGCAAATCTCCAGGAAATATAAGGAGGACGAATAGAGTAGAGGAAGAGAATTGAGAGGAAGCTGGGAGAGAAGGGCAGGGGAATTACCAAGGAATGAAATCTACCAAATTATGCTACGTCTATTTATGAATAGACCACTACATATATGTAGGTATATATAATAATTATATATAGTTATAATGCACTTATTAAATTAACAATAACAATAATGGAAGGGAGATCAGTACTATACAGCAAGCAGATCAAGAGAAGGGAGGAGAGGAAGAGGGAAGGTACTGATGAAAGAGATTGATCAAATTATATCATGGGCGTGTATGAATATGGCATAATGAATCACACTATTATGTGTAATTATAATGCACCAAATAAAAAAAAATGGGATATGAAAACAGGGCTTTACTTAGGAACTAATTGGGTAATATTCCATTCCCAAGTACTTAAAAGAATGTTTCTTATACATACAAATTTCAGGTATATCAACAGTGTTATTTTATCTACTTCTTCATTATCATCACTTACAAATTTTAAAATAATGGAAACTTTGGATTTATAATCTCTTACAGAGGAACGTTGTTATATGTTTTAATATATCTTCTAGTTTTTTACCAATGACTAATAAAAATTATCATCTTATCAATGAACAAAATAAAATGATTTTTAAAAATTTTAAATATTCTTATCTGAGATATCAGATCAGTAAGAGAAGGCACCTGTGTTTAAATCATTGACCAGATGTTTCAACAATCATACTTGGTTTTAAATTTCATTGACCTAAAACAATAATATAAGGAGCTAGATTTTGTAAATACATTATTGCTTATTAATACATGCAGTTAAAACTAAAAGTACTTTTATTATTTGTGCATTCTAGAATACACATTATTTTGTTTTGCTATAAATAATGCATTATCTAATTTAAATAACTTGTACTCTACACTGTTTTAATATGACTACAATTTTCTTTTTTTTTTTTTTGTACCAGAGATTGAACCCAGGGTTGCTCAACCACTGAACCACATCCCCAGAACATTTTTTTATGTTTTTGTTTTGAGACAGGGTCTTGCTAAATTGCTGAAGCTGAGCTTGAACTCGTGATCCTCCTGTCTTAGCTTTCCGAGGCACTAGGATTATAGGCAAGCTCCACCACACCTGGCATGACTGTAATAATTTGTGGTACATCATATGATCACTAATTTGAAGTTAAAATTATTTAACTTAGTTCATTCTTTAAAAACAATATTGTTAGGAGTGATTTTTCCCAGTGGAGAATAGAAGATTTTTTTTGCACATTTTCCCATTTTTGGTATGTGTTGCCTTGCAACTACTTGGTATAAAAGAATTATTTTAAAAATGTGTAGCGGAGTGTAGACAAAATCTCTCTAAATTGTTGTCATGTTTCTAGGGCAGTTTCTAATGAAGTCTTGACATAACCCATCTTTTCAGGAATGCAGAGACCTATTCAGTAACTCTAGAATTGTATAAAGACCATCAGTGTTGATCCATATTACTCCCTGTCTTTGTGAATTAACTATAGTGCTTTATAATAATATACTCTTGGGTTTCCTCTTTTAAGAAAAATGCTGTGAAGGATCAAAATAGAAACATTCTGAAGAAAGAAAACTCCAGACGATAATAGTAGGAAATAATTTTAGGTGAGGTTTCATGAAATATTATTTTAGAACACATAATGAAAAGGAAAAAAAAACTTATTTCAATGATAGTCACATTTGTATGAAGGGCAAATCCACACTTTATTTCAGGAGTGATGTCAGTGGCACTTTCAGTTTGTTTGGAGTACATATTTTAAGAACTTTAAGAGTTTTTGCTTTCTATTTCATAATGGTGTGTTATACTTTAGTCAAATAATAGGTTGAAAATTATTTTTTAGCACAACTTATCTTTATCTATCTTAAATTCGCTTCAATTTTTAGACTGTTTTGGGGATGTCATCCTACTACTTTCTCCATTTTCAGCAAATCCAAAAGAGCCATTAGTTTGTCCTAGATAGTGAATGCAATGCCACACTCCAGCTTGTCAATAAAAATGTGACATACCATGAAAGTTTTTATTCATCTCTATAAGGACATTGGAAAATGGCTATTTTGTATTCATGGGGAAAGTGAAGAATGCAGATAAAAGCACTTATTTCTTCAAACATTTTTCATTTTCATGTATTGGTAGCAATTTAAAAGACAATATTTCAGAAGTCTTTTCTTAGTTGATATTTATGCATATGAGAATTGTTCATATAATTCATATTCAGGAACTCCATGATTTTATCATCTTTACCAATTCAGATAAAAGCATATTCTACCAATTTCAGAGCAAAAGTAGCAATTCCTTATGTAGACCTCAATTCTATAATAAAAGGAAACAGAATAAAATAAAATATTAATCATGAATTTATTCTATAAAATTGATATTGTAGAAATTGGTAATCCAGAATTTCAAGAAAGAAATATTTTAAAAGTATAATAAAGATGATAAATTTCTCAACATCTGATTTTAATTATCTATAGAATTTAGTGTTTTCTTGAGAAGGCTTTATGTGAAATAAAAAATAGAAAGTTTGTAAACATTTTAGGAACTAAGCATAATCAGAGCACTACGCCACAAAACTTTAGAATGGATTTCTCCTATCTCTAATTTAGTACCTATTGATCAACCTTTCCTGATCCCACCCTTTTCCTTAATCTCCCCTGTCTCTTATAATCACTAGTCTGTTGTAAACTCCTCTGAGATCTGAGATCAAGTATTTCAGATTCTACCTGTAAGTGAGATCATGAAATATTTGTCTTTCTATGCCTGGTTTATTTTACTTAATATAATGATCTCTAGTTCCAGTTATGTTTCAAATGTCAAGAATGGCTACATATAATTATGGCTAAATATTATTCCACTGTGTATATATATCATATTTTCTTTACCCATCCATGAATTGGTAGACAGTTTAGTTCTTACCATTTCTTGGCTATTGTGAATAATGTTGCAAAAAAGTGTGAAAGTACAGAAGACTTTTTGACATACTGATCTTATTTCACTATATATATATTTATATATATATGTGCATACACACATGTACAGTAGTGGCATTGCTCAATTATAGGTTTCTTGATCTTTTATTTTAATTAAATTTATTTAACTGGTACAAAAAATATGAAAGTCTACAAAAGAATGCAGTTCCCTGTGATGTTTGAATGCATGGGCAAATTGTATCATCAGGTTAAAAATGTCTATTTCCTCAAAAAATTATGTTTCTTTTTGGTGCAGACATTGAAAATTCTTTCTTCCAGCTATGTGAGATATAAAGTGCACAGTTGCTGTCTACATGAACCCTGTGGTGCAGTAATGCTCTAGAAGTTCTTACTCCAATTTAATTACAGCTTAGTACACACTGACGAACCTTTCCCCATCCCCTCCCCTACTCTGCCCAGCCTCTGGTAACCAATATTCTACTCTCAACTTTTTTGACGTCAACTTCAGATAATTGGCTCTTGGTGTATAGAAGCGCTACTAATTCTTACATTTTTATTTTGTGTCCTTTAACTTTCTGATTTCATTTACTATTTCTGATAATTTTTCAGTGTAGTCTCTGGGATTTTCTATTTACAAGATCATATCATCTTCAAACAGTGACAATTTGACTTATTTTCTAATTTGAATAACTCTTATTCCTTTTTTTCTGATTTTTGGGTCTAGAACTTTCAGCTCTATGTAGAATATAGGTGATGGAAATATCAGCTTTTCTCCTTGATATAACATTGGTGGATGACCTATTTTAAATGGTGTTTGTTGTGTTGTGGTATGATCCTTCTCTACCAAATTTTGCAGAGCTTTTATCATGAAGAAAGGTTGAAATTTATCAAATGCCTTTTCTGCATCTATTGAGGTGATCAATATTTTTGTTCCTTTCTTCTGTTCACATGATACATTTTTGTCTTTCTTTTAAAACTTCATTTTAGTTGAGTCTTGAGCATCCTGGAAACATCAGTAGTGTTATTTTTTAATTTGTTTTCTCCATTGTGTTTCTCCTCTTTTCTTTTTTTGGTCATTATTTTTAAAATATTTTTTTTTTAATTTTGAGAATTGTAGATTCACATAGAGTTGTAATAAATAAGTGGAGAAATCCCACAATCCTTTCACAATTTCCTTTAACAATAGTATTGTGTCAAATGCATATTGCTATTATTTTACAATCAAGATATTGTCAATGAAATAGCCAAACTAAAGAGTGTTATAGAATATTGACATCACCATCAAAACTTCATAACTTCTATTTATGGCCACCCCAAATCACCCCACCAAAATTTCTCAATAATACTGGCATATACATATATACATATATATACCATATATGTGTGTGTATGTGTGTGTGTGTGTGTGTGTGTGTTTCTCTTCTCTATAATTTGTCATTTCAGCAATGTTATGTGCATTAAAGAGTATATATCTTTGACTTTTCTTTTTAACACAGCATAATTCTCTGGAGAGTCATCCGAGATGTTACATATCAATAGTTCATTCTTTTAATTATAGGCTTTTAAAGTATTGAAAGACTTCTGAATTGCTTCAGTTTTGCCTACTGTAAGTTAAGCTGTCAAAGATAAAATCTAAACTTTGGTTTGAACATGACTTTTATACCTCTGGGGTAAATTCTAGGAGTAAATTTCTGGGTCATATGGTAGGTAGTTACATGTATAGTTTATTTTTTAAAATATCTAAATTGTTTCATAACATGGTACTACACTTCGAAGAGAAACAAATGAATTATTTTGTTTCCCCACCCTCATCATCCTTTTCTGTTATAGCTATGTTTATTTTAGCCATTCTAATAGGTGTATGTTGATTTTAATATGCATTTTTTTCTAAGAGCTAACATATTGAAAACCTTTTCTGGGCTTCTTTTCCATTTGTATATCCTATGCCAGTCAGTTTTTCATTGCTGTTGCAAATATCTGAAAGAAAAAAAAAAAAAAAAACACTTAGGGTGGAAAGACTGATTTTGGTCTTCTGTGGTTGCTTGGTTCTCTTGACTTGGGCCTGAAGTGAAGCAGAACATCTTGGCAGAAGGACATGATAGGAAGGAAACCGCTTAGGTCCTGGCAGCCGGAAAGGAGTGGGTGGCAAGAGAAAGAAAAAGAGTGGAAGAAGGGAGGGGGGGAGAGAGAGAGAGAGAGAGAGAGAGAGAGAGAGAGGGGCAAGGACAAGAAATACCTTTCCAGAACACACTCTCCAGTGACATATTTCTAACCATGCTCAGCATCTACAATTTTCACATCACCCAGTCCTTTCATGGATAAGTCCAGTAATGATGTCAAGAGCCTCATGATACAATCACTTCCCCAAAGCCCCATCAGTGAACGTTTCTGCATGGGGAACAAGCTTTCAACACATAAAACTTTGGGGGCCATTCCAGATCAATTCCATAGTGATTGTCTTTTCTGAAATGATTGCTAATATTTTTGTTTACTCTCATTTATATTTATTTTCCTCCCAAGTTTTGATATATTTTGCATGTGCTGATATTGGTCCTTTTCTATATATAACTTTAAAATATATTTTCTCAGGTGGTGTCTTGTATGTATCTCTTCTTAAAAGGGTGTTTGACAACACAGGCTTTTTTAATTTTGTAAATTCTGTTGCCTTTTCAACTTCATTCTGTGCATATTCATTGCCACTATGTTAGTCCATTTAGGCTACCATAAATACTATAAATTTATTGCCTTACATATAAGAAAAATGTATTTAAGTTCTGGAGACTATGAAATTCAAGAGAGAGATTCTGGGAGATTCAGTGTCTGATGAAGGCCCATGTTTGGGCTTCTGGTTCAGCAATGGCTACCTCCTTACTATACCCTCGTATAGTGGAAGAGGAAAACCCTGCTTCCTTTCGCTCTTTGTGTGGGCACTGTCTCATTGACAAGGACTCTGCCCTCATGAGCAAGCCACATCCTAACTGCTAATACAAATATTTGGGTTTAGATTTCACTATATGAATTTTTGGAAGACATATATATTCAAACTATAACATTAATCATGGTCCTAGAGAAGGTGGTAACTTTGACCTCTCACCAGCCATTCACTGACATGGATGGACTTTGGACCACAGGTTTCCTATGGTGTTTTTCTAGAGCAAAGCAGTTATTATTTAGAAGCTTACTGTGATTTCATGCTACATTTTTCTCTTTTATATTGCTACAGCGGGTTTTTTTCTTATCTGTTCATAGGCAATGGAGTATCTATGTCTATGACTTCACTAGGACTCACCAAGAAATATGAGAAGCAAAAAAGAAAATCTGAGGGATCCACAAAATTTATTTTACAGGCCCCGAATTACTTAGGTGATATGCCTTTTCAGTACTTTTGGAGTAATTTTATGGTTTTGGATAGTAATGTAATGCTTCAAGTGTTAATGCTTCAAGTGTTAATTGTATCTACTGAAGATTAAGAAAATGTATGTTCACTCATCTTCACAGAAACTGAAATTGATTCTTCTGTTTTTTATTGTGATTTGGAAGATTTTAAGTTTTGTATTGAAATATGTCTATATTTTAATATTAAGTTATTACATTTTTAATAAATAAAGCACTCTTAAAACTATTGGACATATTCCAAATTTATAATATCTTGTTTCTGTATCATGAATGCAGAATATCTTTATTTCATATACCCCAGAAGACAATTTTGTTTTTGGTCTTTATTTATGAGATTTATTTCCTATTTTTTTTGTTTAATTGTTTTAGTTAAAAGGGCAGTTCTTAGATATCAACTGATTTCAGAATTTCAATTCATACTAAAGGACAAAAAATAATGCACCTAGGGTACATCATACATTTCAATTATTCTTGTGTGAACATTTGTCTTTTTCCACTTGTATTAATCACAGAGAAAATATCCTAATATTCTGCTTTCAGTATACTGCTTTAAGATCATTTGATGAACCAGCAAATTGAGGATTCTCTAATCTTGATATATATTATTAAGTATGTACATGATTGTATATTTTTAAGTGGTCTCATTCTGAACATTCCCACCCAGATATACCTGGAATTCCCCAAACCAGAAATGCTGATTGTCAATTTTACATAGTAAAATTTAGACAGTAAAATCCATTTTATTGTTTGCCAACTCCTCAATTGTTGAGATACAATAGACAAAACTGTATACATTTTTGGTATATGATGTGGTATTTTTACATTACGAAGTGATTACCATAACCAAGTGATATCATTATGTCACATAATTGACCCTTTCCATGTAGGTGATAAGAATATTTAAGATCTGCTTTTTTAAAAATTTTTCTCGAATTTAATTCAGTAACTTTATTTTTTTCTTCCACCTATCTTGAATCCTTTTATTTTTCCAACAGAAAATGTAACACAGAGATTCAATAATTTCAGTGTCATTATTAAGTGTTTAGAATAACATTCACTTTTAGAGAAACATTTATACTATAGAGTATTTAATATATATCTCCCATATTGTCTCTTTCTAGATAATTTTTATTTGTCCTTTTTAGATATATAAGACAGTAGAGCATATTTTAACATATTATATATTCTTGGAGTATAACTTAATCTAGTTATGTTGTACATGATGTGAAGTTTCACTGGTCATGTATTCATATATGAAGATAGTAAAGTTATGTCTGATTCCTTCTACTCTCTTTCCTACTCCCATTCCCTCTGGCTTCCCTTCATTTCCCTTTGCCTTATTTAATGAACCTCTATTCTTTCCTCTTGCTCCCTTATTTTGTGTTAGCATCCACATATGAGAAGTTTCCATCCTTGGAATTGGTTTATTTCACTTGGTATAATAGTCTCCAGTTTCATCCATTTACCAGAAAAATATCATAATTTCATTCTTCCTATCCCATCCTTTGGTATGTACCCAAAGGACAAAACCAGCATACTGCAGTGACAGAACCACATTAATGTTTATAGCAGCTAAATTCACAATAGCTAAGATCTGTTTTCTTAGCAAATTCTGAGTATAAAGTCTAATATCATTAACTAGAGTTACTATATTGGACACCAGATCTCTAGAATTACTAATTGTGTATAATGAGCCTTTGTTGTTATTTACAATATCAGGGTGTGACTTGTGAAGGCAAAAAGTGTTCCCTTCCCATGGTCATTCAACATGCAAATTTCCAAGTCATTTAATTATTTGTACTAAAAAATGGCTTAACTGTTTATGTTTATTGTTTTATGGTGTTTTTGGTCCTTTCCCTGGATATTTGGTGTAGTTTTGTAGTAAGCAGAGCTAAGTCTTATGACAGAGCTAAATTCAAAACTTTTAGGTAAATGGCCAAGTATTTTTGACCAAATTTTAAAAGAACTTTTCCATGCTTATATGGAAGGATTTGCTAGTTTATTTTTGTTTATTTGATTTTAGCTGTTGTTTTTATCTTCCATAGACTAGTTTTTTTTTTTTTTTTCTTGTGAGCTTTACAAAGTTCACTAGATGATGTAACTGATCCTGGGCTACTTGTATAGATATTTTATATTTCAGTATTATAAGCACTTGCCATTATTCCATCTGGAGTTACTATAATCTCATTGTAGCACTGACATTTCAAAGTCAATCTAGATGATCTTCAAAATAACATATGATGCACCTTCATCACATTTCCTCTTTTCATTTGAATATTTCCAAAAGCTTTTTTGACTCTTCTAATAGTAGAGTACTTTACAGAGCTCTACATCATTTTTCTTTACATTATACAATTTGAATTATAGAATAACAAGCATATTAGAAAGAAAAGAATAATTTTTCTGATAAAGCTTTGAATTATGTTCTGTTTTTCCAAGAGTTTGATACATCACACTACCTATGTTGATAATTGTTCGAACTTCCTATTCTGTATTTGTTTTTGAAAATTTCATCTCAAGTATTAGCAGATAAATTTTTTCCATCTGTGCCTTCTTACAGACACATAAAAAATATTTTCTGGGGGTTCTTTTGGCTTTCTCTGAATTTATAATCAGAGTCTTTCAAGTTCCTGATACCTATGAAGTTCTCTACTTAACATATTCATGAAAGTTTGGCAATCCCTCAGGAAAAGAAGTAGATGAAAATAGTCTAATTACTCTTCACATTATTTTCCCTTCAGATAGAATATTTTAGTTCATTGAAAATCCTAAGTCTGTTTTGCAATATTTGAAATATTTAAGTGGACAACATTGACCTCAATGTTACTGGTGTATTTACACAGTGTATTTCAATGTCCAGTAAGTAATACTTATTACATAAGTGCTTGTAAGTATTTGAGAAACTACTATCTTAAAAATTATATGGTAATAAAGACTGGTGTGAACAAGGTATAATAATTTTCCTTGCCACAGAATGCTTCCCCCCATAAGAACACATATCCAATTATCTTTATAAAAGGCAACAAAGACATTGATGCTATTTAAACATTACCCATTTCTAAAGGCATTGTTGTTATTTCTGACAAGCTATTCAGTAGTCACATGTCAATATGTATTTTTCATGTTTTGCAGATTTGAAAATACTTTGTAGTGCATGGTATACATTTTGAAAAATGTGAAAGGCTATTTACTTTTACTGTGTTAGAAGTTCTCACTACTATTCTTGTATAACAGACACTTAGTAATGTCCTAATGATCTTGTACACGTACCCTCTATGAAACATCATGTTTTTCTTGTCCTCAGTTCATAGACCTCATTTGCTTCACTTCTTTTTCTGACTTATTCAAACCAGAAGTCATTTAATGGAATCTAATAAGATTAGAATTTGAAACTTGTAGGAGATACAGTGGAATTTCAGTGTCCTAAAACAGTGTTAGAGATCAAGGCTAGTCAGAAGGGAACCCATTAAAGAAAACAGAATGACTTGTGCTTTTGGAACCTGAGCAGAGAAAGGAGGACATGAATGTGAGATGAAGATGTGGTAGTTTTGGGTTGTAGTAAAATACATTTTATGTACAATTACATAAGGAATATTGGTTACAGACAGAGGATTGAATATATACATTACATAGAAGTAGCAGCTAAAACAAAATGAAGGCAATTAGGTAATGGAAGTAAATGAATGGCAAATAGATTTGACAGGTTGACATAAAATCATGTCTATTCATTTATGAATATTTAGAAAATCCTAAGAAATGCCCCCTCTAAAAAAAAAAAAAAAACACTATTAGACTTAATAATCTCATTCATCATATTTGCAGATAAAATATCAATATATGGAAAAATTAATATTTTGCTTAATTGATCTGTGAACACAGAGAAAGAGATACAGATACATGTATATTCTGTCCCCACATCAAATACCTATCATCCACATCACATGTTCCAAATATTATCTGAGAAAAAAATATATAAGACTTCATGGAAAGTGACTGATTCCTTGGAAAAGCATGGAAAGGATTATTTTATCAATTACTCACAAATAGGCATATGAAATTTAGATGGCACTTTTGTTGATCTTTAGATGAATTTGAAAAGTAAAGTCTATTTATTAAGTCTATATTAAGTCTTGTGATTCATAAACAAGCAATGTCTCATTTGCATACAATTTAAATTCTTTAAAAAATGCTTTGTGATTTCATCTACATATTGCATTGCTATTATTTCATTTATTTTTAACTAATTCATAATATTATTAGTTTGATGCTAAGTTGAGTTTTCTTGTTTTCTTAAATTCATTTCATAATATGTATAACTCTTATATTGATACACACCTTTTAAAAATACTATTATACTATCCCACAAACTTGTAAAACTGGTTTAATAATTCTAACAATTTTTTTAGATGTGAGACGGATACTTAAGATTCACTAATTATAAGAGAACACATTTCATGAATATAAACATTTTTATATCTTTCTTTATAATAGGTGTGTTATTTATTTATTTTTCTTGTCTGTCTTATCTGAAACTCTAGTACAATGCTGAAGAAAAAATTTTAGATTGAATATACTAGTTCTGTCAGTAATCTGAGGGAAAATTCTCAATCTTTTATTAGTAAATATGATGATAGCTATATGAGGACTTGAAAAAAACATTTATGTAAGATATACTTGCTAAAGATATTTCCATACTGACGTCAAACAAGAAGCCACAGATTTGAAAGCTTCATAAATTCTAACCAGGAGAAATTTTAAGAAAGTAAGCATGATTTTTCAAATCAGTGAAAATAAAATATTTAAAATAACTGAATTTACATCATGAAACTCTTTATGAAAGGAACCAAATGAACGGAGGATAATTTTGACAGGGAAATAAGTTAGTCAGAGAAAATAGAAATATATCTAATGGACCTAAAATATACCAGTTGCCAACATGAAATTCTCCATGGAGAAAAATAATTCTTCATCATCAAAATGAAATAAAATTAAATTATAAATTCAAATGTATCAACAACAAACCTCCACCAAAAATACTGAAACAATTTTTTTCAAGAAAAAGGAAAATCTTGCAGGATAAATTTCAAAGAAAGGGGAAAGAATAGAGTGATGAGAAGTGTATTTATATGGAAATATAAGCAAACATTGACCTCATAAAATGACTGATATTTTGTGAATTATCCTCTCTTTAGAGAGAGGTGAAATACATGAAAGCAACATCACCAAACCAGGAAAGAAATGGAGAAAAGAAAGGCCTAAGTATATGAAGATTTCTAATAAAATAGTATATAATTAAGACTATGTAGTATTTCCTTAAAGAGGGATGGATAGATAAATTATAAAACAGGTTAGAGAGACAAAATTAAGATTGTTTTAAGTCAATTTTTATGATATTCAAAAGGAAATACAAATTGATCTTCTTATATATTGTTATGGTTTGGATATGAGGTATCCCCCCAAATGTTCTTGTTAATGCAAGAATGTTCAGGGGTGAAGCAATTATATTATGAGAACTCTAACCTAATCAGTAGATTATTTCAATTGATTGGCTAAAACTTTGAATAGACTAACTAGGTGATAAGTATAGGCAGGTAGGGTGTGGCCAGAGGAAGTAGGGAACTGGGGACATGACACTGGGATATTTATTTTGTCCCTGCCACCTCAGTTGCTCTACTTACTCCTTGCGCTAGTTGAACAACTTTCCTTTGCCATGCTCTTCTGCCATGATGAGTCCCAGAGCAATGGCTAACTGACCATGAATTGAACCTTTTAAACAGGAATCCAAAAATAAACTTTTCCTTCTCTAAGTTGTGCTTGTAATGTACTTTGCTCACAGGGACACAAACTGAGTAATACACAAACGTTAGGCCATAAACCAAAGTAAATTTAACATGAAGTCTAGATCTACATGGGAAAAATAAAGCAGCAGCTTTCTAGACTATACTACAGAGGAATATTCTCACCACTTTTGGTTAGGGAAAACATACCAAAAGATTTCACCATGAAGAAAAGACTGATGAATGAAACTCTATTGATTTTAATAAAAAGTTTCAAAAGACAAAACAAAACAAAATTTTATACAGCATGTGCTATATGTGATGCATTTGCATGTGTATATATGTACATGTGTTTATATGTATGTATGTATGTATGTGTGTATGTACACAAACATTAAAGAACAACTAATATAATAGGTTAAAAAAGAAGGACTATCTAAATGGTCAATATGCTCTCAAAAAAAAAAAAAAAACAAAAACAAAAAAACTAGGCAACCTCACTACTAAAAAGAAAAGTAGAATTAAAACTGAAATTTATTACCAGTACCACATACTGTGGTGGCTAAAATCAGCAATATTACAGTACTAAGTATTGATAAGAATATGGGTAGTGGGAATTCTAATTTGTGGTGATAGTGTAAACTAGTATGACTACTTGATCCATTGCTTAATAGGGGTAACTGAAGGTGAATATAATTGAATTTACTTTTATTTAGTGCTAGTGCGTATGTACAAATCACATTGTATAGAAAATAAATATATATCATTTATATGCATGCAAATAAATGTGCATATATAAAAAATGTATGTGTCATATCACTAAAGGATATCTATAAGCTTGCTCACAGCACCACCATTTATTATTCATTATATCTGACCCTTCAAAAACTCTGTCTATGGGGCGATCCAAGATGGTGGACTAGAGGGTGACTGCATCTCCAGTCACTCCAGAACCCAGAATTCAAGAAGGGGAGGCATTTAAAGACTCGGACTAAAATAGAACCACGGGATGAGTCTCCCCCACCCGGTGAAGCTCGGCCTAGGCGGAAGGGCCCGGATTTGGGCAGCTTATTAGAGTAGGGCAGGGCAGCTAGAGTCTCGCCCAGGCAGCCCTGAGCACTCCAGCAGTGGACTCCTCCCACAAGGCCAGATTCTCCAGCTTCTCGGAGCAGGTCCCCCAGAGAGAGCCTTTCTACACAGAACCAGCTCCAAGTCCCTGAGCCAGCACACTGCAAGCTCCGGCCCACCCGCAGGTTGCTTCAGAGACCAGGACAGGGCAGCCAGAGACTTCCCCAAGCAGCCCGGCTCCCTCTGGCGGGAAGCGCCTTTCTAGGCTAGCTTCTTGGAGTAGACTGCCCAGTGAGAGTCTTTCTACACAGAGCCAGCCACAAGTCCCCAAACCAGCGGAGACCTCCGACCCACAAGCAGCCTTTGAGACCAGGGCAGGGCAACCAGAGACCTCTCCAGGCGGACCTGCCCCCTCTGGCCGCAGGCTTTTTCCACAGGGCAATCCAAGATGGCGGACTAGAGGGTGACTGCATCTCCAGTCACTCCAGAACCCAGGATTCAAGAAGGGGAGGCATTGAGAGACTCAGACTAAAATAGACCCACAGGGTGAGTCTCCCCCATCTGGTGAGGCTCGGCCCGGGTGGCAGGCCCAAATTCGGGTGGCTTATTAGAGTAGTGCAGGGCAGCTAGAGTCTTCTCCAGGCAGCCCTGCACACTCTGGTGGTGGGCTCCTCCCACACAGCGAGCTTCTCGGAGCAGGCCCCCCAGTGAGAGCCTTTCCACACAGAGCCAGCTCAAAGCCCTGGAACCAGTAGCGGGCTAGGGGCAGCTTTCTTCGGAAGCACTGCATTATCAAGTTACTCCAAGACTTCAGGCTACTGAAGGCTGGGAGGTGATACACTGGAAATCTACAGGGACACTATAAGCCAATGGAGGAAATCTGCAATATCACAGAGTCCCACTGACATCTAACCAATAGGAGAAAACAAGGGAAGAAAATGTCCCAAGCAAACCGAGATACCATATCAATAAAACCCAATGACAGCACAGCAGAAGAAATGTCAGAAAGGGAGTTCAGAATGTACATAATTAAAACAATCAGGGAAGCAAATGAGGAGATGAAAGAGCAAATACAGGCATTGAAGGAGGAGATGAAAGAGCAAATGCAGGCATTAAATGATCACACCAATCAACAGTTAAAAGAGCAAATATGGGAAGCAAAAGATCATTTCAATAAAGAGTTATAGATACTGAAAAAAAAAACAAACAGAAATCCTTGAAATGAAGGAAACAATAAACCAAATTGAGAACTCCATAGAAAGCATAACCAATAGGATAGAACACGTGGAAGACAGAACCTCAGATATTGAAGACAAAATATTTAATCTTGAAAACAAAGTTGACCAAACAGAAAAGATAGTAAGAAATCATGAACAGAATCTATAAGAATTATGGGATATCATGAAAAGGCCAAATTTAAGAATTATTGGGATTGAGGAAGGCTTAGAGAAACAAACCAAAGGAATGAACAATCTATTCAATGAAATAATATCAGAAAATTTCCCAAATCTGAAGAATGAAATGGAAAACCAAGTACAAGAGGCTTATAGGACTCCAAATATACAAAATTACAACAGACCCACACCAAGGCACATTATAATGAAAATACCTAACATACAAAATAAAGACAGAATTTTAAAGGCTGTGAGAGAAAAGAATCAAATTACATTCAGGGAGAAACCAATAAAAATATCAGCAGATTTTTCAATCCAGACCCTAAAAGCTAGAAGGACCTGGAACAACATTTACCAAGCCCTGAAAGAAAATGGATGCCAACCAAGAATCTTATACCCAGCAAAACTTACTTTCAGATTTGACGATGAAATAAGATCATCCATGATAAACAAAAGCTAAAGGAATTTACAAAAAGAAAGCTGGCATTACGAAACATTCTCAGCAAAATATTCCATGAGGAAGAGATGAAAAACAATGATGCAAATCAGCAACGGGAGGAGCCTAAAGGAATAGCCAAATAAAGGAGAAACCAAATCATGTCAAAAAACCAAAATGAGTCAAATGACTGGGAATACAAATCATATCACAATAATAACCCTGAATGTTAATGGCCTGAACTCATCAATCAAAAGACATAGACTGGCAGATAGGATTAAAAAGAAAAATCCAACAATATGCTGCCTGCAAGAGACTCATCTCATAGAAAGAGATACCCATAGACTAAAGGTGAAAGGATGGGAAAAAACATACCATGCACATGGACACAGCAAAAAAGCTGGAGTATCCATCCTCATTTCAGATAATGTAGACTTCAAGTCAAAACTAGTCAGAAGGGTTAAGGAAGGACATTACATACTGCTTAAGGAAAGCATAACTCAGCAAGACATAACAATCATAAATATCTATCCCCCAAACATTGGCTCATCCATGTACGTCAAACAAATCCTTCTCAATTCCAGAAATCAAATAGACCACAACACAATAATACTAGGTGATTTTAACACACATCTCTCACCGCTGGATAGATCGTTCAAACAAAAATTGAGTAAAGAAAACACATATCTCAATAACACAATCAACAATTTAGACTTAACCAACTGATATAGAATATACCATCCAACAAAGAACGAATACACTTTCTTCTCAGCAGCACATGGATCCTTCTCTAAAATAGACCATGTTTTATGCCACAAAACCACTGTTAGCAAATACGAGAAGATAGAGATACTACCTTGTATTCTATCAGATCATAATGGATTGAAATTAGAAATAAATGACAGAATAAAAAACAGAAACTTCTCCAATACCTGGAGATTAAATAATACACCATTATATGATGAATGGATAACAGAAGACATTAGGAGGGAAATAAAAACATTCTTAGAATAAACGAGAATAAAGACATCATATCAAAATCTCTGGGACACTATGAAACAGTACTTAGAGGAAGATTTATTTCATGGGGCACATTCAACAAAAGAAGTAGAAATCAACAAATAAATTACTTAACACTACAGCTCAAAGCCCTAGAAAAAAAAGACCAGACCAACACCAAAAGTAGTAGAAGACAGGAAATAGTTAAAATCAGAGCCAATATCAACAAAATTGAAACAAAAGAAACAATCAGAAAAATTAACAAAATAGTTGGTTCTTTGAAAAAATAAACAAAATTGATAAACCCTTAGCCACACAAACAAAGAGAAAGAGGGAGAAAACTCAAATTACTAAAATTTGGAATGAACAAAGAAATATCACAGCAGACATGAGCGAAATACAAAACATAATTAGAAGCTATTTTGAAAATCTATACTCCAACAAAACAGAAAACCTCGAAGACATCAACAAGTTTCTAGAGACATATGAATTACCTAAACTGAGCAAGGTGGACATACACAACTTAAATAAATCAATTTCAAGCAATGAAATAGAAGAGGTCATCAAAAGCCTACCAACAAAGAAAAGTCCGGGACCAGATGGGTTCTCAGCCGAGTTCTACAAAACCTTTAAAGAAGAGCTCATTCCAATACTCCTCAAAGTATTCCATGAAATAGAAGAGGAGGGAACCCTCCCAAACACATTCTATGAAGCCAATATCACCCTGATACCTAAAACAGACAGAGACACATCGAGGAAAGAAAATTTCAGACCAATATCCTTAATGAATATCAACGCAAAAATTCTCAACAAAATTTAGCAAATCGCATACAAAAAAATATTAAAAAGATAGTGCACCACGATCAAGGGGGTTTTATCCCAGGGATGCAAGGTTTGTTCAACATCCGGAAATCAATAAATGTCATTCACCATATCAACAGACTAAAAGTTAAGAATCACATGATTATTTCAATAGATGCAGAAAAAGCATTCGATAAAATACAGCATCTGTTCATGCTCAAAACTAGGAAAAAATAGGATAGTGGGAACATTCCTTAACATTGTAAAGGCCATTTATGCTAAGCCCATGGCCAATATCATTCTAAATGGTGAAAAACTGAAAGCATTCCCCCTAAAAACTGGAACAAGGCAGGGAAGCCTTCTTTCAGACCTTCTATTCAACTACGTTCTTGAGACTCTAGCCAGAGCAAATAGCCAAACCAAAGAAATGAAAGAGATACGAATTGGAAAAGAAGAACTCAAACTATCCCTGTTCACTGATGACATGATTTTATATTTAGAGGAACCTGGAAATTCCACGAGAAAACTCTTAGAACCCCTAAGTGAATTCAGTAAAGTAGCAGGTTGCAAGATCAATGCTCATAAATCCAGTGCATTTTTATACATAAGTGATGAATCTTCAGAAAGAGAAATTAGGAAAACTACCCCATTCACAATAGCATCGAAAAAAATAAAATACTTGTGAATCAATCTCACAAAAGAGGTGAAAGACCTCTACAATGAGAACTACAGAACGCTAAAGAGGGAAATTAAAGAAAACCTTAGAAGATGGAAAGATCTCCCATGTTCTTGGATAGGAAGAATTAATATTGTCAAAATGGCCATACTACCTAAAGTGCTATACAGATTCAATGCAATTCCAATTAAAATCCCAATGATGTACATTACAGAAATAGAGCAAGAAATTATGAAATTCATCTGGAAGAATAAAAAACCCAGAATAGCTAAAGCAATCCTCAGTAGAAAGAGCGAAGCAGGGGGTATCACAATACCAGATCTTCAACTCTATTAGAAAGCAATAGTAACAAAACAGCAGGGTATTGGTACCAAGATAGACAGGTAGATCAATGGTACAGAATAGAGGACATGGACACAAACCCAAATAAATACAATTTTCTCATACTAGACAAAGGTGCCAAAAATATGCAATGGTGAAAAGATAGCCTCTTCAACAAATGGTGTTGGGAGAATTGGAAATCCATATGCAACAGAATGAAACTAAACCCATATCTCTCGCCCTGCACAAAACTCAACTCAAAATGGATCAAGGACCTCGGAATCAGACCAGAGACCCTGCATCTTGTAGAAGAAAAAGTAGGTCCAAACCTTCAACTTGTTGGCTTAGGATCAGACTTCCTTAACAGGACTCCCATAGCACAAGAAATAAAAGCAAGAATCAACCACTGGGATAGATTCAAACTAAAAAGCTTTCTCTCAGCAAAGAAAACTATCAGTAATGTGAAGAGAAAGCCTACAGAGTGGGAGAAAATCTTTGCCACTCATACTTCAGATAGAGCTCTAATTTTCAGAATCTATAAAGAACTCAAAAAAATCTACACCAAGAATGCAAATAACCAAATCAACAAATGGGCTAAGGAAATGAACAGACACTTCACAGAAGAAGATGTACAAGCAATCCACAGATATATGAAAAAATGTTCAACATCTCTAGTAATAAGAGAAATGCAATCAAAAACTACCCTAAGATTTCATCTCACCCCAATTAGAATGGTGATTATCAAGAACACAAGCAACAATAGGTGTTGGCAAGGATGTGGGGAAAAAGGTACACTCATACATTGCTGGTGGGGTTGCAAATTAGTGCAGTCACTCTGGAAAGCAGTATGGAGATTCCTCAGAAAGCTTGGAAGGGAACCACCATTTGACCCAGCTATCCCTCTCCTTGGCCTATACCCAAAGGACTTAAAATCAGCATACTAAAGAGATACAGCCACATCAATGTTCATAGCTGCTCAATTCACCATAGCCAGATTGTGGAACCAACCTAGATGCCCTTCAGTTGATGAATGGATGAAGAAACTGTGGCATATATATACAATGGAATATTACTCTGCCATGAAGCATGATAAAATTATGGCATTTGCAGGCAAATGGATGAAATTGGAGAATATCATGCTAAGTGAGATAAGCCAATCTCAAGAAAATAAAGGACAAATGATCTTACTGAAAAGTGGATGAGGACCTATAATGGGGGGTAGGAGGGTTTAGCGTTAGAGTTAGGGTTAGGTTTAGGGTTAGAGATAAGGAGGATGGTAAGAATGAAGGAAGGACTGTATAGAGGGAAAAGAGGGGTGGGAGGGGTGGGGGAAGGGAAAAAAACAGAATGAATCAAACAACATTGCCTTATGTAAATTTATAATTTTTAATTAAAAAATATACATATAAAAAAATAAAAAATTTAAAAATTTAAAAAGAACCTATAGAATAGGAAAAAAACTCTGTCTTTTAAGAGTCAAACAAAAATAACACAAAACAATGAAGCTGAATAAATTTTCATGACAGAAACATATTATTTCATTGGATAATTATCAGAAATACAAAATTGAATGCATGAAAGCAGATAGTAATGTAAAGATTCTATGTGAATCCATTTATGTAAAACAGCCTAATTAATTCATGTTTTAGTTAGTTTTATTATTACTACTTCCAAAACACTTAATCAGTACAACATAGAAGAGGGAAAGTGTGTTTGGGGCTCTCCTTTTCAGAGCTTTCAGTTCATGGACAGTGGACTCCATTGCTGTGAGTCCAAGGTGAGATGGACCCCACCGGGGGAAGTTGATCTTCAGTGACGCACCTCCTCAGCTATGCCCTACAGTTACCTTCCAGTCAGTCCATTGACATAGGATGGACAGATTAGGTATTAGGGTACAGCTTTCATAATCTAATCATTTAACCTACAACTATTCCTGCATTAACACAGAAGTATTTTGGGGAACAAATGCAGGCAATCATATTAATTTTTTAATTCTGGATAAACAAAGAACAATTAAATTATAATTTTAGATATTAATTTTACATGTGAAATTTTAAAATCTCCTAAATTTTATATTTATTGTTATTATTTTTATCTAAATTTGGCAATCATAACTGCAGTAGTTGTGCTTCAGTCATACTAAAGATCAGATTAAAAAGGCATTTCTTCAAACAAAACACAAAATATTACATCTGCAGAAATATCTGATAAATATTTCTTATTTCCTAACAGTGTGCTCAGGGATTGAAGGGAAGTGTATTTTTTAGTTTAAGTAAGTAAATCAGATAATTATGAGCTTCGTCCCTATAAGTATCTTCCACAGTATTTTATTTTATTTATTTATTTTATTCTCTTTTTTTCTTTCTTTCTTTCTTTCTTTCTTTTTTTTTTTTTTTTTTTGTACTGGAGATTGAACCTTTTCACACTTTACCACAGAGTTACATCTCAAGGCTATATCTATGTGTTTACTTTTATACAAGATCTTGCTCAGTTGCTAAGTTGGATCTTAAAGGTGGAATCTTTCAGCCTTGGCCTCCAGAGTTGCTGAGAATACAGGTGTGCACCACCATACCAAGCTTATTTCACTGTTTTTTAAAAGCTGAATTTAAGGTTGCAATATCAAAACAAACATGAGAATTGTTCAGTAATACCAAGATGCTAAGAGTAGTCTGAAAACAGTGTGATTCTGCAATATATATTTCATGATACTTTCAAACTTTTAAAATAACTTTTTTTTCACTTCTAAATTATAGTGTTCTAAAGTTGTTTTCTACAACTTTAGTTCATTTATATTGGTCTTTAATGATCTGAAGTAAGCAAAGCTTATTGGCATTGATCATCAGATAACTGAAGAGAAACTTTGCAGCAAGAACAACTGTTCATCTGAACCTAGATAATTGAACCATTGCCTTTCTAAATAGTGAAGTTGTGCAGAAACTTCAGTTATTAAGATATCTGTTATTTTTAGTAAGGGTCATTAAAAACCCATTCATAAAGGGCCCTAAAACTCAATAAACATAATTAGATGGAGAAAGACAAAAACAGAAATAAGATTAGATGGCAAATGGTTCAGTCTCTGAGAGACAGGGGTCTGAAGTTGATGCTAGTGATTTGCAGTGGAAGATGGGGAAAGGATCAAGCTTTAAATGTGGATAATAGTCTAAATCATTCCATGTGGGAAGTGGATAGTAGGGAACTTCAGAATCATAGTCATGGGAGTGGGTTTCTGGGGTATAATTCAGACAAAGTGTATGAGAGAGACAGTGAAGAAAGAAATTCAGGTAAACAAAGAACAGTTCAATTGAGAATATATTTAGTGGGACAGTGATCTACAAAGCAGGCAGCTGGTACTATGGGAGTAGAAAAGTTAAAGCGACATCTTTACATCAAGAAGACTTTATCTAGTAGGAGGGACATAGTTTTATAGAATAATAATAAAATGCCATAAATTATAATTAGTTGATACACTAGATCAAGAAGAAGATAATCTAAGTCATATTTGACCAATTCATTTTTTTTTTATTAGGGATGTATTAAATATTAGGGACTTAAAACTAGACCCCTTTGTTTAAATTCACTTGAATATGGAGAACTAGGTATAATATTATTCTATTATTTTCTCCCAATAAGTACCTTAACATTGAGTTTCACTTATTTTCTTATTTGGCTCTATCCTCACAATCATGACTTTCTTTTGCTATTATCAAATTCTATTTCAAATCTTCTGCAGCCTACATATTTTTTGGTTCCAATTTGGACATGCTTAAAGGCATCACAGTTCTAATCTCCTTGAAGACAAGAACTTTAATAAGATACCGGGTATTATAATACAAAGCTTTTGTTTATGATGAACTAAGTCCTTTCAAACCATAAACCAATGTAACAGAAAAAAGGAAACAGAAATAAATCCATGCATGTATGGTGACCTGATTCTCAACAAAGTGATCGAAAACGTAAATTGGAGAAATGACAACCTGTTCAACAAATGGTGCTGGGGAAACTGGATATCTGTAAGGAGAATATTGGACTAGAACCCTATTTCTCACCCTGTACAAAAATCAACTGAAAATGGATCAAAGTCCTTAATATAAGACCTGAAATTTTGAAGCAACTGGAAAGATTGTCACAGGCAACAATTTCCTAAATAGGGCTCCAATAGCTCAGAAGTAAAACAAACAACAACCACCAAAAAAAAAAAAAAAAAAAAAAACCAAAATCAGGAAATGGGATTACATCAAATTAAACATTTTTTGCTATTATGCTAAGTGAAATAAGAGAGTCCCAAAAAATCCAAGATCAAATGTTTTTACTGAAGCTAATCCAACATAAGGTAGAGGGGTGGCGGAGAACAGAAGTAAGATCAGAAGAGTAGTCAAAGGGGAATGAAGGAAAGGAGGAGGGACTGGACAGGGACAGAGAGAGTGGAAAGAATCTGACCTAACCTTCCTAAGTACATATGGAAATATATACCATGGTGATTCTCAACATCATGTAAATCCACAAGGCACTAACTAGGAAAAAAACTGTAAAAGTAGAACAATCTATAATAGAGTAGACGGATGGAAGTAAGGGAAGGCAAGGGAAAATACTGGGGACTGATGTAGAACAAATTATATTCCATGCTTTTATAGTAATGCCCTAGTATATCCTATTGTCACGTATAACTAAAAAGAAAAAAATAAAAATAGTTTAAGAATGGTTTTCTGTACAACAAAGAAGACAATCAACAGAGTGAAGAAAAAAATCTGCAGAATGGTAGAAAATCTTTGCCATCTATTTATTTGAAAGAGAATTAATATCCAAAATATATAAAGATGTAAAAATGAAAGAACAAGTATTCCAATAAAAGTGGGTAAATGATCTGAATAGATACTTCTCAGAAGAAGAAATACAAATGTGTAATAAATGTAGGCAAAATGCTCACTATCTCAGTCATCAGGGAAATGCAAATCAAAACAACATTGAGGGCTGGGGATATAGCTCAGTTGGTAGAGTGCTTGCCTCGAAAGCACAAGGCACTGGGTTCAAATCCCCAACACCACACACACACACACACACACACACACACACACACACATACACACACACACAAATATATATATATATATATAAATTCCCTTTCACCAGTCAGAATGGCTACTGAAAAAAGCTGGAAAACTGTGGGAAAAAAGGAAACTTTAAAAACTGGCAGGACTGTGAATTAGTAGAGTTACAATGGAAGACAAAAATGAAGTTCCTTAAAGTAAAAATATAAAAGAAAAAATAGATCTTACCACAGGATCCAGCTGTGCCACCTCTAGGTATATGTCCAAAGAACAAAGTTATCAAACAAAAGAGGTCATGGCATACTGATGTTTATTGCAGTAATAGTCACACTGGTCAACATGGAATCAGCATAGGTGCCTGCCAGCATTGAGTGGAGATTAGCACATACACATGCACCATACACTGACACACACTGACACATCACATACTGACTGACACATACACACACACACACACACACAGTGAAATATATTTTCATTATGAAAAAAAATAAGTAGAGGGACTATTAGAAAATGGGAAGATAGGGGTGGGAGGATAGGGAAAGATGAAGGAAAGAAAGGATCAAAGACATGATCAATACATGATATATACATGTATGGAAGTGTCATGGTGAAATTCATTGTTTTGTACAATTAATATGTGTTAGTAGTAAAATAAATAAATTCTGACCAATAATGTATTAATTTCAATAAGCAAAAAACCTATGCCTGTTTCCTTTTACTATTCAGAATGTTTTTCTAACCCTATATTTAATCCAAGTGGCATCTAAGATTAATGTACTTCAGTATCTGTCTGGTAGGCCCACAGGTCCAATGTGAAACTCTCAGAACACATTTTTATAAATTCAGATGTTTATAAAATGATTATAATATAGTATACATGTCCACTGCATCTGGGAGTGAACACCTTATTAAACACACTAATATTCTGAAGTAAATTGTATGAATAGTCACAATAAATTAGATATTTAAGAACTGTAAATTGCTTCAGGTCAATTTGGTATTGCTTGAGTTTCCTCACAAAAGTTATGGAATATATCTTGTTTCCAGTTTTTATTTAGTATATGTGACTTTGGATCTGTACATTATTTGTAAATTATTGTCTCTGTGCTATAGTCTCACTTGGGGAGCAAGTCTTCCTTTAATAAAAGGGCTAAATTATTTTTAGATAAATCTGAGTGTCAGATTCCAGTAAGTAGCCCAAGCTCACAGAACAAGTAAGAAAGAGAAGCAAAGAACTTCTTCAGGATTGAGTGTCTCTGAATTTCTGGTATTTTCTCTCAATTTTCAAGGGTGTACTCAAGGACACTGAGCTGGACAATTCTCTCTACTTTTTATTTCATGAGGAAAATTGCATCAATCACTGTGGGCTGGGGATATAGCTCAGTTGGTAGAGTCCTTGCTTTGCAAGCACAAGGCCTGGGGTTCAATCACCAGCACCACAAAAAATAAAAAATAAAAATAAATAAATAAAAGTAACATTGCTTATTTGCTCTTTCCTCACTACATACCATTGATTCTGTTTTTAGCTAGCTCTTATAAAGACATTATATATTTGTAATGAATAATTTATGATAGAAAACTCACTGTTAATACTTGAGAGTAATTATTTTGTTTTCAAACCAACTTCATGGAAGGGACAATACTAGGACTACACATTTGGACAATGATATTTTTAATTTTTCTATAACATAAAATGCCCCAAAACCAATCTTTTTAAAAAATATTATTATAGTAATATAATTAAAATATAGATAACATCACGAATTAAATATTTGGGCTTTTGAAATGACCCTTTTGAAATCTTGTTATTTTTAATGTTCTTTATACACTTATATTTATCTATAGAATTAAAATACATTTCACATCACATAATTGTCTCTACTTACCTGGTTCTACAGTGCTTATACTTTTTATGACTTTTTAAATTACTAGCTATAAAACTTCCACAAGAATCTAACATTTGTGTTACAAATTGTATGTCAAATAAAAATATTACCTCAATATTTTAGAAATAAAAATTGACAAAGAATAGGTAACTATCCCCAAAGAGTTTATTGATTAAAGATATCAATTAGGTGGCTATTTTATCTGCACAGAATAAGTAGAAGTTTTAGTTATTTCATACCAATTGGACTGAAGTAAATTTGTATGTATATTTGAGATGAATAACAACTCTGATAAATCTTAAATAATTATTTTATTGGAAAAACCATTCATAGTACTTTTAGCTGAAGAAAATAGATATCTTATCAGGAGCTTGGTGCCAAACAAAGGGACCATGAGTTACTCACTAAGCTGGCTTCACTTCATTTCATTTCTATTGGTATTGTGTCCCATCCTACATACAGCAAAATTCTAGAACCACACATTTTATGAACAAGAAAACCCTAAGTACATGTGGACATATTTAGGTAGCTTGGAGCACAAATTATGTCCTGTGACGTAGGAGAACCAGTTTATCTTATCTTTTTTCAGGTAATGTGACTAAGATAATTTAAAATTAATAGGACCTCTGTCCCTGTAGTGATAACCTATCAGATGCTGATGAGTAACCAAAAGTGTAGCAACATGTGAAAGGGAGTCCCTCTTGATATTATTGGCCCATGGTTACAGTCTACTATGACTCAATCAATGTTCAGGCTTAAGTCATTTTTTGAAAGAGAAGATTCAACTTTCACTAAACCAGTCATCATCCAAAGATATAACATTTTTCTCATATATAAGTAAAGCTATTTTGGGGGCACAAGAGTGGAAGAAATATATCAAGTGATAAAAAAAAATGTGCAGTGTTGCTGACAAATCTAATGGGTTGCCTTAAAAGTTTATCTTGTCAATGGTGGTACTATTTTCCTTGTTTGTCCAAATCGATCTTGGCAAAATTCCTTGGTGGGCCATAACAAATCTCAGAAATAACATTTCTTCCCCTACCTTTATTTAGACACTACATAATTGTTCTAACTCAGTGAAAATATTTTGCAGTAAATTTAGAAGATATGTATGTTCCCATTTAACAAGTTCTCTATCTCAGTGACTTTAGGAATACTAGTAACAGCTCTGCTCCCAATGGAACCTGGAGGAAATTGGAGGAAATAATGTTGAGGAAATAGGTCCCATATGAAATTAGAGTGGTTTTACACCATCACTTAATTATTCAATGAATAAATGTTTTGAGCACTGACCAGCACTGTTCTAAGATATGTGATGTATCTGAGGGGAAAAAAAAAAAAGTGTTTTTAAAAAATTCTTGCCTTTATGAAATTTACATTATTGTTATCATGAAGACATGGAACAACCAACTTAATGATTGCTTAGCATAGTTAACTTTTTCAGCAATAAACAAATAGAGGGACAATGTTCCCATTTGACAAGAAATAATTTTTTTTTTTTTTCATTTAAAGAAAGTGATATTTTTGGAATTATTGTGAGAATAAATTTGTTAAACTGGTGCTTCGGGGAATTTCAGTTTTCTTCTGGTGCTTGTAAAATCAATTATTTTATATTATTCAGGGCATGGAAGCAAGTTCAAGATTAGAATTTTATTTTTGTCAGTATAACCTACTTTTCAAAAGCTAAACTTTCTTTCTTCTGACTTACAAAGAGTCAAGAATTGTCTTCCCAAATGGGTATAAAATACCAAATATCAATATTTAACTCCAACTCATAGATTTGGGCAAATACTTGAAAAGTTCAAGAAACTTGTTTAAAGTAATAAAATGTAAATATATGTTCAAAATAATTTTCTCTAAATATATTTGGATAACATATGGGTAACATATGGGGACTTGGATTTACCTCTGAAAGTGTTTATTCAGAGAATGAAAAAAAAATCAGTAAAAATATTAGAAAGAAGTACAGATACAAGTTTTAGGCTAAATAATTTGTTAAATTATTTTTGGAAGAAGAATGTGATTTTTAACTAGATTTTAAACTAGATTTGCTCTTCACAAATCATTCAATCCAAATATTCCTAAAAGGTGAACAGAATGAATGCATTTCATAACACCAAATCATGAAGAAAGACAACTATCCCCCTGAATCAAAAGAGGATTTTTTTTTGTTATTTTGCATTGATGCATCATAGTTATATTTAATGGTGGAATTTACTATGCTATATTAATACATGCACATAATAATTTGATGAAACTCATTTTCCAGCACCTTCCCGTTCCCTCTCTTTCTCTCTCTCACCAATCTGCTTGCTCTACTTTACCAATCTCCCTTTTGTTTATTATTATTAATATTTTTATTATAGCTAGTTCATTAAAATTATACAAACTCTTTTTATCATTAGTCTACTTTTTCTGACTTTTTTTGTTCATGGTGATCAATTTGAACATGAGATTCATGGTGGTCAATTTGAACATGTACATAGGATAATTTGATAGATTTTATTACCCAGTATTTCCCCTTACTTTCTTTTCAAAAAAAGAATTTTTTTAAGTTGTTTAAGATTCAAGGTAAAAATTAAGATTAATTTTATTTTCTATGTCCTAATACAATTCTTTTCTAAATAGTACGATTCCAAGACATTTAAAAAAAAAAAAGTAGAGGTGCTCTTTATCAATATGTCAAGTAACTTTCCGATATTCCTATGATTTGGGAAGTTAGGATACGGTACAAAAATGTATTTGCATTATTTTTTTAAATATGGAAACGAGTTATGGTATGCAGTTGAATGCATATGCATATTGAATGAATCAATATGTTGAATTGGTATGGTTATGTCATTCTTGTGGTCCTATCAATGGACAGTGCTTCTCCAATCATTAATATGTACATGACCCCCCCCATGCCACCTGGGGAGGGGACAAAGTGCAAACCAAAAAAAAAAAAAAAAAAAAAAAAAATGAGAGAGAGAAAACCCACAAAGTTTTCTACCATTTTAAATTGTCATTTCCTTGATTCAGTGTTTTTATGAGTGTTGTAAACTTTTGATTATTTTGATTGTTTTCCCATTTCTGAGAAAGTTATAGTAGTTAATTTTAATTTTTATTTTTTTTAATGTTGCTGTGGAAGAACAGGTACTGGAGTTGCCTACTACATCCTTTTCACCGACATCAGCACCAATTTTAAAAACCTAATAAAATAACTAAGAAGATTTCAACAATTAACATATTCATCATATATAAGTAAAATTAAATATATTGAATATACAAAAATATTTAACATACATAAATAAATTTTAGAGAGAAAAAATAAGTATGTTTACTTTAGGGAAAAAAATGTTAACACTTCCTCAGGGCTCCCATGTGACCCTCTTTAATCATGCTCTCAACTCTAAAGAGGTAAAATTTTTTTGGTTTTAGTTTTGGTTTTGTCATTTTTTCACATATGTATATAATCATAAATATCATAATGATTACTTATTTTTATAATCTGCATTAACAGATGAATCTCACAAATTCATGTGAATCAGTATATGAATCCAAGAAACATACATAGAGTATAAGGAGCAAGAGGAGCCTCCTATACATAACTTTTTCTTTTTTAAAAAATTATTTATTTTTTAATATTTTAAAGACTGCATTTTGATTCATTGTATGTAAATGGGCAACATCATTTCATTTCTATGGTTGTGCACATGTAGATTCATACTATTCGTGTAATTGTACATGTACGTAGGGCAATGATGTCTGTCTCAGTCCATCATTTTTCATACCCCCTTCCTCTCATTTCCTTCTACATAATTTAAAGTTCCTCCATTCTTTTTCTATCATTTTATTTTATCCTTACTGTGATTTTATGTTTTATAGTGTTTCTTATATTCACCATACAATTATTTTCCTTCTTTTATCCAGTCTTAAAAGCTTTGATTTTTTGAGATAGTATAATTCATTTACATAATTGTGATTAATGTTGTATTTAACCATCTTTTGTCTCATGTACTGTTTTTATCATTATTCTACCTTTTCTGGCTATGTTTGTTATAATACCAAATATGATTTTTTCTCCATAGTTTTTTTAAAATTGGAAATCATACAAATTGTGGTTACTTGTGAAAATTAAGACATATATAATGAAATCAAAAATTAAGCAAAAATTTTACCTTCATCCTGGAAAGTAAGCCAACAGTTATAATATGCTTCACAGATTATCCTTTATCTTAACCTTTATTTAACTTTGGTTTAGGATTTTAATCTTTTTGAAATCTTGAATGATTATCTAATTCATCATTTAAATTTATATTTTGACCTTTGGATTAGGTTACTATAGCAAATTATGATAGTGTGGTGAACTGAAAAAAAAAAGTGGATATCCCTGGAATTTAGGAAAAATGGGATTCTCTCTAAGAATAAGTAGAATAATATAATAGGAATTGTCTCACTTTGCCAATACTGCCTTTATAAGGAGATTTTATGTAGCTGTGATAGTATTAAATGTTCTCTCTGTGTCAGCAGTTGATTCTTAAACATTGCCCCTGTTTAAGAATGCTTCATTATACCATGAAATAAATTCTTTCATTGGTAGCTGTCATAAAAATATCCTCAATGTGTCCATGTTTTAAACCTTGGTTATCCAGTTTTTATTTATTCCTTCTCATATATAACTATTGAAAGATATTCTCCTCTCCATTTCTACTCTGGCTACTTTAGTTCAGATATTATTGCAATTGGAAGTACTTTTTATTTATAACTCCAAAATTTGTTTCCTCTACTCTAAATATCACACAGCTTTACAATTTTTCTTTTCTAAAATGAAATCTCACAATATATTCAATAACTTTAAAATCTATAATAATCTCCTAATACCTTTATACTTTAAATAAATAACAATTCAACTGGATAAGCAAAAAATGTAGGATGCTTTATTATGAAGTCTGAAACTAACTTTCCAGCTGCTCCCCATGATCCATTCCATGAGATATTACTTCAATCATGAAGAATGTTGTCACTGGTTTTGTCAACAGTCTACATCCTCTCAACGTCTTGTGGGTGATTTGCTATTGTATGTTTCTTTGAGTCTTCATTAGTGAATGCATTCTTCAGTTCCACAGACTGCTTCTCATATTTTTAAAACTTCCTTTCTCAATTTCCAAGGCAGAGTTAATGAATCTTTTGTGTTGACACCCCAAATTTTACACATATATTGTTACCACAATATTCCTATACATAAGACTTTTATTTATTAATTATTTATCTAATACCAGCTGGGCACAGTGGTGCACATCTGTAATCCCAGTCACTCAGTAGGCTGAGGCAGGAGGATCACAAGTTCAAAGCCAGCCTTAGCACCAGCAAGGTGCTAAGCAACTCAGTGAGATGCTGTGTCTAAATAAAATACAAAATATGGCTGGGGATGTGGTTCAGTGTTCAGTTGGTCCTGAGTTCAATTCCTGGTACCAAAAACAAACAAACAAACAACAACATAACAACAAAAAAGCATGTGTACCAACTACCAATTAATAACTGAAGATGTAAATTCATCTGGATATCACAGATAATGAAAACTAAAAGTTTTGCAGTAATGGATTTGGGCATACAAATAAGTTGTAACTGACATGAATAGGCAATTTCTAAACAGTCAATATGCATATAAATTTATAAATATATTAGTATTTTGTACATGCATATATTTATACATGTGCATACACACACAAAAATGACATTCTCATATGGTATTTATACCTGGAATTCAAAGTTTAATATTTTCTGTTTCCATTTCATCCATAATGACATGAAAATATTATTAGTTTGATAACTCAGAACTCCCTGCTCTTGTAGGCTTGCTATATTATAGTGATTTTACTTAGTGATTCAAGTGATTCTTGACCTCCACATAGAATCATTATCTAATGAATAAAAGCAGGAGAAAAATACTTCATTCCTAAAAAGCAACAAGATAAAACTCAATTAAAAACTAAAAAGTTGACCAACTTGTAATATATCCAATGGGTATGGAATCTGTTCTCATGGTTTCTTACTGATAAAAATAATTGAGGTCCCCAATGAGAAATCAAGACTAGAAATCTGAACTCATTTTGATGAATTTATTTAAATTATTGATCATAAATCTATCATGTTAACATGAATAATACATTTTATCACATATAATCTTCCTTTCTAAAACAATAAAATTAGTGTAAAGCAGTTTTATTCTATTTTTGCAAATATAGACATTAAAAATGTCTATCTTAAAAGAAGACAAACAAGTTTCCATCTGCTTCTGCCTTTAATTTGTCATTCATGACATAGTCTATAGTATGCGCTCAGAAAGAGACATAATGTATCATTGTAAATTAATTTTCAGTTTGTAGGGCAATAAAAATGTTTAGAAGCCTGGGAAATGATGGACCTTGGATACCAGCATGGAGTCATATATAGGAAACAACTTGTTTTGTTTTTGACAGGACAGTGCCTGCCTGTGTTCCCCAAGTTTGCCTTGAACTCAAGCAACAATCTCATGTAGCCAGGAAAATAGGCACACACCACCCCTGGCTTTATTAAAGAATTCATAAAAACAAATGTGGAGAATTGTCCCCAAAAAACTTCAAAGGCCATTTTCAATTAAATTCTTATGTATCTTTTCTCCCACTAAACTAAGAACATTGTTTTTTTCATTTTGTGTCTACAAAATGAAGTTGATTCTAGATTACTATTTAATTTTATTTTTAACATATTGCAAAAGATGAATTAACGTGACCTAGCTCTATTTATAATCACTGTTATTTATGTTTAAATGGTGAGCAGATGGAAATTGTGAAGTGTTACAGTACTTTTCACTGACTATTGCTAAAAGCAACCACAACAAAATACATATTCTTCCAAATTTGTACATTTATCTTTTATTTTTTAGGGGTGAGTATGGGGTTTGAACTAAGGGGCATTTGACCACTGAGCCACATCCCCTGCCCTATTTTGTGTTTTATTTAGAGACAGAGTCTCTCTGATTTACTTAGTGCCTCGCTTTTGCTGAGGCTGGCTTTGAACTTGTGATCTTGCTGCCTCAGCCTCCCGAGCAGCTGGAATTACAGGTGTGGGGCATGGTGCATTGCATATGTCTTCCTTTTCTAGCAAGAAAAAACAAACAAACAAACTTAGCTCATCCAGGCTCAGGTTAAATGAAATGGCTTCAGCTGCTTTGGATCTACATTCTTTGCTTCCTTCATTCTGTGTGGTCTCTTGTTATGGAACGCAACTTAAGAACAGACCCATCACCACTGAGAAGTCCAAATTTGAGTTTATGAAGCCGGTTGGCTGATTGTCTCACACAATGCCCCAATAATGGCTATTGGGAGAACAATCCTGACCACGGGGTTGCAGGGGTTTTTATACCATAAAGCAGTACATCAATCATAAGTATCTGTTGCTATGACCCAAAATTACAAACTAACATCATGGGATCTGAAATCATTAGCAGAGTAGGAAGTGGCTCAAAATGACCTTACTTAAGTACAACCTAAGAATGGTAACTAACATCTAAACAATCACCATTGACATCACCATTAACATAGTACATTGTTTAAGAAACTAGGAATCAAAAAGAGAACAATTTTTCATTATACAAGAATTGCCATTTCGTCATTTTGTATTGCTGAACAAGTCATGCTAAGCAACTGTTGACTGGTACAGAGGTGGAGCATTCCCATGGAAGAAGCATTTCCTACACAACATGAAGTCTCAAGGTAAAATGGAGTCTGTTTAGTCAGTGCCCATAAAAACTGGCCATGGAGTCAAATATGTCAACCCGTCACACTCTCACCAATGCCAAAGCTGTTTTTGGTTATATTAATATGCTATTATTGTCTATCAACCCAAGTACCCATATTTCAGAAGAAAATTTAACTTCCTTTTATTTTCATGGTATAAAAATTCTGTTGCATTGTTAACACAGAAGCAACCTGAAATTCAAAATGGGAGATCTGTGTTCAGTAAACAAGATATTATTCAGTATTCCTCAATCCTTGAACCTTCTTAACTCACCATAAATAAAACTGATTAAAGAAAACTAAGATCAAAATAAGTTAATATTCAAACATATCCTTTTATTATTAAAACAACTACTTTAGATATTATCATTCTCCTTTTTATTTTTCAGACAGAAATTTGTCGCTTTGAAAACTTCAGTATCTACCATTTTTGCATCAATTTCATTTAAATTGGTCCCAAAAGTTCTCATTTTCATAATAAGGTTAATAAAAACCAAATCGAATAGATCAATCTAGGATGCAGTATAATTTTCTGCATTTAACATTATATTTGCTCCCATTGCATTTTGGTATTACAGAATGAGTCTAGTGCTTTTAGATTTCAGATAAGTGCTTACTACATGAGAGAAATGTTTCTTTTGGCCTTTTGCCTTTGGAATGGATAAACTTTATATTGGTTCTTTTAAGTTATATATAACACTAGGATTCTTTATGACGTAATTACAGAAGCATGGAATATAATTCTCTTTAATTCAATCCCCAGTATTTCCCCTATTCCTCCTGAGCTCCTCTTCCTCCCCTCTACTCTACTATTTTATTTTTAGCAACTGTTCAACAGACTTTGAACAACCATGCTCTTTGTTTAAGTGGTACAGCTTTCTGAGATGGATAAATTTAATAATGCTTCCATCAATGATACAAATATTTTGCATATTCTTAGAATGTCAAATAGATTTTGGTTCTAAATCAGGTGATGGATACTGCTCTGTGCCTTCTTAAGTGTCTGCGCCTCTGGAGATAGGAAAAGCAGGACCAATTTCCTCCATATTCAGATATTTACTTATGAGTTGCAAACATTGAGATATTATAAGATAGAGACAATGATATCAGGAAAAATATCAAGAGTATGGAATGGAAAACTCTGAATGTATGGTCGTGAAGAAGGTCTACGACCTTCTTGTTCTTGTTGAGAATAGCTTATAGAGAATCTTCAGTGTAAGTTGATCACCTATGTCCTAAAGGTCATGTGAAAGGTAATAGAAATTATTAAATATTCCTTTTATAGTTTTCCATGAGTAACCTGACAGAAGCATTTGATGTTAGTGTTAGTCTGTAATGCTCAGAATATCTTTTCAATGTGAAAATAATTTTTTCCAAATTCAACTAAAATTATTACCTTCTTTTTACTCACTTTTTCAATTTCTACAACTCTATCTTCAATGAATATAGGACACAGATTCTCTCCTCTGAAAATTTCTGAAACATTTAATATAATTTCTATTGGGACACTCTGGGTATCTTCTATTATCTTCTATCATGATTATTGATTAGACAAAGCTATATTTAAATCTGATAATCTATATCTAATATTATGCTTATTTATTTACATATGTACATACATCTGCATGTGCTTATGTACACACAAGAAATCAACCTGAAGAAATGAGGTTCATTGATTTTGGTATCAGAGGGTCATTCCCAAGTCTATGCAGCACTTCCTAGAATAAATTTGCTTTAAAAAGTTGTTCATTAAATATTGATCAATTAAATAGATTACTTTGGAAATAAAATCATGTATCACATAAAACACATATACAACATTAACCTCATAAGATTACTGCATGATGGAGGTGAAAATTTTCATTGCCTAGTGACATGATAGCTGTAATAATGTCACAGCATGATGTATTACTAACATGTTCTTGGTGGCACTGGTATAAAATATCCTACTGCAATACTAGTCATATAAAATTATAATACATACAATTATGTGTGGTATATAATACTTGAAAATAACAACTGCTACTCGTTTGTGTATTTAATTTATTGCAATTTTTATTACTGTTTTTGAATATACTCCTTCTACGTCTAACAAAACTAAATATTGTATAACACTATGCTGTCTTATGCCACCAGTTTCATCACGCTAGTAGGCACTGTGTCTCTTGACTACAACAAGAGGCCATATCAAGTGATAGTGGGTACCATCTTGATCTCTTTGAGTAAACTCCATGATGTTCATACAACAATAAAGTTGCCTCCCAACTTGTTTCTCAAAACCCGTTCTTGTCATTAAGCAGTGCATGACTGTACAAATTTTCAAGAATGACCTTAAGATCCAAAAAGTAGAAATATTATAGTATCCATCAAGAAAGTACCTAAATATTTAAGGTGATGAACCACATTTTTCATCTTATTGAATATTTTGGCATTGCAAAGATTATTTATGATTTATTCAGCCCAATTCCCATATTTATGAACACCTACTTTTGGGAAAATGAAAAAATAATGCTTGGAGAAATAAGCAATAAGAAGGGGCAGGCAAGATTTTTTTTTTTTTTTTCTTTCCCCAATCCTATTATTTGCCTGACTATATCTTCTGACTCATAAAATGCTTCTGTAAAAACACTACTAACCTGCTCAGAACTCATAGGTGCATTTATTTTAATCCTGAAGCCAACTTTGTTTATATTTATAAAGGTTTCACTTTTAAGTTCATTAAAGATAAAAAAGGTTATTTGAGATAAATTACACAATAGATGCATGGAGGAACTGCTCTCTTGTTTTAATCTCAATCCTTTAAATTTACTTCAGAATTTCTTTTAGATGAAATTCACTGTTTAATTCTACTTTTTCTTTCTTTCTCCTAGGCATAGAGTATTATCTAATTTGTAGTCATGGAAAGGTTTAAGAGTTATTTTCCATTCATAAATGTGAAATAGGTTGTAACCAGGACTTTGTTGAGCACTTTGCCTGTATTTCACATAAACTATGCCTTAAAACGACACCTGATAAAATTATAAATCATCATAATTTAGATGTAGAACAAAATACACCACATTTAATTCTCATATTATACAGATGAACTTTTTTCTCAATATTTTGAACTTTTAGATAATACAACCAATAAAATAGTTCTGAAAGAATCTGTGACATACAGCATGTATGTAATTAAAATATTTTAATAATAAAACTGAAGATGGTAAAAACAGTGACCTATAATGATATAGATTTAATGGCAAACATATTATGTAATTATAAGTATTCTGCTAAAATTTAGTTTTATATATATTTAAAGTATAAAAGGAAGAGCTTAAAATTATTAAAAATCATTTAAATTCTACATGTACTAGCCATAAAATTGACTTTAAGCAAGTTGAATTTCTGGTTATCAGTACCATCCCTAGTTATGGGAAAAATAACACAGAAAGTATGTTTCGTGTTTGCTACATATGTTTCGTGTACACTACACACCTCTGGATTCCCTTCTAGTGACTGTGACCCTTATCCTTCATTCTATTTTTTTCCTGCCTACAAAGAACATGGCCATTCAGGCACTAATGACGTTATGGTATAGCCACACAGGCCCACCTTTCAGACCCCTCTCTTGAACATTAGATTTATTCATTCACTTAGGTGCTTTGACTATCAAATGAGTAATAAAAATGTGAGTCTAAAACTAAGGTTTCAGTTTCTCCTACCAAACACTTTCTTCATTCTAGGTTTCCCATTTTTCCAAAAGTTTCTGCCATATATCTTTTTGGTCAAGCTAGTCTCTTTCTCCCTTTTATCAGTATGGCGGTGATGACCTTTCATTTTCAATTTTAACTTCTCAATCACTTGACTTTACTGCACCTCTTTGTTCCAACTACAACCAATACATATCAGATTCAGAATGGATTGATATAAATCCATAAATTTATAAACTTATAATCCATAAATGTGGGCAGCAAATGCCCACATTTTGACAAAGTTATCCATATTTTACCCACACCCTATTCTGTTCTCTAGACTGTTAGTTGATGCTGCATGTCTGCATCACTGAGACACAATGGGTAAGATAATAGAGCTAGTAGAAGCCCTTCCGGTGGTTAATTTCACTTTTCCTAAATGTAAATTTTCAAATCAGTTTTTACAATAATGAAGTTTTTGCAAAATAATATCAATATTTAAGATACCATGCTTCAAGCTATATTTTATAAAACTATCCAAAGTGTTCAGGACCGAAATAAATCGGTAGCATTATAGATGAAGGGAGAAAAGATACATGAATGACATTCATATGTTATATCAAAAGATGTAGCTGGATATGGTGGCACTGTAATCCCTGTGACTTTGGAGACTGAGGCAGAAGATCACAAGTTGGAGGTCCACTTGGGCAACTTAAGGAGAACTTGTCTAAAATAAAATTAAAAAGAACTGATGAAGTAGCTCAGTGGTACAGTACCTGCCTAGCATGCATGAAACCTTGGGTTTGATCCATAGTATCACAAAGAAATAAAAAATAAATAAATAAATAACTCTTCGAGAGTTTTTAACTTGGACAGCAGGCAATGATACAAGAAAATTTAGGGATAACTTACAAATTAGTTCTTTATACATTAAACTTATAGTGTGCATTTGAAGACACAATATTTCTACTAAGAATAAATATCTCATGACCTCTGGCTACTATTTTGAAATACTTTATTAATTAATTAATGAAAAAAATAGTATGACAAGGACTAATAAATCAGTAGGTAACAAAAGCCAAATCTTTCCCATGTTATTTCAATAAATGGTGAATTTGGTATAAGAAATATGCTATGATGTTTAGTATATTTGATATGCATGCATTTGGTGTAATAGTGATTAAAAACATATCTATTGAATAGAAAAAGTTCAATAATACTCTAAAATGATATTGAATTGAACACTCAAAAAATGGATGATAACACTTTGAGATATGCAGGCATCTCATCATAGAGAAAGGGAAATAAATGTTTTCATACTCTTAAAATGTAAAATAGCTAAGGAGAAATAAATTGAAGCTATTTATTTTACATATGTTTATGCGAGTAAATAGCAATATATGACACAATTGAAAATTCTAAAGAAAATATTTTTAAATTTCTCACCACACACACACACACACACACACACACACAGAGAGAGAGAGAGAGAGAGAAAAGATCAACATTTGTTTTCTCCACTGCTCAGCTATGCTTGCTCAGTGGAATAGGTAGCAGACAGGTCAAAAAGCATGCCCTAAGACAGTATGAGAAACATGGTTAATTGGGTAAGACTTACAAGAGATCAAAGATGGCTCCCAGAAGTATCAATGATGGTAGACTGACAATACCTCCATCTCTCTGGTTGCTTTGCCAACCAGTGCCTCTTCTCCCTCATGGTGTTGTGTCCAATGGCACCATGTTGGAAGAGTGAAACATATCCAATTTCTGTGTACATCTCCACTCAGAGAGGGGTTTTGTATCTTAGGCTGTAGAAGAAGTGACATGATCAAAATTAGCATGTGTAGCTTGCATGTATGACCAGCATTCCAAGGAGTAACTAGCCTGGTGCACATGCAAGAAAGTATCTTTCTAGAGACAATGCTAACTTGCCCTTGCCCTAGTTCCCTGTGTGCATAAGAAAAACCAAATATCCTTCAAGGCAACATATATCTGAATTTTTAAGTCCAAGTTGGTTTTCACTGTTTCTTTAACTTGGCTAGTTTTGCAGGGAACAGAAAGGAAGTATTTGGCGTTTTATTGTCTCCCATTCCTTTAGTGATGACACACTATGTGAGGTAAACACATGTTAATTAACCATTCCACAATGAATACGTATTTCAAAACATCGGGTATACAATTAAATATAAAAATGTTTCTTGATTTTTTTAAAAAGTTGTAGTTTAAGTCAAGCATTAGCCTGACCTCTCGAAATCTTTCATTCTATGCAGCCCTTTCTTCTATCTGCTCCCAACCTAAATGTACCTGGAACTTCACTGTTGCTGTAATTCATCTGTCATTGAAGACATAGTACTATATACATATTGTTACATAGAAGGCAGTGAAAGACATTTACAAAATGTAACCTAAACAAACAATATTGTATTATTTGCAAGATTCCTCAGTTCTAAGAGTTGTACATTATTTAATCATTTGTTTCAGACACTAAAGATTTCTATTAAAAATTTAGGAGAATAGTGTGTTTTAATATTTTCAGTCACAAATGTCTTACCTAAGGTTGGTTTACTGGATGAATGATATTCTAATGAGGTCACAAAAGAAACATATCACAAAACCATTTTGATTAAATGAAGATATTAAGGAGTGTGACACCATTGAGATTAATTCAAAGGTCCACTGTATGGTTCTCACCCAGATGATCAGATGATGTGTCCTCTACAGGACAAGAGTGAAATGAATAAATAAATAAATAAGATACAACTAATTTATATGAAAAAACTAGTGTGCTATGTGAAGTTTTACAGTGAAATAACTATGAATATGCTGCATGACTCTGTGTATCAGATTTCTTTGCAGGAACAAAATACTCTTTCTAAACTTGATATTTATGAACACAATTTTTCTAGACTCACTTTCCTTATAAATTATGGAATTTGAACAAAAAGTATGTAGGATATTTTTATAACTTATTTATTTATTAAGGCATTCATTCACTCATTCCTCATTTGCTAAAGGTCTACATGCACAAAACATTAATAATCTTAATAATCCTTTAGGATGAAATATGATTAAGCTTAGTCTCTGTCCCTCAGTTACTAACAATTGGATGTAGGAGATTGATACAAAGACAGATAATTTCCTCCCATTGCACTGAAGGTGGTAAGAAAGCATTAACAATTTCATGAGAAATCACTGGAGGGAACCAAATGCTATTTAAAAGACCTATGATGTATGTGGTGATTCTGAAGATGAATTAAGCTACACATCTGGTTTTCCATTAATAGAAACATTTGATCGTATCCTTTTATACTGGTAAGGTACATAAGTACCCAAGCTACTAACCACTGTTATATGTCATTGTTAGAAGACATGAGGACAAAATTAAAATGTCAAGCCAATTATTTTGTATGGAATACACTAGTAAAATTTGAGATTTAGAGTTCTTCAAAATAATTGAAATAGTTAGAAAAGAACTATTTTCAAAATAATTAGAAAATAGAACTATTTTCAAAATAGTTAGAAAAGAAGGAAAAGAGATAAAAAGAATCCTAATATGGAACTGAAAGCAAAAATGAGAGGACTAAAAATAGATTAATTCCAAATGAATTTTCTTTAAGTTTTTTTCTTTGAATATTGTGATGAATACTATGTAACAGATTATTAACTTCCCTTTATTTATTTAATGAACAATTACTGACCACCTTCTGAATTACAATATATAATCCTGGTAGAAAAATTAAACTTTTGCTCAAATGGTCTACTAAAGCAAAAACCAAATTGGTTTTGACATATATCCTTTAAGATAGGTGAATTTTGTTGAAATCACCATTACGAATGGATAGTAAATAATGAACAGAGATTTCCTTACTTCATCTGGGCAGCTGAAAGTCAAAATATAACCAGAGATGTTAGGTTATGTGTCAGAATACTTCTGCATTGGGGAAAGACATTTGTGAAAGCAGTTATACATATTCATTACACAAATCATGTCTTTTTACAATTTTCTTCATTCACTGAATGAGGATACCTTGAGTTAATTTAAAACCGTCATTATAGCAGGCTCAAATCTAAACATGAACTGATTTAAGGCTTTGCTATATCTGTTCAAAGAATTGAAGAACATAATTCTTAACTGCGTCAAATATATGCTGCTTTCCCAATACTAATTACAACATAGAAAAGATAATGTATTTTACTTCATTTTACGTTTCTTTATTAATTTTTCATTTTTCTGGTGTTTTTTATGCTTAGTTAACTTATTTAATCTTATTAAATTTATCTTAACAGATAGCTAAAACATAAAATTGAACATATATAAGGGGTACCATGTTTTGTTTCAATACATGTATATGTTATGCAGTGATTAAATCAGGTTAGGTGTATCTATCTCTTCAAATATTTGTTCTTTCTTTGTAGTGAAAACATTAAAAACCCTTTCTTCTATTTTTTTCAAAATATATAGTTTATTATCATTATCTGTAATTAAATTCCTGTACAAAAGCTCACCAGAACTCCTTAATTTTTAATGATATCTTAGTACTCATTCCTTACCCACCTACTCTGCCCATCCTCTGGCCCATCCACCATTTTACTATCAAACTTTATTAAATCAAATAATTTAGATTGATTCTACATATAAGCAAGATTATGCAGTACTTTTTCATCCATAATGATCATCAGTTTCATCCTTGTTGTTGTGAATGTCTGAGTTTATTTCTAGTTTATGACTGAATAGTATTCCACTGCATATTATGTACCACATTTTTTAATCCAATACATTAACTGATTCATACTTAGGTTGATTGCATCTCTTTGTTATTGTGAATGGTGTTGAAATAAATAAGAAAGTGCACATGTTTATTCAATACACAGAATTAATTTACTTTAGATATATACTCAGTAATGGAGTAACAGGTTAGTGTGGTATTTACATTATAATATTTTGAGGAATCTCCATACTGGTTCTCATAATGGTTGCCTAATGTATGTTCTCACAAGTGGCATGTAGTAATCACATTTTGGCCACATCCTGGCCAGCATTTTCTTTAATATATTGGAATTCAACCGAGGGACACTCCATCACTAACAGGTCTAATTTTCCATTGCATTTGTATACTTTTGGACCTGTGATAGTTGCAGTCTCACCAATTTCTGAAATTATGTTCAGGCATCTGTCCTACTGCCTTAATGCAAAATGCTTAGCTTCTTTTTAATAACATTAATATCTTTAGGAAATCACCATCCTTTCTTGAACCTTTGCATATACTTCTTTTCTTGCCAAGTTCTAAATTTTCCATGTGCTTTCACTTTTACTCCTAATTCTTACTGTAAATCTAACAAACAATGGCCCACATTATCCATGCCAACACATGACTGTTGTATGGTCTTCAGATTTACTCTATGACATAAAACAGGCCATCACCTTGAAACTCAACCTTCCATAAACTTTCAAGGCATATATCAAATGCATTCTGATTATATTTCAATATAATCAAAGGGCTCCTTTTCAATAGAGTCTTCATTTTCTCCTGAAACTTGAATTCCTTTCAGCATTTGGGCTTTTTGTGTCCTTACCAGAATTACTGGTTAATATTTACTTACAGCATTGTATAATTTTATAGTCTACTCATCCATGCTTTTCCAAATTTCTCCTGCAAAGCAATTCCTAGGTGTTTTCCACATTATCAGTTAGAGTTACTGCAATGCCCTCAAAACCTACACCAATTTTATATGTTTGCCAGTCTTCCTTTACTAAAAAAGTAACAAATTATAAAGAGAAAGCTCTTATTTTGGTTTAATATTTGAAATACATCAAATATTTCTGTCAGGTAGATTGACACTGTGGGTTTTTTGCCCATGGAGGAGTAGTGCATCACAGGAGGCAACACATGGTACAACAAAGCCATGTGCTTCATGGTGGGGAAGTAAAAAAGAATGGAAGAGACAAGAGCCCCAAAATTCCTTAAGTGACACACCCTCGGTGACAAGAAAACACCCCACTAGGATCAATCACTTAAAGTTTCCACCATCTTCCAAAAATGCCAATCTAGAAAATAAGGCTTCAACAGTGCAGTTAGGGGACATTTAAAATCCAACTGTAGCAACTTACCTTTACCAGTGGAAGTATGCCCTTTTTGTTGTTCTATTCTTATTCCTTAATGTCTTTTTTTTTTTTATTTAGTTTGAAGAAAATCTTTTAGCATTTCCTAAATGCTAAAACAGGTCTGATAGAGACAGATTATCTTTGCTTTTCTTTGTCTAGGAATGCCTTTGTCTCTTCTTCATTTCTAAATGATAATTTCACGGGGTACAGTATTCTCTAATGACAGGTTTTAAATTTAGTTTTCTTTTCTTTTCTCCCTCCATCCCCTTTAGCACTCAAAACTTAATTATATTATTTCTTGGTCTTTAAGATATCTTAAATGCCTGCAGTGTGGCAGATTGGGATACTCTTATGCTCTATTTGTCCCTTGTCTCTTACAACTTTGAGAATCTGATCTCAATCTTTCAACTTTGAGAATGTGGATCATGATATTTTGGGAGACAGAGTTGGTTAAGATAAATCTGACTAGTAACTGTTGACTTTCATGTACCTGTATGTTTCTGTCCTCTAAATCTAGGAAGTTTTTGTTATTATTTCTTTGATTAAGCTTTCTATCCCTTTACCATTTTGATGTCTCTCTGACATTCCAGTACCTCTACTAATTCTTTTAATGGTGTAACAAATTTCCTCTACGCTTACTTCTTCCTCTTCATTTTCCCCTATGACTGCATTCAAATAGCCTGTTTTTGAACACACTAATTTTTTTCTTCTGTAGGATCTATTCAGACATTGATTCCTTCTCTCACATTTTCAACTTCACATAGCACATTTGTCAGTTCAAACACTTCTCTTTCATTTTTTAATGTGTTTTCATGTCTTTGTAAAGTTTCTGTATTAGTGTAGTGAGTCATCTTTCTGTGTTTTCTTGATGTTTGCTGAGTTTCTTTAAAGAGTTATTTTATTTTATTTTATTTTTACAGACTGCATCTTGGTTCATTGTACACAAATACGATACAACTTTTGATTTCTATAGTTATACACAATGTAGATTCACACCATTCCTGTAATCATACATGTATACAGGTTAATAATGTTTGTCTTAGTCCATTATCTTTCATTCCTCCACCCCTCCTGCCCCATTTCCCTCAACACAATCCTCTGTGCTTCTCTTACCCACCCACCGCCACTCCCATTATGGATCATCATCCACTTATCAGAGAAAACATTCAGCCTTTGGATTTTTGTGATTGGCTTATTTTACTTAGCATGATGTTCTCTGACTCTATCCATTTACCAGCAAATGCCAGAATTTTATTCTTTAAAGAGTTATTTTAAGCTCTTTGTTCTGTTTTTTTTGTTTGTTTGTTTGTTTGTTTTTTTAGGTAGGGTCCCATTGTTTTGACTACCCTGACTGGTCTTCAACTTCTGGGCAATCACAAACAATCCTTTTGCCTCAACCTCCAGAGTTCTTTTGACTATAGCTAAATATCTCCATGCCTAGCTAAATCTCTTGGTTTTATCACTAAATAAACTCTTGATTTCCGAAACTGCTTCATGTGTATTGATGTGCAATGTCAACTGTGCACTGATGGATGAAGTATTTATTCTCATTCTCACCAGGTTTGTGTGTCCCTTTCTTTCCAGAAATTCAAATCTGCTTCTTTATTCTGAGTCTGCAGTTGCTTCCACTATTTCAGCAATAGATGGTGTCTTAAGTCCAAGTTTGACAAAAATATCTGTTGTGTCATTATTATTTTAGCACTAGGGAGCAATCCAAGTCCACGTTTATCTGAAAGCCACACTTTGTATTGTTCAACATAAACTGGGGGACGCCTGAGAGGGCAGAACATCCCTAGAGTTAGCATAAGCCCAGATGCCTTATGGAATATCACTGGTTTTTAGTGAAACAGTGTAGGATTTTCTCTCAGTGTGGGCAAATTCACCATAGAGGGGCCAGTTTCAGACTCCTGTGCTACAGCTGTGATCAATAATGCCACAAGTCTATGTCACACTCAGCCCAGAGCACAATGAGTGCAGTACAATGACGTGGTGAAATCAAGACACACTACTTGCTGTTGAAGTGGGTTCACCACCTGAGATCAATGCAGTCACTCACAATGATATAAACTGGAATAAAAATCTAGTAGACTGAGACCATGTGTCTCTACCTGGCACTGGAACTATTCTATACTTCTGTCTAAAGACACTGTCCTAGATATGAGGGTCTTTAAAGATTACTCAGTGTTATATTTCACTGGCTTGAAATGGCAACCCAAGGTAAAGTCCTTTCCTTAATTCCTTGTTCTACTCCCAGAAAATGGAGTTGTGCTTCATACTATGCTGCCCTAGATTGGAGAAAGGATGATAGAGAAAGTCCCTTGGCCACCAATGCCATCATTAACCTGGGTTATACCTGAATCTCATAGATTCAGGGACCTGTACAATCAGGGTGGTGATTGTGCTTCATACTCATTTCAAATTTTGAAAATGTTTAGGTCAAAAGTGGAGACTGACTGCCGAGGTATAGGTCTCTGACTGGTTCTAAGGTAGATCTAAAAGCCTTCTCAAATTCTTAGTTACTGAGACAATTGTTTTCTGGCTAGTGCTGGATATTATTTTGGTGAGGTTAGCATGACACTGAGTTCCAAGACAAAGTCCTCGTTTTTCATGCCTTGCTTACCTGTGAATGAAGTCACATCCTACCTCCCACCTTGCTTCCTAATGTTGCTGGAAGTGTTATGTATTCAGTCACTTAGACACTTGCTGAAACAATTCCAGTAACTCAGTGTGAGAGTACAAGACTGCAGGTAAAATTTCTGGGCTTTTCCTGCATTAAACACCACTGTGACATATCTGGTACTTGGTTTTAAGTCTAAGACCTGAACTCAATTTTTTCTTCCTTTCCTAAACAGGAAGTATCGCTTTCCATGCTGATTGGAGTTGGCAGAGTAGTGACATGGGCAACTCTGTCCTTCCTGTCTTCTTTAATGTATATTTTCTTCTTATTATACTAAAACCTGGCACTGTGGCCTCTTTCCTGTTTTCCATAGCCATCATCATTGTAACATAGTGTGTGACTAGCTTTTCAAATTTACTAGCAAAGTTTTTCAGCTTATCTCTGAGATGAGCACTGTCTAGTCAATATTGTATATGCATTTTATAATACAGTGACTATTGTCTTGCTTTCTTTAAATTGACTAATCTTCCATTAAGCTTTCTTCAGTGGAGACTTGAATAATCATAACAAATTCAACTTCCATAATACCTTGAGGAAATACTGAAGTGTGTGAGTCTTTTTGCCTGACACTAAATGATCCTAAGTGGGCGTAAGCATTGTGGTCTCTAAGTCTTTGTTTCTGCTTCTTTTAAAATTGACTTGTTCATTTTTACCCACTAACTGCTTCTCTTCTGTGTGTTTTTTAAACAGAAAAGGCAGCAAATTGTCCAGAGAGATCTGATAACAAAACAGGTCAATTCAGTGGGCTCAGAATTACAAGAGTTCTAAGTAACAGACTCCAAACTGTGATTAAAAGAGTAATAGTATTATGGTTTTATAGTGGGGTTTGTGGTGGCCATTTCCTTTTGTTTCTTAAGGACATTTATCTGTAATAATTTTAGGTTTCTGGAGTGATTCCAGATGATACTTATTTCCAAATATTTTAGTCACAAATAACTAAGATATTACTACACTAAAATTAGTGAATTTTATAAGCTCCAGTGTATTCTACATTCTTACAACAATATATTTCCACAAAATAGAGATAAAGAGTACTAGACCTATATTATTTTAAAATTGGAATATATGGCTTTGTGATGTTTCCTGGTTAATACTTTTATCTGAAGCTGACTCTAGATGAAGCATGTTACAAAAAATATATAGTGTACAACAAATTAGCTAAGAGGATTAAATAATAATTTCTAGCATATGTGTATTTATTCGTATATACCTACATATAATTCTTACTGATATAATACAAAAGTGTGGAAATAAGTCTTTACACATATAAAACTACATAAGGAAAATTCTGCAATGATAAGTCAGCTTCTCATTGATTGTCTTATGTCATGTTTTGTTTCAATGGTGATCTTCATGGATCAACATTCAGCATTGATAATACCTCATGGATCAACAGTTAAGGTTGATAATACATAAAATCCATTATTAGCTCAGAGTCATTTCTGCAAATAATGGTTTGAATGTGAGCTTAGAGATAAATCATTCACTCAGGTGTTCCCTTTTCCTCTTTGTCACTCTGCAATAAATTTCTCAATAACACTTTTACACCAAGAAATTTTAATAGCCACATACAATTGAGTTAGATTTGCAATGTTTACTTGGTCACATAAATCAAAGAAGGAATCATTTTTAATGAGAAACACTTTCATGCAAATTATTAAAAAATCCAATGAATTCATTTGTTAAAGAGAAAAAGGGGGTGGGATTAGGTGAATTATGAGAGCTTACTACCTTGTGATATGACATATCTTCAAACGTTAATGAAATTTCTTTATTTTTTTAACACATGGACTCAGTTTAATCTGAAGTAGCTGATTCTTCCCCTTGCTCAAATTTTCCTTTTTAAGATTACTATGGATTACACTGTGAAACAGTAACTGCTGAGAACCTGTTTCCTATCCTTTCCATCCTTGTCACATTGACTTCTACTTTATGCAGAATTTCTGACTCTATCTTGGTTAAAGATGAATAAACTAGAAGTGATATATAAAAAAAGAAAAAAATGGGGTAGGGTGGAATTTTAGAACATTTTCCAGAGCCAGACTTTTGAAATTCTTTTGACCATCTATAAGTAGAAGGCACTCTTCAAAACAAACCTAAGAAATGTGTTGCAACAGCTACAGAAGTCCCATGGGAATTAAGGATCAGGAAATGCTAAGTAAGGTCAATATAAATCATACTGTGCAATGGAAGTTGTGACTTTGAAAACATATTCTTTGTTAAAGTTCTACATCTCATGTGTTTGTAGTAAGAATTTGCCTTCATTTTTTAAAATGGCAGTTTCAACAGTGGAAACATACAGATAAAAAGACCCTTTCACCCTCCTTCAAAAGGGCAATAAACTCCTTTCCTTCTAAAAATAACTAGGTGAATTATGTATGCATTGGATGAATATCATTTGATTTTGCTATTAGAATGAAGAGAAAAATGGCAACTGAGCAAAAAACTAAAACATGCATGTAGAGTATGCAAGGTCACAGTTACAAAGCAGTATTGCCACAGCGAAAAAGTAATCTAAGATACATATCATTTACAGGTAAGTTGTCTTTATCCAGTTCTCTCATATTGAACTACTTAGCCCAATTTAGTAAATTTAATATTTGAATAAATATAATTGTTAATTTGGTTACTAGAAAATAGGGTAGATTGCCACTGATAACTGAATGTGTGTGTATAAAGACAGACATCTAGAATCAATAAATACGTGTGTGTGTATAAATGTATGCGTACAAGTACACATGTATATTGTATATATGTATACATTAATATTTGTATTTCCATATGTGTACACATACACATACACACAAAATCAGTTATCCCTTGACATTGAAGTGGAATTGTTTCAGGATGCCTTCCATACAGAAATGAACAGATGTTCAGATCACTTTCATAGAAAGGGTTAACATTTACTTATAAACTATGCACATGCCCCTGTATATTTAAATGAGCTTAAATTACCTATAGTACCTCATGCAATATAAATGCTAGGGAAAAAGTTGTTAGATTTCATTGTTTAGGTAATAATCACAAGAAAAAATATTCTATACATGTTGCATACATGTATAGAATGATTGTTGCCTTACTTAATATAAAATCTTCATTTGGTTGATCTTTGGAGGTAAAACTCATGGATACTGAGGACTAGTGAGAGAGAAAGAGAGAGAGAGAGAATTTAAGAAGAGACAGATGAATGAAAAAGAGATCTATGGGAACTCTTTCCAACTATTTTTTACCATATCTGAAAAAGTTCTTGGATTTAATTTTCCTATTAGAAAACAAAATCCCTCTTTTAGTATTTAAGGATGATTGACTAATGAACAGTCATACTCCTTTCAATATCAATTTATTTACATTTTTAGAGTAATCTTTTTTGAAATTATTAATTATATTACTATTTTTTTGAAGTGAAAAATATGTTAAAATGAATTTGATAATCCTTATTTACTAAAACAGATATTGAGAAAATATTTCCCTAAATTTAGGGTATTATTTATAGCTTCAAATTAAATTTAATGTCTTTTTCACAATTTTCTACAGTTAGGAAGAAAATTCTCACTTTTAATATAGTTACACATTTTTTTTTTTTTTTTGCATTGCTAGGAATCAAACCCAGATCCTTTCACATGCTAGGCAAGCACTCTACTACTGAGCCATGCCTTCAACCATTATAGTTAGCTCTTTGCTCAGCTTTGTGTGTGTGTGCGTGTCTGTGTACCTGAATATAAGATCCACAATAGAAATAAAAGCAAGGATTCCATAAACTAATTATATTCTTTCCCTCAAATAACTTTTAGCTACATAAATTTTAAATTCTCTTTCTACCACATAATTCACTGTAGGTCATATAAGTATAATTGAAGTGTACATGAAGCATGCATAGTAAATATGGTTTATAGGATTCTTAGGAATCTCATAAATATCAATGACAAACTCTACCTAAAACTAATACCATTACAATGAAAGTATAATTTAAACTGCAGCTTTCAAGAGAAGTTTGAGGTTTATTAGGCATGGGTATTTGAAGAATGAACTAGACAAAAAAATAATAGAATTAATAGAAAGTCACAGAGATATAAAAATACATGATATATTACAAAATGTGTATGATAATATGGCTGTAGCCTAAGGAACACACAAAAAATGAAAAGAGGAGGGGGGATGAGCTCAAGTGGAAGGAGGCCAGCCATATATTTTAAGGCTCAATGTTCAGCTGTGTACACTTTCCAGGAGTTTAAGCTTCATATATCCAATGAATGAATACTTCTGGAATTGCTTAAAAGGAGAAGAATTGGGCAATATTAGGATTAAATTTCTTAAAGGAGGATGTGGTACTACAGCATGTTCATATGGTTATAGGGTAACTGTGAACACAATGGTGGGTTTTGGAGAATAATAAAACAACTTTTGACGACATCGAGAGGGACAGTAATAAAATTTCATACCTCTGCGGGAGTGAAAAATGAGTTAAAGCAACTAGCAGTAAATAAAGAATTAGATTTTTTTTGCTTTTAATTGCTGACTAAATTAATAATTAATTTTATTGTTTTGTTTGTTTTTTACATACATAAGGGGAAATGGATGCTACCAATGCAAGTTAAGTTTTGGTGTATAATAAAGAAATACAAGATTAAAATAAGGCACCTAAATATCTTTCCTACATTTCTAAATTTGACTGAATTGTGCTTTATCTTAATAAGATTCATTCTATATGGAGCATTTTTTTGTTTTTATTAGTCCTTTATAAGTTTATATAATAGCGGGGTTCATTTTGACATGCATGCATGGAATATAAATTGTTTAGGGAAAATTATTGTCTCACAAAAGGAATAGTAACCATAGTTTTGATGATAACCTTCCCAAGAAGAAATAGTGAAATCCTAGAAGGAAGGAAACACACATGATCCATGCATACACTCATCAAACAGAGGGATTGCTTCTAGTGAATAAGTTATCTTGTCAACTCGCAAATGCTAATAAAAGAAGAAATTGATATCCTGTGAAGGAAAATATACTTTTGAGCAGAGTTGCTCATTAACAGTAGTAAGTTAGGCTAAATGTTGAGTTTAAATACTCTTCAGAATGTATTTTAATCACTTTAAAATACTACAAATATGTTTAATTTCCATTTCTCATGAAGTATATTTATACCATTTTAAATTTTATGGAGATTGCCTTAATAGCGACTTTTATCTTTTACAAATTGTTGAATGATGGGTAGAAAACCACCACTCAAACTACAATTCTTTTTTATGTTTCTTACTGCTTTATAGTTATACTTAACCTAGGGTTCATCTGAAATAATCATAGAAGCACCTAATATAATTTGATCCACTTCAGTTCCCAGTACTTCCTCTTTCCCTCCCTTCCTAGCTTTCCCTGCTTCCCTTTCTCTGCTCTGCTGATCTTCTTTCTACTTATTTATAAGTTTTTAAATGATGCTTTAGAGGTACACATAAAGGTGGAATTCGTCATGGTATGTTCATGTATGTATATAGCATAATTTAGTCAATTTTTTTCCACTGTTCCTCCCTATTTTTAACTCTAGCAAAGGCGGGGGCGGGGGAGACAATGCTAAGAATAGAACAATGATATCATCTAGTTTCTGGGGCAAATGCAGTGACTTTTAAATTCCAGATTAATATCATTCAATATCAGTATTTAATCATGCACATGACTTTATAAAGCTCTAGCTGTATCAGAAACTATACACAAATATTTTATTAACTCCAGAAGAAAACTGGATGTGTTTAAATGCACAAAATATAAAACAGTAACTTAGTAACTTTAGGGTCAGCATTTTTTTTTCTTTTTTTAATTTGACTATAATTTGCAACTTTTAAAATTCAAAGCCAATCTTTGGTTTTATCTAGCACCTGAATTTCTGATGCATTACACTGATGAACTTTTGGGCTCTGAATTTAAACATAAGAAATATTATTGAAGCTGGTGTAATTTTTTTTTCTAAAGAGGTAGACTGTTTTTACAGTTCCTCAATACGCAATGTTTCTCAACTTCATCCTGATACTAGGAGGCTATGTGAACTTTGAATTAGGTCCCAACATGCTTGACTTGCATACACATTGACATAAATAAAATGATTGCAGCTTCCAGTTCTTAGTTGCAAATTTCCCATGAAGTTTATAATACGTACTGCCAAATCTATTTTACATGACACAAATGCACCTCTAATAAAACAACAGTGGAAACTGGTGAGAAAAGAGCACCAACTCGGGAAAAAGCAGATTCAATTAGTAATGTTAGCATTTTCACCTGTCATCTATTCAACAATGTAGCTTTGCATATCCTACAGTATTTTCAAAATGCTTAAAATATGCTGGAAAAGGAATAGCATTATCATATCTGTGAAGTCAACATATTTAATTCAATTCAGCAGATATTCATTGATCATCATTTTATGGAAGATATCTTGTTGAGTGTGAACATTCAGTGATAAAGATTCCATGAGCAAGAGACTTAAAATCTATGAGAATAAATGAGGTAGATACATAGATATCTGAAATAGAATAAATTATTTAAGATAAAGGAAATTAAAATATTACACAACCATAATGGGGTTGGTCATTGTCTTGCTAGTTTTTCTTAGATTCACATACTGGATCTTGAAATATTTTAGCTTCTAGACCTAGAACTCCGTTGCTTACGTAAGTCAACAAATGAATATGATTATTAAGCATCTCCTACTCTGAATGACAACATGTCCAGTGTCAGAGAAGTCTGTGGTGTGTGGGCCTGTTCCTCTAAAACTGTGAAACATGTAGCATCTCTTTCCTTCCTTTTCCCAAGCTCTTCTACATCTTCTGCATGGGAGAGTAATGAGGCACAGAGAGTGTTGGAGAGAGGAGGAAGTAGAGAAAGAGAAGCTATGGCTAAGCCATCATAGGAAGAAGAAATGTCATTAAAATCCATTTATCTGCTTATCCATTTAACAGCTTTCTTACTAACATACAAAACAAATTGGAACTTGGAATTTGAATATGAGTGGAAATAGTAATAGTAATCTTTTATATACATTTTTTATTTGTTCTAATTAGTTGGACATTACAGTAGACTGCATTTATACATTTTGGTAGATCATACATAAATGGAGTGTAATTTCTCATTTTTCTGATTGTACATGTTATAGGATCACATGGGTCAGTAATCTTATTGCCATCTTTATTGTATTAAAATCACATTACATCATCCACTTATCAGAGAAGTCATTCGGCCTTTGATTCTTTTGGGATTAACTTATTTCACTTAGCATGATATTCTCCAACTCCATCCATTTACCTGCAAATCCATAATTTTATTCTTCTTTATGGCTGAATAATATTCCATTGTGTATATATGCCAGAGTTTCTTTATCCATTGGGCTTTGAAGAGCATTTAGGTTTGTTGTACAATCTAGCTAATGAGGTGGGGGGGCGGAGGCAAGAAAGGAGGAAGGATGGAAATGAGGGTTGGGGAGGCAGAGGGGGAAAGAAAAGATAATAGAATGAGACAAACATCAGTATCCTATGAATGATTACTCATATATGATTACTTCATGTTCAGCCAGAGAAATGAAAGTTGTACCTCATTTGTGTACAATGAATCAAAATTTCAAAAATATTTCATTCAGAACCATTTTACAATTAAAACATAACTTGATTAAAGTGTATTATAATGAAAAAAATCACATTATAAAAATTTGTGTAGAACCTTTGATCTCAGCATCATATGGCTTCCTCTAGACTACTTACTCTAGACTTTTTATTAATTGTGGTTGTAACTATGCAAATTGTTTTATATAAGTTTCTCTTCTGAAGCCACCCCACATTATTCTAAATTATGAAATATATATCTATCTAACACTTTTTTTAAAATCATGTTTTCACATAATATTTTAAGGAGAGTCAGTTCTCTACTAACTTTGCAGGTATAAATTAGTTTGCTTTAATATTCAATTATAAAATAATTCTACAGGTACAAAAACTTGGCAGGAATAATATTTTCTTGATTCTTTTTTTTTTCCAATTGCAATTGCATCCTTTGATACATTGTTCTGAAACTTATGAAATGGTTTTACATGATAATGCCCATTTGCAGTCCTCATCATGGATTTCTAGTTTTTTTGGGAATTTAGATACTGCTTTATGGCAATGGAAATAAATCACGTATTATTTCTGCCAACAAATGATTTTCTACTAGATTCTGGATTCTTATTTGTATCTTTTCAGTTTCTCTGTCTCTAATATTACTTTTTCCATACAATGTCCTGAAGTCCCCTGAAAGTCCCTCATCTTCATTGTCTACATTGCTAACTTCAGATGCTATTTTAACATCTTATATTTACAGAAGAATAAAGACCACACTTCATAAGAAAGATTTGGCCAACATTAACACTATGAAGGCTGCATCATATCATATCATGCACAGTATGATGTCAGGGGAATGGAGATGGATAATTCTCCAGAAATGTCTTCTTCGCTGTGACAACACATGGATGGCTAGACTTTCATAACTGATGCATTTCTATGTCTTAAGGACTTATTCTTAAATTTTTTAAGTGTGACTTCTCTAATATGTAAGAAAAACTTATGCTGATTTTTGATCTAATATGTAAGAGAAAATTTATTTTGATTAATAAAACCTTGTTTTTGCAAGTCCCAGAAAAATTATTACTAAAAATTCATGAAATGTGCCCACATAGAATTTTGTTAGTGTATCAACATATCATGTGACAGAGTCATGTTTATCATAAAATTAGTAAAAGTAAAAAAAAATTTGGAATCTTATAAAACAGAATGTGCTTGCAAATTTAAATTACACAACTTTTGAAGTATTTATTTATCAACACATTGATTCGGTTATGTCGGTCACCCTATAGAACAGTTGTATTCAAATATTTAACAAAGAAAATAACTTAATTAGAACAAATTACAAAAAACTTAAGGGAAAAATTTAAACTAAAATATAAGTAACACATATTCATAAGGACTTATATTTAGATAATATTAAAATTAATTTTAAGTAATAAGAAAAAAACTCAAATGCTACATAAATGAAGATATACAAATGAATAATCACAATGTCAAATGTAATCAGAATCACAGAAATGAAAATATCATTATGGGATTCCAGTTTATTATAACCTGAATATGCTGAATTTTTAAAATAAAATCAAAAAGAGAACAAAACTTTGACATTTTCAAATGTTGGCAAGGATGGTTAACAAGAAGAACATGTAAATTAGTGAAAGGGGAATAAGGGTAAAATAGTAGAGCAATGTTAGATAAATCTTTACATATTATGTAAACTTTACAATAATACATGTATGCACATAAATACCTATAATTTAGCAATTCCACATTTATGAATATATCCAAGATAAATTAATGTGTATGTTAAGAAACAATGTTTGTGAAGAGTCTCTCAAAATTGTTCAAATCTGAAAACTGCCCAATGTTTCTTAACAAGATCATAGTTTAAGAAAAAACAAACACCAAACTGTAGTATATTCATACTACTACAGGAGTATTCATGAAGTACTGCTCATCCATCTACCTATCTATATCTGATATGTTGGAATAAAGCAGTTAGATACTACAGAATCCAAATTTTATAAATTCTTCAAGTGAAAATAAGAATGGACCATACTTTCAAGATAGAGATTTAAAAATTGGTTGTTTAGGGATATAGACAGTATTGAGTGGCAAGAGTTTTGGCAAGGATATGGGGGAAGAGGTACACTCATACAATGCTGGTGGGAATGCAAATTGGTGCAACCACTCTGGAAAGCAGTATGGAGATTCTTCCGAAAACTTGAAATGGAACCACCATTTGACTCTGCTATCACATTCCTCAGTCTATACCCAAAGGACTTGAATTCAGCATATTACATACATTCAGTGTGGCAGCCACATCAATATTTATAAAAGCTCAATTCACAATAGCTAAACTATGGAACCAACCTACATGCCTTTCAACAGATAAAAGGATAAAGAAAATGTGGTAAATATACACAATGGAATATTACTCAACCTTAAATAAGAATGAAATTATGGCATTTGCAGGTAAATGGATGGAACTGAAGAATATCTTTCTAAGTGACTTATTTCACTTACAGGATATTAAGTGAAATAAGTCAAACCCCAAAAAACCAAAGCCCAAATGTTTTCTGTGATAAGTGGATGCTAATCCATAATGGAGGACTGGGGTTAGGGAAGAAACAAGGAACTCTGGATTGGCAGAGGGGACTGAGGGGAAGAAAGGGAATCTGAGGGTGGGAAAGATGGTGAAATGAGACAGACATTATTACCTTATCTACATGACTGGTGTGACTGTGCAACATGTACAGCCAGACGAATGAGAAGTTGTACTACATTCGTGTACAATGTGTCAAAATGCATTCCACTGTCGTGTATAACTGATTACAACAAGTTAATAAAAACTAAAAACAAAAAAAAAAAAAGAGGAATAAGGGAACTTTCTAAGGTTGGCATAAATGTTCTCACAGTTGTAATCACATGAAAAATACACTTGTCCATAATAATCAGATTGTCCACTAAAATAGTTGTGCAATAACATAGATAATTTTAGTGTATAGCTTGAATAATTTGGTGATATGCACACATCATGTAATTTCATATATATCCATTATGTAATGTAGTGTATGTAATACATTACTAAATTATCAATACTTCAAATAAAGAATTTATGTTGAAGATTTGTATAATTATATGAATATTTTATATTCAATAAATAGAATAATTATTCATTCATTTAAATCAATTTCTTAGTTATGTATATGTGAAACTTTGCTACTTTTTCACTAAATGAGTATTAATGGTATGTTGGATTATTATTTTTTATTAAAACTTCTGGTTTCTCTACAGTTATGATTTCTGGTATACAAATTTTGAAATTGTCAAAACTATTAATTGACATTTATTTTTAGAACTAAATTACTTTTTGATAACAGTCTCTATAGAGGCTAAGAAAACAAATGAAAAAAATGACTTCTAAGTAGAGACAATTTTCAATTCTAATTTTGTATATCATGTGGAATAAAGATGCAGTATTTTTGGTACTTAAAGATGATCTTCCTTGATGAGATGGATTCCTAGAAGCAGACACGAAGTTGGAATTAGATATGTAAAAACATATTTGAAGGAGTGCTTGTGAAGTGTGAAGCACCTAGAGAACAAGAGTTCTCTGATCGTAATCCCGCTAAGGGAAGACAGAAGGCGTGGAAAGGCAGTCTCAAACAGCATGGTAGTTAAAGGTCTCAATTGATGGATGGTGAATTCCTGGACTGGGTTTCCTTAAGAGAAACCCAAGCCTTCACCCGCCTCAGTTCCTGCTGTTTTCCATTTGTTTTATTCCACTTTCTCTGAAGCACAACATTGCTCTTAAATAGTCATTGATCCATTTGGAAAGAACAACAGAAACCATCTTAGAATACACCTGCCATCCTTTCTTCTATGAATCCAAGTAATTCTTCAGTCAGGGAGCTCTGTGTTAGAAAATTGGCTGAAATCTGGTAAATAAGTAAGAGATGGTGATTTTCATTAGGAGCCCGCCTCCTCCAGCGGGAACTCTTTTTTATTTTTACCTTTTTAAGTTATAGATGTTAAGCCGCACCTTGTTGTCTGTCCATCTATTTTGCCTCCAGGGTCAACATCTTTGATGTCTTGTCAGAATGATAAATCCCATGTCTTGAAAAAGTGCCTCCAAATCAATCTCATTGTATATACTGGCCCTCTTCATCAACAACACTTAAAATGAAGTCCCTGCATTTCTGTTCTGCTTGCGGCTGCACTTGCACATGAATTCTCACAGCTTATCCTTACCTTGCTCTCTTTTCTCTTTTGTCAGAATCAGTACATTCCTAGCCAGGTTACACTGTTACAATAGCCTTAGCTATTGTCCTGGAATTCAAGATGGTGAAGGTGGTGCACATTTCTATGTGAAGAAAAGGACTGCTTAGAGTCTTCCATCCCAGCAAATGTGCTCAGCTTTCCAAGGCAAGAATCACCACCACCGACGGTGCTGGGAGGTCAGAGATGGGAAAAGCCCACATTTTCAGTTTTATCCACCCATGTACTCACATTTCATGGCTAAGAGTCTTAGATTTTCTCAACAAGTGTCCTCCAGCCTAACATGTGTTTTGTATGAGCATTCAAATGTGTTTGGCATTCTGAGACTATAATATTTTCAGGCTCCTGCTTAGCTATACCCACTCTTCTTCTGCAGGAGATAATGACCTTTTCATAAGCTACCAAAGAGACCCTCTGCTACACACTTAGCTTTTTATGAAAGACCATCAATTTCACATTAATCCTATGCATGACCTATATCATTTAACAGCACCAGCTAACTCTGCTTTTGTAGGCAATCTTCCTCTATGCCTTTCAAGTTCCTGAATGATCAGTCTTGAATTAAGAAATTTATAAATTGTAAAAAAAAAACACTTATCAACGAATTTGTCTCAGTGGTAGAATACCTCTGGGTTGCAATCCCTAGTAGCTCACTGCACACACACACACACACACACACACACACACACACACACACACACACACAAAGATAAAGCACATTCTCACATGTTAGAAGTGTTTTATTCCACATCAGCTTTGCCACAAAATTTTGTAGTTCATTGACTTAATACATATGAGCTTACAAATTTGATAATTTGAGCACCTATTTTTTGTCAGACTTGTTTTAGATGCAATTTTCAACTATGTACGTTCCATAATCCAATCCAACTTCATTTCCAATCCATAGCTTCTTACCAAAAAAAGTGTTTTTACCAAAATATTGTGCTCTTCCAAAATTTATATTCATTGTATTCATGTTATTAACATAAAAACAAATAGAATTGCCTTCAATATTGAACGTTTAACTGTGTTCACAAAAGCATTAAATCAAAGTCAGGTGTTTGCTAATGAATTTCCAAAGTTTTACTTTGATTTAAAATTTCCACCAGATCTTTACCTGGGTCTCTTCTTTCAGGGCTAACATAAACATAGATTGTTTGCTATTTTACCAAATTAGACTAGACTTTTGTTTTCAGGTTTTTGTTTTTTTTTTTTCTGTTCATCTCATTTCCATGGTTATCTAATATACTGGACTGTATAACTATTCTCTAATGATCTTGTATTCATCTTTTTTTTTTCTGATAGTCTCCAGAAAACTGACCAATTTATACATCAAAGTAATTAAGAATTTTAATGTTTCTTACTGGCTTGGCAAACAACAAAAAACACTAAGTATTATTTTCCCAAGATATATTTAATCAGCTTCAGTTTGACTGGAGTATAATTTTTTTTTTACCTTACAACAGACATCTGTTTTACACAAAGATAGAAGAAAAGATTTTCTCATCACTCAATAGACTATTCTCAGTAAAACAAATAGAATGCAATTCTACCTGGCAAATACCCCAGATATACTCTAATAACTTGTCAAGGGAAGAAATGGTTGTGAACAAGTGTTGTAACAATTTAATTGCTGCAATGGGCAACGAGGATACATTTTGTAAAAATTCCCATATCCCCTACATTTAGGGTGATCTCATCTGTGCCCGTAGCTCAGTGCCTTTTTAACCACAGTGAGGGCCTATCTATTCAAAAATGGGGTTCTATCCAGAATTTAGGCCACATAGGTAGGTCCAGGTTGAGTGAGTCTACCACATTTTCCATCAGTGTGGCAGAATGTTGGAATGTGAATACTGTTAAAAAATAGAGTTGAGATCCAGAGAAAGGATCACATTAAAATCCTTTTAATATGTTATCAAAATGGTTCCTTTTGCAAAAAATTAGCATTCATTTGAATATTGTTCTAAACACAACATTTGCAAACATTTTAAACTATGATAACTGTATCTTTGTCAAGACGATTCACATTTGGGAAGAGATCAAACAAAGAGGGTCCTTCTTCCTTCCACCAAGTTAAAATTTGCATAAGTCTCTTCCTACTCCAGCTTAGAAAAAGAAAAAAAAAAAAAATAGCAGGATGCAGAATTAAATTTCTAAATTAAAAGAGCCCCATTTCCAAGCAATCATGGAATGTGTTTTTTTTCCACAGTGACTTGAGGATATTGACTTTATGAATCAAATATGAGATCTAAAAGTCAGTAAATGAATATTAAAAAATAATGTTTCTTTTCACAAAGAATTATTGGAACTATACATATTTATTCCCATTAAAAGTGATCCACTTTCCTTAATTCTAAAATGCCTTAGTTTGACAAATAATTCATATATTCATTAACTATTATGTGACCATAACCTGTAATATTCACCTTAATTTCAGAAATACTATAGTGTGAAAAGGAAAAGGTATAGAATTGAGGAAATGTAGTATAGACTTAAAAAACATTTCCAAAGAGAAGTTTATCTTTTAAAAAATGATCTTCTTTATTAATTTTATTATCTAGGTAAATGTATTTATAGCAATATTTTCATTAAAACTACATTTCACAGTAAATATATTTGACAAGTTTTCCATTTGTCAATTACTTTAACCTGAGACAATCTGATCAATTTAACTTGGGAGTCATGCTGAATAGCAATAAAATATTTTCTTCATATTTACTTTTATTACTGCTGAACTGAATTCACTAACACATCAATAATTTATATATTCAATTTTTGGTCAATGAATACACATGTGATTCATAACTAGTATATGTTATTTCATTTCTTAAAATTTTACCTCATTTAGGAAAGATCTACAATCTAGAATTAAAGCACTTTGTCCAAGTATTAAAAAATAAAATAAATAACCTTAATGTCACTCAAAATGCATACTAATTCTATTGTACTCTACCATCTTTGTTACCATCTTTCTTTTTTTCTTAAGAAAGAATTTCAAAATGTCAACAGGAAGCAAATCCCTGCACTAAAGTGTACACAATCAGAAATTCTTGTTTTATGCAAAAGATGGTAATACAGCTTGATAACATATATAATAATCAGTAATATTCAGTGAAATGAAAAGGAAATTTTAGGCTGAGATTACAATGAAACATAAATATTTAACTTCTAAAAACTTGTTGATTAAAGTGATTATACCAAGTTGCACTTCTTAATTTCATATAAATGTGACACAAAAGAGAAGGTGAACTGTCAAAATCTTTGAATTATGCCCAAAATTAACTGACATTTTAAGTTCAGTTTTAGCAAAACTGATCAATTTGGCATCTATTAACACTGGTGTTCTGTATTGAAAGTCATATAAGTTGACATTACTAATTTTCTTTTCCTTGGCTGTTTGTGTGTTTGTGTAGTTTCCTTGTGTATTTCTTCTCAACATACTACACACACACACACACACACACACACACACACACACACACATATGCACCTTACAATGTGCTTAAAGTTAAAAAACCATTAAGCCACTTCATACTCTTATTCACATAAAAGTAGTACGATCCCATTTTTCCACTGAAAATATAAATCCTTCTGTGGCCACATACTTGTATCAGTTGTACAGTACTATTTTATTGAAAGCCTATACTTTCAGATTCCTTGACCACTTTGTTTTGTACAAATCTTTTCATTCATTCTAACATGCCTATCCCCTTTGGATAGTATTTCTTTTTTTGAAAAATTACCAAGAAAGTAGATTTTAAGTGTACTTACCACAAAAATTAAAATGGCAAGTATGTGAGTTAATGGATATGTTGCCTTAATTGAACTATTCTTAAACATATGCCTATTTCGAAACTACATGTTGTACACGATAAATATATCCAATTTTTGTGTGTCAATTAAAAAATACTCAGAATCTTAGAATTGCTTGTTAATAGTGGTGTGTCTTGTTGTTGATTATTCCACAAAATTAAATCCTATATCTCTAACTCCATTGCTCTTAAACTAAAGCTGATTTCTTGTTTGTAAGGAGTAGTAAAACCCCTAAATTTACTTGCATGATGACTTTTGAATGTATGTGTAATAGGAACTCTTAACAGTTTCCCTGGTATGCCACTGAAAACATCAGGGATCATCTCCACTCGACTTACTACCAACCATGGACTTTCGCCACTAAATGGCGAAATGGGGAGAAATGCTCTTCCCAAATCCCATAAGGAAGGTCTGTTTTCCAAGCCTCTCTTTGACAGAGCCTGTTTTCCTAGCCTGCTCTTGCAAAAAAAAAAAAAAAAAAAAAAAAAAAAAAAAAAAAAAAAAAAAAAAAACAGTCAAAACCACAAGGGCAATATGCTATTATTTCACTGTGAAAATGAATTCTAGAAAGCAGTTCTGAGAAACATAGGGAGTGTAACCTCTTCCATTATTTATGTGAATACACACCAAAGTATTTGACCACCCTTACATGTATGTTTTTTTCTCCTCTACTGCCTTCACATCAATGCCTCAAGAGCACTGTAATTCAATAGCCCATGTCCACATCTTCACCCTAGATTCCAGAATTGCTCAAATGAGATACAGAATTTATGCCACCTTTTCAACAGTAGTTACTAGTCATGGGTAACTCTTCAATTTAAATTAATTAAAGTTAAATAGTCAGTCCCACTGTCACTCTAACATAACACATTTCACCTTCTCAGCAGCCAGCAACCACACATGTTGTTTTCTATCCTTGCACAAAGTTATATTGGACAGTGCTACTCTAGATTCTCCTCACTACTTGGAAGCATTAAAACCATAACCCCGAATGTTTTATTTCTGGACTACATTTTTCATCTTTCTTCATTTTGAACTGCCTATTACTACATCATAGCTTATATTTTATGATGAGTCTAGATTCTGAACTCTCCCATATGTTTTTAATCTTCTAGGTTTCACTTGATTTCACATATCTTCTTAAATTAGACTTGAATTTGCAATTAGAAACTATACCTTACATTGGCTCAATTCTTCTTTTATTGCCATACATCTTATCAACTTTTCTCTCAGAATTATTAAATCAATTCAGCAGCTTCACCAATCTTTATTGATAGCATACTCTGACCTTGTTAATGAACTAGTTAAAGATGCAAAGGCCAATAAGACAGATGAGATCCCCGTTGTCATATAATTTATAAGATATTGAGTAGAAATAGATAATCAATATAAAATAAATGTAAGAGTGAAATGTGTCAAAGGTGATTACATCATTATATATATATATATATATATATATATAATATATCTGAAATTTAAAAAAGCACAATGAAATTTATTTCTTTTGGAGACAGCTATGCTAATCCGCAACAGGTTCCTTGAGTATAGCAGGCTTCTAATCTCTTATAGCATTCAGTGGAAATGTAGAGTTCAGTGGTTAGAGGATGTTTAGGGAACCATCATCTCTTTTTAACACTGTAGCATGGTTACTCAGGTATGATGACTGTTCTATTTTGTGACTCTCAGGGATGAAGTTAATAGACATAATCTATTTCTGATTGTACAATCTCAGCATCAAGGAACAAACGCTGATAGATTAGCTTGTAAAAGCATATTTATTGAGTTCAGTCATCACAGAATGATGAAGCAGATTCTTCTGATGGCCACTTGTTACCAGAATACAATCAAACTTTCCCTAAATTTTAGAAACTTTTAAATCATCAGTCAAATGAAGGGACATAGTTATGATGATTACTGGGAGACAGTCCTTTATTGGGTTTTCAAATAAACATCCTCTGAGCACAGGTGTTGAAAGCTTCTGATGTTATAGCAAACAAACTTGAGAAACAGAGGGAGTCTTTCTCCAGGGCAAAGGGCAGATATGTTTGTCCTCCAACATAGTGAAGTTAAGGCTTCCCATTGGGTCAGATTGGGGCAGAGTTGCCTGTGGACCTTTGAAAATTGGGGTTATCTGAGATTGGGGATTTGTTTGTTTGTTTAGGATTTGATGAAAACCTAGTGTTCTTGCAGTACACACCTGGGCCTCTCTGCCTTGCCTGTTATAAGGGAACAAATGTAAATATGATGCTCAGGCTGGTTGAGGCACCATATTAAAGCCCTTTATTTCTGACCCACATGTCTGCTAACAACCAGGAAACTGACAGGTTTAATTGTTAGTTGTTAGTTTGCAATGTAGGCCAAAATTTCAGAATATTCATGTTCTCTACAATAGTAAGTCTGAATGATCTAGTGGAGGAGAGTGAACCCTAGGCAGCACAAAAAGAGCAGCTTTTATAAGGATGTGATACTTGAATTGTGACTTGTACATATTTTCCCCAATCTTGCACTCTCTGGTTAAAAAATAATAATAAATATTTTTCTTAAAAAAAAAGATGGCTTTTCATAAAAACCTGCAACTTTAACTTTACAGTTTATTTCTTTCTGATCACTTCCTTTTCTCTTTTTCTATTGGGTTTCCTAATTAAAACACCTATATTTTTCCATGAACTTTTATAAAAAAAAAAGTGACCTCAGAATTTCGAGGATTTGAAATATGTGCAATTTGGAGCTTTAAGAATAATGCAAAATTATTCAGCAATCTTGAAATAAACTAATGACAGTGAGTAGCCCTGAGCTTAAGGTTTATTATCTTCACTGTGAATCTGTTTCCTTTATGATGTCTTGCATTCTATTTTGAAGAAAAAGAGAGAAAGGAGGAAAAACAACAATTCACTATCAATTTCTTAGAGAAAAACATATATTTTAAATTTCTATAATAATTTTATTTCATCTTATATTACCACAGTTTTATATGTCCTCTAATAAAACTACTTTGGAATTCTTAGTTGTGGAGATTATCAAAATATTCTGGATTTTCACTGGGGAGGGTGGTGAATGCCTGTAATCTTAGCCACTCCAGAGGCTGAGGCAGGAGTATTGCCAGTACATAGGCAGCCTCAGCAACTTAGTGAAGCCCTAAGCGACTCAGTGAGACCTTGTCTCTTAAAAAGGGCTAGGGAATGTGACTCAGTGGTTAAGCACCCCTAGGTTCAATTCCTGATTACCATTAAAAAAAAAAAAAAGTTCTAAACTTTCATTAAGTCACTTTCTAGGCCTTCAACAAAATGTATCTTCACCAGTACCAATTGAAGTGAAATCAGAAACAATTTTATTCATGAAATTTTCTGAAGTTTGAAACTTATTTTGTGCACCTAGTTTTTTTGTTGTTGTTGTTTTTTTTTTTTTTTTTTTTTTTTTTTTTTTTTGTGGTGCTGGAACTGAACCCAGGACCTTGTGTGCTCTAGGCAAATACTCTACCAACAGAACTATATCCTTAGCCCCCAAGCTTAGCACTTATGAAGAAGGATCTCTGAACCAGATTTGCTGTGAACAGGGAGCTCACTTTGAATCTAAAAACAAACAAACAACAAAGATGGAACAAAAAGTATTAAAGTGGGCTATGGGACTTACCCTCTTACCCTGCTGGGTAACATCCTCTTTGCTGACTTACACTTTATCTTCAGTGCAGCACCTTTCATGTCTAGATTTTAATAGATTCCGTATAAAATCAAGCTTAATCCTTTTTCATTGCATTCTCCTCAAAAATACTATGACATCTTCTTGTTCTTCATGCTTCCAAGAAAGTATACATATTAAATATTCTTTTCCTTGGAATTCTCTAACACCATTTCTCCAGCTGTTGAGTAGTTCCTTATCCTTTAATGTAACTCCTAAATGCCCCCACCTGTACATAATTGTCTTCTTCCACTCCAGTTAAGGAAGCTCTTCTTAATGCTGTGCCATGGTGGCATACAAATGACAAGGTGTTTATCTCTTTCTCTTCCTCTCTGTTTTGTTGCCTGAATTTTCATTGATGTGTGTAACCTTCCATTTTGACCTTACTGTAGGCACAGACTGCCTTGTAATCCCAACTCTATACCTCTCGCTTTTTGCCCAGGACAACACAGTTGCTCAAACGTGATAAGTTAATTCAGAAGATTTCTAATATTCATTATATGTATAAATGAGTTATAGTAGAATAAAATTGAAGGGAAGTGTTTTTGAGATGAATACGTTCATTCACTTTTCTAGTCACTCAAAAACCAAAATATCCTCAAAGGGTTTAGTGTATGTTCTATGTTGTCAAACTATTTTTGTCTATATATTTTGTCTACATATATGTAAGGGAGATGTATTACAAACATAAGAAGCTAAACAAAAACACAGCATATTTCTCTTCAGTCTCACTTGGAAATTTATAAAATTTAGACACATAATGGGAAAAATGCAGTCTTATAAATGTATAGCCCATTGTGATGACTATTAAAATATCATATTTTTAAAATCATGGAGAACTCAATTAAATTGAATCAAATCCCCTATTCTTCCATTATAGCTTATAACAACATCCTACTTATTTAAATGTATTGTGTCTCAAAACAAGAATTGATAGTAAACATTAGTATTTATGAGACAGATATTTCAGCAATTACTTATTTGCAAAATGGAAACAATGGCTTCAAGTGGATAGTTTCAATAAAATAATATCTGAAAATATGAGATTAATGGTACAGATGTCTTCTAAATTTCCCCAATAATTTAACTTAAGATAAAATATTATATTCAGTTTTGCAAATACTGAAAATATACCTTCAATGGACTTTATCCATTCAAGTATTGGTAAGATTGAAGAAACTGTTGGACTACGTATAACTGTTACTCTGTGCACTCTGTAGGAAATATTAGTGCTTTAAAAAATTATTTCTTGAGAATTTTATAAATTATGCAAAATCAAAATTAAGTAAATTTAATGAATAGTATTTGTCATGCTGTAAAGGAACTGATTCTCTTTGCAATTACTTTCAAACATGTTCTTTGTAGGCACTATGAAAATTTCCCTTATCTTTCTGAATTTCTCTGATCACCCGTTTCCTTTTCTCCAAATTTTTCCATACACGCATACCAAAGCATAAAAATTATATTCATACACAAGTTTGCATGAAGTTGCACAAATACACGAGCATTTTGCAGAAAATTATATTATTTTGTATTTTGTTTTAAGATTGTTGATCTATTAGACACATTTATCATCTTTTTTCAGAAATGACTGAAATATCTCCTGAGAATAATTTAACTTTTGATTTAAAATGGAAAAAAATAATGGGGACTGTAAGGAAAAATGCAGCTCAGCTAGGGACCCGCGGTGAATCCAGCTCTTAAATCCAACGGAGCTGGTGCTCCATTCACCCGATGTTGAGTTGTGGTCCACAATAGCTCCCAGAAATCCACGATGGACACAGGACCTCACGCAAGAGACTTTATTATGCTACGACTAGCCCATCCGTCCCAGGGTTGGAAAGAAGGGAAAGAGAGAGATGGCGTGGATGCTTCTCCCAGATATTGGAATCTCCCAGGCTGGAAGGATCCAATAGTGGAGGAGAATACTTGCAAGCTGACAGGTAAACCCATAGCTAGCTAGCATGTCCAGACTGACAAGCTAGGATGTAATGTGGGAAATGGCTGTAGGTAGGCTGGAAATTCCTGCAACCTAAGGGGTGGGCAGAGTAGCTTTCAGACTGGCAAGTTAGGTTGTGGTGCAATGGAAGGGGCTGGAGATCAACTTTGTATCTTTGTATTACAGTGACAAACTTTAGATGACTAAATTTACAGGATAAAAGTGAGCATTAGGGAACAAAAAATATACTGAGTAGTAGTAAATGGAGTTGACATGATCACAGAACAATGACCATTTGCCTGAGACAGGAAATCAAGTTGACTTGCATAGGATCTTGAAAAAATATTTGAGAATAGATGTTTGATTTTAAGGAAAATATAGGTAGGTGTGAAAGCATTCCTAAAAATGAGAACAATTTAAGTGAATATGTAAAATTATAAATAGAAGACAATTTTTTTCATAAAACTCTAAATATTTGGAACTTTACTGAAAGGTAGTGCAAGATACTCAATAATTTAAAAGTTTTAATAGATAAAAATAAGAATGAAATAAGTAGGCAAAAATATATTTTCACCATATTTTATTTAATTAAATTTATCTGAATATTATAATTTAAACCTCTGATCAATATAAATGTTTTAATGTGTATACTAGTACATTTTTCATACTACAACAAAATACATGAGGCAGGCTAACTTTATAAGATAAAGAGGTTTATTTATGTCATAGTTCTGGAATTTCAAAGTCCTAAATTGGGACCCATTTGTTCAGACACTGGGCAAAGTCCATGTCCAATAGTATCACAGCACTAGGAATGTGTGTGGAAGAGATTGTATCCCAAAAGGAAGCCAGAGAGTGTTCCAGGGACCAGGCAATCTCTCACAATAATTCACTCTCCTGAGGTCTCAGGGTTTACAGAAGAGTTACTAAAATCTCTCCAGAGGGCAACTTTCCCAATGACCTAATGACATTCTACTCTTCTTTCCTGTTTAAAGGTCCCAGTGCCTGTCAGCTCCACCATTCTAGGGACCATGATCATAGCACCTGAGACATGAGGGACACACTAAAACCATATCCACACCATTAATGTGCTGTTTTGTATTTTTTTAATGTAACAAGTTATTAAAAGTTAGTTTGGTTTCTATACTTATAAATTATAGGTTATTCTTAGTTCAAGTGCTCAAAATGGACCTGGTTGACTATACTTTACAGCACAGATTTTGACAAAAAATTCATGGAACAAGAGTATAGTAAATGTAAAGCAGATACACAAGTATACAGCCACTAAATATTTTAAGGCAATGTCTTCAGATCATACTTAGCCATTTACATTATATAATGACTATCACAATATGGTGAAAAACAAACTGAATATTGGTGAGAGTGCAGGGCAAGGAAGCTGATGAACATTATTATTGAAACAGTTTTGAGCTGAGAGGGATTGTAAGAACTTGGAAGAAGATGGAGATACAGAGGTTGAGATTGCAATATTGAGAATGAGCATATCTTGTAGTAAATGGGAGAATGAAGGGTCAATTACTGCGCCAGGATTCCAAAGAAAGAAATATAATAAAGCAGATTTTTCAAGGAAAAAATAGTAGCTCCTATTTTGAATAAGCTGAATTTTACCACTTTATGTGCATTACCAATAGACTAGTTAGAATTCTATTTTTCTTTAGGTTGTATACAAAATATTTTTGTACTGTTCTTTTTAAAAATATTAAATCACTGACATATTCAATATGTTAGATATTAACTTTGATTGATTGTTTGCCTTTCAAACAGTGGTTTTTATCATTGCAATCTTCTCTCAGTAACTCTTAACCGTAGTTTTATCTGTCAACAGAACATGCTGAAGGCCAGCAGCTCAGCACAGCATCATAAATTCAGAGGTATTAGGCATTACAAAGCCAACTTCCAGAAAATAACATAAGAGTTTTAAAAATTGAGATAGATTTGGGGAGTTAGACATTGTGCAATTTCTACTATGGATATTCATAGTTAATTTTTATGTAAAATATAGTACACTGCTATATTATGAAATATAATGAAATGCTTCAAAGTTTAATAGAGTGGTTTTCATGACAACTCATTTTCACCTAAATTCTGATTATGAAGTATTTCCTTTCATATCTCAACTGACCCTTCAGAATTCTATGCACATATTACCCAAATCATTGTTTATCAAGGAAGATTTCTAAACCTGTCTCTTCTGCCCAGAGTTCATGTTTAAGAGTGAAAGCTTAGAATATTTCATAGTTATGAAAAAAAATTATGTGATCTAAATGAGTCAACACATTCCAGGTAATTAATATTAATAGTTTATCAATACATATTAAAAGTTAAATAAGAAAAAGTTCCAGACGTATTTGACATAGTCTTTTAAGGTGATATGAAAAATACCACAAAGCATATAAAATAATACTTGTCTATCCTGATGATCAAAACCACAACTATTTAATAATACAACCCTTCATGACCATTGTAATGAACTACTGACTAGTTGGTAAATGTTCTAATATTCTTCTAACTTAGAGCATAAATAAATTTATTTAATGTGTACATTCAGAAAAGGAAAATTCATGTACATATATATATATGTATATATATATTATTGTCCACTGTGTTTCTTACTACACTGATGAAACCAATCCCACTGATCTGATATTTTGTTATTTATTAACTAATCTAGTTTACTTTGTGGAGGTCATCTCTACTATGCCCTGCGTAAAGGAGGAATGGGCTAATTGCCAGAGGAGGATGTTGGTGGTTTTTCTATCTATTACCCAAAACACTTGTATACTCAATGAACACTTAAGAGCCAATACTCTCTCTATGAGAGGGAGCATGATGGGTCTGACCATAGCAGTTCTGGTCTCTTACAACAACATAATATACAGGTAAAGGGGACAAGAACTGGGAGGAGCTTCTTCTTCAGGATGGGGTAGGGTTAGGGAAGCCATTCTCTTAGGGGGAAAATTCCAGAAGGAGACAGGGAACCACTCCCATGCAGTGCCATATGCTTCCTGGAAGTTCCTAGAAGTCAGGCCTCTATATCCCATGGCTCAACCTAGTCAGATTCTGCTAAATAAGGACAGCTTCCCACATCACCTCACATATCCCTAATTACAACAAAATGATGGAGTTTTCCTAAACCATCCTGGAACACTACTGGAAATTTCAGTCCTGTCATTCAAGTCTCATCCCAAATGCAACCCATATTCTTGTTTTGTAGAGATAAGTATATGTATATATCTCAGCTCTGAGTTTATTTCCTTTTTTAATTTAAATTATTTTAGCTGACACTTAAAAACTAAATTTGTATATATTCATGGGGTACTATAAGCTGTTAAGATACATGTACACATTGTGTAATTCCAAAGTCAGGTTAAAGATATCTACTCAAGCATTTATCCTTACTTTATAGAGAAGATATTCAAAATCCTTTCATGCAGTTTTTTTGAATATACATTTCATAAATGTAGTTTATAGAACTCACTATGCAATAGCACACTAGACCTTCTTGTTTCCGTCTAACTTTAACTTGGTACAGTGGATCCACTTTGCCCTCTCTCTTTCCCTACTTGTCCCGCAGTTGGTTGCCTGCCTTCTTCTACTCTCAACTTTGTAAATTGAAAATGCCACTCTGGATATGAGAATAACAGAGTGCTTTTTCTTTGATTCCATGATTTCCTACATGAAACAACTACAGGGCGAAGAGCCGAGAGGAACTTCTGTATCTAACCATTGTCTCCTGGCACTCATACTGACTGTGAAAGCGAAAGCACCTAGGTTGAAAAGTGTCAAGTAGAATGGTGGACACCAGACTGGGGTGTGTGAAGAGAGCCTGGGTTGGGGACAGTTTGATCAAAGGACATAATTTCTTTTATATAGAAGGAATAAATTTCAAGTTATCTATTTTATAGCAAGCTGATTACAGTTGACAATATCTTATATTCTTTAAATGCAAAGAAAGTGGATCTTAAGTGTTTTTAACTAAAAAATTGATAACTATGTGGGGTAATGCGTTTGTTCACTGGCTAGATTTAACCATTCAACAATGTATATAAATTTCAAAGCACTGTGTTGTACATGATAAAGACACACCAGGTTATCTGTTAACTAAAAGTAAGTTATAACCTGTCACGATGGGGCATACCTATAATCCCAGCAGCTTGGGAGACTGAGGCAGGAGAATCCTTGGATTCAAAACCAACTTCAGCAATTTAGTGAGGCCCCAAGCAACTTAACAAGACCCCGTCTCAAAAACTAATAAGAACAACAACTTCAAAAATGGACACAGAAAACACAAAGTGGGCTGGGAATGTGGCTTATGGTTAAGCACCCATGTGTTCAGAAGGAAAAAAAAGCAAATTAATAAATATTAATTAATAATAGAAACACTGCACTGAGTTTAGCTGCTGACATATGAATGTGAAATCTTTGAGAAGACACCAAAACTTTCTCAGCCTCCATTTTCTCACTTGAAGATACTCCATCTTGCTGTTGCATGGTGAGCTTTCAGTGAAATAATTATAAGAAAAATTTTTGAAGGTAATGACAGGCTATACAACTTAAGATCTTTTTTTTTTTTTTTTTTTTTTTCCATTTGCCTGCAAATGCCATAATTTTATTATTCTTCATGGCAGAGAAATATTCCATTGTATATATATGCCACAGTTTCTTTTTTTTTTTTTATTGTAAACAAATGGGATACATGTTGTTTCTCTGTTTGTACATGGCGTAAAGGCATACCATTTGTGTAATCATAAATTTACATAGAGCAATGTTGTTTGATTCATTCTGTTATTTTTTCCCTTCCCCCACCCCCTCCCACCCTCTTTACCCTCTATACAGTAGTTCCTTCCTCCATACTTGCCCCCCTCCCTAACCCTAACTCTAACCCTTCCCTCCCCCCCATTATGTGTCAACCTCCACTTATTAGCGATATCATTCGTCCTTTGGCTTTTTGAGATTGGCTTATCTCACTTAGCATGATATTCTCCAATTTCATCCATTTGCCTGCAAATGTCATAATTTTATCATTCTTTATGGCTGAGTAATATTCCATAGTATATATATACCACAGTTTCTTTATCCACTCATCAATTGAAGGGCATCTAGGTTGGTTCCACAGTCTGGCTATTGTGAATTGAGCAGCTATGAACATTGATGTGGCTGTATCTCTGTAGTATGCAGATTTTAAGTCCTTTGGGTATAGGCCAAGGAGTGGGATAGCTGGGTCAAATGGTGGTTCCATTCCAAGTTTTCTAAGGAATCTCCACACTGCTTTCCATAGTGGCTGCACTAATTTGCAGCCCCACCAGCAGTGTATGAGTGTACCTTTCTCCCCACATCCTCGCCAACACCTGTTGTTGCTCGTATTCTTGATAATCGCCATTCTAATTGGGGTGAGATGGAATCTTAGGGTGGTTTTGATTTGCATTTCTCTTATTACTAGAGATGTTGAACATTTTTCCATATGTTTGTTGATTGCTGTAGATCTTCTTCTGTGAAGTGTCTATTCATTTCCTTAGCCCATTTGTTGAATGGATTATTTGAATTCTTGGAGTAGAGTTTTTTGAGTTCTTTATAGATTCTGGAGATTAGTGCTCTATCTGAAATATGATTGGCAAAGATATTCTTCCACTCTGTAGGCTCTTTCTTCGCATTGCTGATAGTTTCCTTTGCTGAGAGAAAGCTTTTTAGTTTGAATTTATCCCAGTGGTTGATTCTAGCTTTTATTTCTTGTGCTATGGGAGTCCTGTTAAGGAAGTCTGGTCCTAGACCAACAAGGTGAAGATTTGGACCTACTTTTTCTTCTATAATCTGCAGGGTCTCTGGTCTGACTCCGAGGTCCTTAATCCATTTTGAGTTTAGTTTCGTGCATGGTGAGAGATATGGGTTTAGTTTCATTCTGTTGCATATGGATTTCCAATTCTCCCAGCACCATTTGTTGAAGAGGCTATCTTTTCTCCATTGCATATTTTTGGCCCCTTTGTCTAGTATGAGAAAATTGTATTTATTTGGGTTTGTGTCCGTGTCCTCTATTCTGTACCATTGATCTACCTTTCTATTTTGGTACCAATACCATGCCGTTTTTGTTACTATTGCTTTGTAGTAGAGTTGAAGATCTGGTATTGCAATACCCCCTGTTTCACACTTCCTGCTAAGGATTGCTTTAGTTATTCTGGGTTTCTTATTCTTCCAGATGAATTTCATAATTGCCTTCTTTATTTCTGTAAGGTACGTCATTGGGATTTTAATTGGAATTGCATTGAATTTGTATAGCACTTTAGGTAGTATGGCCATTTTGACAATATTAATTCTTCCTATCCAAGAACATGGAAGATCTTTCCATTTTCTAAGGGTTTCTTTAATTTCTTTCTTTAGTGTTGTATAGTTCTCATTGTAGAGGTCTTTCACCTCTTTTGTGAGATTGATTCCAAGTATTTTATTTTTTTCGAGGCTATTGTGAATGGGGTAGTTTTCCTAATTTCTCTTTCTGAAGATTCATCACTTATGTATAAAAATGCGTTGGATTTATGGGCATTGATCTTGTAACCTGCTACTTTACTGAAATCACTTATGAGTTCTAAGAGTTTTCTGGTGGAATTTCCAGGTTCCTCTAAATATATAATCATGTCATCAGCGAACAGGGATAGTTTGAGTTCTTCTTTTCCAATTCGTATCCCTTTAATTTCTTTGGTTTGTCTAATTGCTCTGGCCAGAGTCTCAAGAACGATGTTGAATAGAAGTGGTGAAAGAGGGCATCCCTGCCTTGTTCCAGTTTTTAGGGGGAATGCTTTCAGTTTTTCACCATTTAGAATGATATTAGCCATGGGCTTAGCATAAATGGCCTTTACAATATTAAGGAATGTTCCCACTATCCCTATTTTTTCTAGTGTTTTGAGCATGAAGGGGTGCTGTATTTTATCAAATGCTTTTTCTGCATCTATTGAAATAATCATGTGATTCTTGACTTTAAGTCTATTAATATGGTGAATTACGTTTATTGATTTCCTGATGTTGAACCAACCTTGCATTCCTGGGATGAAACCACTTGATCATGGTGCACTATCTTTTTAATATGTTTTTGTATGCGATTTGCTAAAATTTTGTTGAGAATTTTTGCGTCGATGTTCATTAAGGATATTGGTCTGAAATTTTCTTTCCTTGATGAGTCTCTGTCTGGTTTAGGTATCAGTGTGATATTGGCTTCATAGAATGAGTTTGGGAGGGTTCCCTCCTCTTCTATTTTATGGAATACTTTGAGAAGTATTGGAATGAGCTCTTCCTTAAAAGTTTTGTAGAACTCGGCTGAGAACCCATCTGGTCCCGGACTTTTCTTTGTTGGTAGGCTTTTGATGACTTCTTCTATTTCAGTACTTGAAATTGGTCTATTTAAATTGTTTATGTCCTCCTCATTCAGTTTAGGCAATTCATATGTCTCTAGAAACCTGTTGATGTCTTCGAAATTTTCTATTTTGTTGGAGTATAGATTTTCAAAATAGCTTCTAATTATGTTTTGTATTTCCATCCTGTCTGTTGTGATATTTCCTTGTTCATTCCGAATTTTAGTGATTTGGGTTTTCTCTCGTCTTGTCTTTGTTAGTGTGGGTAAAGGTTTATCAATTTTGTTTATTTTTTCGAAGAACCAACTATTTATTTTGTCAATTTTTTGTATTGTTTCTTTTGTTTCAATTTCATTGATTTCACCTCTGAGTTTAACTATTTCCTGTCTTCTACTACTTTTGGTGCTGTTCTGTTCTTCTTTTTCTAAGGCTTTGAGCTGTAGTGTTAGGTTGTTTATTTGTTGAGTTTTACTTCTTTTATTAAATGCGCTCCATGAAATAAATTTCCCTCTAAGTACTGCTTTCATAATGTCCCAGAGATTTTGATATGATGTTTCTTTGTTCTCATTTACCTCTAAGAATTTTTTAATTTCCTTCCTAATATCTTCTGTTATCCATTCATCATATAATAGCATATTGTTTAATCTCCAGATGTTGGAATAGTTTCTGTGTTTTACTCTTTCATTTATTTCTAACTTCAATCCATTATGATCTGATAGAATACATGCTAGTGTCTCTATCTTCTTGTATTTGCTAACATTAGCTTTGTGGCATAATATATGGTCTATTTTAGACAAGGATCCATGTGCTGCTGAGAAGAAAGTGTATTCACTCTTGGTTGGATGGAATATTCTATAAATGTCCGTTAAGTCTAAATTATTGATTGTGTTGTTGAGATCTATGGTTTCTTTGCTCAATTTTTGTCTGGAAGATCTGTCCAGTGGTGAGAGCGGCGTGTTAAAATCACCTAGTATTGTTGTGTTGTGGTCTATTTGGTTTATGAAATTGAGAAGGATTTGTTTGACATACATAGATGAACCACTGTTTGGGGCATAGATGTTTATGATTGTTATATCTTGCTGATTTATGCTTCCCTTAAGCAGTATGAAATGACCTTCTTTATCCCTTTTGACTAACTTTGGCTTGAAGTCCACATTATCTGAAATGAGGATGGATACTCCAGCTTTTTTGCTGAGTCCATGTGCATGGTATGTTTTTTCCCCATCCTTTCACCTTTAATCTATGGGTATCTTTTTCTATGAGGTGAGTCTCTTGCAGGCAACATATTGTTGGATCTTTCTTTTAATCCAGTCTGCCAGTCTATGTCTTTTGATTGATGAATTCAGGCCATTAACATTCAGGGTTATTATAGAGAAATGATTTGGTTTTCCCGGTCATTTGGTTCATTTTTAAAATTTTGTTTATTTATTTGTTTGACACAACTTGTTTCCTCCTTTATTTGACAATTCCTTTAGGATAATTCCTCCCTTTGCTGATTTGCTTCTTTGTTTTCATCTCTTCCTCATGGAATATTTTGTTGAGAATGTTCTGTAATGCTGGCTTTCTTTTGTAAATTCTTTTAGCTTTTGTTTATCATGGAAGGATTTTATTTCATCGTCAAATTTGAAGGTAAGTTTTGCTGGGTATAAGATCTTGGTTGGCATCCATTTTCTTTCAGGGCTTGAAAAATGTTGTTCCAGGACCTTCTAGCTTTTAGGGTCTGGATTGAAAAATCTGCTGATATGCGTATTGGTTTCCCCCTGAATGTAATTTGGTTCTTTTCTCTCACAGCCTTTAAAATTCTGTCTTTATTTTGTATGTTAGGTATTTTCATTATAATGTGCCTTGGTGTGGGTCTGTTGTAATTTTGTGTATTTGGAGTCCTGTAAGCCTCTTGAACTTGATTTTCCATTTCATTCTTCAGATTTGGGAAATTTTCTGATATTATTTCATTGAATAGGTTGTTCATTCCTTTGGCTTGTTTCTCTAGGCCTTCCTCAATCCCAATAATTCTTAAATTTGGCCTTTTCATGATATCCCATAGTTCTTGTAGATTCTGTTCATGATTTCTCACCATCTTCTCTGTTTGTTCAGCTTTGTTTTCAAGGTTAAATATTTTGTCTTCAATGTCTGAGGTTCTGTCTTCCAGGTGTTCTATCCTATTGGATATGCTTTCTATGGAGTTCTTAATTTGGTTTATTGTTTCCTTCATGTCAAGGATTTCTGTTTGTTTTTTTTTCAATATCTCTAACTCTTTATTGAAATGATCTTTTGCTTCCTGTATTTGCTCTTTTAACTGTCGATTGGTGCGATCAGTCAATGCTTGCATTTGCTCTTTCATCTCATCATTCAGTGCTTGCATTTGCTCTTTCATCTCCTCGTTTGCTTCTCTGATCATTTTAATTATGTACATTCTGAACTCCTTTTCTGTCATTTCTTCTGCCATGCTGTCATTGGGTTTTATTGATGTAACATCTAGATTTGTTTGCAGCATTTTCTTTCCTTGTTTTCTCATGTTGTTCAGATATCAGTGGACCGCTGAGATATTGCAGATTTCCTCTGTTGATTTACAATGACCCTGAAGATTTCTATATATATCCCCTCTTAGCCTTCAGTAGGCTGAAGTCTTGGAGGAGGTTGATAATGCGGTGCTCCACAAGGAAGCTGCCTCTCTAGGAGTGGTGGCCTTCAGGTGGGGTATATTCCCTGCTAGTAGGCAGAGGTGCCTCCACTTGTTGACCAATGGTCATCCAAAGGGGACCTAGGCTGTGGGCTGAGGCAAGGCCTGTTTGGGCCTGTGTCTCTGGTTTTACCGTCCTTGTGGGGAAACCTCACCAGGCAGGGAAGACTCACCCAGTGGGAGGTCTCGCTGGTCAGTTTCCTCCTAGAGGTTCCCCTCAATTTACAGCTACTGCCTGGGCTGGGCTGCCTTCCTCTGCAAAGTTTCCAGGGGCCCGGCCCTACCTCCTGGGCCTGGGAGCCTCACCCTTCGCAGATGAATCTCCTTAGGCTGCCCCTCCTCAGAGAATTTGCCCATAGGCCTGGAACCTTCGCTCCGCCCTAAGCCTGTCTCTGTGCGGCTCTTCCACCCAGAAGCCTCCTAGATCCTGGGACCCTGTTCTGCACCTAATCGCCTGGCTGCGTGGCCCCTCCTCTGAGCAGCCACCTGTGGCCCCGAAACAATCGCTCTGAGTCCCAGAGACCCGCCACAGGCCTCTTCCTCCAGACAGCTGCCCAGTATGCCGGTGCGGTCACTAGGAGTCCAAGAAACTCACTTCGTGCCTCCTCCTCCCACCAACCACCCGTAGCCCGGGGCAATCAATCACTCCGAGTCGAAGTGACCCTGCCCGTTCCTCCTCCTTCTCCAGATAACCCCCCGGGTGTTCAGGAGCAGTCCCTCTGAGTGGCTCTGAATCCACGTGACCCGCTGCACGGGTCCTCTGGGCACTGCCCGGAGCTCTGGTGTGGCCCCTCAAGACCAAGCGTCCCACCACGCTTCTCCTCCAGGCAGCCCCCCTGTGTTCAGGAGCTGTCACTTTAAGACCAAACAACTCACCACTCGCCTTCTCCTCTGAGCAGCCGCCTGGAGCGCTAATGCAGTCACTGCGAGTCCAAAGGACCCGCCGCGCTCCTCCTCCTCCTTCTCCTACTCCTCCGGGCAGGCCCCGGGGTTCAGAAGTGGTCAGAGTCCAAACAGCTCGCCATGCAGCCCCTTCTCTGGCAACCGCCTGTAGTTCCCGTGTAGTCACCCGAATCCAAGCGGCCGCTCCTCTTCCTCCTTGTCCTCAGGGCAGGCCCCGGTGTTCAGAAGCGTCGTTCTGATTCCAAACAGCTCGCCGCGCGGCTTCTCCTCTGGCAACCGCCTGCAGCTCTGGCGCAGTCTCTCCGAATCCAAGTGGCCACGCTCCTCTCCTCCTCCTCAGGGCAGGCCCCGGTGTCCTGAGTCCACACAGTTCTCCCCGCCACTCCTCCCCCGGGCAGCCGCCGGAGCCCCAGTGGCTGCTCCGAGTCCCAGCGCTGTGCCGAGCGGCCTCCTCTATGGCGCTCCAGCGGGGGGAGGGGCGTCTCGCCGGCAGTTCTACTTCACAAAGTTTCCTGCGTTCCGGGACCCCCGTCCCATCCGGGATGCCCCCCCAGGGGGTGAGAGTCACCCGGCTACTTTGAGTTGGTCCCAAGCGTCTCAATATCTCCTCTCTTGAATCCTGAGTTCTGGAGCAACACGTAATGCAGCCACCCTCTAGGCTGCCATCTTGAAAAACCCCCTTAAGATCTTTTAATTGCTCAGTTACTGGACATAGAATAAAAATTTTGGTGTCAGTGTGAAGAGAAGAAGAGAGAGGGAACAGGAGAGAGAAATCTTAGAAGGTTCTAGAAACAAGGTTCATGTTCAGTATGATTTTCTTATGAAAGTTAGTATTTTAAGAGAGTTACTGTTTGTTTAGATCCCTGAATTTGGAAAGTACACTTACAAATATCTGGGTTTTTTTCCTGCACATTTGGAGAACCTAGAATAGATTAGAGGGTGCTAGAATAAGTATGCAGAAGGCTTTACATTGTACAGCCTTTCTAAGTGAGGACAGAGAGTGTATTTCCAGTGCAAGAAGTTTTTATGATTTGAACTTCTTAATAGATACTTATATGGTCATGAATATTTTACAGTGTCAGTGTCTCAATGTCATCTATATTACTATTTCTTTGACGTAGCATATGCCATAAGCTGCTACTATGAGCTTCTTTTTAAAATGTCTAATGAAATATTCATTCAGTTTCACATTTGAGAAAAGATCACAGTAGGTAACCTTAACATAAAATACATTGAGTTTTATAAAGTTTCTGTTGTACTTCAAGGATCTCCAATTAATTATGAGGTAGGTCTAAGTGGGCCAGAGATCTGGGCAGCAAATGTGGTATCCTTCAAGTGTCCCACATGCATTCAAGCACATTAAAAGTCTCCATGGAATAACACACTTCTTGGCAATGGCTACATTTTGGAGGCAGAATGGAGTAGTAAAAACACATAGATTTAATATTAGAACATATTAGAACTGATGTAAAATTGTGTCACAGCTTTTAAGAGCAGAGTGGGTTTCAGCAATTGGCTTAATGGCTCAAGACATTAATTTCTTCATAGGAAATAGAAAACAATATTTTCTTATCAAAGTTTCTGTGACAATTCATTTTTGCAAATAATAAATACTGATCATCTCCAGTTTTCCATGAATTGTTCCAGCAATTGGGAATAAAGCACACAAAGGCACTGTCTTCATTGTGTTTATATTCCAGTGGAAGAAATAAGCAATAAATAAAACCATGGATATATAGCATTTTGTTTATTGATAAGTGCTATGGACAATTGTTAAAGGGACAGTAGAGAGAAAAAGGAAACTCTTTAGATAAAGTACTTAACAAATAACTTGCAATGAGGCAATGTGCCTAAACTACCCAGCATATGTTATATTCTCAAAAGTAGTAACTATTTCTTTTATCATTAGGATTTATAATCATTCAAAAAACTAGAAGCTTTTTTTTTTTCATTTGTTATTTTTTCAACTTATATGTAAAAATATAACATTATACATATTAGCGGGGTTCTATGTAATATTTGACACAGGCACATGTAGCATATATTTAAAATATTAAACATATTTATCTCCTCAAATATTTGTCATTTCATTATGGTAAAAAAATTTAGAATCTTTTCTTCTAACTTTTGGAATTGTAGAACACATTGTTGTTATCTGTAGTCACTATGCTGTGCAAGACCACACTCTTGTACCTGTCTCACTGTAATGTAGTGCCCATGATCAATCTCTCCATATCCTTCCCCACTAATATCCATGGGAAGCCAACATTTTTAAACATGTGATTATTTGAAAGAGATTGCTCAATTGCTCTCCCTTCTTACTTCATCCATTAATGTTTCATGTTTTTTAACTCAATTTTAAGGAAATTTAAACAAAATTAAGTATTAATAAGGGCAGTTTTTTTTTTCTCAAAATCTTTGTTGTATTATTACTGAGTACTATTCTTCATAGGCAATCTTTATTTCTTTGCTAAGTATATTAATTACTAAAGGAACAAAAATTCCTTTAAAAACTTTTACTATAATTATTTAAATAAAGATTTTAAATGAAGGAATCAAACATCCGATATAAAATTATATATAATTTGGAAGATTTCAGATTTTTAATTAAACTGCGTATCATAAATACCTACAAAGGTTGCTAAATATTACACAATCATTTGAAGAAACACTTGATTTTAAAATGTGGAATATATAATATTCTTATATTTAATTTGGTGGGTGGTAACACTTCAGTCTCAGCTTGTCTTTTCAATCTATCAGTATCAAATCAAAGACAGATAAAAGAATTTATGTACATGTAGGTTATTTTTAGAAATAGTTCCAAGATCTAAGAAGGAAGGATCAGTGATCCTGAGTATTGATAAAAAGTCAGTAAGAATGCATTATGTGGTATACTCTGAGGTAATCTGGGACTCAGTTTCCCTTAGGACCTTCAAAATGCATATAGAATGTTTTTAAAACTATCTGAAAACAAAGAATTAACAGAAAAATATTTTGTCAATCAGTTCCCATTTTCTAATGGTTCAAATGTATTCCTCTGGACCTCTAAGAAGAAGATCAACATTTCAAGGTTATACATGCCTATGTAAGAATGAACTGCTAGAGACTTCTGCTACTTTTATTATGGATATTTGACTTAAACTGTGAAAAAAATTAGAGATCGTATAACTGTAATCACATTTTTAAAAATTGAATTTTTTGAACCCAGAATTCATTTTTATGTAAAATGTCTAATATCTGAAAGTCTCAGATTAATAATTTTTCCTTATTATACTATATATGTGGAAAAATAAAGCAAAACATAAAAAGGGGAAGACATGGTTATAATCACAGGTGAGACTGAGAAAATGAGGCATTATCTGATAAGAAAATCAGTTTCTCCTATAATAACCAAGATGTTGACTAGTAGAACAAAAATAGATGTGATAGTTGGAGCCATCACAGATGCATTCATGAACAGGTTATGTTTCCTCCATCACTCATACAAATTTCTACATTTTCAAGTTGAACTTTTATCCCCCTTTCTATGTGTAATGACTTCATTTCCTTATGTTTTTTACCTAGTCTCCCTTGTTTAAAAAATTGCTCCCAGGAAAGCCTCTGATAATATTCACTTCATGGTATAAATGACTCCATGTATTGTCTACATTTTAATTTAAGCTTGTTCTTTGCTACCTTGTAAAGATATTTCAAGAAATAATGAAGTCATAAATGTGTTAGTTAGCTTTTCATTACTGTGATCAGTATTCCTGATAAGAACAATTTAGAAAAGGAAAGATATTTTGGCTCACAATTTCAGAGATTCAGTCTAGTCAGCACTGACTCCAAGGAAGAAAGAAACATCAAGACTGAAGGACATGGTAGAGGGAACCTGCTCAGTTAGGTGCAACTAAGGAGGAGGAGGAGGAAGAGTGAGTGTGTTGGGGAGGTGGGTAGAAAGAGAGAGGAGAGAGAGAAAGGGAGGGAGGGAGGGAGGAAGGAAGCAAGGAAGGGAGGGAGGGAAGAAGGAGAGAAGAAAGAACCAGGGAAAGACATAGGAAGGAAAATAAATTCTTTCAGTTCATGACTCATCCCTACAATGACCTACTTCCTCCAACAAGGTCCCACCTCCCATTATGCCTTAGACAATTAACAGATTAATCCACTGATGAGGTCAGAGCCCTCATGATTCAAACATTGCCTAAAAGCCCCACCTCTGAACCTTGCTGCATTGGGGACTTATGCTTTCAACACATGAGATTTTGAAGGACATTTCAGATCCAAACCATAACAATAACTTTATTTTGCAGGCCATATAGCTGAAGTGTACTTGCATCATACTTTAACCCTTTCATTACATTCTTTCATTTTCTGAATTCTTAAGAAAACCACAATATAAACTAGTTGAATTTAAGTAAAAAAAAAAAAAAAAAAAAAAAAAAAAAGTATTGATTCCTTGGTTCCTTTTCATCTGTTTGTAAATTTAATGTAAACTACATGAAAATAAATTCTTAAGAAGTCTCTGCTTTGATTGTGATACTACAGTAACCCACATATGTGTTTTTGAATAAGAATCTAGATAGCCATTGGTCAGGCAATCAAGCCAATAGGCCCCAATTAATTTTTTTTTTTTTTTTTTTTTTTTTTTTTTTTGTCAAATGTAAAGATTACTCCATGAGGGTAACCTATAGAAATACTGCAAAATTTTCAAACAAGTTCTTTGTTCTGGAGCAGCGGGAAAATGGAAATGCAGGTAGACACCAAGAATGGATATTATGGGAAAGTTCAAACTCAAGGGCTGAACAACTCAGTCAATCAGAAGGTCGTAGGCCTTGGTACTTCTCCAATGCCCTTTTAGCATGGATTTTGATCAGTTCCCATACCAGGAAACTGTATAAGCCCCTAGACTCATAAATTTAAGTGAAAAAACCTGCCATCAGTTCCCCCTCTCTAATTGAGGGAGTTTTATTTCTTTCCTTCTCAGCTAAATCAATCCTGTTCAATTTACTCTTGCTTTCCATTATTGTTCCTGGATTTTATTCTTCAAATTCGTGAAACAAGAGGTCAGAAAGAAATTGGTGAAGCAGAGAGTCTAGTTTCATCTTAAAATCCAGTTTCATTGGATTTTAGTTTCATTTAGTTTTAGAGCAGCAAGGGATACATTCAATGCATAAAGTGGACCACTGCTACATTATTAGCTAATTTCATGTAAAAAAAAAAAAAAAAAAAAAAAAAAAAAAACTACAACAAAAAATTTGGTTATTCCACAATAAATAAATGGGTGCATGCTTAGGTATAATTTTTATGCAAACTTCTGCTATTGGATTAATATAATACTAAAATTAATTACTCACTTTAGAACTTGGCAATTACAACCTAAACAAAATAAGTATAGTACAAATTAATAAAAGTATAAGAAAAGTTATAATCTTGTTATGAAAAACTCAGTCCTTGTCCCCGACGCCAATTCAATAACCAGGACATGGATTTGAGAAAAAGGAAAATGAAAAAGTTGTATTGCTTTGGTAGCAAAGAAGAAATACAGGGAACTCCTGATACAGAGACTGTGATTCTGCCCATCAAGGGGATCAGGAGTTTTTTAAAGAGGTGATTAAGAGGAATCCTGAGACAAGGGAGGAGAGACTGGGAAGAGGAAGACCAGGGAGAAGAAGATCAGAGGGAAGATCAAGGAGAAGAAAAAACATTTCAGTTTTAGAGCAGCAAGGGATACATTCAAAGTGTAAAGTGGACCACTGTTACATTACTAGCTAAAAGTATTGTTACTTTTGGTAGTTTTACAAGTTTTACAATGTCAATGGAGCCATAGTGCTTCTTAACTGGGTTTTACACTAACATTAATGACTTTCCCGGTCTTGAAGGGTATTTTTCTTATACTGTCATTCACATACCCAAAGATAAATAGAGAAATTTACATATAATAGATAATGGACACATGTTTTCCATTTTTATTTTATCAATGATTATGTGCATGAATTATTTTTATGAGTAAACAAAGTAGACAATGCCAGCAATAAATATTATGATCAAAATTCTAGCACATTTTTATTTCTCTCAGTTATTGAGAAGAAAATATTTAAACATCATATTTTGTAGTTAGTGTTAGACTGTTCTACATAACACAATAAAAATATGCTGGTTAGCAGAATATAATTAGAAACAAAATCTTTCTCCAATATAGTAATACTTCTCCCCAAAGGTAGAAGTTTTTTAAAAAAAAGGAAAGAAAAGCAACATTCATTATTAAATAAGCTTTAAGCCAGAAATTGATGTGCATCACAAGCAATTTGCTAAGGGATTACAAAGACAGAATTATGCCCCATTTTATAGTCAGGCTGATAAAATGCATTACATATTGCTCAGAAAATAAATGATAACTAGGACTCCAACAAAAGAAGTAATACTGTTTTCATATTAATTCATCTGAGTACTACTTGAAAATTGAAGTGACCATCTGTGTTGGCTAATTGGCTTTATAAAGAGGAGCAGCAAACCCCTAACTTTATGATACAAAGTAGTTCTGAAACTTGGCACAAGGGAACCACCAAGGCTGGACTGCAATCTTGCCACTGAGCACAGAAGGTAGGAGTGCTATTTCCCTTGATTGTTTACATTTCAGGGAAATAATTTCTGAAGACTTAGGCAATCCTAAGTCATAAAGTGGACAAAATGCTTAAGTTTCAAAATGATTTACTTATATTTCAAAGAGAGAAGAAAGTACTTACTGGCTGCAAATTTTTTAAAGTAGATACTCTGGGATGAATTCAATTCCCTGTTTCCAATAAAAATTAAACTTCTTAATTTAAACTTTTTTGTCCTTGTGAATTTATGTAACTTGTACAGAAGGATATAAGTAATATCAAAATATGCTTATGTATAAACAACAAAAAATTAAATTTAAAAACTATAACTACAAAATTCTGAAATTAAAAAAAATATTAACGTCACCAATTTCTGATAATATTTTCAGTACAACTTTAAGCCTGGCATCTTTTGACATGGTGAAGAGCTACATCAACACATTATTATTTTTGTTTTCTATTTATTTAAAAACTAATAGACGAGGCAAGGTCTATACTTACATGATCTGGCCACAGTACCACCCACCACAGTGCTGCATCTCTGAACAGGCTGCCCAAAGCCACCGAACAACCTGCCCTCACTGCTCCATCTCTGAAAGTGGTCTCCTCCATCTCAGGATACCTCCACTAACATCATAACCGTTCTTAGTTGGGGCAGCTTCTACCCTGGGACACCAGCTAGAGCTTGGAAGCATCAAGTTTCCTACAGGTTTGGCACAGCTACTGCCACCATCTAGGGACATAGCCACTTCCATCTATGGATCAGAGCCAGGACATGGAAGAACACCAACAAGGCTCTTGCAGGCTTAGTTACACCTGAAGTATCCTTGGTAGGTGTGCTAACAGCCACCATCTTGCTGCAGAGGCAGGGAGAGACTTGCAAGGAGTTGGTAGGTTGGAAGAAGTTGTCAGGGAACCCTGATCCTGACTCATCAAGTCAACCTGCCGGGCACCCACTGGGATCCCAGGGACAACTCTGGTGACACTTGCTGGGACCCAACACTGGCCAGGTCCACGACTCTCTCTCCAATACAGCATCCACCAATCTGCTGATCCACCCAGTTTAGCAATCATCAGGGCTCTCCAGCTCCTCAATCCCCAGTGTCCCAAACCTCCCTCTCCAACGTGGCCCAGTGATTGCAGCTATGTGGCTGACCCACAGCTCTCAATGCCTGGTCCTGATCTGCCAATACAGAAGAGGTTTTCAAGACAGGTGCACAGGTCACAGCACTCAGTACTCAGGACCTCCTAAAAGACAGGTCCTGACTGGGAAGTTGAAAGGGTAGGGACAGGAGAGATGCAGTTTAAAGACTAAATTACAGACCAAGAATTGTGGGGATCCACAAGTAATATAAGGGTCAAATACCAGGCGCCTGCATCACATGAGTGGACCTGAAAGGAGATTCCAGGGGTGCAGTATTCCAGTAGGACTGGTAATTACTATATCCTTCCTCCAGGAAACCTGCCTCAAAATCTACCCCTCCCACCCTCATAACTCCTGCAAGTGGAGTTACCAGCAAAATCCAGAGAACCCAACATGTTGGATGAAAGGGAAGCAGAGGAGATATCAAACTTTAACAGAAACAATTGTTCAATTTTCATTCAGTATTTTTTTCCTTTTTTGTTTCCTACTTCAGGAACAAAATAACTTTTCATGAATCAGGCTACTGAGGACTGGAAAGTTTGAAGTTGGACTGGGTAGTTTTGTTTTTGATTTTTTTTTTTATTTTTTCTTTTTCTTTTCATTTCTTCTTCTTCTTCTTTTTTTTTTTTTAACTCTATTTTACTCTCATTTATCTCTTTCCTGGAGTCTCTTTCTTTTCTCCTACTAAAAAACCAACATCTTTTGATTCCTCTTTCACTCTTCCTATTATCTAATACTTCTATATTCTCACCTTCTACCTCATAAGCATCACATCCTACATACCTCTTTCTCCACCATTAGAAATTGTAAACCTTATTGCAAACCTATTTATTGGGACAAAATGGTAAGCATCTTATTGGGGGCTATTTGGTTTAAGGCTGCATGTTGTTTGCATTGGGTACTGTTAATACTGATCTCTTTCTTAAAGGTGAGGTATTGGAAACCTGCAGGGACACTATAAATCTAAAGGGTAGAAACTATAATACCTTGAGTCTGCGCTGCTAGAGGGGAAGATACACAAACAACATGAAAAAAAACAAAGGAAGAAATCACCCCAAACAAACTAAGATGCTATAGTAATAGAATCTATTGATATCGCAGTAGAAGATGTGTCGGAAAAGGAGTTCAGAATGTACATAGTTAAAATGATCTGTGAAGTAAAGGATGATATAAGTGAGCAAATGCAGACCACAAAAGATCACTTCAATAAAGAGATAATAGAGCAAGTGCAGGAAACAAAACTTTACTTCAATAAAGACAGGCAGATTCTGAAAAAAAAAAAAAAAAAAAAAAACAGTAATCCTTGAAATGAAGGAAACAATAAACCAAATCAAAAACTCAATGGAAAGCACCACCAACAAACTAGATCACTAGGAAGACAAAATATCAGGCAAACATGAGATGAAAGAGAAAATGCAGGCTTTGAATGATTGCAACACTCAACAGTTAAAAGAGCAAAAGGAAGCAAAAGATCATTTCAATAAAGAGTTAGAGATACTGAAAAAAACAGACCGAAATCCTTAAAATGAAGGAAATAATAAATCAAATTAAAAACTCCATAGAAAACATAACCAATAGGATAGAACACCTGGAAGACAGAACCTCAGACATTGAAGAAAAAATAATTAATCTTGAAAACAAAGTTGACCAAATGGATAAGATGGTAAGAAATCATGATCAGAATCTACAAGAATGATGGGATATCATTAAAAAGCCAATTTAAGCATTATTGGGATTGAGGGAGGCACAGAGAAACAAACCAAAGGAATGAACAATCTATTCAATGAAATAATATCAGAAATTTTCCAAATCTGAAGAATGAAATAGAAAATCAAATACAAGAGGCTTATAGGACTCCAAGTATACAAAATTACAATAGACCCACACCAAGGCACATTGTAATGAAAATACCTAATATACAAAATAAAGACAGAATTTTAAAGGTTGCAAGAGAAAAGAATCAAATTACATTCAGGGCGAAACCAATATGGATATCAGCAGATTTTTCAATCCAGACCCCAAAAGCAAGAAGGGCCTGGAACAACATTTTTCAAGCTCTGAAAAGAAAATGGATGCCAACCAAGAATCTTATACCCAACAAAACTTACTTTCAGATTTGACAATGAAATAAAATCCTTTCATGATAAACAGTATCTGAAAGAATTTACAAAAAAGAAAGCCAGCATACAGAACATTCTCAGCAAAATATTCCATGAGGAAGAGATGAAAAACAACAATGTAAATCAGCAAAGGGAGGAACTACCCTAAATGAACAGCCAAATAAAGGAGAAACCCAGTTGTGTCAAAAAAAAACAAAATGAGCCAAATGACGGAATACAAATCACATCTCAATAATAACCCTGAATGTTAATGACCTGAACTCATCAATCAAAAGATATAGACTGGCAGATTGGATTAAAAAGAAAGATCCAACAATATGCTGCCTGCAAGAGACTCACCTCATAGAAAGAGATACCCTCATACTAAAGGTGAAAGGATGGGAAAAATCATACCATGCACATGGACAAAGCAAAAAAGTTGGAGTATCCATCCTCATATCAGATAATGTGGACTTCAAGCCAAAACTAGTCAGAAGGGATAAAGAAGGACATTACATACTGCTTAAGCGAAGCATAAATCAGCAAGACATAACAATCATAAATATCTATGCCCCAAACATTGGCTGATCCGTGTACGTCAAACAAATCCTTCACAATTCCAGAAACTGAACAGACCACAGCACAATAATACTAGGTGATTTTAATACACCTCTCTCACCACTGGACAGATCCTCCAAACAAAAATTGAACAAAGAAACCATAGATCTCAATAACACAATCAATAATTTAGACTTAATGGACATATATGGAATATACCATCCAACAAAGAGTGAATACACTTTCTTCTAAGCAGCACATGGGTTGTTCTCTAAAATAGACCATATTTTATGGCACAAAGATAATTTAGCAAATACAAGATGATAGAGATACTACCTTGTATTCTATCAGATCATAATGGATTGAAATTAGAAATAAATGACAGAATAATAAAAAACAGAAACTACTCCAACATGTATAGATTAAATAATATGCCATTGTATGATGAATGGGTAACAGAAGATATCAGGAGGAAAATAAAAAATTCTTAGAGGTAAATGAGAAAAAATATATATCATATCAAAAGCTATGGGACACTATGAAAGTAGTTCTTAGAGGAAAATTTATTTCATGGAGTGCATTCAATAAAAGAAGAAAAAATCAACAAATAAACAACCTAACATTACAGCTCAAAGCCCTAGAAAAAGAAGAACAGAGCAACACCAAAAGTAGTAGAAAACAGGAAATAGTAAAAATCAGAGCTGAAATCAATGAAATTGAAACAAAAGAAACAATAGAAAAAATTGACAAAATAAATAGTTGGTTCTTTGAAAAAATAAACAAAATTGATAAACCCTTAGCAACACTAACAAAGAGGAGAGAGAAAACTCAAATTACTAAAATTTGGATGAACAAGGTATAGCACAACAGACACGACTGAAATACAAAACATAAGTAAAGCCTATCTTGAAAAGCTCTACTCCAACAAAATAGAAAATCTCGAAGATATCAACAGGTTTCTAGAGACATATGAATTACCTAAACTGAACCAGGAGGACATATACAATTTAAATAGATCACTTTCAAGTATTGAAATAGAAGTCATCAAAAGCCTACCAACAAAGAAAAGTCTGGGACCACATCCGGTTCTCAGTTGAATTCTATAAATCCTTTATAGAAGAGCTCATTCCAAACCTTTTCAAAGTATTCCATGAAACAGAAGAGGAGGGAACCCTCCCAAACTCATTCTATGAAGCCAATATCACCATGATACAGAAACCAGACAGAGACACATCGAGGAAAGAAAATTTTAGACCAATATCTTTAATGAACATTGATGCAAAAATTCTCAACAAAATTTTAGCAAATCGCATACAAAAATATATTTAAAAGATAGTGTAACACAATCAAGTGGGTTTTATCCCAGGGATGCAAGGAAGGTTCAACAGCCAGAAATCAATAAATGTAATTCATATCAACAGACTTAAAGTCAAGAATCACATAATTATTGCGATAGATGCAGAAAAAAAACATTTGATAAAATAAAGCATCTGTTCATGCTCAAGACACTAGAAAAAATAGGATAGTGGGAACATTCCCTAACATTGTAAAGGCCATTCATGCTAAGCCCATGGCCAATATCACTCTAAATGGTGAAAAACTGAAAGTATTCCCCCTAAAAACTAGAACAAGGCAGGGATGCCCTCTTTCACCACTTCTATTCAACTTCATCCTTGCAACTCTAGCCAGAGCAATTGAGCAATTAGACAGACCAAGGAAATTAAAGGAATGCGAATAGGAAAAGAAGAACTCAAACTATCCCTATTTGCTAATGACATGATTATATATTTAGAGGAACAGGGAAGTTCCACCAGAAAACTTTTTGAACTCATAAGTGAATTCAGTAAAGTAGCAGGATATAAGATCAATGCTCATAAATCTATTGCATTTTTATACATAAGTGATGAATCCTCAGAAAGAGAAGTTAGGAAAACTACCCCATTCACAATAGCCTCGGGAAGAAAAGATATTTGGGAATCAATCTCACAAAAGAGGGGAAAGACCTCTATAATGAGAACTACAGAACACTAAAGAAAGAAATTAAAGAAAACCTTAGAAGATGGAAAGATCTCCCATGTACTTGGAGAGGCAGAATTAATATTGTTAAAATGGCCATACTACCTAAAGTGCTATACAGATTCAATGCAATTCCAATTAAAATCCCAATGACCTACCTCACAGAAATAGAGCAAGCAATCATGAAATTCATCTGGAAGAATAAGAAACCCAGAATAGCTAAAGCAATCCTTAGCAGGAAGAATGAAACAGGGGGTATTGCAATACCAGAACTTGCTTTTACAAAGCAATAGTAACAAAAATGGCATGGTGTTGGCACCAAAATAGACAGGTAGATCAATGGTACAGAATAGAGGACATGGACAGAAACCCAAATAAATACAATATTCTCATACTGGACAAAGGTTCCAAAAATATGTAATGGAGAAAAGATTGCCTCTTCAACAAATGGTGCTGGGAAAACTGGAAATCCACATGCAGCAGAATGAAATTAAACCCCTATCTCTCACCCTGCAAAAACTCAGCATAAATGGATCAAGGACCTTGGAATGGACCAGAAACCCTGCATCTTATAGAAGAAAAAGTGGGTCCAAATCTTCAACATGTCAGCTTAGGGTCAGACTTTCTTAACAGGACTCCCATAACACAAGAAATAAAAGCAAAAATCAATAACTAGGATAGATTCAAACTAAATAGCTTTCTCTCAGCAAAGGAAACATCAGTAATGTGAAGAGAGAGCCTACAAAGTGGGAGAAAATCTTTGCCATTCATACTTCAGATAGAGCACCAGTTTCCAGAATATTTAAAGAACTCAAAAAACTCTACACCAAGAATACAAATAATCCAATCAACAAATGGGCTAAGGATATGAACAGACACTTCACAGAAGAAGATCTACAAGTAATCAACAGATATATGAAAAAATGTTCAACATCTTTAGTAATAAGAGAAATGAAAATCAAAACTACCCTAAGATTCCACCTCACCCCATTTAGAATGGTGATTATCAAGAACACAAGCAACGATAGGTGTTGGCAAGGATGTGGGGAAAAATGTACATTCATACATTGCTGGTGGGGTTGCAAATTAGTTCAATCACTCTGGAAAGCAGTGTGGAGATTCCTTAGAAAACTTGATCCAGCTATCCCACTCCTTGGCCTATACCCAAAGGACTTAAAATCAGCATACTACAGAGATACAGCCAGATCTATGTTCATAGGTGCTCAATTCACAATAGCCAGATTGTGGAACCAACCTAGATGTCCTTCAATTGATGAATAAAATTATGGCATTTGCAGGCAAATGGTTGAAATTGAAGAATATCATGCTAAGTGAGATAAGCCAATCTCAAAAAAACAAAGGAGGAATGATCTTACTGATAGTTGGATGATGACACATAATGGGGGTTGGAAAGGGGGCAAGAATGGAGGAAGGATGCCTGTGTAACAGGAAAAGAGAGGTGAGAGGGGTGGGGGGGGGGAAGGAAAAAAATAACAGAATGAATCAAAATCTATTACCCTAGGTAAATGTATGTTTGCACAAATGGTATGCCTCTACTTCATGTACAAACAGAGAAACAAGATGTATCCCATTTGTTTACAATAAAAATAAATTTAAAAAGGAAGAATATTATTACATTTGCAAATAAATGGATGGAATTGGAGAATATCATGCTAAGTGAAATAAGCCAATCCCTAAAAACCAAAGGTTGAATATTTTCTTGATAAACGGATGATGATATTAATGGGGGTGCAGAGGTGGGGAGTGACAGAAGAGTGGTGTGACTTTAGATTACATAGAAGGAAATGAGAGGGAGGCAGGGTATGAAAAATGGCAGAATGAGACAGACATCATTACCCATGTACATGTATGATTACATGAATGGTATGAATCTACATCTTGTATAACCATGGAAACGCAATGAAGTACCCCATTTCTGTACAATGAATCAAAATTCAGTCTGTAAAAAATAAATAATTTTTAAAAAAATTTAAGAATTATTGGAACAAGGAAGGCACAGAGAAACAAACAAAAGAATCTTATATCTAGCAAAATTAAACTTCAGATTTGATGATGAAATCAAAACCTTTCATTATAAACAAGAGTTAAAAGAATTCACAACTAGAAAACCTGTACTATAGAACATTTTCAGCAAAATATTCCATGAGGAGAAAATGAAAACCAACAATGAAAGTCAACAAAGGGAGGAACTACACTAAAGAAAAAGCCAATCAAAGGAGAAATCAGGTCAAGTTAAAAACCAAAAATAAGTCAAAATGATAGGGGATACAAAATCATATCTCAATAATAACCCGAATGTTAATTGCCTAAACTCATCAAGCAAAAAACATAGACTTGCAATGGGATTGAAAAAATGACCCAACAATATGCTCCCTTCAAGAGACTCAGATCGTAGGAATACACATTCACAGACGAGAGGTGAAAGGATAGGAAAAAATATACATGCACAGACTGCATAGAAAGGCAGGGCTTTCCATCCTCATCAGATAAAGTGGACTTTAAGCCAAAGTTATTCAGAAGAGATAAAGAAGGATATTTCATACTGCTAAGGGAATCATAATTAACAAGACATAACCTCACAAGTATTTATGTCTGAAACAATGGAACATCTATGTAAGTCAAACAAACCCTGCTTAATTTCAGGAATCAAATAGACCAAAACACAATAATACTGAGTGACTTTAACACACTTCTCTCACCACTGGATGGATCTTCCAAACAAAAACTGAACAAAGAAACTATAGAACTCAATAATACAATCAAAAATTTAGACTTAACAGACATATAGAAAACATTCCATCCATCAAGGAGCAAATACACTTTTTTTTCTCAGCAGCACATGGATCCTTCTCTAAAATAGAAAATATGTTATGCCAGAAAGCAACTCTTAACAAATACAAAATATAAAGAGACTACCCTGCATTCTATCAGACGGTAATGGAATGAAATTAGAAATCGATGATAAAATAAAAAATAGAAACTATTCCAAAACATGGCTACTAAATAATATGTTACTGAATAACACATGGGTAGCAGAAGGCATCAGGGAGGAGATAAAAAAAAGTTCTTAGTGTTAAATGAGAACAACAATACAACATATCAAAATCTCTCAGACACCATGAAAGAAGTACTAAGAGGAAAGTTCAGTGCACTGAGTTCATTCATTAAAAGAATAAAAACTCAACAAATAAATGACCTAACATTACATCTCAAAGCCCTAGAAAAAAGAGGAACAGATCAGCAACAAAACTAGTAGGAGACAGAAAATAATTAAAATCAGAGGTAAAAACAATGAAATTTAAATAAAAGAAACAACTGAAAAAATTGACAAAACGAAAAGTTGGTTCTTTGAAAAAATAAACAAAAGTGATAAAACCTTAACCACACTAATGAAGTGAAGAAGAGCAAAAACTCAAATCACAAAAATTTGTAATAAAAAAGGAAGTTATCACGATGGACATTATCGAAATACAAAAAGACAATCGCAAGCTATTTTGAAAATCTATATTCCAATAAAATAGAAAATCTGGAAGACATCAACAAATTTCTAGAGATGTACAATCTACCCAACTGAATCATGAGGACATACACAATTTAAACAGATAGATTTTGAGTGATGAAGTAGAAGACAACGTCAAAAGCCTACCAACCAAGAAAACTTGAGGACCATATGAATTCTCACTGAGTTTTATAAGACCTTCAAAGAAGAATTAACACCAATACTCCTCAAAGTATTCCATAGAATAAAAAAGGAAGGAACCCTTCCAAACTCATTCTATGAAATTAGTATCACTCTGGTACCAAAACCAGAAAAAGACAAATCAATGAAAGAAAACTTTAGACCAATATCCCTGATGAACATAGATGCAATTTTTTTAAATAAAATTCTAGCAAATCACTTACAAAAGCATATGAAAAATATAGAGCACCATGATCAAGTGGGTTCATGCCAGGGATGCAAGGTTGATTCAAAATCTGGAAATCACTAAATGTAATTCATCACATCAATAGATTTAAAGATAAGAATCATATGATCATCTCCATAGATGCAGAAAAAGCATTTGATAAAATACAGCACCCCTTCACGTTCAAAACACTCTATAAAATAGATATAGTAAGAATATACCTCAACATTGTAAAAGCTATCTATGCTATAGCTTTAGACCAAGTCCAACATCATTCTAAATGGAGACAAATTGAAAGCATTCCTTCGAAAACTGGAAAAAGAGAGAGAGGCCCTCTTTCACCATTTTCATTCAACATAACCCTTAAAACTCCAGCCAGAACAATTAGACAGACAAAAGAAATTAAAGGGACACGAATGGAAAAGAACTTATACTATCACTATTTGCATAATTCTGTATTTTAAAGATGCAAAAAATTCCACCAGAAAACTTGTAGAATAAATGAATTCAGCAAAGCAGCAGGGTACAAAATCAACATCCACAAATCTAATGCATTTCTATACATCATGGATGAATCCTCTGAAAGAGAAATTAGGAAAACTACCCAATCCACAATAGCCTTAAAAAATAAAATAAAATACTTGAGAATCAATTAAACTGAAGAGGTAAAAGACCTCTACAATGAATACTATAGAACACTAAAGAAAGAAATTAAAGAAGACTTTAGAAGATGGAAAGATCTTCCATGTTCTTGGATAGGCTGAATTAATATTGTCAAAATGGCCATACTACCAAAAGTGTTATAAAGATTCAATGATATTCCAATTAAAATCCCAATGTCTTTCCTCATGGAAATAGAGAAAGCAATCATGAAATTCATTTTGAAAAATAAGAGACTCAGAGTAGCCAAAGCAATCCTTATCAAGAAGAGTGATACAGGAGGCATCACAATATCAGACCTTAAACAATACTATAGAGCCATAGTAACAAAAAAGGCATGATATTGGTACCAAAATAGACAGAACAATGATACGGAGTAGAAGACCCAGAGACAAACACATATAAATACAGTTATCTCATAGTAGACAAAGATGCCAAAAATATACAATGGAGAAGATAGCCTTTTCAACAAATGGTGCTGGGAAAACTGGAAATCCGTAAGAAGCAAAATGAAATTAAATCCCTGTATCTCACTGTGCACAATACTCAACTCAAAGTGGATCAAAGACCTAGGAATTAGACCAGAGACCCTGTGCCTAATCGAAGAAAAATTAGGACAAAATGTTTATCATGTCCACTTAGGACCTGACTTTCTTAACAAGACTCCTAAAGAGCAAGAAATAAAATCAAGATTTAATAAATGGGATGGACTCAAATTAAAAGCTTCTTCTCAGCAAAGAAAACAATAATGTGAACAGAGAGCCTACAGAATGTACACACGTACTTCAGAGAGCACTAATCTCCAGCAATTATAAAGAACTCAATAAAACTTCACACCAAAAATACAAATAATCTGATCAATACATGGGCTAAGGAATTGAGCATACATTTCAAAGAATAAGATAAGATGAACAAATAAATGAAAAATATTTGACATCTTTAGTAATTAGAGAAATGCAAATTAAAACTACCCTAAGATTTCATCCCACTCCAGTCATAATGGCAATTATCAAGAATACAAGCAACAATAAGTGTTGATGAGAATGTAGGAAAAAAGGTACACTCATACATTGCTGTTGGGACTGAAAATTGGTGCAGTCACTCTGGATAGCAGTATGGAGATTCCTCAGAAAATTTGGAATGGGACCACCATTTGTCCCAGTTATCTCACTTCTCAGTCTATACCCAAAGGGCTTAAAATCAGCATATTACAGTGATGTAGCCCCATCAATGTTTACAGCAACACAATAGGTAAAGTATGGAATCAACCTAGATGCTCCTCAATAGGTGAATGGATAAAGAAACTCTTATATATATGTATGATGGAATATTCCTCAACCTTAAAGGAGAATAAAATTATGGCATTTGCAGGTAAATGGATGGTGTTGGAGAATATCATGCTAAGAGAGATAAGCCAATCCCCCCAAAAACCAAAGGACAAATGTTTTCTCTCACAAGTGGATGCTGATCCGTAATGGGGTGGGGACAAGGGAAGAATGGAGGGACTTTGGACTGGGCGGAGAGGAGTGAGGGGAAGGGAGGGTATGGGGTGGGAAAGATGGTGAAATAAGACAGACATCACTACACTATGTACGTGTATAGTTTCAGAGATGGTGTGACTCTACATCATGTACAACCAGAGAAATCAAAGTTGTGCTCCATTTGTGTACAATGAATCAAAAGGCATTCTGCTCTTATGCATAACTAATTAGAACAAATAAAAAAACAATAAAATTTTCAAAAAGAAAATAGATTGCATTATTGGTGTCAGAGAGCTCTATCCTTCAGAAATACATTCCTCAATTATCAGCATGATGTTAAAAATATTTACTTAAGCATTAACATTCACTGTAAAGTATCCAAGTTGAAGTTTATTTGAAATGCTTTATAATAAGCAGCATTTTATAGCATCAGATGCAGATTAAAATAATTTCCTTTTTCCATGTCAAACCTAGTGATTATATCTTTTAGGCAAAAGTATTCTGCATTTCATACATCGTTTTTTCTTAATAATTTTTAAATAATTCATTTTACCTTGGGCTAACAATACACACAGCTTATCCCCAGTAATTTTAATCTCATTTGCCAGCACAAATTTGAAAAAAAAATATTCTTATCCAATATTTTTTGCCACATTTTGTCATGTGATTACCTGAAAAGGCTATAATCTAATATATTTAAGCCATTTTATTTTCAAATATATTTTTAACAACAGTTTTCTTTTGCTCTGACATATACCTCATAATTATTACAAGATCATCCAATCATTCAAGAGAAAATGTAACTATGGATTTAATGTCAAAAGTCTGGTAGGACATAAACAATTTTAAAACAGGGTCTTTATCAATAAATCTTTGTCTTCAGTACAAGTTATTTATCCTCATCTGGAATGTGTCTGTATGGAAGTTCAGGCAACAGATTATAGTGAAGTATATTATGGTAAACTTAGAAATAATGAAGATAAATTTGGGTTTAAAATGAAGATAAAATATGAAATCAGTAGATTCATTTATAGGACAGAGAAAGGGAATTTAAAATATTCTTCTAGTTTCTTTATTAGGTAAAAAAAAAAAAAAAAAAAAAAAAAAAAAATAAATGAACTGCAACATACCTTCCCACAATTACATATATAAATTAAACTTCAAGGAGAAATGCTAATTAGAGGAAGCAGTAGTCCATCAGTGAGATGTGACTTGATGAGGGTGAGTTGATGGAAACTGAGGGAAGACCAGGTCTTCCAAGGTAGGGAGACTGATCTCTGCAAATCATCACAGAGTCCTTTGGAGCAGAGTTCCAAATGTCATCCAGGTAAAAGGTCTCCAGCAGAGTTTGTCCTCAGTGAAACAGAAGGCATAGATAGCACTTTCAAAATCCAGCAGAGAACTGGTATAATAAACCATTAGAAACTATTAACAACAATGTATCAATGGAGAATTGAATGGAAAAGGTGAAGATTTGAAAATAAGTAAGCATTTTGCTCTTCTTTTCTTTAGGTTTGATTTACTTTGATTGGTTTACCTTTGTTTATAGACATAATATATGAAGCCATTTAAATGGAAAGCAAGATAGCAAATAAAAACCCTTTCAATAGAAGAGAAATAGTGGGATCTAGTTGAGGGTCAATGTAAGGGGGTGTAATATTTACAGTTAAAAACATCTAGTCTCCTGAATTTGTGCTGTAAAGGTTAAAATTATTCACCTATTAAATCCTTTCCAGTCTGAACAGACTGTGAGTGAGTTAGTGCTATGTCCTTGATTCTTGGGGAATTTTTATTAGACTAAATTGACAAGAAAATATACAGAAGGTATCTCAATGTCAACAGAAAATATAAAAGCATTGGGAATGTCTCAATATTAATTTAGTCTATGAAATCATATAGTTTGGTTAATAAAACCTGAAATATATCTGCTACATTAACTGATTCATATAATTAGAAACATTTCTAATATATTTTTAGAATATTATTCCAATTTTATTCTGAATGGAGAAATTATATTTAAGTTTTATGCACACTTCAAATCTTCATTCCTTTATATTTCAATGCTGAGATACTCTCATGAAGAATTTAAAGGATTTATTCAGCACTCTGATTTTATTTTTATCTTCAATAAGAGTGATTATTCTTTATGCCAAACTTGAAGCTTACATTTCTCCTCATTGAAAAGCATCCTTGAGTCTTTATTCTGAATATTTTTTCTCTCATTTATATTATTACTTGTCAGTTTTATGCAGTTGAAAATAGTGACTGAAGCCAAAAGCATGTGACTTATGAACATCTTTTTGATATTTTAGACACATTTAAATATCTCAGTTTTGGAAGTTAACTTAATAAGTCTTACTACAATTCACTGAATATATCTTAGAAAGTGTGTTTGCCTTTTAAAAGAATCCACAAGTAAGACACCTGCTTGTCAAACAAATTTCTTTCTTTGACAACATGATAGCTTCGTCAATAGCAAGAAAGAACAAATATAATTCATCTTGATTCCAGGAAAGTAGTTCCTTTTCTTCCAAATGATTTTTTTTTTTTTTTTCGTTGACAGCACTGAACATTCTTTAGATAATATTAGTGTTGTGTAGGGTATTTTCCTGTTCAAGAATTTAACACAATGCTTAGCAATTTGTAAGTTAGTATGGATTCAGAGGAAATTTTGCAGTTCTTTTGCCCTGTCTTACCGGATACAATATAATATTTTTAGCAGTGGCTTAGAAAATATAATTATAAATCATAAATAAAACAGTTGTCTACAATTGAGAATTTGGAAACTGGTATTGGAATGATAAACAATTTTAAGGTGTTCTCTTCGTAATCATTGTATCTTCTTCCTGGAGAAGCCACCTTACCTATCATTGTACAGAATATGATTCTCCTAATGTATATATTTGTGACTATGTGCTGTCCTCTATCTCAGTATCTTGTCTAATGACAAACATTAGTTTACATATCACTTTCTTCCATAGGTGTGACCGCTCTTGGAAAGTGGATGTTTTGACTGCAGCAACTGCACATGTGGATAATCATGAGTTAGAACAATTCTCTGATTAGGCTTATGCTGATATTCCAAAGAAAGAAAGTTATGAATGTAGACCTGAAGACAGGATTTATTTAGTTTAATAAATGACAAAAAAAATGTTAATTTCTTGATAGCATGTTTAAGCTCTAGAAAGAACTTACATTATTACCTTTCTGTGGTGAATTATGTGATAAATTTAAAGGTTAAATCTTGGCAGACTTTATTACTGCATATGATTACAGAGCAGTTGCCCATCCAATATTTTATAATCCATTAAACCAAATATTATTTGCCTTTTATATTGTTTCCAGGAAATTTAATATAGCATCTATAATTTTAATAAAGATCGTAAAAATCAGAAAAAAGGAAGAAAATCAAATGTATATGAAAATATATGTTTCTTAATAGTCATGTTTAATAACTAATTTTAAGTATACAATTTTATAACACTTATCACAATTTTATTAAACATTTTTATTTAGGCTACCATCATTTTTATTCAACATATCTCAATAAAGTAAAAAATAATTAAATTAAATGATATTAGAAACCATTCTCAATCAGGTTGCCAAAAAATCTAGAAATCAAATTCATATTTAAAAAGGCATATAAAAAAGCATATTCAAGAAAATCTTGAAGAGCAAAGGTGAAGAACTTAAATTACTTTATTTCAAGATAGATTACATGAGTTAAAACAATATAGACCTGGCACAAGGAAAGAAACAGATCAAAGGAAGAGAGAACAGAATGCCCAGGAACATATCCAACATATATCTTTACCTAATTATTGTCTAAGTTATGATTTATACAATGCACTAGGCAAAAGATGGTCTTTCATTATATATTGTTATATCAATTGAATATCCTTGAGGAAAAGAATGAATCTTGATTTCTTTCCTCATATTATGAAAAGAAAATTAGTCGCAAATATGAAAATAAAAACTACTACTTTTAGAAGAAAACATAAGGAAACATATTTCTGAACTTTAAATACAAGGAGTCCTAAAAACATTGACCATAAGAAATAATTGATAATATGGACATCATTAAAATTAAAATTAACACTATCCATTCATCAAAGTCACCATTAAGTTAAGAACAGAAAGGTAATATATTTGGGTAAAACATTTTCTGTATCAGTTTGGCTTGCTATAACAAGGTAACATAGACTAGATGACTTATAAAATAACAGAAATTTATTTTGTGCAGGTCTGTAGACAGAGAATCCCAAGATCAAAGAGCAGGCATATTTCATGTCTGTTGAATGCTGGCTTTCTGGTTCATAAAAATCTGTGTCCTCTGATGATAGAAGGGGCAGATGAACTCTCCAGGATGTCTTTTGAATTGTCATTATTCCCATTCATTTGTAATAGCCCTCCTCATCACCTAAACACCTTCCAAAGTTTCCACCAACACTATCCCACTAGGAGTTATGCATTCAACATAAACATTTTGAGTAGACACATATTTTGAGTAGACATATATTAATAAGTCACAGTGCATATTTTATAAATAAATATATTTTTAAAATAATATACAACATGTAAGTATAAATTACATATATATAATTATATTAATTAATTAATTATATATATAATTTATATATATATAATTTATACTTACATGTTGTATATTATAATATATATAATTTATACTTACATGTTTAAATTCTACAAATCAGTAGGAAGAAAAAGACAACCCAGTGTAATACTAAGTAAAATACTTGAATCAATACTCAATGAAAAAATTCTAATCGTCTCTAAGCAAGTAAAGGTGACTTTTTTTTAATATTAGGAAAGGGTAAATTAAATTGAAATATGGTATTAGTGACCAGATCCACAAAACTGCTAAAATGAAAAAGAAAATGAGTGATATTGATGAGGATGTGAAATAATGAGAATTCTGTACATTGTTAGAAATGCAGTTTGGTACAACCAACTTGGAAAATTAGTATCTATGAAAGTTAAGCACATATAACCTCTGATTAGCAATTTTATGACTACAAATAAAAATCATAATATATATATATATAAGAATTTTATAACTATGATTATGAAATAACTGGTGCTATTACAATAAATTTGGGAGCAATAAATTTCTGCCATAACTACTCAATGATGTATTATTTGATAGTAAGAGTAACTAAGCTATGGTACAGGCAATAAAATGGATGAAACACAGAAAGAAAATATTAAGCAAAAGAATAAAAAGCAGACAAAATAAATTTATAGTGTTAGAAATCAGAATGATGGTTTCTTTTAAGAAAGGGTAATTTCAGTCATTTCTTTCTAAAGCTAGCATTGCTCTGTCTTTTGAATGTGCTAATTTTGCAAATATGTATCCAGCTGTGCAGTCATGATTTGTTGATTTTTGTAGATGCAGTTCACACTTAGTACTTCCAGCATGCTACTGTAACTAGTAGCCAATGATAGAATGTATTTCCACAAGTCATGAGTCTCAGCTCCCTTCTGTTCAAATCCCCTGCATGATATCCTTCACACAAAGAGATCATTTAAAAGTATACATAACTGCAGTGTCCACTCACCTAATTGTGTATTTAAGCTCCTTACCATGGCTCTAGATTTCCTCTCAATCTCTGTTACTGTGTTTTCTTTTACATTCTCTTTTCTTCAGAAAATGTTACTTCTTACTCTCCTTCAAATACAACAAACACTCCCACGCTGAAGATCATTGTTCCATCTAACTGGAATACTTGTTTCTCATGTCTACATGGCCTACTTTTTCTTCTCAAACAACTGTTCCTAAATCTCACCTTCCGAGGAGGTCTTCTCTGACTCCTCATCTAAAATAGTATAAAAGCACTCTTTATCCCCTTTACCTTGCTTCCCTTGTTTTCCTAATATTTATGAGTATCTAGCATTCATATTTTCATTTGCTTACAAAACTTTCCGTGTCTTTTGGAATGGAGAAATTAATTGGACCCGAATCTTTTTTTGTTTTGTTGACTGCCAAATCTACATCATTTTAAAGAGTGACAATTATAAATGCCTATATATCATGTGTTAATAAATATATTGGTTAAATGAATGAGTATAAAAAGTGCACACAAGGACATGATAATCGATTATTTATGGAATTCTATCCAGTAAGAAAATGGAAACGTTTACTATGCATGTGTGGATGTGAACACGTGCATCAAGAGTGTAACTTGCTTTCTTCTTGGTGGATATGAAGAAGGGACAGGAGAAAGGAAGGAGAGGGGTATACAGGATTATGAGTTAATGAATTTCAATTTCTATTAGCCTAAACTGAACACACAGATGTGTGAGTACACATAAACACACATTCGCATATATCCTAAGCACATGCAATGTTTATAGGAAATTTTAAGGTCATCTATTTATTCTTAGTACTTTTTTTTTTTTTTTACTTATTTTAATAAAGCCATTATAGTGTCATTAATTATGATAATTTCATTTAATCAGATAACCCATAAGATAAGGGCCATTAATAAATGGGTATTTTCTTCAGAGTTAAGAATATTAGATTAAAAATCATCACCCAGTAACAACATATCAACAACTTAACAATAGGTTAAGATCAAATATGCAATTTCTAATGATGTGCTTACTACATTTGTTAAAGTGGCTACTGAAATTGGAAGAAATAATCTCACTGGCAATCATTACAAAAATAATGTGTTTAATAGGTAGCATGTGAATAAAGGAATGATTTGTCTTTTTCCTTACACTGTGAACATTGATTAAAATGATATTGCATTGTCCTAAATTTCAGGTTTGTTTTACAATTCTTTGTATTTTTCTCAAAATGCCTTTCTCTGTTTTCAAACAAGTGATGATACTGCACTCATTTGTGCCTGTTTTATGGAAACTCTACTTCTGGGGAATGATACTGGCCAAATTATATTGTGGTAATGTACATGCGTGACTATGTAACAATGAATCCAACTATTATGTATAATTATAACACATCAATTAAAATATGACAAAAATTTAAAAATGTTATACACGGCAAGATATCCTTCAGATATTCACAGACAGTCCAATGCTGGGAGAATTTATAACCACTAGACCTGTCCTATAAGAAATGTTAAAAGGAGTTCTTAAAATGACAAAAGAAATACTAACACTGAGAAAATTTTTGAAGATAAAATAGTCACTGGTAAGAAGAACTACATAGACAAATTCAGATTGTTTTTGTACTATAAACATGGTGCATAAACCATTCAAAACATTATTGAAGATGAAAATAATCAATTACAGGTGATAATCATTACATTATTATATTATGATAAAGGCATTTGAAAATAATCAGGAATAGAACCCAATAATTTGAAGTGTGAGGACAAATAGAATGCAGGTACGGAGATTTTATTAATTCTCCTCTCTCTCTCTCTCTCTCTCTCTCTCTCTCTCTCTCTCTCTCTCTCTCTCTCTCTTTCTCTCATCTGTCAAACTCTCTTTCTTTTTATTTCTCTATCTTTATGATTCATGTTAATGTCATCTTATTTCCAATCATTCATTATAACAAAAAAGAAATTTGTGAAAACCTCAAATTATGCACAAAGCAGAAATCTCTAATACACATCAATTATAACACTCTAATGAAAACACAATAATAAGACTGTGTAAAATGTACTAGGAATTGTTCCAGGCATAGGGGAATTCATGTTAATATCCTAGTCCTAGATCATATCTGGGTGAAAATTATTTCTAGAATAAACTTCTCAGCAATTTCAGCCTACCTTCAGGGGGTGGACCACAAATGATCTGATCCTGCAACTAGAAATTCCTACCAGGAAGAGACAGTGAAATGGACCATAGGAAAGAGTGGGAAAGTAATGGTATCTGCTAGAGATATAATCCTTGGGATTACTCAGCTCCAATTTTACCTCTAACTAAATCTAATTAAATTTATTCACTGATTCTACAAGTTGTCTGATAATGTTTTTCTATAAATATAATTAAGACTCAGTAGGATAAATGACAGGCCCCTCTCATAACCCACACACAGCCCAGATTCAATCATTATTTCTCTTTGATACTTCACATTCTAGACCACCAATACTATTAGTCAGCATTTTTATTCACTTGAATTGCTTATTTGATGAGGTCACTCAGATCTTTTAGTGTGGAATGCACGCTTTTGTATACATGACAACTACACCACTTGGTACAGTAAGCATTCTTATATCTCATTTAATACAAGTTGGCTCATTGGTCTGAGGTGATGCTCTATAGGATCTCATTTTGTTGAATCAGACATTCTATAGTATTTCAAAAAGTGGTGCTAATTAAGTAAATGTCAGAGAATGAGAAATATATAACTATAACACATTCTGCCTAGTCCAGACAAATCATTAATATTTCAATTTGGAAGTTGTATTATATACTCATTTTCATTTAAGTCTCTAGTGAATCTCAAAATATGTTATGAGATTGAGAACTCAACAGTAGTGTCTGTTGCTGCTTGTGGGTCAGGTACCAAGCACCAACTATAGGTAGGTCATATTTGGTAAGAAGAATGAGTACTCTTTAATCAGTATATAATGTCCATTCTTGCATAATAATTACATTATTCGCTGACTCATCATGCAAGAACTCATCAGCTGAATACTGACTTTTATTGAGAAAGTCATTTTGCATATCTAATAATTAAGAACCTCATGAGGTAGGCGGTCTTCAGAGGGAACTGACGTGAGACAATTCTGCACTTCATTTTTCCTTTATAGGTCCATGCATATAGCATTCCCTTAGCCATGATGAGTGAACTGATCTAGTTATTACTACTTAGAAATCCTTATTTTATACAGTTTTTTTCTTAAAAAGTAATGTTCAAATGTACACTAACTAAAAATAGATCTGCTCTTGTCATTCTTCCAGGGACACCATTGACTGGTGTTATATTTGTCATAACTGAATATTTTTAATACTATACAAAACTATTGTTGTTACCCTACTAGAGTTTTTCCCCTTCTCTACCTGACGGCATTAAGAATGGGCTGTGAAGTCACACATATGCTGAAGAAGCTATGGCTATAAAAAAGAGGTAGGTAATGTGGAGCCAAATGCTCATTTTAATGCATTTATTTTCTCTAGACCTACTTAAGTTAATTCATAATTATAACATTTTCATTCTCCAATGGATGACTGTTGTGCCTCCCAGATTGCTAATCTAATAATACTCAACTCTTAATGGGCATTTCCAATCACATAACTCTTACTTATCCATTGTGACAGTCTCAGGACAATAACATATTGAAGCCTGCTTTTGAACAAGGAATATATTTTATAAGAATATCATGATGTTTATGCTATAAATTGCCTATTTCAGAGTTCCCAGAGAATTTATCCCAAATTTTTATCAACTACAGATACCAAAAGAGCCACTAACTGTGCTCAAGTGAACAATGCAGCACAGTAGGAATTACATACAGCAGCTTGAACTAGCTGTACTTTCCTTTGTTACTCTAGATATAGTTAAAACTGACAGTTTTCTAATTCACCAGTTCGACTACTGTAGTGCTACATGGTGTCTGCAATATACATAGATTTAGACTAAGGGCACTATTACTTTTTTGGTAGCAGATTTCCCTTAGTTTGAAGAATATATTCCCAAATGTCTTAGACTATTGAACCATTTCAAGAACCCTGTGCATAAACCTGGGGCCAGGTAATAAATCTTTGCTGCTGAAAATTCCAACTGAGTGCTAACAGCTTTTGCTCCTATTTACTGACGGGAAATGAAGGATTATATTCCTCTTATCAACAATTATATGCCAAGGTTCAGAGTCTGCACTGATCTCTTTTAGTAAAGATAACATGTGAAATAGAAGGCACAATTGGATCTAACTTTTGATTAACACTATAGTGGTTCACCATTCTCCTCCTCAGTGGTCTCTATGGTTTTTGGTTCACATTTGTGAATGAATGAATTGATGACACAATTTATTTATTGATGAATGGATTTATTCATCCTTTGAAGTTTTGAGGTTAGTATATGTTCTTGCTTCTGATCCAATATAATAGTCTTAAGAAAAAGGATCAGTATTAAGAGCATCAGTGTGTTTGAACATTAAAGTTCTTACTCTACAGAATAGTGAATGACTGTGAGGATTTTCTATCGATCACATGCACACTCTTTTCAGCTTTGTGTGTGTGTGTGTGTGTGGTGTGTGTGTTATTTACTATATAAATCATACAGTCTTCTTATTAGAAAATGATTTATTTTGCTTCTTATAGCACCTTGTTTTATTAAACAATCATTTTCATTGGTCAAGGCTAGAGTTTACTCTTTTTCCATATTATGATAGTGATATACACCTTACCTCTTATGGATAGTTGTTACTGCTTAGCTTCTGGTGTTCTGGAATTCTCATTCATAGTGATACATTTATCTTCCATCAACTCTGGTATACATAGTCTCTGAGATTCTCAGGTATGCCAATGTTTTTCTCATAAGTACATCCTTAATTGCTTTATCAAATGGAATGCATTTGAACTTTCCCAGCAAAATCACATAGATTCTCTAAGATAGATTCTTTGGTCTGACATGAGCAAGCTGTATTAGTTATTTTTACTGCAGTGACTAAAAGACCTAATCAGAACAATTGTAGAGGAGGAAAATTTTATTTGAGGGATCACAGTTTCAGAGGACTTAGTTCATAGAAGGTTGGCTCCATTCCTTGGAGCTCCAGCTGAGGTAGAACATCATGGCATAAGAGTGTGGTGGAGGGAAGCAGCTCAATCATAAGGAAGCAGAAAGAGTCCACTCGTCAGATACAAATAGATGACATAAGTCAAACACTACCACTTCAGTTACCATTCGGTTAATCCCTATCGGGATTAAATCATTTCTTGGGTTAAGATTCTTATAACCCAATCACGTCTCCTCGGAACCTTCTTGCATTGTCTCACATGTGAACTTTTGGATGATACTTCACATTCAAACCATAACAGAAAACTTTTTGGCATTCCATTTCTCTACATCTTTTGAACATATCCTAATGTTCTCTGAAAGCATCTCCACCCCAATCGCTATAGAACCTCATTATGCAAGCTTCAAGCTTCAGGCTTGTGTCAAGAGAGATTGAGCTATGTCAACAAATATTCTGCTAATGCAGAATATTTCAATTGCAATATGCAATATGCAAGGATATTTCAATTTCCTTGACTTTTACCCAACCACATAGATTAACACTTTTCATGACTTTTCTTATATACATCCTCCTAAATTCTTACATTCTGTGACCCAAATCTAATCTGCCTGTTCATTTATATCGAGTCTATGGCTCTTTTTAAGCTTCAGTGACAGAATTGATTCACCTGGACAAAAATTATGAGACTATCCAAACCTAACAGGAAATGTGTGACCCTTCACAGAAAATGGCTAACCACCATTCTAGGAGGAATGAGGGGAGGTAGGAACCATCTTAAAAAGGAATAGTTTCCCTTGAGAACCATTTGCTCCAGTTGATATCTCTGCAGAGTTCTTAGGCAGTAGGGAGCTGTTTGCATTTAAGGACAGCAGCAAGGCTACTTCTGAAAGCATAAATATTCAGGGGACCTCTGATATAGAATGAGTAAACACTTTGAGTTACTGAATTGAGGCAAATTTAAGATATATATGAGAAACTTTAACCTATAGGTTTCCCTGAATCTTCAAATGATAAATTAAAATTGATTCATTATTAAGCAGGCTAATTCTATTAAAACTTTTGGTTTTTAAAAATATTTGCTCCAATGCTGATGTGTCTTATCTGTTTGTTCATTGTTTATGTTTTTGTTTTCCTCTTCCTTTTTCTTACATTTTATATTCTTATATTTATCACCTCATTAATTTTTACTCTAATGCATTTACTTCTAAATACACATCTTGTAAAAATAACTTCTAACTTAAACATATATTTATTGAATTCATTTTTGTACTGCAGATACCTTTTTTGAAATTTGAGTCTTTATAATTAGTTGTTTTTGTGTTTTTCTTTTTAAATATGTTCATTAGAATTTTTAAGTTTTTTTTAAAACTAATTATGATTTTCTCCCAGTTTTATTATAAAGTAGTATATAAAGACTGCAAAAAAAAAAAAAAGTACATAGTGTGGTGCATTAGGCAATGTCTCTATTACCCACAATTCAGGTAATAAAACTTCATCACTTCCAAATATTTCCTTGGGACCCTTTGTTATTGATGGTGATGGTAGCGGTGATGGTGTTTTTGGTTTGTTTGTTTTGTAGTAAGAACACTTCACAAAGATTCAGCCTCTAATTTTTTTAGTACACAATATCTATTGCTAACTATATTATACAGCATATTATACAGCAGAACTCAGAAACACATTCATCTTGTATAACTGTAACTTTATACCCTTTGAACAATAACTCCCATATTTGCTCTATTCCCTACTCCTGGTGCTCATCATTTTATTATCCTTTACTATATCTCTGACTATTTTGAATGACTCATAGAAGAAGAACCATACAGTGTTTATCTTTCTATTACTGACTTACTTCTCTTAGCATATTGCCTTATAGATCTACCCAAGTTTTCCCAAATGATGAGATTTCATTCTTTTTTAAGACTCAATTGTTTACCACTAGATATACAGACATGTTTTCTTTATCCATTGATCTGTGGATGGGCATATATGTTGCTTCCATACTAGGCTACTATGAATGAGGCTGCCCTGAATATAGCAATGTAGAAACTTCTTCAAGTCACTGATTTCAATTCTTTCAAACATATATTTGGAAGTAAAATTTCAGGATCATATAATATAATTTTTAATTTTTTGAGGAATTTCCATAGTATTTTCCGTAGTAACTGACATTCTAAATTCCCATCAGTAGTGACACAGTTTTATTGAGATAAGACACTCAGTTTATTCAATTTAAAAGACAATTAGCTATTATATAAGTAATGTTCAAGGACATGGACCTGAAAAATCTGTAAAAACATCTATTTCTTGACCTTACTGGAACCCTCTCTGTGGAGAAAGCAACTTCCCCAGTGCATTTATTAAAAAAATATTTGTTTTTAAAAGACACCTTTTACTCAATATGTGAAATAAATAAAACTTCCAAAGTAATTTCCTCGCCTTTAAATCAATGAAAACAAAACCAGCTAAAATATACTTAATTTTATTAAATCTCCAAGTCTACAAAATAACATTTGAAGATGGAGATATATCTGAGTTGTAGAGTACGTGCTGAGCAAGTGTGAGGCCCTGGATCCTGTCTCCAGAACTACACCCACACACAATTCTTACTTTGATACTATTTTGATTTGAATTAGTTCAACATTAAGCTAAAATTTTATTCTAAATATTTTTGTACTCTTAGAAATCCTTATGCTTTAAATAATACATATAATTTATCTGTTTTATTATTTCAATTATTTGAAATGTATTTTATTTAGTGATCTTATAATATTATTGTTTTTATTAAAGTAATATTTCTACACTAGAAAGTTTGGCAATATAATTTTGGGGTAAGCAGGAACAGGACTACCTTAACTAATTAGGAGAACATGATGGTTATCTGTAGGGTTTCTTCTGCGTCCAGCGTGGGTGAGGGATAGGGTTTCTTTCAGAGGGAAGAACTGGCCATAGACCAATCAATAAGACACTTCTTTAATAGAGTAACCACAGGAGACAATTATCTTTTTAAATCAAAGGGGGAGTGGCGGGTTGAGCCATGCTAAGATCTGGCTTCTAACACTGATGGAGGAGCCCATCTTCCCTTTATTTATTGTCCTACAGGTAAAGGGGGCACCAGGAGGAGCTTCTTCTGTGAGGAGCAGGATGGGGTGAAGTTAATGAAGCATTTGCTTTAGTGGGACATTCCAGTAGGACCAGAATATTGCAGGCAGTGGGTCACTCTGCATAAAAGTCACATACTTCAGGTGATCTGGGACGATATCTTAATGATTGTCAGTTCCTGGAAGCCAGATTTTCATGTCTCATAGCTTACCCGAGACCAGTTTTAATTGCTGGTCATAAATGGCTCCCCACAGTTATCTATCTTAGAGTTGTCTCTATCACTACACTTCTGAGTCTATTAATAAACCTATACAGTTTTAATATTACTTCTCTTGCTGTCTAATAACAAAGTAAAACATATTCAATATTATTTTTTTAAATATTGAAAATTCCAAAAAGAATTTTAAAATTTCTCTCAATAATACAAATCTAAGAATACAAACCATCAACTTTCATAGTTTGAATTATATATCTGTGGTACTGGATGCCTTTACATCCATATCCATTAATGATTCTAATTAATGAAAAGGTAGTATATTGTGACCTTTATAAAATACTATGATATACGTTGAATACTTTTTTTGCAATCATATTTTATAAGCAGGATGTTTACTAATACCTTATTAAATGTCTCTCTGAGAAGGCATATCTACAAATAGAACAAAATTGAAAATCCTCTGGGAAGATATACAATTATATTGATAAAAATCTTGGTATAAAATGGAGTATGATGCAAAACATTTACACATTTTGGAGATGAAATATGAGCTGTTTCAGAAGTGTCATAAAATCAATAAAGAGAATAAAATATACTTGACCATATATGTGTACATATATCTTCCCTCTTCTTAATTATTGATTAATGTTTTCAGTCTACTTTCCATTTCCTTTTTTCAGTGAGAATTATTAAGTATTACATTTTCATATGACCTATGATCATATGAAATGCAAGTATTAATTCATTATTATTAAATAATACCATATTTTTGATATACTTTTTAATTCATCTTTTCAAATCTGTTTTTGATAAGTATTTCTTGGGACCTTGAGCATCTTCTAATTTAGAAGAACATAGCCTACTTACTTCCCCAGTCAGCCATCTTACCTAATTCCTCCATTTCGAAGTGACCATGGGTCACCATACTCATGCACATGAACAATAACAGACCTTTGGTTTGCGTGAGTATACATAAACATGTACATGTAGTCATGAACAACTTGTGCATCACGTGTTAACAATTATTGTGCTATATGTACTAGATTATACATCATGTGATAATTTAGTATGATGTCATAATGATCACTAATACACTAAGTGCTTACTATGTGTCATCAAATTAAAAAATAAGTGTCAAAACTTTGCTTGTCATAAAAAAAAAATTTATAAAGGTAGACATCTATAAAAATATAATCACAAAATAAATGGCAAAGTATTAATCATGACCATTACTGTATGGGTAGAACTGCAAATTTTTTCCTTCTTTGAAGATTTTAAGATTTATAAATTTTAATAAGCTTAGCTATTGCTCCATGATTACTTTAAGCATATTTTTCAAACTGAAAAGAAGACATAGTGCAAAAATAAGAAATCATGAATGTGTCTCTAAATAGAAAATGGTACTACTGAATGGTTTCACATAGGAATAATTATCTGGAAGTATTAATAATAGTTTTATTTTTAGGATCAGGGATGTTTGCTTTATTTTTCTATATCTTTCTCTGACAATGAGAAAATTTTTGAAGTAAATATGAAGCGGACTTTTCTTTCTGTAGTTTCTTCTAGCTGATACCCCTTCTGTGATTACCATATAGCTTATTTTATTTACTAATTACATAAAATTCAGTGAACTAATAAGACGGATGAGATAAAATAAGAAGCATTTTAATTGGGCTAATAATTGTTTGAATTTATTTCTGGAAATTAAATAAAAGTATTTACCAAGATGTTTCTGCTATCTTAAAGTGTTGTGTTTCTTGTATTTTTTACTTATTTTTCTTTTTTTATATTCTTAGTAAACAAGATATTTAAATTATGTTAATGTTACTGTTAATTAAGATTTAAAGTACTTGAAATAATATATACAATAATTAATGTCATTTCTCTATGTATCTATTCATTTACCTGTCTGGAAATTTGTTTTATATGTTCTATCAAATACATGTATGGTTTTCTATGTGTAAGCATATATTTATATCAAAGCTTATTATACTAATACCTGTTGTTTATCTAATCAACTATATGCATGCATGCACATACATCAATTTTAAAGGTTCTCTATTTAAAAAAAAAAAGAACAAACAGAATATCCAATAGGTAACACATTCCTTTCTAAATTTTTGTTAATCCCTTCTTGTAGTTTCTCTTGTGCCAGGCTAGCTCATACTCGGGGTGAGGGCATAGAGTCAATACCCAGACTCTGGGAGTTGGGTGGAAGCAGGCTTGTGGCCAGCAGCCTGCAAACTAGTTTATTGTGGAAACAGCTATACATTTTATAGGTTTCTTGCCCAATTTCAATGTGCCATGGGGGATCAGACCACCAGGTTCCTATATGGGTTCCCTTGGTAACACTGAGTCAACATGAGTTGGTTGTTTACTTTCCTAGGTAGCTGAAGCAGAACGCTCCTCCCTGCAAGTTTTCCTTAAACACTTGAAATGTTCACTGCTGCCAGCCAAGAACTAGGATTTCTCCCAACACCTTCTGGTATCACATGCTAAACAAATTTTTATAAAATGAAGGCGTTTAGAGCTACCTCATTAAATTGTTTTAACAAATTGTTAAATTACTATTCTTAAAAAGGTTAAACTAAATTGTAAAGTAATACCATTATAAAATAAGACTTTAATTTTGTCATTTGGATTTTATATTTTTAAATATTTGTTCATGATAAGTGTTTTCTTGAGGCATAATTTTACATTATAACATCTAAAGTAAAATAATTGATGTGATAATCAACTATTAACAGATATACAGTACAAATGAAGTATGAAATTTATATATTTCATAGATAAATGGGTGGGTTATATAGAAAAAACCTTGGAATCCACAGAAATAGGAGAATTAATATATGAGTTTAGCAAAGTAAAAGGGAACTTGGGGAATAAGCAGCACTCAAATTTAATTCTTTGCTAAGAACAAGTGGGAACTCAAATTATGAAAAGAATTCCATTCAAAATAGCAGCAAACTGTCACACTGACATAGTCTTTCCTTCCCAAAGATGTAAATGTCAAAGCCATCAAATTGAGCAGAACATGTGATGTTGTATAGAGACAAACCATGATGCCTTGGAGGGTGTTTGAACAGCAATGGAATCATAAAGTTTCCATGGGGAAAGGAATGTTGTGGTCCCTCATGGAATATCAGAGCCTGATCAATGTAAGGAGAATTTTCCCTATGAGCTGAGGTAGAGACAAAAGTGTCCCTGAGGGGTGAATGCATTGTGGAATTGATTGTAGAAAAAAATGGGGCTATTTCATACATAGTAAGAGATTGTTTAACGAAAGTACAAATCTAATTATGTTGGATGAAAATTTTTTTGCAACCAATTATGTTGAAATCACTGCATACCCAAAGCAAAAATATAAATACTTATTTCAATAGGAGCAAAGCATGACTGAAGCAATTTATAGATCTAACCTCAACATATCACATCATTTTTAAAGGAAATATGAATGTCTTTGTAAATTTGAGGTGTGCATGTCATTTTGGCACAATTTTCTAGGTTTTATTTAGTTGTTCCATTGCTTTGAGGCCTGTGATGAGGCAGCACATAATCTTGGGAAAATATGCTGGAGTAAAACTACTCTCCTCAAGATGAGAAATGAAAAAGAGGAAAAGGAAAGGATTTCCCACAATCCTCTTTGGGAGTAAGCAAGTGACTTAAAGATCTCCTGACTCTACCTTATCCTTAAAGGTTCCACCACTTCCCAATACCACTACCAGTTGGGACCATGCTTTTGACACTTGATACTTTGGTTGGGATGGTTAATATGCAAATACAGCAAGGTGGGCAAATTTTTTTTGTGGACAACCACATTGGATCACTAATCACAAGGAATATAAATTAATAATTTAATTTCATTAAATTATATATTTTAGTTCATTAAATGAAAAAATTGAGGTAATTCTATTAGGGAGTTTTAACTATCCCCCAAAGTAACAAGTCCCAAATCCTAAGTTTTAATAAAGAGACTGACCTAGACATATTTAAATTTTCAAAAGATTCCTTTGTTCCATTGTGGCAGGCAAACTGATCAGAGAAAGATTACAGAGATAAAGCAATTAGGAGCCTATTTAGTGACTTAGGTAAAGATATTGTTTTGCATTACAGAGTAACAAGAGTGCTTGATAGAAATGGCAGAATAAAGATATCCAGGAACTTGAATAAAAGATTTTGGTAAATCTGAGATGTGTGTGTTCAATTTGAATTCAGCATACTTTTTTTCATTTTGTGCAGGTTAAATGATTTGTCTTACAGATGCACCGGTTGAGAACAGTCTACTAACAAGAGTATACAAGACATTCATTTAATTTGAGAAAAAACTTTCTCACAGTTTAACTTTTTGCTATTATGGACCAAAGGAGTAAATAAAAATAAAATAAAATAAAATAAAAAACAGATGGAACTCGAAGACATCATATTAAGTGAAACAAACCAGTAACAGAAAGACGAGTATACTTATTTTCTCTCATGTGTAAACAACAACAACAAAACTAAAAGTAGAAGAAGACTGTTAAGGGAAGGGAAAAGGAAGATGATTTGGAGGGTTATAGATGGCAGAAGGTAAGGCAGACACAAGCAAAACATGATATATGCATGTATGTAAATGTTGCAGTGAAATTCATTAATTTGTATAATTAATATGTTATTGATTATACTAAAACACAATTTCCATATATAAAAATTTTAATGGCATTTCTGTATTCTAATGCAATTGTATAAGTAGTATAGAATCACTGTTCCTGAACAGAGGCAGTTACCTCTCCCTCAATAATTTTTGTGAGTGGCAAACTCTCAATGAAAAAATAGACTATCAAATTTTGAAAGAAAATTATACATTTGAAAAGAAAATAAAGGCTTCTATTTATTTTTCTTTCTTTAGGACAGTACATTTGTTTTGTTTTTATAAGGAGGAAGTAAAATATCTTTATATAAAACACCTTAATTTTTTATGTACAAAATCCTAGAGAATTTACCAAAAAGAAATTTTTCCTCTAACTGGTAAATGAATTTACTAAAGACATACAATATGAATTCAACACACAAAAAAAATGCTACTTTTATATACTACAATAATCATTTTGAACATATAAAATACATTCTAATACCCAGGATAATACAGGAGAACAAATTTAAATTTTCTTAATTGAAAAATTTCAACTTCTTTCTAAATAGACTTGCAGTTTCTAAAAATATCAAACCACTAATTTTAGCATTAAATGCACTTGCAGTTCTCATTTTTGTTTATGTTTCTTGGCCTTTGTTTTCTTTGTAAGCATGCGTGAATTTGTTTCTTCATAGAAATTTTAGTGTGAATTTTAGAAAAGCTGTATAAGGTGACCGCTGGTCAGATGCTATTTTAAAGAAGAACTGTGTAGTTATCTTTGTGGTAGGTAAGGCATTAGATAACCTTTTCAAGATATGTACTCCATCATGTCAGAGATTCATTAAGGGGACAATTCTTTAGAGCAAGGCACTGTGCCATAATTCCTATGAGAAGGCCACAGCTCTTACCCAGGGGTCCTCGGGAAAGGAACCTGTCAATTTTTTCTTTACTTAAGGTTGAGTTTTATGCACACAGGCTTACAAATTAAGGCTTAATAATTCCCCGTTGGCAGCAGCTCAACTCGAGATTCCAAGGTGCTTACCAGAAATCTCATTATTGATTAAGAATCCAAATCCACAGTAAGGCAGAATGCCACCCTTTTCAAATTAAGCCCTCAAAAGTTTTCTAAGTGGCTCATGAGTCCTCATCTAGCTATGCGTATTGTAGTCTCCTGATGACCATAGACAAGGAAGAAAACTCAATGTGATCAGCTAGGCTGAAGATGATAAGAAAAGGTAAAATAAGAAATCAGTACTGGGATTTTTACTAATTTTTCTAGTCTTGTTTTTGTTCTTAATATTCCTTTCATTATAAATGTGTTGCAAACAATAGGAAGGAACTCACTTTATATAAGCTTATTGCGGGTGTATAAATTTTAAAGTGACTTGTTGAAAAGGCTATACATAAGTTATGTAGGAATATTCTACTTGACTTTCATTTACAATAAATGGTCATTTTTATTTAGTAAAAATGTAACAAAATATAACCTTTTCGCACAACATTGATGAGTAAACGCCAAATTTATAGTTTTTTTTTTTTTTTTTTCCTCACAGAGCAAATTGCAATCTGATATATGGAAATTACTTAGCAAATAACTACATAGTTTGTGCCATGGTCATACCAATTAATAGTCAACAAAGTAAACAATATTAGCCAAAAAGATCAAATTTTTAACAAAGACCTTATTTAATAAAAGATGTTAGAAAAATTAAGTTTACCAGCATTGTTGATTTCTTCATATGAGCCTTGAAAACACTTCCGTATGGTTTTGCATATAAACACAATGAATGAAGATTGCTTCTCGTAATATCATTATTTTAAGATAAAATAATTTGTAGTACTGATTAACTACATGACTGTCAAAAGATTCATTTTATATTATTCCATCCAATGCTAATAATTGAAATTTCTGCCTAAATCCTTTGTGTCATATTTTATACTGTAAAAATCCAATTAAGTAGTTCTCATCCTCTGTGTAAGTCAGAGACTTGACCTGAGTCTTATGCATCATCCCTAATTTTATTTTTAAAATAGAATAACTTTTGTGAAGTGAATCATAATAAAGTTAAGAAAGAGGTAAATATTTGAATAACAAAGACAACTTTGCAAAAGTGTGCAAGAGTGCTGTGAGGATAAAAGTAGCTAGAATGTGAGATATACTTTCAAAGTTCCAGGTATTCTTTTGTTAATATCTCTAATTTTAAATTTTCCTACTAGATTTTCATTAAAATGAATGTAGTAGTTTTAAAGAAATTATATGTCTCCCATGGGCCCATTGTTAATATACATTGGTTTTCCACTCTTCAGTTATGCAGTAACTTACCCGTCACATCATTGATTGCTTGTATTTGTATGAACTGTAATTTGCATATTGTGTTAATATCAGTTTTTCTTCAAGTGAACTTTTCACAACTTTGCAATTTAGTTTACTTTTAAGTGAACAAAATCTTCTCAGAGAATAGAATACAAACAATTGTGAAGTGTTATAATAATAATCTCCATTTCTTCCACTTTTTGTTTACCATGCTTTTATTTGGTTCAGGATTTATTTATCAAGAATTTTTTCCACCTTTGTTTACTGAAAGTAAATTGCATGTTATGTAAGTGAAGCACTGAGGGAATTTAGCTATGTCAAGCTGCTTTAATATTCTATATGTAAAAACGTATGGCTCTTCCAAATAATAGTCTATGTATGTGATATAATACAGTGTGATTTCGTGTGTATTTCCAAGAGTACAAAAATGCAGAATTACTTGAAACTTGGAAACTATTAAATAATCATTTAATAATTGATCAATTATTGGATATATTGATTCATTTTTTAAAAAATTTCTATTGATTCATAATTATACATAATACTGGAATTCATTGTGATATGTTTATATATATATATGCATATGTGTGTGTGTGTGTGTGTGTGTATATAGGTACATACATACATCACCTTTACTTTATCCATTCATCTGTTGACAGACACATAGGCTGGTTCTATTACATGGCTCTTGTGAATTCTGCTGCTCTAAACGTGGTATGTATGTATCACGATCGAATGCTGATTTCAATTCTTTTGGATTCATTGATTATTACTCAAAAATACCTATCACATAAAATTTATTTATTTATTGATAATCTGGAAAATGTTACTCCTTGATTTTACTAATTTGGGAAATTTTTATATTATCTAATTGGTGCTATAATTTTGGTATGGTTTGTCACTCAAAGGTTCATTTGCAGGAAGCTTTGTTCCTAGAGTGGTGAGGTTGAGGCAACAACCTATTAACTCATTGGGACAGCACACTCAGTAATAAATTAACACTGGTCTCACTGAGTGGTATCGGTCTCACACTAGGGATTAATTAAGGCCACTTCATACACCTGGTCCTTTTGCACACAGGCAGTTTCTTTTCTTCTTTGCACCAAGATTTGACATGTCCAGGGAGTCCTCATCAGGATGCCAGTACCATGCTATTTTGACATCGCAGCCACCAGAATTGTGAGTCAAATAAACTTCTTCACAAGTAATCCAGTCTCAGGTATTTTCTTATAGGATCACAAAATAGACTAAGACACCAGGTTACAAATTTAAAAATGCTGTTATTTAATATATCCTTATTTTATCATCTTGATAAATTATTACTTTTGGCAAAGTATTTAATCTTTCAAGAGTACAGTTTGCTCATCTCTTAAAATGAAAAGTATATAATAAATGATCTCTAGGTTAATAATTCTATCACACAATTATGTTACTTTTGTTTTGCAAAAATGTTTTTCTTAACTGTGATGATATACATTACACATAAAAATTTCAAATATTTCACTATGACATATGGATTACAATAGATCTCAGAAATTAGTGAAATACCTATTATGATAATAATAGACATATTTTATCATTTTGAGGCACCATTAGCTTTCAATCCCTGGAAGTGACATACTTAAAGTAATTTAACTGTCTATACTTATAATTGTTCATTTTTATTATTTGAGTAAAATGAGATCTAAGATATTGTACCCTTTGTCTTAGAAGGCAGAGAGTAAAAACATGAAATCTTATCCACCTCCTTAATTGTGATGCTATATTATTTTTTGAAACTGAAGGAAAAAACATTCTGATCTTAAGTTTTCTGATGAACTGGAGATTATTCTATAAATAATATCACATACTAAAATTACTATTCCTAAGATTTGAATTATCATTAACAAAAGTAACAGCATATGGAATACAAATCGATAACGATTTTAACAACTGAATATCTGGTTAAACATTGATAATTACTGAATTTATACATCATCCAACATAATTACATTTAATAGAATAAGATGCTTTTAGTCAGAAAGAGAATGGATGAAATAGTTCTGAAATATCATTATTAAAGTCAGTAGTAAATAAAAAATGCATTTGATGTTGATGCCTCACTTCAAAGACATAACAATTTTTAATTTAGAGAAAGAAGAGTATGTTATGTAGGTTCATAAGACAATTATTTTTGGGAATCATTCAACATACTAATTTTCAAAAATGTTATTTAACAGTTTCCTATTAGTGTGAACTATTAGAAAAATAATTTTGTATATTTGTTCTTCTAGTTTGAAATGAATTAATTTGTATCTTATAATTATTTTGTGAAATATGATAATTTAATTCTATTTGACAACTTATTACTCATTGCTGATGATTTAGATGAAGAAAATATAATAAAATTTTGACTAAAATGTTTAAGATATCACTGAATATTAGACAAGCTTTATGAATTGGAGTAATTTTATTATCTGTTTTAAAAATTACACTTATCTTTCTATAAACAAATTTAAAACAAGAACATAATGACATTTATGATTATCTTATATAAGTTTAATGTACTCAATTCCTGGTAAAAGTTGAATTCATTTTCTTTTGTGCATTTGTTGTGAATTGCCTCTTTGCTTTCTAATGTACATCCATAAACTTAAAATCCTTCATAAAAACTATAAAATATGATTTATGGTTTTCCTAAAATAATAAAATTGAAAATATTTAACAGGTCTACATGCCCTTGAACTATCATTAAAAATGGAAAATCATTCCACCTTTAAAAATTTGCAAACTCTTCAGACAGAATATTTGAATGTCCTAAAGATTACTAGTGATAATTAATAAATTAAGAATTATAACTTTGCTTCATATGATCCTGTTAGCAAATTGTATTTTCACTGAAAGTGTGAAAGCCTTTAGAATTTCAGCAAAAATTAAATATGTAATAATATCAGAAACATAGGAAATTTGTAAGAATACATTCCATTCCTAACCTAAAACTGTAAAATGAATAGGCTTTCTTATATATAATGTTTCTTTAGAACCTTTATTATTTTGACTATTTTAACATATGGGTACAACATGATTTGGGTAACTATCTATTGTAAGTTTATATATATTTACATTATATGTAAATAATACCATATTGAATATCCTCTTAGTATAGCTTTCATTGTGTCCCAGAGGTTTTGACATGTTGTGTCATTGTTCTCATTTTCCTCTAAGAATTTTTTTATTTCTTCCTTGATGTCTTGTTATCATAGCATCATTCAGTAGCATTTTATTTAATCTCCAGTTATATGAGTAGTTTTTGTTTGTTATTTTATCATTCATTTCTAATTACATTCCATTATGGTCTGATAGCATAAAGGGTAGAATCTCTATGTTTTTTTTTTTTTGTATTTACTAATGGCTTTTTTGTGGCATAGCATAAGGTCTATTTTGGAGAAGGATCCATGAGCTGCTGAGAAGAAAGTATATTCACTCGATGATGGATGAAATACTCTGTAAATATCCATTAGATCTATATCATTGATTGTATTATTTAGTTCTATAGTTTCTTTGTTCAGTTTTTGTTTGGAGGATCTATCCAGTGGTGAGAGTGGTGTGTTAAAGTCCCCCACTATTAATGTGTTTTGGTCTATTTGATTCTTAAAATTGAGAAGGGTTTGTTTGATATACATAGATGCTCCATTGTTTGGGGCATAAATACTTTAAATTGTTATATCTTGCTGTTTTATGCTTCCCTTAAGCAGTGTAAAATGTCCTTCTTTATCCCTTCTGACTAACTTAGGTTTGAAGTCTACTTTATCTGATATGAAGATGGAAACCCCTGCTTTTTCACTGGGTCCATGCGTATGGTATGTTTTTCCCCATCCTTTCACCTTTAGTCTGTGGATGTCTTTTTCTATGAGATGAGTCTCTTGAAGGCAGCATACTGTTGGGTCTTTATTTTTAACCCAATCTGCCAGTCTATGTCTTTTGATTAATTGAATTTAGGCCATTGACATTCAGGGTTATTATTGAGATATGATTTGTATTCCTGGTCATTTTGGCTTATTTTTGTTTTCTTACTTGTCCTTTGATTGGTTTTTCCTTTAGGGTGGTTCCTCCCTTTGCTGACTTGTATTATTGCTTTTCACTTCCTCCTCACGGAATATTTTGCTGGGAATGTTCTGTAGGGCAGGCTTTCTATTTGTAAATTCTTTTAACTTTTGTTTATCGTGGAAAGATTTTATTTCTTTGTCAAATATGAAGATTAGTTTTGCTGGGTATAGTATTCTTGGTTGGCATCCGTGTTCTTTCAGAGCTTAAAATATATTGTTCCAGGCCCTTCTTGCTTTTAGAATCTGGGCTGAGAAATCTGCTGATATCCGTATTGGTTTCCCCTTATATATAATCTGATGCTTTTCTCTAGAAGCCTTTAAAATCCTATCCTTATTTCGAATGTGAGGTATTTTCATTATAATGTGTCTTGGTGTGGATCTGTTGTAGTTTTGTGCACCTGGTGTTCTGTAAGCCTCTTGTATATGATTTTCCATTTCATTTTTCAGGTTTGGGAAATGTTCTGATATTATATTAAAAACAACACCAAAAAAAAAAAAAAAAAAAGGAATGCATAGAAACAGAACAGTGGAGGGGATGGGGAAATGTAGGACAAAAGAAATAAAATTGCAATTATGTATGATGAACAAATCTATATTTCTAATGTATAGTGAAAATTATAGCTCATAATGTTCTATTGTGATATAATAGGGAGATTTGCTGAGGAGTAAATTTTAGATGCTAACACACATATATACATACAAAGGTAACTGTACTGTGATGAAGTTAAATTGCTTCACTACAAAAATAATTCACTAAGTGTATGTATATTATATTTATTTTAAGTTGTATGTTTTATACATTAAATATATTTGAGTAGAGAGAGAAAGGAGAAAGGAAGCAAGAAAGAAAGAGGAAGTGTGAAAGAGAAAGAGGGAGAAGGGGAAAGAGGAAGAAAGGGAGGGAGGGAAGGAGATGAAAGGAGAGGAAATGAAGGAAAGGAACCGAAAGGAAAGGAAAGAAAATTAGCTATTTAGCTCATGGGCAACACTTACTAAAGATAAACCTCTCCCAGGATCTCAGAATGATCAATTGCATGCTTAGTTCCAGGAACCCACAGAAATGCTCATGTATCACCCCAAAGAACAGGAAGGTGAAATTCACAGCAGTTCAACTTGTTACTGAAGTACAGTGAAAACATGCAAAGATCTACCACCAGTAGGTTGGATAAACAAATGATAATGCACTCAAGAAGTGAAAGAGTAACCATAGGTGAAAATAAATCAGCTACATCCCCAGGTGCTCTCCTGAGACAGTGCCCTAGTCTCCTCTGCCTCTCAGTTGAATTTGCGAAATGGTGCATGGACAGATTCCCCTATAAATTCAGTTACATTTTGGGGCTGAAGTTGTTATAGTCTACAAACTCTCCCCTTTTTTGTACCCAGATTTCCTGAGGAAGAGGAAGGGCCCATAAGGGGCCCTACTAATAAGAAGAGACCTATGAAATCAGAAAACAAATCAGGGTTGGCCAAAAGTCCTGGGGACAGAGGTTGCTACACCAAGCTGGGCTAAGGCTGGGGAACCTGTAGTACTTATAAGATGACCTTCACACCCTCCCTCCAGGTCTAGGCATAAGTGAAAACTGGGGATACTACTGCAAAAGTAGAAGATTCCCCAGGAGCTGGGAGGATAAAGCTCCATAATCCTGTCCCACTCCCTCCTACATAGGCCCCAGGGGAAGATTCTCTGGGCACGTGCCAAGTATTAGTGGTGGGCAAGGGCTGCCAACAATGGATAATGCTGGCAATAGTTGAAACTGTGGCCCAAATTTTTGACCCAACTGCTTTTGAACCATACCTGCACTAGGTGCTCTTTTAGGATGACCTGTTCTGTGGTTGATCCACACTATAGACTATGATCCTCCTGCCATTCTGTGGGGACTACAAATATGGTGGGGGGCCTACATGATATGTAGGCTCTTGTATCCTTGTACTTGCTCTGTTCCCTCTATTCTTAAGGCCTGGGATTTTAGGTTGTACACATTAACTGTGTCCACCGAAGCCCTGGTCATTGATGTTAGGACCCTTGTTATCACAGCATAAATTTTCAAGTAGTCGTCTAAGTGACAATATGTGAATATAAATAAAGAGATTAAATAATATCATTAACAATGTTTATGAAGATATATCTTAAATATAATGTCATGAATGTTTGATTCAACCTTACACTTCTTGTGCTGTGGGATAACTGCTATGAGATATAAGTTGAAAATATATAGTAGAGTGAATGTATTCACCAACAAGTCCATGTACTGACCTCATATCAGTCAGTTTCACATATGTCTAAAACTTTCCTTTGCTATCACAAAGAGAATGCACCTATTCAAAGACTACATAATTTCACGTGAAATGATTTGGTGGTATTTTTTGGTTATTTAGAAAGAAACTCTTCTAAAATTCTAACTTTATTAGTTCTTTTAACTGGAGCATCAATCCGACTTGGCTGACATATTGCAAGAAAAGTGCTCAGAGGACATAGGAATAATAACAGAAAAGTTTTTGGGTTTTGGTTTTTTGCTTGGTTCTGTTTTGGTTTTTTGGCACTAGGCATGCATTTAATTCAGTAACACTTAACCACTGAGCCACATCCCCAGCCCTCTTTTGTGTTTTACTTAGAGACAGGGTCTCACTGAGTTGCTTCAAGTCTCGCTAAGTTGCTAAAGTTGGCTTTGAACTCACAATCCACCTGCCTCAGCCTCCTGAGCCGCGGGAGTTACAGTCATGTGGCACTGTGCCTGGCTCAGAGAAGTTTTCTGAAAGAGAAAAAAAATACTGAACTTTGGTATGCAGAATTCTAAGACAGCACATGAAATTTCTACTTCATATGTATAAGACCTCCATAATCCTCTCACCTTAAGTATTTGTAGAGTATGTGAATATAATGGAAATCGCTTCTAAAATAAGGTGATAATATATGCAAAGTTAAGTAATTTTGAAAGTGTAATTAAGTCTCCTAATCAGTTGATATTGTTAATCAAAGAGAAATTATTTTTGACATATTATGCATACAAAGAATATAATATTCTAATTAGTATCCCATTTTGGGGATTGTACATGACATAGTTTCACTTGCTGTGTGTCCATGTATGTACATAGGAAAGTTATGTCTGATTCATTTTACTCTTTCCTAATCCCATTACCCCTCCCTTTCATTCACCTTTGTCTAATCCAATGAATTTCTATTCTTCCCTACCCCCTCTTATTGTGTGTCAGCATCCACATATTACAGAGAACATACACTCTACTGTCATTTATGTCTAAACTGAACAAATAAATTATTTTTTTTTAAAAGAGGCTATGGGGGATGATAAGCAGTTGAGGGCAGCCACTTGTAAAAGTAAATACGTAAGCACTTTAATCAGACATCTGAACACTTTAAAATAGAGTCAAAGTAAGAAACATTTAATGAAGCAGGAAACTTTTCTCAGGGATTTGGAGAATCAAATTCATTTTGAAATCATAAGGCATAGTATGACAGGCATCCTTTAGGAACTTAGATCCCCAGTCATCAGCTGCTGGAGACTAAATTTTTACTGTATCTAGTGAATTTAGAAGAAGACTCTGGTCTCAATTCAATCACAAGCCCATCCAACATCTGAATCGTAGCCTACTGAGACTGTGAACAGGGAATTCACTAAACTGTGCTCAAGCTCTGACACCATGCAAATGCTGTTATGAATAATAAAGTAGAGTGGTTTTAAATTTTTATGTTTGTGGTAATTAGATATACAACAGTAGAAAATTAATATAGTGACATATCAATAGTTATTCATGTATATAATATCATATCACCCATGCCATGGGTTCCTGATATAATGTACAGGGCAATAAAATAATGGGTGAGAGAATAGGAAATTTTTCTTGTAAAATATTAATCAATCACATTACTACAGTGAGTTATTTGAAGAAAAATCCAGTTTCAGCAATTTTCTTATGAGTGTAATTTCTAACTGACTTAAACAATCTTTCCTCTATCCATCAATCCATCCATTTATTTATCTAGCTATGTAATATACTATCAATCAGTAGCAGTTGTTTTATTATCTTCACAGGGAAATACTTGGCACAAGAAGGCATGATAATGAAAGACACAAACTTCTGCTCTATTGGATTGTAGTAGGTATTCAAAACTACATAGTAACAACTAAACAGAAGTTTTAAAAGATATTCTCATGCACAGATTAAGATATACAACCACAAGTAAATTATGAAAGAATTTAAGATAGAACAGAGTGTTTGAGTATAAAAATATAAATGAGAATTATTTCCTGAAGAAAAATTTCTTTTCTAATTTATTCTAAAATGTTTGTTTGGCTATTTTTTTATTTGAAGTAGAATAAAGAAAAGTTAACTAATTATTTCTGATAATTGCTCATTCTCTTACATTTTTATCTGTTGCACTGTGATATTTTTTATTTGAGCAAACAACACTCAAGGACATCAGAGTCATGAAAGTCACAAAAAGAATATTATTATTGATTATACAAATCAAACTGCTCAGAAATGGTATATAAACAAACAAAGTACTAATAAAGTACTGATGGGCATATAAAAAAATCATTCTGCTTCTACACACTCTCACTAATTCAGACATCTTCTTCTGTAAATAATACCAATTGCTAGGGAAAAGTGATATTTCATCTGTTTGTATGGATTGTAAAAGTGATCAAAATTATTCTGTTACCCCCAAATTTCTGAGAAACATTCATGTGACCCATCATTTAAGAATTAAAATACCTTCTATGTAGGATGAAAAACTAAAACTGATGCAGGATGCATAAAAAATAGTATGAACTTTAGTTCAAAATCAGCTGTATTTGGAATCTATAACTAAAGTTTTAATAATATGAATGATAGGTAATTTTTTCCAGGATCATTGTCCATAGAGTAGAGAGTACAGAAGGCAGACTGTTGGATTGATACAATATAAGGACAAAGGAACTAAAAAGTGAATTTATTGGATCATGGTAGGGAAAAGGAACTAGAGAGTGGATCATAACACCAAAAATACTAATATAGGGAGTTTGGGAGTCTGTTTTGGTAAATTGAAATAAATACATGTGAGGAAAATAGGATGGGAGAAAAGTTAGGTTTCGGAAAATAACTTTTAACATTTGGCCAAGAAATAAGTATTTGAGATAAGTGACTAATGGACAAAGAGAAAGATAACTAACAAGTATTATATTACTGAAAAGAAAATCATTACAATGTATATTTTTAGGCTGCTTGAACTGAAATAAAGACATGTTTTCTCATGATAGGTATTAAATATAAAAATGCTTGCATTTCTAAAGAAAAATATGTATTAAGTGAGTTCTGTAAGACAAAATAATTTCGTACATGTAGAGTTGGAGATTCTTGTGCATCTCATCAGCAGAGGAAATAATAGTCTCAAAAGTCATCAAGAATTACTTCAAATGAGCTGTAGGTGATGCTATAAAAATACATACTTAGAACAAAGGAAAAATATCTGGGAAAACTAATAAGCCCATTTTGGTAACTCAAAACCCATAGAGTGATTTCAACTCTAAACATCCATACAGTTTAAACTCACATAACCACATTGTGCATCTATTATACATAATGCATTTTCTCATGTAATAATGAAACTCACTGTTGTTTTCTCAAAAAGAAAATACAGAGTCCTATTAGTCATTTTCTAAATCTCTTGGGAATGTTAACTCGTCTACCAGTCTGAACCATTACCCCATGTTTACCTAAAGCATCATCAATTCAGCATCACTAGTACATAAGTTTATATGTGAAGACATAGTCTTATGGGATAGGGTGGTAGATTTTTATTCAGTACAGATATACAAATAGTTATAATATTGCCAAGTAATCAAATGTCCATGGGTGATAGTTTACAGTTCTTTAATATGTTCATTTTTAACATTTATATTTTCATTTTTCTAACCATACTATTCTACATGCTGTTCCTGCTCGTCCAGCACTGAGGAAATCAATGTTCTTATTCAAATGGAGTAATTTGGTTCCTTATTCATGAAAACTTTTGTTGGGTTTCTGTAGTTCTCTATTAACTTTATTACTGTCATTTAGAGGAAGGACTAGAAAATGAAATTCTCATTTTATTTGTTTTTACATAATATCTCTATTCAAATACTATGGGAATAATTTCTTTCCAATTTATGTCATAATGTTCAGTTTGGGAAAATGGTGAGGAGGTGAATTCAAATTACATTGTCATTCTGTAGCCATGTTGTCAAATTTTTGGACTTATTTTCAAGTGCATTACCTTTGGGCTAAAAGAGATAAGAAAGTACCATAGAAAATCTGTGGTTCCCGATCTTGCTCTTAGCTGAGTTAAAAGCCCTTAGGTGGTGATTTTCTTTCTGAAAACAAACCACTGCAATTAGAAACTCTCAGTCCAATCAGAGATACAATACTCCCTGCCGATTCTGAAAGTCATTTGTTCTGCCACAGCCTCCTTTTCTAAACAAGCTCAAACAAGGAAAGGAACACAGTGTCACCCAGAGCTCATGAACACTCTGTCACTGAGGCTGTTGCTCCTAGAACCAGTAGGTAACAAGGAACCAGGCAACCGAATTCACAAACTCCACTGATAAATGCTCCTTCCAGTTGTACCCCAAGTGTTGCTATTTTCATTGGTATAGCCCCCGTTTTTGCTTTTGTTGGGCTTTTGCTATGTCAGTTGCTATCACCAATCTGCTGCTCCCACCTTGTCACTCCTGCCACCATTAATGCTATCACCACTAGTACTACCATTACTGTTGCAGGCACCTGTGATGTTGCTGCTATTGTGGATGAAGGGAGAGTCACTTCCAGAAAACAGAAGCAGTATTTTTTTCCTTCTCTATTCTTCCAATTTTTTTTTTTTTTTTTTGTCAGTGAACAGTGATTCCTACAGTTTGTAAAGAGAAAAAAAAAAAAAAAAAAAAAGAGCAAATATGGCTCGTGAGATTTTTCTCCTGGGAGTTAGAGGAGATCTGACAGTGCTAATGTGAAGCAGAAAGACTATTGATACCATCCAGCACCTACTGAAATGAGCCTTTATTGTTATGGAGATGAAAAACTTTAGTAGATATGATGGTAGTGGGTAGATGTGGGATCCATATTTGATGTTTGAGTGAACTGAATTTGCTGATGCATTTTCTAGGGCTACAGGGACAGTTCAAGAATACTTCCAGGATTTTGGTTATAACAATCGTATTGACTGAGCTCCTGAAGAAAGCATAAGGTAACCCTTTACAACATGTCCACCTCCTAATTCCCAGAGGCTGTGAATATGCTGTTGTACAGCAAGGGCATATTAAGACTGCAGATAGATAGAAATCTGGTGTAATCTGAATTATGCTGGATTATGTGAATAGGCCCTGTGGAATCACAAAAGTTCATAAAACATCAAAGTCCTAGGTAGGTGAATCAGTATCAGAATGATGAGTACAAGGAAGACTAAACCATCATTACTGGCTTTGAAGATGAAAAGGGACCATCTGTGATGGTGGTCTCTAGAAGTAGAAATGGGGGGAGAAATAATTTTTCCCTGGAACTTTCAGTAGAAATGCTATCAGGACAATAACTTGCCTTTAGTTACTAAGAATTTTTTTTTTTTTTTTTTTAACCAAGGATTAAACCTAGGGGCGCTTAACCACTGAGCCAATTCCCTAGCCCTTTTTATTCTTTATTTGGACGCAGAGTCTCACTAGGTTGCTTACAATCACCCTAAATCGCTGGGGCTGGCTTTGAACCTATGATCCTCCTGCCTCAGTCTCCAAAGCTGCTCAGCTTGTAGACATGCACCACTGTGCCGGTTTACTGAGACTATTCTAGACACTGTGAACCAGATTTATAAGATCATAAGTTTGCCTTGTTTTTTTTTTTTTTTAAACAGCATTAGCCAACTAGTGTTGTACAATTTTGATAAGTGGAAATATATAGAATGGATCAGAAAAGACCATGGTTGTTATCTTTCTATAAAGAGCAAAGGAAGATATCAAGATTTGTACTCTGAATAGGTAGATTGGAAAAGAAGGAATTAGAGAGAGAGAGCAATGGGGGAGAGGGGAAGACAGACAAGAGGAGCAAGAAAAAAATGTTGCAAAGATTTAAAATGTATTGGATTTTAATTCATAAATCCATCTTTTTAATCCTATTGAAAACAAAAAATAAATCAGTTTTATAACTTGGGAAAATTTGAACATTGCTTAGATCTTTCATGATTATTAAGCAATTATTGTTAAGCAAGGATTTTTCTTAATGAATGTATTGTGGCTATGAGCATTATTTTAGGAAAATGATAGTATTATGGATACTTTGAAAATTTATCTCTAACTTTTTGAAGTGATTACTGAAATATTTAGAAGCAAAATTATATGATATTTAAAATTTGCTTTAAAAGACAATGGTCGACATTTTTAGCAGGTAGGATTTTACATGGTACCAGATTGTCCACTAGTGAATAATTGCTAAAGTTGTGTGATGAGCATATTAAGAAGTCATTTTATTATTCCCTCTACTTTTGTAATAACTTCTAATTTTACTTAATGCATATTTAAATTAATTTGATAATGTGTCTGGGATAAATAAGGCACCCCAGACAGGAATGCTAAACCTAGTCTGATCCCAAGAGTTAGCAGATATTATGATTCTGATTTGGGACATCCTACAAAACCTCATGTGTTGAAGGCTGGGCCCCAGTTCGGCAGTGTTCAGAACTGGGGTGTGTGATTGGATCGTGAGACTCTGACCTCATGAAGGCTTAATCCATTAATTTGGGATTCCCATCTGATGGCATTATTTGGAGGTGTTGGGAACTATAGCATGTAGGGACTACTTGGGGAAAGTAGGTCACTGCGTGTGTACCCTGGAAGGTTATTTCTTGTGCCTGGTTTCTTCCTCTCTCACACTGTTTCATGGCTCCCATGAAGTGACTAGTTTTCTCTGCCACACACTCTCTGTCTAATGCTCTGTCTCACCACAGGTCCATAGCAATGAAGCCAGCCAACAATGAACTGAAACCTCTGAAAATAAATCTGTCCTCCTTTAAGTTGCTTTACCTCAGGTATTTGGTCACAATAAAGAGAAGCTGGTTAATATAGCAGTTATTATAATAGTGCAAATAAGTTATAAATCCATTCACCACTTCTACACTAAATGAATAGTAGGAATTCTCCCATAAATCTATTATGTAAACATTCCTAGAAAATGCATATCAATTTTTAAATATTTTGAGCAATCACAATAATTTTAATTTTATAATAATCATGACCCTAAAGCATCCATGGCAAAAGTAATTTGAGTATGTTCACTGGATTCTGTGTATGTGTGTCTGTTTAATTTGTGTATCATATTGACAAAACTATGTATCTGTTAATGTAGTGTGTCTAGGATATACAAATAATGCTGACAACTCAATATTAAAAGACAATTCAATTTAAATATGGCCAAGGACCTAAATACACATTTCTCAAAAAAAGGTGAAGGTACATAATTGAATGGAAAGTTGTACAACCTCAGTCATCAAGCAGATTTAAATGAAAATCACAATGCGATACCATTTCATATATACTAGATTCAAAAAGCTAATAATCTTAAGCACTGACAATGATATGAACAAATCATGACACTCATGCATCACTGGTGGGAATGTGAAATGCTGCCACCACTTGGGAGCAATCTGACAGTTCCTTAAATGAGTAAATATAGCTAACTTTTAGTCCAAAACATCCATTTTATTATATTCACACCTAAGGGACCTTCCAACTCTCTTATTTGTCTTATTTTCTCCTCTACTGAGCTAGTCGATCTTCAGTTTATGCTAAATATTCGCTAAATTCACAAATCTCTCGAATGCATTTTATCCCATTTCATGAGAAATCCTTTAGGTATGAATGTCTTTATGTGCTGTTGCAAATAGAGTCTGTTCCGATTTTTCATAGACTTTCATGAATAACTGTTTCTCCATTTATGGTTTGCTCTTAGGACAATTTCCACAGACTTTAATGCTCTAAATTTTAAAATAATTTTCATTGTCATTGGTAGGCAGGTCAGCAGAACTCATCATGCTATCGTGTAATTTCAATCCTCAATTTCATATCTGTTTAGACTTAACTCTCCAACACAGAGGTTTAAAGCTGAAGTTTCCCTCTTCCATCTTCCCATTACTGCTCAAATTGGACTTAAATTATTTAAAATATAGTCTGTATTCTGAGTAATTACACAAGTTATGAGAATGCTGGTGTGTTTTTGCATGTGTATATATATGTGTGTACATATCCTATATATATATATATATATGTTCTTCCTTGTTGATAATCTAGCCAAAATTAGTAAAGAAATAAATATTTGAAAATATAGGAGGGAAAAATATTGCCAAGTAAGTTGACTAAATGACTCAAAAGTTTATAAAGAACTCAGAGATTCCTCCTATACTTATTCTATAGGACTCGTGTGCAAGTAGTTATATCATGAGTGCTTTGGGAGTGTATATATCCCTACCTGGAATTTTGAGGGTAAAATCAGACAGAGGGATAAATCATTCACTGTTTGACCATCTTTGCCTAGGAATCTGGTGCCCAACTCTGCAAATGCTGAATGAAGAAGACAATAATTTAGAAAGAGAGATGGAAGTACTAAACCATATATTGTATTATAAGAATATACAGTATATACAATAATGTTGAAAATTTTTCAGCTCACATAGGAGGATACCAATTCATTGCAGATTTAGATTGTCCTTTTGTCTATTTTGTGATCATATGACAATAGATTTGCACTTGGGTAAGACAAAAGGAGTTGAGTCATTATTTAGGTCATGGAAAATATGGGGTTACTCCTCTTTTTTTTTCTTTTGTGGTACCTGGGTATGGACCTAGGAACACTGAACCACTGAGCCACATCCCCAGTCCTTTTTGTTCTATTATTATTATATTTTCTTATTTTGAGATAAGCAGGGTCTTGCTAAGTTGCTAAAGCTGGCTTTGCACTCCCAATCCTCCTGCCTCAGGGTCTAGAGCCACTGAGATAAGAGGTGTGCACCAGGGCATGCCTGGCACTCCTCACTTTCTGAAGAGTTAAGTTGACCTCCTCTTTTTTCAGATACTAAATAATTCCTTTAGGCTATACAGTTTTACAATGAGATATACTATTGCTCTTGATCTGTTTTAGTTTATTTCCTGTCCTTTTCAACCATGGTTATTATCTACCACATAAATACTTTTTCTAATTTGTGGGTTAGACTGACATCAATGACTTGTGGCCTAAAACATAGAGATTTAATGTGTTCACATCTATTCTTAAAATCAAAGTAAAGATTCAGAGAAGAAACAATATTCAAAAAAGATCTAGTGTGAAACATTTCATGTAATTTGTAAAAAATATAATTAATTTCCAGATGTGATAGAAATTTTATTCTATAAAGAGTAAAAATGTTCACAAAGGCACATAGTAATAATTGGCTTAGCTTATTCTAACAGAATAGGAAAAAATAATATTTAAATTTGTTATGATAGAGATGAAAATGGACAAATTTGAGGACAGCATATTCCAAATACAAATAAATTGAAGAAGTGGTTATATGCTCATAAGTCCAATGATTACACAATGTTTAACACATTAGATAAATATTGCATTAATAAATATATTTAAGAATGGAAGTATAGTTGTATAGATAATGAATGAATAGATGGAACAATGATATTGTAAACATAATAATTCAGAATCTTACATGTAGAGTAACACTTTCTGTCCTCAGTAGAAAACTTCTGTTGAGCTTGATGGCTACGTATTTTATGAGACTTAATTCCTCTGTATTTATGTTCTATTTTATTGAAAAATACAATAATAAAAATAGCATTTAGTTGTAAAATCTGCTTATTGTAGTGGATTTAGCTTACAGAGTGCTGTGTTTACTTCCTTTGCATGTATTCAAGATCCCATAATTACAAATGAAACTGTGATAATGAAACTTTTAATCAAAATGTAGTCTAAATTTAATCAGTGTAAAATCAATGTAAAATTTGAACTTGTTTTGTTGTTGTTGTTTTTGCCTAATTTGTGTTGTCCATTTTGTTTTCGTTTTTATCCTAATGCTCTCTTGGTAGGGTACCTTTGTTCATAGAAGGTACCCTGAAATGATATATGAATTTTTGGAGAAAAACAATTCTGTTCATAATTTGTCAGTTCAGGGGTAGTTTTCCTTTTGTTTTTTTTGAAAAAGTCAAAAAATTTTTCGTTTTGTTTTATCTGTGGTAAATGCCAATTTTGTGAACTAAATGGGTCATATATTAAAGAAAAATGTTGATAAATATCTTAAGCGTTTTGTAGGTTAATATAGACAATTATCACTCTTAACCTATCTGGCTAGGCCAGAAAGTATAACAAAGACAATGTTGATAAAGTAACATATGAAGGCTTTGAAGTATAGGAAATTTATACTTAAACTGGAGAATCTTTTAAGTGTTACATTTCATGTAAAATATTTTAATGATTAAAGATAACAAATATTTAAATTCTTGTGAGCCCAGGAAATTTAATATTATTTATACATTGCTATTTATTCATTCTTTTTAAGTATATGTGTGTATTTTATTGTAACTCATTTTAAATATTAAGTATTGAAAAATATACCAAAGTCATACACAAATTATTGTATGAATATTTTAATAAACTTTTAATAGAGCACAAACCTCAAAAAAACTTAAACTGAAAGTATTAGTGAAGTTTCTAAGAACCATAAATGTCACAAAATAACCAACATTCAGTTATGTTAATCATATTTGGCAAATATGTGTCAGTATAAGAGATACCAATATTGTACTTTTAATATGTGGGCTGATAAAAAATAGATAGAAATAAATATATTACATAATGAAATAAATAAAACTATAACTAGTGAAAACTAGTTAGGTAGGAAGCAATAGGAGAAAGCCTCTATACAAATATGCTCTTTTCAAAAAGAATATCAGGTAAAATACTAAGCAAGAAGTTGATTCATTTCTGAATAAATATTTACATAAAATGGATTCTCTTTACAACAATTTTATTTCATATACTTCCTATTAAAACACATATGTTTCATTCCAAATAATCTTAAATATTCCATCCATGTCTTCAAAGAATGAAAATGACCATACTATAAACTTATTTACTCAATAAGCAACACAAGTTTTATGCATACTCCCTACTAAAAGTCAGCTTTTATTTGTTAAGAAAGTAAAACTATTCAATTAGTATTGTTAATATCTTTTGCTGAAGCACAATATCTTTTTCTGTTGTTTTAATTAAATTAGATGATTTCTAATTTTAATCATGTTTAATCAATGTATTAAAACAGGAATAAATAGGCCTGTATATACATGCAAATATCTAACATATAATATCGTTACTCCAAGATTGTGTAAGAGTGGTGATACAGTTTGCTAGTGAAGTGCTTGCCTGACATGCACAAGGCCCTAGGTTCAATTTTCCAGTGCTGAATATATATATATATAAATAGGTATAAATATGTGATTTTCATAGAAGCTTCACCTCTTCATTTTTGTTGTAAATGAATGAGATGCACAATCACATTTAGCATTTTTTCCCCAATAAATGAATTTGAACTGGACTTAGCCAAAGAGTTCTGTTCATCTTGCCTGAGCTCATGAATGAAACTATAGTCAGCTAATAGTTTGGTTAGGGATGATTGTCTGAAGATCATCTCATTCTCATGTCTAGAAGTGAATGCTTAACCTGTTTTATGTCAGTTGTTGACAGTAATAGTAAAATGACATGGCCAAATGTTTCTAATTGTCTGAGCTAGTTTTCTTTATGTGGCACCAGTATCAGTGTTCCAAAGAACAGCAATGGAAAAAATAGTTTTTGAACTTCTACTCACTTCACCTTTGCTGACACCTATAGGTCAAATCAGCTCATGTGATTAATGGCAGACTCAAAGGGGAGAGCAACACTCCTCACCCTTGACAGCAGGCACTGCTAAGTCAAATAGCAAAGAAATGCACATTCAGGAATAAGAATGTATGCCTTTTTGTGATTTCTTATTCTTTGTGCTTTCTTTTGACTTACTTAATCTAATCAAGTGTACATTTTGTAATTACTAATTTCTGAGAGTTGGGTATAACATTTTCATAAATCATGTGAATCAGTGGATATATGTTAGAACTTTCTATTCTGTCCCATTTGTCATATTTCCAATAGTTGTATTCTCTTCCTGTTATATATTTTTATGATTACATCTGTTATAATTTTCCTAGTTCCTGAATGGCTTCACTTTGCTTTTTCTTTTCATTTTTAGGTTAGGGTTCTGCTGGGGAAAAACATCTTTTTAATATTTTCTTGCCTGCAAATGTTTTTTTATAGAATGTACTTTGAGAACTTTTCACTGAATATAGAATTGAAGATAAACAGGTCTTTTAAAAGAGTCTTTTATAGTAACATTTTATGATATTCTACTTTCATCCTTTATTCTGAAAAATTCATTGTCAGTTTGATGCTTACTTCTTTGAAGTTAAGCTATAGACTCACCAAAGTCAACTCTTTTTAATATATTTCATTTTCAGTATTTTTTACTATGATTTATCTCAACTTACTTCATTTTTTATTTATCATGTTTTAGTTTCATGCCTATTTTGCAAACCGTGGCTTGATGTATTTTATCAGTTTCAGGAAATTCTTGTTCCTCTTTAAATTTTATTTTATCTATTATCTATCTTCTTTTCTCTTTTTGGCAATCAAATTTGTGTGTACTAAACTTTTCAACATGCTTCCCATTTCTTTTATAATTTTTTCTGAATTTCTCATTCCCTTTCTCTGCTCTTGGGTATCACTCTAGATACCTTCTCCTGAATTATACTATATAGTTTATTAGTCTTTTCAGTTTTCTATTAAATACATGTTTTATTTTTATTTCAAATATTTGGTTCATTAATTTTTTTTTTTTTTGTACTGGGATTGAACCCAGGGAAACTTTGCCAATGAGCAACATACTCAGTCCTTTTTATTTTTCATTTTATGTTGTTGAGGATCTTCCTAAATTGCTGAGGCTGTCCTTGGATTTGTGATCCTCCTGCTTCAACTTCTCAAATAGCTGAGATTATGAGTATGTGTCACCACTCCCAGCTTATAAAGTAATATTTAATATAAATAAATTATCTGGTGAAATTCTTTTTTCTTTCTTTATGCTCTTGAACCTTCTAATCATAATACCTTAGTGCTGATTTCTGTCTCCTGCTTATCAGCATGCTTGGTGTTAGTTGAGAGTGATCAACATAGAGTACTACAAATTAAGAAATACTTGGTAACTTTTTTCCTCCAGTGATGATTTACATTCCTTTGGTTAGACTCTTTAAGCACAGTTAGATCTCCTTGACCAAGTCCAGACTGGTTGCAGGTTTCATGGAGCTCGTCTATGTCTAGTTTGTCTTTCCTTGCATAGTCCTCACTAACAGCATGACTATGTGTCAGCTTTGCTTAACCTTGTCGTGTCCGGAAGTTCAATATTTGTTCCCCTAGGTCTGAAAATATGAAATATATGATTATTGTTTTAGTATCCCAGTAGGTAATATTCATTAGTTTCTTAAACATTCTTCTCGTTTATGTGTAGCTTAGGATTCAGCAAGCGACTCAAGGAAAAGAATTCATAGCCATTTTAGAAGGATGCATACTTTCTCTGTATTTTGAATTCTTAATTCCTAGTTTCCCTGGAATCTCTGAATTTCAACTTCTATCACCTCACTTCAGTGGGGCTGCTATAAATATCAGGTTGCTTTTTTCAACCCCTGTTTGCCTGCAGTCAGTCAGCACATAATTCATGGGGCAAAAGAAAAGCAAATTCGAGATTCACTGCCTTCTTTCCTCCTCAGAAAGGTATTAAGATATGCTTTTAGTATAAATATAAATTATAACTCTTTTGAGAGGAAGATTAAAAAAGAGAAAATACTAGCAAATTTTAAGGGAAAAAAATTCTGATGAGAAGAAAAGGGAAGTACAATAGAGTAAATCTGTTTACAGGATTATTCCTTAGAGCTTCTTTTGCAAATGTCCACAAGAAGATATATACCTGTAAAAGGAAAAACTGCCCAAACTCATATATCAATCAGTCTGTCTGATAATAGCAGTCATATTTATGCATTAGAATATTCACAATAGACTGCACACATCTAGAATGGTAGCATTAGGATCTCTGGGTTCCTTTCCCAAGTGAAAAATTCATAAGTTGGGAAAATTATTTTTCAAAATCTATATTTGAAGACTCTTGAAAACTCTCAAAATTTTCCTAGAAGAGCAATGATTGTTTTTCAATAAAATCTATTAAATCTTCATAATTACAGTGAGATCCATGATATTTGAAGTATGAATGTTTCTCTCCCTTGCTTAAGTCAGCAAGACAGAAGTTCTAATCATGATGGTTGCAGGCAAGAAGATGAGGTTTCTTCTTCCCTAAGTACCAGTTTAGAACTATGATGCTTCTGCAAAAGAAACAAGACATCAACGTTTATCACACTGTCACAGTATTGCAGAAGCTCTCTTACAAGCAAGAGCCCTATGGCTCCTGTTCCTCCATTTATGGAGTACAAACTCTGCCCCAGGTGCCCCAGGGAAAATACTGGATCCAAATTTTCCTCACCCCATTTTGATTCTAGGTTGTAAATCCCATATCAGGAAAGTCAAGTTGAAAAAATCAGAGGTCACGGAATCCCTACCCATTACCTTGTTTATAAAGAATGATGTCACTTCAAAGAAGTAGGCCATTACCCTACCTTCAACTTTAAAGCAGTGGTCATGTTTTCCCTAGAAGATAACGTAGGTCTTAAAAGTGTGAGAATTGAAGCTCCCCTGTGTCGACTGATTTTATTAGAGCAGAGCTTGGAGAAGTTAAAGTCTATGGTCACTGTTGGAAGTCTGGAGATTTTTATTGTAAGTAGTTAAAAAGAGGAGGGTATTCCATGATTGCATAAAGTACAGATATAAAAATGTGAGCAGATATCCAAGGAAATAAACTTAATAGGAGTCTACCGAGGTCAGAACAAAGATCAGATGGGTCCCCAACATTGTCTGCTATGATTCAACTGATTATGTCCCTCTGAAATTTACATGTTGAAACCATAACTCCTAAGTGTAATGGCACTTGATAGCTTGATATTTGTAAGATAATTAGATCATGAGAGTTAAACTCTCCAGTTTATGTATAAATCTAGAAAATGGCCATATATCAATTAGAAAGTAGGCCCTCAGCAGGAACTAAATCTGAGGACGCCTTCATCTTGGAGTTTGTAGCCTCCACAATTCAGAGATATAAATATTTTTTAACCACCCACTCAATGGTTGTTTCACTTTTTCATGCATGTTACTGAATTTATATTTGATAATTAAATTTAATAATTATTGTATAATAATTAGCAAAATTCTCTGTGCTTAAAGTAGAATACTGGGATTTGGGGGTTTTATCAATAATCTTGGTTGAATATTTTTCTTTTTAAAAAAAATTTGGTCTTTTTTATGTATATATGACAGTAGAATATATTTTGATGTATTTATACAAACATGGAGTATATCTTATTCTAATTGGGATCCTAGTCTTGTGGTTGTACATGATGAGGAGATTCATTGTGGTGTGTTCATGAATATACATAGTAAAGTTCTATCAGATTGATTCTACTGTCTTTCCTATTCCTATACCTTTCCCTCCCTTCATTCTCCTTTGTTATTTCTTATAACCGTTCAAGGTGATACACTCCTTGGAAAAGGGAATGAGATTCAGTTAGATCAAAAAATAAAGCACATCATGTCTCGTGACTTTGTCAAAAATAATGCAGTATATACCAACGGAAATGACTACTACAGTTTGGCATCATACCATACTTTATATATATCAACTCCTTTTTTTAAATAAGAAAATTCCTTTACAGAAGAGTCAGTTATAAGCTGACAGTCACCAGTAGAAGGAAAATTCCAGGACTAGAGTCATTTAGTTGTTTGGATTTCTCTTGTACTCCCCCCACCTACGTAATTTCTTTTCAAATTTTCTTTACAGTGTAGACTTCTCTACATATCTGACTTAGAAATATAACATTTAGTTTTGTCCCTACACTTCAAGCTAAAGACCAATAAATATACATTTAGAGAAAAATACTAATGAGAAAGGAAACTATATGTTCCATTATATATTTGGTTGCAATGACTTTTAAAGTATATTAAAATCACAAAGAGGTATGAGATGAAAATTGACATGTAACAAAATACTATTGTATGTGTGTATATGTGTCTAACAATATGCATTATGAAATTCAATGAAGTAGTTTAGAAGAAATTAAACTTTGCAAAAACATAAGTAGAAAAAGTAATAGAGCAGTCAGTTGGCAATTACTGGAAACTAAGAGCTAAGTGTAGTACCAACAGAGACAGATGAGCTAAAAGCTTAGCAGGGAAAACAGGGAAAGAGTCAAAATCCTGCAAAAACCAATGCCTTCCCATACTGATTGTGGTAACGTGTTGGAATTTCTGAAGATGATAGATTTTTTTTTTTTTTTAACAAAAGCAGAAAGTAGGTGAAAGCTATGAGCCTGCTTTCTTCAAATATCAGGAAATTCTTCACTTTTTAAACTTGTCTATAAAGGCAAAAAGACATCAAAGAAGTATTTATTTGAAAAGACAAATTTAAATCTTAAAAAATGTGACAATAAGCAGAACCATGCAAGATCAAAAACATTTTTTACTAGGAGGCTATAACAGAAAATACTGATTGTCAAGCTGCCACAGATAGTGTAGTTATTTATATGAAATGAAAGTATATAAGTGTACATATTTTTTGCAGTATAAATTTCTAAAATTGTAGCAATCAAGATCCTTGTTATAGCTATATCTGTATTGATAAGTGAGTTCTTTGAACTTGTGTATTATAATACTAGAAAGAGTATTTGTTCTTCAAATGCTGAGATATGTTACAAATACTTAAAAATGTCCACATGTTAATATAATATTAACATATATATGTTTATATATAGTTGTACATATATATTTAATGTTTGTTTTAGTCAACTTTTTTACTGCTGTGAACTGAAATGATCTGACCAGAACAATTATAGAGGAGGTAAAGTTTCTTTGGAGGCTTAAAGTTTCAAAGGTCTCAATCCATAGACAACAAGCTCCATTTCTCCAGGCTCAAGGTGAGGTAGAGCGTCATGGTGGAAGAGTGTGGCAGAGGGAAACAACTCATATGGTCATCAGGAAGCAGAAAGAGAGAGAGAGAGAGGTCCCCACTTGCCAGATAAAATATACACCCCAAAGTTACACCCAATTCCCACCTCTTGCAGCTACACCTACCACTCCAATTACCACTCAGTTAATTCTTAATAGGAGATTAATTGACTGATTGGGTTAAGAATCTCACAACCCAATAATTTCTCCTCTGAACCTTCTTGCATTGTCTCACACAAGAGATTTCGGGGTCACCTCACATCCAAACCATAACGAAGTCATTTCTAGTAAATATATGTTATCATATTAATAAAATATAAAATCTTCTACAACATTGTTCTGAGATACTTTTGATCTAACTTTATTTAAAAAATGTCATATTTGTCTAAAACATTGGACTTCCTTTAAGAAAATAACATTTTTTTCCTTTTTTTTTTTTCTGCACAATAAAGAGTTGCCTGGAAAAATTTGTGAATAGCATTCCCAATTGATAATAATAAAGTCCATACAACTCATTTTCCACATGTGGAAATACCTTTATGGAAGATTAAATGTCAGTTCAGTCACCAGCAGAACTCCCAGACTGGAAGTGTTTTCTATTCAGCTCTCTCTCTTCTCTAGATAATTTCCTGTTTAATTTTTCATGGCTTTAGGTACTTCTGAATGACATCTGAATAATAAATATAATGCTTAAATCTCTATTCCTAATGCCAAAATCCAGTGAACATACTCATAGTAAAATATTTAAAATGAAATGTATATATTTCATTCTTTGTTTTATTTATTTTAGTGACTTTAAGAGGAAATGAAAAACAATGGACAAGTAGGAGATGGAAGTATAACAAAAGACTACTCATCTCCATATTTTTAGGTAGATAAATCTTACTCATCCTAATTGTAGCTTAAAAACATTCTTTGTGGCAGGATAAAAAGTTGTCATGTTGATAGCCTAGGCATTTTGAAATGAGATAAAAATGTATCTTGTCACGGCAAGACTTGTGCTTGATTGCAAAAGCTTATTTGAATACATGTTCCAGTAGCCCCCCTACCTCTGCTACCAGCATGGGAGTAAGCAAGAAGAATGAGGAAAATTATTTTAACCCAATCCTCCCTAAATCACTCACGTAGTGTAATAAAACTAAACTATCAATTCAAGGCCCATACATAAAAGTATGAACCACTCATTGGTTGTGTTGGATAAAAGAGAGAATAAGACAGCAACTAGACTCTTCTTTAATCTCCAATCATTTCACCCAGGGCAAGGCAAGGTCACAGTCCTGACAGTCTCCTTCAGAACATGTGTCAGTCCTGAAAGGTATTGTGTTTGGGACTCCTTGAATATGACTTGAAGGAGATTTGATGCTGTATAAAATCCCTTGTTTACAAGGTGAAAGCCAAAGTGGCCTGTGGAGATTTAGTGAGCTATTGAAGGAAACGGGATAGCCTCTCATAAAAGTGTGTTAAAGGACTGCCAAACCTCAGGAGAACCACCTTACTCTGGACATATTTATTTTACACTTCGAATCAGGCATTAAGAAAAGAAATCATTTTCTAGGAATTTAAATACCAAAGAGTTATTCTGATGATTTTATTTGTGGATTCAAAACAAGTAACATAAAATTACTATATCACACTACTAATTATGTTGTATCAATTCACTGCCTCTGACATTTGTATATTCTTTCATATATGTTATGGCTTATTTTTTTATATGAAACTTTAATTTTGAATTTGGCTTTCAAGAAAGAAGAAGCATTTTTAACATGTTCTACAGACTTTCACAGGAGGAATTTACTTTATGGTCATTACATAGAATCTTATTATATTTGAGACAGTTTTAAAGGGAAGATCCATTAAGTTTCATATAGGACAAAATTGCAAATTAGGACAATGAAGGAATGAAGTTGATTATTAGGGTTTTTCCTGCAGTACAGGCTCTATTTGTTGAATATAAAATTCCTAATACCTCATTCAGACTTACTTGACAACTATCATTAGCAATGACTTTGTTAACTTTATGCTGATAGATAATAAATTATTAAATACATAATGTAAAACCAATATTCTTATGGCAAATAGAGCTTGATTCCTTGAATGTTCACCTCTTTGACAAAGTTTTTTACATTTCAAGCAGGAGCTTATTTCTTTTGATTCACTGCTTTGTTCAAAAATTTTTTGCAGACTGCATTTTGATTCATTGTACACAAATGGGGTAAATCAGTTTGTTTCCATGATTGTACACTGCTTTTAACTCATAATAATAATTAGAAACCAATTTTTGTGTCTATATTAGTAATGATTAATTTGGTTTTACTACAGGTTTGTTTCCTGAACATTTTTAATGAATGGATCATACTTCCTTCATATCTGAAAAATTTAAGAAATCTCAAATATAAAGTTACTGATGGTATCTATGAGTTATTTTGGATAATCATGGAAAACAGAGGATTTAGTGGGATTTCAGTAGAAATAAAACAGTTACATAAATAAACCACTAAAGGGCACTTGAGGATAACTTCCATATAAACAGTATGTATTTAAATATAAAACATTAACTAAAATGTTTAAACATACAAAGAGAAGTAGACACATGAACATGGAGCCAATATTTCATGTGAATTACAACAGTTTTTTCTGTTCTGATCACTTGCCCTACCTGCATGCACAACAGGGAGAGGGAGAATTCCTTCATTTGTGGATTTTACCTCACCTTCAAACACTTTTGAACAACGCATGCTGCATTTCCACCCCAAGAGATTTCAAAGGTAAATGAAATAGAGATGAACATCTTGCATCATTCCTTCTAGTATCCCCTGAGTCAGAAAAGAAAAACATAATTCTTTGTGAACCTGGTTTGCCCTTTTCCCGATGGAATCATTACCACCAGCTGGACCTGAGCAGCATTCTTGAAGATAGCAGCCTGTACTCTGCCTGTGTGATTGCACTGATGAAAGATCAAGTTAAAATTAAAAAAAAAAAAAAACAAAAAAAACTTTCTTACCATTAAGTTTCATCTTTCTTGATTCAGCTTTTCTTTGGTTTCTGTAAACCTTTGACACATTCTAGAAATTGTCAAAAATAACTATGTCCTAATTATGTTTGTCTCTGTGTCCCTGAAATTATGAGTATTTTGAGACACTTATACTGCTGTTTTGCTTAATAATTCTGTCTCTCTAAATCCTTTTCTGTCCACTTTCCATTTGTGTGTGTGTGTTTACATATACTGCTCTTGCTCCATATTTAATATTAGTAATAATTTAATTTAGTTTTTTATTCTTAGTTAAAACTACCTACCAGTATATCTTCTAACATTCTTTTCTGCATCATTGCATATCACTGTGCTAAATTACGGTAAACCACTTTGCAGATAAATGATGAAGAATATTGAAAACTATTTTGTCCAAGCAAACAATAGCCATAGAATTTTCTCTTTTAATTTTGTGACTGAAAATTTGCCAACATGTAAAGCTTGTTTCAAGTGACCCAAGCGAGAAAATTACTTTGGTCAACACTTACTGCAATAGCTTATTTAAAGATATTTCTCCATAATGTACTGGGGTATAATTAAAGGTATAACAAAATTATTATTATTTATTACATGAATGTTCAGAAATATAAAAACTGTTCACATGCACAAGGCCCTGGGTTCAATCCCCAGCACCATAACAATAAATAAATATATATCTAACATAAATATATATATGAGCCACACCACAGAAGCCAGTAAGACTACATATCTGGTAGGGAATTTTTGATCCTGAAATATGAATACAAAGTTCCATAATTATACAGGAGCAATCTGAAAATATTTAGGGCTTAATTTGAAAGGAGGAAGACAAAGCATGGGGAGTTCAGTTTATATGAAAATAATAAGTGGAAAGTCACTATATACTGATATGGACTAAATTAATCCTTTGTAAAAGTTTTTTCATGAAAATAAAAATTCATATGAAACTACAAATTCCCAAATTCTTTCTAAAGTTGGCAATAATCAAATTAAAAGTTAACCTTTAATAGTTTCTAGAGTTTCATGTCAGCAATAACAATATTCATTGTCAGTTGTTGACATTTTAGTATCCTCCCTTTTGTGCACAGAAGGAAATCATTCACTTAATGACAACCTTAGCAATTAGTATTTTATAAATCTAATTGTGCATTATGACTGAAGGATATGGAAATGACAGCCTGAAATGACAACCCCCAATACAGTGTGTGACCTGGAAGGAGGAAGAGAGGAGAAGCCAAAACATTGATCCATCCCCAATAAATCCTTTTCCAGTGACAAAACAAACCCTGGAAAGGAGATAACCATCAATCAGAAAATAGCAGTCCCTGGGAAAAGGACAAGCATCCATCCTTTCCCAAGTAAATTCTCTCCCTATGATAGCGACAATACACATTAATTCTGTCCCCAGGACAATGCAATGACCCCTGGAGGACAAGATAAGCACTGAATACTGAGCTCTGAACCCCTAATCCCTGCCCTGTAAAAACACTGCCTAATAAAAACAGTGTCTGGTACAAGCAAGTTCCAAATGTTTGCAACCTGTTGCCCACACCCTTTTAAAGTCTTCAAGGGCTAAATCACCTCTCAATGTAACCTATATAAACCCATATCCTTCCTGTAACCAGGAGCTATTTTCTACTCAGAAAGTGAGCCCCTCCACTGCTGGACTGATTGACTCCACTGCTGAATAAAAGGCATAGTTGATCTACAAAGTCTGCTCCCATCCTGGTTATTTGTGCTTTCATTGTGGTGGTGAAACCATTTGGGTTATTTTTGCTTATTATGGCTAAATTCCAAATTATAATCCTAAAGATTGCCTTTTTTGTTTAAAAATCTGATCTTGTCTAATTAAATTAAGAAAAAAAAATCACATTTCAGTGGGGGCTTTTTATAGTTTTAATTTTCTTTGACATTGATATACACTTATAATTTAATATACTTGACTTCCTTTTTAAGAATAGGTATTTAACAAAATTTTTTCACTTATTGAAACTTTTTTTATTATTATCATTTTTATTTTTACAGACTGTATTTTGATTCATTGTACACAATTGGGGTACAACTTTTCATTTCTATGGTTGTACACAATGTAGATTCACACCATTCATGTAATCATACATATACAAAGGGTAATACTGTCTGTTAAATTCCACTATCTTTCAGAACCCCACCCCTTCCACCCCATTTTCCTCTGTCACCCAAAGTTCCTTCATTCTTCTCTCCCCCTCTGCCACCCCTCCTAGTTATGCATCTATCATCATCCACCTATCAGAGAAAATATTCGGCCTTTTGTTTTGTGGGTTTGGCCTATTTCACTTAGCATGACATTTTCTAAATTCATCCATTTACCAGCAAATGCCATAATTTTATTCTTCTTTATGGCTGAGTAATATTCCGTTGTGTATATATACCACAGTTTCTTTATTCATTCATCAATTGAAGGGCATCCAGGTTGGTTCCACAATCTAGCTATTGTGAATTGAGCTGCTATGAACATTGATGGGGCTGCATCACATTTTTGTAAATCTAATAAATTTAACATAAATTTAATGAATACAATGAGTTACCATTTCTCCTACATAATTCAATAGTGTGTATGATCTTTGTAAGGACACAATTTAAAATTTTAAATAAATTATTCAGTAATATATTTTAAATTTGTTTCATAGGATAATTAATTATTCTGTTATGCCAATCTTTTTATTTTAGAATAGACCAAAATGCATAAATTATTTTCCGTCTCAAAATAATAAAATATAAATTTGACTTACTTTAATATCTATATAAACTATCCTAAATATCCATAGCTTTAAAAAAGTACTCCCTAGAGACAATATAATGTCCTCTGTTGCTGAGCTTATTAACCTACCAGGGAATAGATATAGATATTGAGACTAAAATTTTTCAGGGTCCCAAATATCAGTTTCTCATCTCATGTAGAATAAAATCAAAATGCTACAGTCCACCAAGTCCTAGATAATCCTAGCCTTTTCTAATTCCTTTCAGAAATCTCTTTTTTTTCCTACAAGTTTTACAAGTTTATCCATAAATGCATGTGCTGTTAATTGGAAACCTTTTCTCTATGTCTTTCTACAGTCTTGAGTGCTCTTCTCCAGATCTTGTTTCTTTCCATTTCTGCTCAGTTATTCTCTACTAAGGGGAACCTTCTTAACCATTCTTTCAAAAAGATCCCTTGATGCCACATAATTTCAAATTCTTACCTTGGTTTTTTTTCTTCTTCCCAAATATTTGTCACATAAGTGTGTGTATATCTTTTAAAATGGTAGTTCTATTGTGGTATTGTGGCACTTTATTGGTTTAGATTTTCCCTTATGTTACCAAACTTAGAAACTACAGGGTCTTGTTCTTTTTTTTTTTTATAACAAGTTGCCGCTTTGAAATTATCTTTGCAATTCAAATATCACATGTTTCTTGAAAACTCGCTTTTCAACTACTTATACTGTTAATTTTTTGTTTTCTAATAATTTTATTGAATGAATATCATTAGCAATACCTATTTTCATTGCCCTCCTGTTTCTCCTACCCACCTGTTATTTAGAGTGATTCAATTTGTATACTTATTTTTAACATTAGAGGAAAGCCAAATAGAAGCTGCAGCTATAGTGTTGGCCTGAGCTGTCAACGCCTTTCCTGGTTGTTGATGCATGTAGTTGGAGTTTCCATGGCCACAACTCGCCACATCCTGACTTGTACTTTCAATATCCCAAGTCTGTACATCTCGCAGCATTATTCCACGGGTATTTTGGAGAAATCAGTAATGGATATTCACACGTTAGCTCTACTGCTAATTATCTGTTTAACCTTCAGTAAAACCCACTTCTTAAATTTAATTATAAAATTAGAATATTATAAAACATCATCACTAAAATTTTAATCTTCTAATTTTCAATGTATTCAAATTACATAAAATAAGAAATATTGTTATACCAGGTTTTGGAGTCTCAATTTTATAGGAAAAGTGTCAATCATATGATTGCAAAATCCAAATTCAAGTTTACATTCCTTTTCTTTATCATAATAGTATGATGATGAATAGTATGATGATAGGTATTTGTAATAATCTGATTGCTTGCAGAAGCCATAAGTATGGCTTCCATAGTCTATTTGCTGTCACAGCTGTCAAGGTCAAAGATAGGTTAGCAAAACTATTTCAGCAAATATTTAATTATCTTTTATGTTATAGATACTATTCTAAATTCCAGAAATGCGGTAATAAATCACATATACAACACCTTTAATTCCATTGAGTTTATATTCTTATAGTGATCACTATTTGTTAAATTTTATCTCCTCAAAACCTCATTATGCTAAATTATTACTTTATGCATAGATAGGGCCTTAAAAGATTTGATTCATTTAAATGAGGTCATTAGGTTATGTGAGTACTAATCCAACATAATCAATATGCTTATGCAAAGAACAAAATTGCATATGTGCAGACATAGTCAAAAGACCAGGTTAAAACAGGGAGAAGATGGTCACCTACAAACCAAGGAAGAGGAATTAGGGGAAATCAACCCTGCTGAAACTTTCATCTTGTAATTCTTGTGTTGTAAGCTATGATAAAATAAATTTCTGATGTTTAACTCCTCATTCTGTAATATTTTGTTGTCAGCTCCAGACAATTAATAATAGAAAATAAGTGCCCATATATGTATGTGTATATATATTGCAAATGTATATCTGAGAGTGCATATTTATATATGTGCATGCATAGCATATATATGTATCATTATATATGTATCATTTGAAGCTGGTGGATATATTTTCATCAATAGTTGATTAATAAATAACATGGAGGAGGAGGAGGAGCAGTGCGGCGAGGCGCTTGGACTGGGAGCAGCTGCACCAGAGCTATAGGTGGTTGCCAGAGGAGGAGCTGCTCAGTGAGCTGTTTGAACTCAGAGCAACCACTCCTGAACACCGGGGCCTGCCCAGAGGAGGAGGAGGAAGAGGAGGAGGAGGAGCAGCGCAGGGGGTTGCTTGGACAGGTGGTGACTGCATTGGAGCTCCAGGAGGAGCGCAGTGGGTCGCTTGGGCTCAAGAGGCCACACCAGACCTCCGGGCAGCTGCCCGGAGAAGGCATGCAGTGGGTCACGTGGACTCAGAGCGACACAGAGTGACTCAGAGTGACCGCTCCTGAACACCCGGGGGGCTACCTGGAGGAGGAGGAGGAACGGGGTGGGTCACTTGGACTCGGAGTGACTGCCCAGGACTACGGGCGGTTGGCGGGAAGAGGAGGTGCACAGTGAGTTGCTTGGACTCCTGGTGACCACACTGGAATACCAGGTGGCTGTCTGGAGGAAGAGGCGTGCGGCAGGTCTCTGGGACTCGGAGCGATTCTACGGGGCTCCAGGTGGCTGCTCAGAAGAGGGGCCGCATAGCCAGGCAATTAGGTGCAGAGCAGGGTCCCAGGACCTAGGAGACTTCTTGGTGGAAGAGCCGCATAGAGACACGCTTAGGGGTGGAGCGAAGGTTCCAGAACTGGGGGCAGATTCTCTGAGGGGAGGCAGCCTAAGGAGACTCATCTGCAAAGGGTGAGGCTCCCAGGCCCAGGAGGTCGGGCCGGGCCCCTGGGAACGTTGCAGAGGAAGGCAGCCCAGCCCAGGTGGTAGCTGTAGATTGAGGGGAACCTCTAGGAGGGAACTGATCAGCGAGACCTCCCCACCAGGTAAGTCTTCCCTGCCGGGTGAGGTTTTCCCACAAGGACAGTAAAATCAGAGACACAGGCCCAAACAGGCCTTGCCTCAGCCCTCAGCCTAGTTCCCCTTTGGATGACCATTGGTCAACAAGTGGAGGTAGTTCTGCCCACTAGCAGGGAATATACCCCACCTGAAGGCCACCACCCTTAGAGAGGTAGCTTCCTTGTGGAGCACTGCACTATCAACTTCCTCCAAGACTTCAGCCTACTGAAGGCTAAGAGGGGATATACTAGAAATCTTCAGGGACATTATAAGTCAATAGAGGAAATCTGCAATATCTCAGCAGTCCACTGATACCTGAACAATATGAGAAAAGGGAAGAAAATGCCAAAAACAAATCTAGAAGTTACATCAATAAAACCCAATGACAGCATGGCAGAAGAAATGACAGAAAAGGAGTTCAGAATGTACATAATTAAAATGATCAGGGAAGCAAAGGATGAGATGAAAGAGCAAATGTAGGCAATGAATGATGAGATGAAAGAGCAAATGCAGGCATTGAATGATTGCACCAATCGACAGTTAAAAGAGCAAATACAGGAAGCAAAAGATCATTTCAATAAAGAGTTAGAGATATTGAAAAAAAAACAAACAGAAATCCTTGACATGAAGGAAACAATAAGCCAAATTAAAAACTCCATAGAAAGCATATTCAGTAGGATAGAACACCTGGAAGACAGAACCTCAGACATTGAAGACAAAATATTTAACCTTGAATACAAAGTTGAACAAACAGAGAAGATGGTAAGAAATCATAAACAGAATCTATAAGAACTATGGGATATCATGAAAAGGCCAAATTTAAGAATTATTGGGATTGAGGAAGGCTTAGAGAAACAAACCAAAGGAATGAACAATCTATTCAATGAAATAATATCAGAAAATGTCCCAAATCTGAAGAATGAAATGGAAAATCAAGTTCAAGAGGCTTATAGGACTCCAAATACACAAAATTACAACAGACCCACACCAAGGCACATTATAATTAAAATACCTAACATACAAAATAAAGACAGAATTTTAAAGGATGTGAGAGAAAAGAACCAAATTACATTCCAGGGGAAACCAATACGGATATCAGCAGATTTTTCAATCCAGACCCTAAAAGCTAGAAGGGCCTGGAACAACATTTTTCAAGCCATGAAAGAAAATGGATGCCAACCAAGAATCTTATACCCAGCAAAACTTACCTTCAAATTTGACAATGAAATAAAATCCTTCCATGTCAAACAAAAGCTAAAAGAATTTACAAAAAGAAAGCCAGCATTACAGAATATTCTCAGCAAAATATTCCATGAGGAAAACATGAAAAACAAAGAAGCATATCAGCAAAGGGAGGAATTATCCTAAAGGAATTGACAAATAAAGGAGGAACCAAGTCGTGTCAAATAAATAAATAAATAAATAAATAAATAAATAAATAAATAAAATTTAAAAAATGAACCAAACGACCGGGAAACCAAATCATATCTCAATAATAACCCTGAATGTTAATGGCCTGAATTCATCAATCAAAAGACACAGACTGGCAGATTGGATTAAAAAGAAAGATTCAACGATATGTTACCTGCAAGACTCTCACCTCATAGAAAAAGATATTCATAGACTAAAGGTGAAAGGATAGGGAAAAACATACCATGCACATGGACTCAGCAAAAAAGCTGGGATATCCATCCTCATTTCCGATAATGTAGACTTCAAGCCAAAGTTAGTCAGAAGGGATAAAGAAGGTCATTTCATACTGCTTAAGGGAAGCATAAATCAGCAAGATATAACAATCATAAACACCTATGCACCAAACAGTGGCTCATCCATGTATGTCAAACAAATCCTTCTCAATTTCAGAAACCAACTAGACCATAACACAATAATACTAGGTGATTTTAACACGCCTCTCTCACCACTGGACAGATCTTCCAGACAAAAATTGAACAAGGAAACCATAGATCTCAATAACACAATCAATAATTTAGACTTAATGGACATTTATAGAATATACCATCCAACCAAGAGTGAATACACTTTCTTCTCAGCAGCACATGGATCCTTCTCTAAAATAGACCATGTATTATGCCACAAAGCTAATGTTAGCAAATACAAGAAGATAGAGACACTAGCATGTATTCTATCAGATCATAATGGATTGAAGTTAGACATAAATGAAAGAGTAAAACACAGAAACTATTCCAACATCTGGAGATTAAACAATATGCTATTATATGATGAATGGATAACAGAAGATATTAGGAAGGAAATTAAAAAATTCTTAGAGGTAAATGAGAACAAAGAAACATCATATCAAAATCTCTGGGACACTATGAAAGCAGTACTTACAGGGAAATTTATTTCATGGAGCGCATTTAATAAAAGAAGTAAAACTCAACAAATAAACGACCTAACACTACAGCTCAAAGCCCTAGAAAAAAAGAACAGACCAGCACCAAAAGTAGTAAAAGACAGGAAATAGTTAAACTCAGAGCTGAAATCAACGAAATTGAAACAAAAGAAACAATACAAAAAATTGACAAAATAAATACTTGGTTCTTTGAAAAAATAAACAAAATTGATAAACCTTTAGCCACACTAACAAAGAGAAGACGAGAGAAAACCCAAATCACTAAAATTCGGAATGAACAAGGAAATATCACAACAGACACGATTGAAATACAAAACATAATTAGAAGCTATTTTGAAAATCTACAATCCAACAAAATAGAAAATTTTGAAGACATTAACAGGTTTCTAGAGTCATATGAATTGCCTAAACTGAATGAGGAAGACATACACAATTTAAATAGACCAATTTCAAGTAATGAAATAGAAGAGGTCATCAAAAGCCTACCAACAAAGAAAAGTCCAGGACCAGATGGGTTCTCAGCCGAGTTCTACAAAAACTTTAAAGAAGAGTTCATTCCAACACTTCTCAAAGTATTCCATAAAATAGAAGAGGAGGGAACCCTCCCAAACTCATTCTGTGAAGCCAATAGCACCCTGATACCTAAACCAGACAGAGACACATCCAGGAAAGAAAATTTCAGACTAATATTCTTAATGAACATTGACGCAAAAATTCTCAACAAAATTTTAGCAAATCGCATACAAAAACATATTAAAAAGATAGTGCACCATGATCAAGTGGGTTTTATCCCAGGGATGCAAGGTTGGTTCAACATCAGGAAATCAATAAATGTAATTCACCATATCAATAGACTTAAAGTCAAGAATCACATGATTATTTCAATAGATGCAGAAAAAGCATTTGATAAAATACAGCACCCCTTCATGCTCAAAACACTAGAAAAAATAGGGATAGTGGGAACATTCCTTAACATTGTAAAGGCAATTTAAGATAAGCCCATGGCTAATATCATTCTAAATGGTGAAAAACTGAAAGAATTCCCCCTAAAAACTAGAACAAGGCAGGGATGCCCTCTTTCACCACTTCTATTCAATATCGTCCTTGAAACTCTAGCCAGAGCAATTAGACAGACCAAAGAAATTAAAAGGATACGAATAGGAAAAGAAGAACTCAAACTATCCCTATTTGCTGATGATATGATTATATACTTAGAGGAACCAGGAAATTCCACCAGAAAACTTTTAGAACTCATAGGTGAATTCAGTAAAGTAGCGGGATATAAGGTCAATGCACATAAATCTAATGCATTTTTATACATAAGTGTTGAATCTTTGGAAAGAATAATGAGGAAAACTACCCCATTCACAATAGCCTCGAAAAAAAATAAAATATTTGGTAACCAATCTCACAAAAGAGGTGAAAGACCTCTACAAAGAGAACTACAGTACACTACAGAAAGAAATTAAAGAAAACCTTAGAAGATGGAAAGATCTCTCATGTTCTTGGATAGGAATAATTAATATTGTCAAAATGGCCATACTACCTAATGTGTTATACAGATTCAATGCAATTCCAATTAAAATCCCAATGACGTACCTTACAGAAATAGAGCAAGCAATTATGAAATTCATCTGGAAGAATAAGAAACCCAGAATAGCTAAAGCAATCCTTAGCAGGAAGAGTGAAACAGGGGTATTGCAGTACCAGTTCTTCAACTCTACTACAAAGCAATAGTAACAAAAATGGCATGGTCTTGGTACCAAAATAGACAGATCAATGGTACAGAATAGAGGACACGGATACAAACCCAAATAAATACAGTTTTCTCATACTAGACAAAGGTGCCAAAAATATGCAATGGAGAAAAGATAGCCTCTTCAACAAATGGTGCTGGAAGAATTGGAAATCCATATGCAACAGAATGAAACTAAACCCATATCTCTCACCATGCACGAAACTAAACTCAAAATGGATTAAGGACCTTGGAATCAGACCAGAGACCCTGCAAATTATAGAAGAAAAAGTAGGTCCAGATCTTCAACATGTCGGCTTAGGACCAGACTTCCTCAACAGGACTCTCATAGCACAAGAAATAAAAGCAAGAATCAATAACTGAGATAGATTCAACCTAAAAAGCTTTCTCTCAGCAAAGGAAACTATCAGCAATGTGAAGAAAGAGCCTACAGAGTGGGAGAAAATCTTTGCCAATCATACTTCAGATAGAGCACTCATATCCAAAATCTATAAAGAACTCAAAAAACTCTACACCAAGATTGCAAATAATGCAGTCGACAAATGGGCTAAGGAAATGAATAGACACTTCACAGAAGAAGATCTACTAGCAATCAACAATCATATGGAAAAATGTTCAACATCTCTGGTAATAAGAGAAATGCAAATCAAAACCACCCTAAAATTCCATCTCACCACAATTAGAATGGCGATTATCAAGAATACAAACAACAACAGGTGTTGGCAAGGATGTGGGGAGAAAGGTACACTCATACATTGCTGGTGGGGCTGCAAATTAGTGCAGCCACTCTGGAAAGCATTGTGGAGATTCCTTAGAAAGCTTAGAATGGAATCACTATTTGACCCAGCTATCCCACTCCTTGGCCTATACCCAAAGGACTTAAAATCAGCATACTACAGAGATACAGCCACATCAATGTTCATAGCTGCTCAATTCACAATAGCCAGATTGTGGAACCAACCTAGATGTCCTTCAATTGAGGAGTGGATAAAGAAACTGTGGTATATATATACAATGGAATATTACTCAGCCATAAAGAATGATAAAAGTATGGCATTTGAAGGCAAATGTATGGAATTGGAGAATATAATGCTAAGTGAGATAAGCCAATCTCAAAAAAACCAAAGGTTGAATGATATCGCTAATAAGTGGATGAGGACACATAATGGGGGGAGGAAGGTATTAGTGTTAGGGTTAGAGTTAGGGTTAGGGAGGGGGGCAAGAATGGAAGAAGGAAGGACTGTACAGAGGGAAAAAAGGGGTGGGAGGGGTGGGGGGAAGGAAAAATAAGAGAATGAATCAAACAACATTACCCTATGTAAATTTATGATTACACAAATGGTATGCCTTTACGTCATGTACAAACAGAGAAACAACATGTATCCCATTTGTTTACAATAAAAAAAATAACATTAGATTATTCATGAAGCTAAATGTATTTTCATATTATGGGAAGGTTGTAGTATAACATTTGATTCACATAATTTAAAGGCAAATTAAATGACTTCATAGTGTGAAATTTTCAGTTTTAATATCTCTGAGGAAAAATACAGTAACAGAAATGCTTCCTATTTATTTTATAATATAATTCTCATTTCTTGTCTTATATGGTAATTTCTAAAACACATGTAAGCATTTTTGTTCTTAATTCATGACATCACTTTAGCATTTTTTACTGATTAAGTGGTCTAGAAATTATTTCCTGGCTTTGGTAATTGCAACTTGGTATTAAGTGTATTTTCCTAATAGATATTATGTTTCAAAAAAACTAAATGTTTTATAATGTCAAAATGGCCTAAGTTTTTAAAATAGTCAATTTTATTACCATAGCTATTATGAGATATATATAAAAAGTAAGTTTATTTAATAGCACAAACAAGTAGTTCTCTACAATATCCTACATATCCCTTTAAAGTACATAAACAGTGCACATGTTTTTGTGAAAATTAAGAAAATGTGTATTATTTCATCTTAAAAGTGTCTATTGACATCTGTAGAGAAATTTCAAAAGATATGGAAAACAATACAAATTACAGTAAAAAATAGGCAAAAAACTCAACAGTGGGTTCATAAGTGAATACAAGGAAAGAGTGATAATAAAAATCCCAGTCCTTTGCACTTCCCAACAACATACATGACAATATTTTTCTTCACATTAAATATATAAAAAAATAGATACTAAATATAGTTTGCATCATAACATATTGAACAACATACAACTGTGTAGAAATCATAAAAACTTGAATAAACAAAAATTTATCTTCTAAGAGAGAAGATGGCAGATTGGAAGATGGACAAACTTCCCACTCGTTCCTCAGCATCAAACCTAAAAAGCTGGAAGACCGCTCCTCAGCCAGTAGGAAATATGAAACCCATGGAGGTTTAATCCCTATATCTTATAAGTGGATTTTACATGAAGTCCCTATGATACAGACATTACAAAGAGACCAGTATCTTCCCAGCAACAAGGAGTGTTCAACAAATCTCAAGTATCCACTAACAGAGTTCCAAAGTTCAGTCAAGATTAAATCCCAACTACTAGAATTTCTAATTTAGGACTCGGCATCATCCCTCACTACAGGAATATATAATTTGTCAGCACTCCTCAGTATACCACCAATATACTGGACAATGGGAAGCCTAAAGCTACTAAAATCAGGGTTGGCCCTAGCCATAATACCTGGCAGTTAGGAAAGGAACACAGAAACATTAGTTAAAACAATCCCCAGCACTTGACCCAGGGTTACAGAACCAATGAATAAACATAAAGAATGAAAATCCATCTATACCAACAGTCTTGACAAGCTCTGCAGAAACAAGGCTTGTTCTAATTAAGATTTTTTTAGACTCCTTTCTTTTTTTTCTTATTTACCCATATTTTACCCTTTTTTAAAATTATTTTTTAATTCTTTAAAAATTTCATTATATTTTATTATCATTTCTTTATTATTTCATTTTTTCCATTCTATTAAATTGTGTGTGTGTGTGTGTGTGTGTGTGTGTGTGTGTGTGTGTGTGTATGTGTGTGGTTGTGGTTGTGTATCAGGGCGGGCAGGGAGGTTGAGTTCTCACCTGACTAATAAGTTCCAAAAAAGTATATAAATATCCATATAATTTTATTTTCATCTTAAATGCTTTCTTCTGTATTTGTTTATCATTTAACCTTGGTTTGACTTGTGTGAGGTAAATTTATACGTAGGTTTTAGTTGTCTTGAACTCGTACAAAACAAGCTTGTTTGTTCATTGTTTGGCTTTTGTTCCTCTTACGACTTCTCTGTTCACACTAATAACCAATTCTTTCTCTTCCCTCTTTCTCACTTTTTTAAAATTGTCATATTTTTATTCCTCATTTTCTTTATTTTTTTTTGGAGTGGGGTACCAGGGGTTGAACTCAGGTGCACTCAACTGATCCACATTCCCATCCCTATTTTGTATTTTATTTAGAACCAGGGTCTCACTGAGTTGCTTAGCACCTTGCTGTTGCTGAGGATAGCTTTGAACTTCAGACCCTCCTAAACACATTTTCTTATTTTTATTCCTTATTTTCTACAGTCAAAATATGCTACCCAACACCTGTCTCTCTATTCACTTTTTAAAATATTTCAAACTTTTTCTTGCCTTTCTCCCTATCTGCTCTTCACTTAAGAAATTGAAATCCCACCATCTAAGATAATTACTTAGTTTATGTAATTCCTACACCATCCATGTTGTGATTATCAATAAAGAGGATGCTGTAGTAGACAAGTGATGTTGAATGTCTGATGTAGTCACAGATTTCTATTGTCAAAACTGATGTCAAATATTCCACATTTCCTATGTAGGTGGCAATTCCTATATAGATGTGAAAGAAGACACCAGATGTGTATCTTAAGGCTATACATCTGCTGCTAATATTAGTGCTATACTAATATATAGTCTCCATCCTCTAAAATGTGATGGAAAGTGATTGGGACACTTCAAGTCCAGGGAGTACAGGTCAGATCCTGTTGCTGATCAATATGCACAACTCAGTCAAGTGACAGTGAATCTTACCCCACACATGATCTAGCCTTCCTAAAACTCAAAAATATTTTAACACATAGAACTGGGGAGAAAAAACCCAAATGAAAAACTAGGACCCAAGGAGAAACAACCAGAGGAAAACCTTGCACCCCATTCCTGGACATGTACTCATACATCAAAAACAGAGACAAGTTCTAGAAGAAAAGCGATAACTACACGCAGAAGGACATATATCTAAACTTATTTAGAGAATCCAAATCAACTGATGTACAAGTTTGAGAACTCAGAAAACATAATAAAGCAGGCAAATAAATCTCCCCCCAAAATTCATGATACCCCAACAAGGAATCCCATAGATATGGAAGAGAGTAAAATATCAGAGAACGATTATAAAACATGATTATTAAATTTTTATATGTACTAAAAGAAGATGTCTGGGATGAATTAAAAAATCAAATACAAGTGAAATACATTTATAATAAAAAGAGATATTGAAAATAAATTAATCAGAACTTCTGGAAATGAAAGACATAATTAATCAAATTAAAAATTCACTTAAAAGTATAACCAACAGATTAGATTGCCTAGAAAATAGAATTTCAGACTCTGAAGGCATAATTTCAGACCTTGAAGACAAGGTATATGAATTTGAATACTCAGTATGCAATAAAGGAAAAGTAATAAGAATAAGAGAATGTGATCAGAATATACAAGAACTTTGGAACAGCATCAAGAGAACGAACCTCAAAGCTAAAAGTCTCTTGGTTTGAAGAGAAAGTGAAAATGCAGGTTAAAACTTCAAGAACATTTTCAATGAGATATCAATTAAAAAAAAAAAACTAACTTTCCCCATATCAGAAATGAGGTAGATATCTACATATAAGAAGTATATTGGACTCCACATAGACAAGACCTGAACAATACTTCTGTAAGACGCATTATAATTAAAATGTTTAATGTAGGAAATAAGGACAGAATACTAACAACAGAGAGAAAAATATCAGGTCACATTTAGAAACAAGACAATAAAGCTCAATTCTGAAGTCCTGGAATGAAACAATCATACCAAAAAACTGCAAGCCAGGATGACTATATGCAGTAAACCTCTTTCAAAATAGATGAGGAGATTAAAAACTTTCTATGACAAGGATAAACTAAAAAAATTCATGATCACCAACCAGTACTACAAAGAATGTGAAAAGGTAAACTTCAAACAAGGTACTCAAAACAAATCCCAAAACTCCCAAATAAATAAAGATCACTGGTAGATCAATCAACTAAATGAAAATCAGGACATTTTTTAATATAGCAAACAAACCAAAATGTCAGCAAACTATAAACACACATCCATAATAGCACTGAATATAAATGTTTTCAACTCCCCAATTAAAAGATATGGATTAGAAGAATATATAAAAAATACAGGATCCAACTATTTACAACAGACGCATCTCATAAGCAAGTACACCCACAGGCTGAAGGTAAAAGGATGGAAAAAAATATCCCATCCTTGTAAATGGAGTCTTTAAACAAGCAGTAGTAACTATTCTTATTGGTGACAAAGCATATTTCAAGCAAAAAATTAATAGGAAGAGACAAATAAGACCACTACATAGTGGTGAATGGAACAATCCTACAGGAAGATATATGGAAGTAAATCTATATGCCCCAAATATCAGGCACTTAATTACATTTAAAAGAAATTCTTGACTTTAAATCCCAGATAGACCTTAATACAATAATACTGAGTGATTTCAACAGACCCTTATCACCATCAGACAGAACATCAAAACATAAGAGTAACAAAAATATTTCTAAGCTAAATAATACTATAAATCAGATAGATCTACTAGACATCTACAAAACACTTCATACCAAAGTAACTGAATTTACCTACTCAGCAGCTCTAGGAACCTTTTCAAAATAGACCATATTCCAAGTCACAATATAAGCTTTAGAAAATATGAAAAAATTGTTTTAACACTATGCTTTTTTTATCAGATCAGAAAAGAATGAAACTAGAAATCAACAAAAACAACAACAAAGAAACAGAAATCACAAAACACATAGATATTGAACAATAACTTCTTTTAAATAAAGAATGGATACTAAAAGAAATGAGAGAAGAAATCAAGATATTCTTAGAAACAAATGAAAATAGAGATACAACACATAAAAACCTCTGGGACATTAAGAAAGCAGGTTTAAGAGAAAAAATTATAGCATTGAGTGCCTACATTAAAAAAGTAGAGAAATCCAAAATAAATAAGTTTATGCTATAACTAAAGGCCTTAGAAAAGGAAGAACAAAGATTTATTTAGATCAGAAGACAGAAAGTTATAAAGATCAGAGATAAAATTAATGAAATTAGGAATAAAATATAATACACAGGATCACTGCAGCAAAGAATTGCATTGTTTCATCAAAAAGATAAATAAGATTGATATACCCTTGGCCAAACTAACCAAAACAAAGAGAGAAAACACAAATCAATCCAATAACAGGTGAAAAAGGAGAATTCACAGCAGACACTTCTGCAATCCAAAGGTTGATTAGAAACTATCTTGAAAATTTATACTCCAATAGACTTGAAAATCTACAAAACAATAATAAATTTCTAAACATATTTAAAATGCCCAAATCGAACCTGATATAGGTGGAAAAATTAAGGTGGTCAATATCAAGTAATGAATTTGAAGCAGCAATTAAAACCCTACCACCAAAGATAAGCCCAGAATCAATGATTCTCAGGTGAGTGCTACCAGACTTTTAATGAAGAGCTAATATCTATCCTTCTCAAATTATTCCATAAAGTTGAAATGGAGGGGACATTTCTAAATACATTCTATGAATCAAAAACCAAAGGCACATTAAGAAATCTATTGACCAATTTTTCGAAAAGTATAAATTGAAAAATCCTTAATAAAATATAGCAAGTTACATTCAAAAACTCATCAGGAAGATAATACAACATGATAAAGTGAGTTTCATCCCAGGGATGCAAGGTTGGTTCAATATATGCAAATCAATTTGCAAATGTAATTTGCCACAAAAATAGAATTAAGGAAAAGAATTATATAATCATCTCAATAGATGAAGAAAAGGCTTTTAATAAAATTCAGCACACATTCATGTTAAAAATACTGGAGGAATTAGGAACAGAGGAAAGTTACCCCAACATTGTGAAGACTCTATGTTGCAAACCAAAGCCCAAGAACATACTGAAAGAAGCAAAACTAAGAGCATTTTTCTATAAAATAAGAAACATGACAAAGATGTCTACTCTCACCACTTCTATTCAATATACTTTTCAAAACCCTAGCCACAGTAATAAAGCAAGAGATGAAAATTAAAGGGATACATGTGGGTAAAGAAGTCAAACTATCTATGTTTCCTGCTGACATATCTAGAAGAACTCCCCTGAAAAATCCACCAGAAGACTTCTAGAGCTAATAATTGAATTCAGGAAAGTAGCAGGATACAAGATCAAAATTTATAAGTCAATAACTTTCTTATACTCCACCAGTGATTTTTTTCTGAGAAAGAAATTGAGAAAACCATTCCATTCATAGTAACCTCAAAAAATACTTGGGAATTATTTAACCGAGGACGTAAAAGAACTCTACAATGTAAATTACAGAATACTAAAGAAAGAAAATGAAGACCACCTTTTGTCGCTGGCTCTTTGCAGTACAAAATCCATGGATATTTTTCACCACTTGCAGCAACAATTTGCACAGGTCTTATGGGTGGTGGACTGGAAACTGAGCTACTTCTATCTTTCTCTTTAGTGCACTGCTTTCTTGCTTGCTTGTTCATAGAGGATAGAGGAAATGAGGTTTACTTGCTTTGAGAGGAGAGAGAGAGAGACTTTGCTTATCAGAGAGAAAGAGACTTTGCTTAAGAGAGACTTTGAGAGAAGGACAGGCTTTGCTTAGAGCTTAGAGGAAGAGAGACTTGCTATGCCTCACTTAAGGTCTGCTGCTCCTTACTGGTGCGTCCTGCATCCTGTGAACTAAGGGTACGTGTACCTAAGGTGCTTTAGTGATGCATCTCAGTTCTCCGTTCTGCGATCTGCCTTCCACCGCTGCCCCTACTCGCTGCTTCTATCAGCTAGCCGCTTCTTCTTCCTAGCTGCCGTTCTGCTGTCTTTTCTTTCTACTAGCTGCTGCTGTGTGTTAGCTGCTGAGTTTTGCTGTCTCGCTCTGCCTACACTTATATCACCTCCAGGAGGCGGAGAGCAGGGCCACGCCTCTTACGCAAAGATTAGCAAGACCCTAGATGTCCGAGCAGGCACAATTAGGAGTGCTTGAGAACACATGCGCATACATTGTGTGCATGGACAATAAATCACCTGAGTGTGCTTATGTCAATTAACCTCCTCGCTGCCAATGTGATCAGGCGCCGCCCTGGCGCAGTCAACATGGCACAACCCCCAACAACCTTTGAGGATGGAAAGACCATCCATGCTCTTGGATAGGGTAGATTAATATTATCAAAATGTTCATATTACCAATAGAAATATACAGATTCAATGCAATCTCCATCAAAATAACAAAATATCTTTCACAGAACTAGAAAAACACTTCTAAAATTCATTTGGAAGAACAAGAGACCCAGAATTTACAAAGCAATCCTGAGCAAGAAAAGTGATGCAAGAGGCATTATAACAACTGATCTCAAATTTTACTACAGAGCTGTAGTAAAGAAAACAGCATGGTATTGGAATTAACATAGATATGAAGACTCCTAAACCTCAAGAAATGAAACCAAGATTTATAAGTGAGATGTCATCAAATTTCAAAGCTTCTGAACTTCAAAGGAAACAAAAACAGAGAACCTAGATAATGGGAAAAATCTTTGCTGGATACTCCTTTGACAGGAGAATATATATCCAGAATATATGAAATACTTAAGAACCTTAACACCAGAGATAAGATGATGGATTAGCAGGAAGTGTCTTTTCTCAGCTCCATGACAAAGGACTCAAACAACAAGAAAACTACTTCTCTGTGAGGTAAAGCACTCTGCTGATACTCAGTGTTGAACAGAGAATTTGAAGACTGGGAAATTTGGTGTGCATCAGACAAGAATAAGAAACAAAATTGGAGCTGAGCTCCTGGCAGGACAGGGGTAAATTAGTCACAGGTTGAAAAAGACTGAAAAGTGCTAGGAAAGTCTTGGGGCAGAGAATCCCAGGATCAGAGGGGCAACTTTCTCTGGGCTGACCCAGAGGCTATTTGGCTTTTTATACTGGTGCATGAAGGTCACCACAGGTCTTCCTGCTATGCATGAGGAGCCCAGGTTGGACACATTTTGGTAGCTCCATACTTTAACCACACCAACTCAGACTGGTAACTTAGATCCCTGGGTTCCAGGTTGAGTCCAATACACAAATTTTGCAAACACCAACTGCAAGATCTAATCTGAGTTTAGCAAATTGCAATTTCTGGCATGGAGAAGTTCTGGCATGGAGACCATTTTGCCTGGGTGTCAGGTCTGAGGGCCCACTTGCCTCCCCTTCCTTGAACTCAACAATGGGCAGTACCAGGGACAGTAACTCTAGAATCCAAGAGGCAAAATGATGGAGCTTGGAGCTCAAAGGCAGTCCTCAGGAGAGCAGAAAAGGCAGTATCTACAAAAATTACCACTGGAGAAAGACTAACTTCCTCTTCCCAAGAGTATAGTCCTAAGGAGAGTTCTAGGGTAGAGTCGTAGAGATGAACTGACTGTTGATTCATTAATGCCTGATAACTACCCATGTGTCCAGGTCTTTAGTCCCCCTTGCTCTTCTCGACCAGCAGCAAGGGAAGGGAGCTCTCCCCAACAAGGCCAGACCAGGATAGGTAGGGCCAACTGACTGCCCGCACCCAGCCCTCCGGGTGGAGGACAATCAGATGCGTCAGGGAGACCAGTCACAGCAGGAACTTATTTATGGAGGAAGCCACACAGCTTTTATGTAGGGTGGAGGCTAGGCGGGAACCAATCAGCTTAAAGGTCAGCAAGGCACGGGGGTTCACGCAGGTGAGAGTCCCATAGGACTATATGGCAAGCACGAGCTGATCACGTTCGTGGAACTGTTGTTAACCAATCCCTGACGGTGGTCTGATTTATCGTCATTAACTATTGAAACCGCCTTTGAGGCCTTGATCTCGCTCACTTGCCAGGGAGTAAGGAGTCAGCCTGAGTTAGTTAACGTGTCATTAGTCCCAACATTTCCCCCTTTTGGTTTTATATTAAGGGTGTGTCTGTCTTAGGTTGCCCCTGGGAGAGTCACACCTGTCATGGAACATCACCCTAACAGTTTGGGGGTCCGTCTTACTCAAAGGTGTGCCTGTCTTCAGTTGTCCTCCTCTGAGGATCTTACCCATCATTGACTACCACCTTAGCACTTCAGGCGGCCCCTCAGGAGGAGCAGGGCTTAAGACACATAGATCCCAGTGTCCTGATACAAGTGATCCATGATCCTATAGGGCTCCCAATCATCATTATGAAGGGCGGTATGATGCTGTTGGACCACCATGAGCTGCACAGACTTAGCCTGCCTTTGCAGAAAATGGATAAGATTATTGATTATGCAAGACTCAAAGGTGAACACAAGGATAATGGTGATCAGCGGTCCCATTAGCTGGAGGAGATAGGGGAGCTACCCGTATAACCCAGTCCAGAGGAAATTAGAGTGGAGCTCACTCTTACAAAGTTCCAGATCTTCTTGTAGGTTTTTGATTTTTATCTTGTACAATGCCAGAGCGGTTAGCATAGTGAAAGGAGCAGACTTGGATGTCTGACAAAGAAATGGCAAACCCTTAGTGGACAGCAAGCCAAAATGTCACGGGAGCACTGCACCAGAGAGATGACACCATCTGGACCAGAACTGGAAACAAGTCAAGAAAAAGGGTATATAAACTCCCTTCTTAGACAGCTCCTCAGCTCAGTCCAGATCTCCTAAACGAATCCACATCAGCCAGGTTCGTGAGTCCCACCGATCATCCATCTGCCAAGACTGTCGAGACTCCACTGCTCTGACAGCTTCACAACCAGCAGAGCCTGCCTGTCCTTGATTCCTGGACCATTGGCCGGAGGGAGTTCCGAGACCAGCTGTCATCTTCTCTCTGACTAAGACACGTCGCATTCGAGGTCGTTGGAACCGACAAGACAGGGAGGACTTTGGACTATTTGATTGAGGTGTGTTATTTTGACATATGATTTTACTGGGGTGTGATATTGGAAATATTAAGGTTAAGATATAGATTGTGTGATCCTGAGTGTACCAATAAAGCCAACTTGTTTGGAACCAAATTATAGTCACTCGCCTCTCTGCGCTCCCAACAGTTGGCAGAGTCGGCAGGATACAGCTGTAATTTAGCTGCGATCCAAATTGGTAATAGGTCCAAACTCAACCAATAACCTACTAAGAGTAAGCCTCAAGTACTCTGGTCCACCATCTGGGGGTGAAACTCCAAAAGCCACGACCAGAGTAATCTGGTTTAAGAGCAGTCAGGTAGCAAACCCATGGTGGAAACTCCGAAAGCCACGACCGGGGAAACCTGGTTTAAGAGCAGTCAGGCCAAGGTGCGACTAGGTAGGCCAAGGCAGTGGTAGCGGAAACGTGGGGGTGCTGCATCGGTAGCAGACACTCCAGGCTAGCTACAGTGGTAGCAGATCCCCAGATGATGAATGGACTGTAAGGTGGAACGAGGACTTAAGTCGAGAGACGGATGTCGGTGCGAACCTGTACTCTAAATTATATAATTGATCGATATGATAGAGAACTGAACAAATTGGCTTACAATATTGATAATTATTCCCATATAAGGTGGAACGTGCAAATCGTAAAATTAAAAGTACTCTATAGGGCAGCAAAATGGCTTGTGAAGGAAAGACAGGAATGAACAAACTTTGTAAATTGTTTAAAAATATGAAACTAGGCAAGGATGCTAGGGAATTAAAGCCACAATCTCCATGGAGACAATGTGAAAAGCTGGTACAAGGGAAGATGACTAAATATAAAATGGAACCTCCATTGAAATCCCACTAAGTGACCCCGAGGTGGTCACTCCCATATTGGCTAGGGCCGAAAAACGGGAAGTTCCAGGAATATTATGCAAAATTATAGATGATGTAGATAATGACAGACTTAGAGGTAAAAGACTAGTCAGAGAGACCTTACAGAAATCAAATAACCCTTGCCTTAAGGATATATATATTGTGAACCCTGTATCCACTATAAAAACAGCTGAAACCCCCCAACCCATATTGGGAACTCCAGGAAGAGAGGAACACATGGTTGAGACTCATGACCTCACCCGTGTGGAGTTGCAGCATTTTAGAATAGACTTTGCACAGAGAGAAATGACAGATGGGGAGTTCCTGGTGAAGCTGTGGCACAAGGGAGGAACTGCAGTCCGACTAAGTGCCAAGGAAATGACCAACTTAGTAACCATAGCAGAGCACCCAGGAGTACAGGAAGCCCTGATTGGACTCTTAGAAGCTAGCCCAGACATTGCAATGTCTTTATTCGACTGTGTGGCCCAAGCGTGGGTAACAGCTTTCCCCAATTTAGATCTAGGGAACTTTGAAGATAAATGTAGATGGAGAACACCAGAAGAAGGCATTAAAGCTGTTAGAAAACTAGCAGTAATTTGCAAAATATATGATCCAGACCCAAATATGACACCCTTAAGGATCCAGCTAATGCCTGCCATATGGCGGGTGCTGATAAGAGGCTCACCCGACAGTATGCAGTATCAACTGGCTGCATCCTTAGCAGGCATGCACCACCTAATAGAAGTAGTAGAACACCTCAAACAGACTAGAGATATTAGAGAAAAACCCCAGATGGCATTTTCTACAACTAAATCCACCACCCCAACCCCATGGTCCAGATTCTCATTCCCCATTAGGAGAGAATCCAAACCTGTGCCAATTCCATATGGTCGGTATAACAATATCTTGCCAAAAAAATGGGTCACATTCCCCCGCCACTTATGGCCAGGTGATGAGGGGACCAAATGTAAGGCCCGTGATAAGCAGATCAGCCAGCAAAAATTGGCAGAATGTCAGAAACCCATACCAGAGAAGGCCCCTTATGAGACCAGACAGAGGAAACAGACAGAATCCTTCAGGATGGGACAGAAGAAACTATCAGAGAACAATAAATACAAACCCATCTCCAACCTGACCACAGAGACTTATCGGGCATGTACAACCATTCCACAGGAAATAGATAATAGACCCTTTATAAATCTCTTGTATTATTGTAACACAAGAATTACACTTACGCTTCCTAATAGATACTGGGAGTGAAGTAACTATTGTACAACCCTCCCTGTTATGGCATAAACCTAAAGGGAGCCCCTGCACAATAATGGGGGTAACAGGCAATATCGTAAGGGCTGTAATGGTAGATTACATTATTATTTCTGATGTACAACAGAGACCAGGTGGAGAGTAAAACAGTGATTGCTGAAACACCAACGTGTGTTCTAGGGATGGACAATATGTTAAACATTTTTGGAGAAATGATACCCTTAAGATCCTGTGGGAAATTCCCTAAGACAGAACATTGCGCCAACGTAAACTTGGCAGCCGTAAATATTGAACCAGTAGTGCTACCTACAATCCCACCATGTTTTACTAAACAGTATCCCTTCAAAGGAGGTCATAAGGACATTACAAAAACTCTACATAAACTCTTACAGAAAGATATAATCGAGCAAACACAATCATTCAATTACAATAGCCCCATTTGGCCACTAAAGAAACCCAATGGAACTTGGAGATTTACTGTTGACTACAGAAATATCAACCAATTAACTCCCCCTATGCCTGGCTCATTACCTGATATTGAAGGTATATTCGCAGACATAAAAAACTTTTCACCAAAGTGGTTTGTGGCCATAGATTTATCAGATATGTTTTTTGGAATACCTTTGGCACCTGAATCCAGAGAAATAACCACATTTACATGGAATGTCCAGCAATATAGATTTAAGAGATTGCCTCAAGGATATAAAAATAGTCCCATTATTGTCCATGCAACCATACAACAAACCTTACCATGGGACAAAATACCAGCTGAAGTTAAATTATTCTCATATGTGGATGATATATTAATTATAGGACATAATGAGCGGGCTCTGAATAGGGTCAAAGAAATAGTAATTAAGACATTGACAGAGGCAGGATGGACAATTAATCCAGATAAAGTACAGGGTCCATCCCAATCAGTCAAATTCCTGGGCGTCCATTGGACTACCTTAGGACACAAGGTACCAGAGAATGTAATTAATAAGATTAGCAACCTGAAAAATCTATCAACAAAACTGAAGCTCAACACTTAATAGGATTGTTTGGATATTGGAGATTGCATTTACCCTTTTTACAAATTATATTGAAACCTATATACAATCACAAGGAAAGCAGCAGATTTTGAATGGTCAGAACCCCAACAGATTGCATTTGCTCAAGCTAAAGAATATTTACAATTATACTCCCAACTGTATATCCCACAACCTGGTGATGATATTATCATAGATATATTATTTGTGGATGGACATGGTACATGGGGAATATATATAAAAAACCCTGGCAATGTGAGACCCTTTGGCTTCTATTGCAAACTCTTTCCTTATGCACCCAACAGATATTCTCTATTTGAAAAATTAGCATGGACCTTATGTACTGCTATACAAATGTTAGGACTTTCACTAAGAAATTACAAAATAATAATATGTACACCAATACCACTATTGGAATGGATAAAGATGAATGAGAAAGACCTAGCATCAGTACCCATGGAACCCAAAGTACTACAGTGGAAATGGTTCCTACAACAAACATTGCAGGACACCATCCTTAGTTCCTCCAAAACTGTAGGACACCTGACAGAAGAAATATGTGCATTACCTATGGTACCATCCCCGGTACCCATTAAAGAAGAAATCACATCACCTATACGACCTATTTCAGTGGTGTACGTAAAGAAACTTAGGTGCCACCTGGCACTCCATTAAAGAGGCAATCAGAACTTGCCCATATTGCCCTGGCTTACAATTAAGATTCCGGACTAAACCACCAGCAGTTATGTCCTCCTCAAGAACGTTCAACTTTCATGTCCAAATAGACTTCATTGGACCTCTACCCAACAAGAAATATGTCTGTACCATGGTAGATACCAATACAGGCCTAGGCCTGGCTAGATCTTCAACTAAACCAAACCAGATAGCCACTATATTCACACAATGGTCATGGATATCAGCATATGGTACACCAAGAATAGTAAGTTCAGATCAAGGATCACACTTTACTGGAAGCTCTGTACAAAAGCTTGCTAGAGACATGGATATACAGTGGGATTTTCGTCTATCCTACAACCCTACTGCAGCAGGTTACGTGGAATGTTTCAATGGATTATTAAAAAACAAACTTACTAATTTTAAAGACACACCATTAGACAAAGCAATCCTTATATCAGTATATGAGTTGAATAACAGACAACGCCTGCATAGACACTCACCATTAGACGAAGCATTCCCTCGTAGGTGCCCAGAAATACCTGAAGTCAAAGAGTCTCCAAAAATCCTACCAGACAAGTGCATCCGACGATCAAGAGACGATAAAACAAATTCACCGGCTGATATCCTCGCCAACAGTCCAGGTAATACCATATGGACTACCAACGCAAAGGGAGAACTACAACTCACTAAACTTAAAGATTGCACCCCTCAATAATGCCAAGCCTTTTTCAACTTCAGAAATGCATATTAGCACTTACATACACCATCATACTCATAGCTCTGATGTATGCAGCATTTTTACTCACAATGCATTACACATGGTGTCACACAGTCAGAAATTGCCACAACGACACAAAACATGTGTGGCCAATTTACAAACTATACCGTGTGCCCCCTAGAAAGCATCTTTTATTAGTATACTTACTTCTGTCTTTTCTCAGCCATGTTAATGCTGGTTCTACTTCTATACCTACTACAACACCTTCTACAACATCTAATATACTACAACAAAAACCTAAAAATCCCTCATTTAATCATACATCATACCTCCATACATTTGTTAAACAATACATTGTTCCCAGAGGACACATACCACACTTCTGAAGAAGTAATCCATGGCTTTATAACCATACAGCATATACCCAAGCATTTTGGAATAAGTACCAATTTTGTGCTCAGAAACATGGCTTTATATACTCCATGAAATGTTTACTGTACCATCAGGCAAACATCACTGGACAATACTCACCAGTATTCCATCCCATAGATGATGACCCTATTAACACCAATCTTCTGGAAAGTAACCCACTACGATGTCATAATATGGAAATAGTACAAGAAAACTGGGGGTCTCATCCAATATATGTCTTCCACTACAGACAGTTTATGCCTCAGTTTTGGGTCCAGTCACTATTATACCCCAAAATTATACAAATATGACAATGGTGCTGGTACGGGAAGATGATGATACAGACTTCACATGCCAAAAGCCTATGAAATTTGCTCTTCCAAATCAGATGTTCCAGCTATGGGAAAAGGAAGGCCCACAAGGTTTCAACTATTATTATGATGATTACAATGATTATAATTTTAAAGCTAACGATGAGGAGGAGGACAATACACTTAGTTCCACATCACTTAGCTCTACTAACTCAACAACTACCAGCCCTAACTCACCAACCATCAAACCGTATAATTGGACTCATACAGGAACAAGGATTAATTTCTTAGAACCAACCTTCAGATGGCTGCCATCAATAAGTGAACCATTTGGCTCACATGTGCGTCCAGAAAATATAACTGTGTTATTTGAAAAGCTAAATCTAAACTTCAATGCATCTAACATTGTGAATGATTTAAAGGGAAAAATCGGGCAATTTGGCCAAAGTAACTTGTATTGCAGATTTTCCTAATTTACCAATATTTGGAAGATTTGAATTGTTAAATGCCTATCCACCAGATCTAACAATCAAAAATGAATCCTTCTTACCAATTTCAGACTGGTGGAACATAATGACTTTGGGCACACAAACATGGAGATATCCCATCGTACTCACAGATCCTATTCCACAACCATATCCAACACTCTTGAGAGATAGTCACTTTTAATATACACCCATTGACCTTCAGCCATATGTCTGCCTAAGATCCGTTTTTGCAGATATCACCGATCATCGTTCAGAAAATGCAACGGCAACCTTTGCAACCCAAGGATTAATATGCATACCACAAATCCAGCCCTTCCAGTGTTCTGACACAGCAAGGTTTACAAGACAGATTAACAAATGAAGACTATTGCTGGAACATCACAACTAACGCATTTCCTAAATATTTCAATGTTACCTTCAACGCAGCCTTCTCCGAATTTTCAGATAATGATAACATGCAAAAAGTCTTCATTGGAGCTGTCAACTGGACCATTATTAATGGCACAGACACCGACTTTGAAGACCTCACTCTTACAGAACGAGGTATGCTAGACGCAAACAGAACTTTCCATAAAGATACATATATCTCCTGGTGGTATTGGTCAACATTTGCCAGTACATCAGAACATTTGAAAGGTAACTTCTCTTGGAATATAATCTATTTCGTTTTTCACAACAGACCCAATGCCTCCAACCCTTCCAACATTAACCTTCATTTTTGGCCTTTGAATCTTACCAATGGGTTAACACCTAAATTCCTGCTCTTAGTCCTAAATAAAAGTGATTTACCACTCCAGATTGGATTTGCCAGCAGACCAAAACCCTATCCACCATTGGTCAGACACAACTTGCAACCAAACTTCCTCTACGAGTATACACCAATTTTCAACCTTTCTAACATCTATGCCCTAAACCTACAGAAGAAATTACATAATATATCTAACCCCACTCGGAAATGTAGGAAACCAATTCCAGATCATATATGCTTGAAATTTATGCATCGAGAATTGCAACACCCAGAATCGCTACTATTTGACATTCCACTGGACATTTATAATTCATCTCTCATTAACCACACTTACAGCATTGATGGAACACGAAGAACATTTATACCTCCCATCACTCTCCTTGGATATCAACCACCTAGATTAGAGGAAACGGTCTTAAGACAGATATGGATTGTGACTTATTACATACCATAATACCTCATTGCACCATACAAGAAGCGGATAATAGAAATCTAAAATAGTGGATGACCACAGGCATGGACTTCAGTGGATGGTCTTATAAAACTCTGATTGGAAAACTCCCTTACTACTTTTACATGCTTGCCCCAGAATTGAATAATCGATGGTATATCTATGATATGGTGTCACACTCTATCTTACATAATCAAACTGATTTTAAATACCATTTGAGACCAACTCAGGATGCAGTATATACATACAAGATAACACATGCTATCAGAAACCAGACAGAGTAGAACCCTGCCTGATAAACCGTGGTGGTTTTAATGAAACACACTCATGGATCACCGCACATTATAAAAGAGCTGTATTGAATCTCCTATGGCAAACACCTGAGGTAACCCGTGCCCTGGCATTCCAACCTATTTTATATAAACCAGTTAGACTACTGGTTAAACCCATGAAAACACCCATTTTCCTTAAACTGGATCTAGGACATATGAACCAGCAAGATTCTCAATTGTGTGCTCAGACTCCAGAACTGGCACCCAACCTATATTACAACTTACATGGAACAAAAAACCTCAGAAGATCATTACAGTTTGCAGCAGCAGGCGCCTTTGTTGCTGGAGCAGCCATTGGAGCTGCAATTGCAGGTGCCATGGTTGCGGATATTGGAGTACAAATTACTACATTGAAGACACTGTCGGAACAACAAACTAAGCATTAGCCACTGTCTCCAAGGGACTATATTCAGCTTCTGCCTTAATATAGAAATTACATCTGGAACAGGAGATACTCAGGAAAGAATTAATGGCATATCATGACACAACAAGAGATGCTTTAAATGCACTCAATGAAGCTGTTAAAAACTTACAAATGACTAAAGAATGCCAGCATATACAGGCACTCTTCCAATAAGCAAACCAGGAAATTACCAACCTATTTCTGACAGGAAAAGGACTCGAAACACCATACTCTGTATCCATTTTGGACCCTTCTAAGGAATCCTTTTGTGAAAATGGACACTGCGAAATACACCTATGGGACATATCTACCTCAACAGCCATAGTAGGGTACTTTACTCACAACACTCCACAATACATTGAGAGACAATGGATTATCCCTTATGATGCCTTCATTTGGGCAGAGTTAAACAAGAAAAGTTGGTTTATACCCACTTCTGATTTATATCCTATAGGAAAGAATATCTACATCGCCTTTAATATCTTGAATTCCACACCATTATATTCCAGAATCTCTACGTATACAGGACCCTCAAAGATAGAGGACCTTGGGAATTACAGAATACTTACTTGCCACTACAAACCATATGTCATCATAGTATGGCAAAATGTCATAAAGGCAGGCATGTTCAACTGCTCATTATCAGAAGGCTGCCACATTACGCAGAATGCTATGAAAGTATTCCACCATAATCTCCAGAAAGGAATAGTAACTCAATTAACATACATATCTAACCACACATTTGGGATTAACCATTATTTCAAAACACCTACCACTGAATCAGAAACATACAATACAGTAGAAAAATCCATCGATGAACTAAATTGGATATTCCAAAAAAATGAAAAACCCTTACAACAGATACACAAGGGCATAGTGCATGAAATAAAAACACTTGGACACACAGCTGACAATGTGAAAATGATCATTCAACAGAATATACTCACCAGAGATCACATACAATGGAACATTCATAGGGACTGCTCTTTTCTCAAATTTTTTAGAACCTTTATGGGAGACATGGCATGTATTATGCAATGGAACCCTTGACACTGGATCAAGGAAGCAATATACGTCCTTGCCTTCTTGATCATTGTTCTATTAACACTCAAAATCACATTCTTCTGTTGCAGACGATTTGCAAGCAATGAATTCAGAAAGCAGGAAAAGAAGATCATCTTTCATATGCCGAGTTCCATCACATAGCATTATTAAGATCATCAACAAGAACCAGTTAAGACATCACAGCCATTGCGCTCTCTGTTATGAATTCCATGTTAGTAAATTCTTTGTGATAGCAGCCCAGAAATGCTACTCACACAATTTTCCCCTGATTAGGAAACTGATTTCTATTATTTCACCCTGGGAAACTGATTGCCCACTATGTGATCAAGGATACTCACCATTATCAATCTAACCACCATTTCCAACACATGTTGTCATTAACCATATATGGAACCATTCTGCCAACATGATATCTGATGATGATATTATCAGGATGGGAAAAAATAGAATGAACCTTACTATCCCTTTTTCTTAGGCACACTTACTAGTACATATGTGGCTAAGAAAGCTGCTTCAGGTTCCCTGATTTGGTTTGAATATGCTGATAGATGCATGGGAAAACAATGGCCAAGAATGGATAAATTTTATGATTTAAGACCAATACTATGGAAGTTACAATCATATCACGGAACCATTTCCCATTACCATGGGAAACCAATGAAAACACCAAATTAAAAAATACCCTATCATTATCTGAATGTACTACAAGAAATCTAATATGACCTTATGTTACATATTTATGGAAGCTTATGTGCCTCCATTTTACTATCTATCCATTTACTGTACCCTTCAAGTGATTGACATTTGTACGACAGGACCCTAATGATGATGAGGCCCTGCCAGAAATCAAACATTGGTTTACTAACATATAACTTCTTCCTCTATTTTTAGAAATATTTACAAAACTACTTGTATACTTCCAATTGGACAACCGGAACAATGCACATTACAATCTGTAATTCCTCAAAAGACCCTCTACAGAATTGTAATATCTCAATGGTATCATAGATTTTTGGACTTACCAACATCACACCTAGTACATTGGAATTTCTCCCGTTACTCCATTTATTCCCATCCTATGTTGACTGACTGTGATTTTGAAAACAATTATGTTACAAAGATTTGCTGATGTAATTGATTGCTGTGATATCTTACGTATGTATTTGCCTTTACGTTTGTGTGTACTTTATGTATAGATTTAATTTTAGGCCTCTATGGAACCCCACGCATTATGCGGGCACCCTGGAGACCTGGGGGTGGACTGAACAGAGCAGACATGGATGTCTGACAAAGAAATGGCAAACCCTTAGTGGACAGCAAGCCAAAATGTCACGGGAGCACTGCACCAGAGAGATGACACCATCTGGACCAGAACTGGAAACAAGTCAAGAAAAAGGGTATATAAACTCCCTTCTTAGACAGCTCCTCAGCTCAGTCCAGATCTCCTAAACGAATCCACATCAGCCAGGTTCGTGAGTCCCACCGATCATCCATCTGCCAAGACTGTCGAGACTCCACTGCTCTGACAGCTTCACAACCAGCAGAGCCTGCCTGTCCTTGATTCCTGGACCATTGGCCAGAGGGAGTTCCGAGACCAGCTGTCGTCTTCTCTCCGACTAAGGCATTCGAGGTCGTCGGAACCGACAAGACAGGGAGGACTTTGGACTATTTGATTGAGGTGTGTTATTTTGACATATGATTTTACTGGGGTGTGATATTTGAAATATTAAGGTTAAGATACAGATTGTGTGATCCTGAGTGTACCAATAAAGCCAACTTGTTTGTAACCAAATTATAGTCACTCGCCTCTCTGCCGCTCAGGACAGGTAGAAACAGCACTCTTCACCAAGGAACAGGCACAGCCCTCCTTCCTTCACCATTTGCAGATCCAAACCATGATGATTTTGCAGGACAACAGCGGCCAAGGAATCAAGCTGAGCCTGTAGATCTAAGATGGAAGAGCTGCAAAGTGCAATGTTAGGAGCTCTGTGTAGCTCTCAAGGAAGTCCACTGTCCAAAGTCAGAGACCCCAATCTCAATCACTGTTGTACCATTTTTGCTACTGCACATTACACTCTTTCTTAAATGTCATTTTAAGAAGTTTACAAATATTCACTCCTGAGTCTATATAAACGTTAGTTAACACAATTTAACATTATATCTAAAACATGAATTAAAGAAAGGCTGAGAGAGCTTTTAACTTTCCTTTTGTGTGGCAAAATGTTTTCATGTTTCACAATATTAACCTTTCAACAAATCAGGCTCCAACTTTTAAAAATACATTTAACAAATTTTACATATACCCTATTGATGACAGGTCCTATAATAGAACATTAAATGATAGGTTTACCATTACAGACAAGTTTAGTTTGGAGAATAGCAGCTTGATAAATTTCCTGTTTTAAAAACTTGTATAACTGGAAAATATGAACACATTAAACATACAGAGTGACCATTTCACAATTACCTTGACACTCCTACATTACTAAATTTAGTTTTTAAAGAAAAATTTAGACTCTAACATAGCACAATACTACAACAGCTGTCCAACCATAACTGCACAAACCTCAACCCTCAAGACTGATTGTTTAAAGAAAAAAAAACCAACAGACACAAAGCTAAGAGTAAATTAATGTTTTTAAGAAATCCTTGTCATTTTACCATATAGATTAAACTTTGGTTTATATAAGGACATTAGTATTTTGCCTTAGGAAAAACCTTAAAGAGCTTTAACTGTGTCACATACATACAACCAACTTAGTTACATGCAAACTTGTTGAAACTTGCCCTTTACAGACTTTCTTAGCACTTACTTAGACCTTCATGTATTTCATCACATAAGCACTTTCTTACCCAGAAACATTTTGTTCTTCACTGAATATATTTCCATATCTAGAACCTTTTATTTTTTCTTTCCTATGTGTTGACCTTTTTGTTCACATTCTGAAACAAGTCTTGTGAAATTTCTTAATTTATATAAATTACTCCATTTTAATAAGATTAAATATTTTTTTTATTTATAGTACTCTAATTGAAACACAATGACAGGAAGGCAGAACCCTTCATATATAGAATTGTACCTGTTAGGACATAGACAAGTGTCCTGAACAATATCTGCTATCTTTTTCTTGTTGAAGGAAAGTCCTAGAAAATTTGATGTTAGACATTTTATTAACATCAACATTTTATTAGTTTGACCACCTAGAGACTTGCAAGTTATTTTCAAAGACATTTTACTTTTATTAGTTTACCCAATTTGAATTGAACCTTTTTAAATCACGTGAATTAAAAGTATCTGGATCCATTTTTAAATTTTAATTTTAGGAGTGCTTAGTTTTAATACAGACAAAACATGACATTAGACAGCACGACATACAAATAACACAAAATCAAAGGCCTTGTAACTTTATAGGTGAATCTTCATTGCCATGTAATAGATGTTCAAAACTCTAGTTGAATAAAAAAATAGAACTGTTCAAAAAGTCATGAGCTCAAAAAAATGTAGAATTCAAAAAAAAATGGAGTCCTGGCAAAATGATACGGCCATTAACTACTTTAGTAAAGCACCATAAAATTTACTTTTGCTGGAGTTTAGGTAAGACTTTTTGCTTTTTTTTTTTTTTTTCCCCTTGGGTTTGAGACTGGCTGTCTCCTACTGAGTCTTCTGGCTTCCTCCATTTACATTTCAATGTAAGCCTTGACTGAGATCTGGATCTGAAAGGGTCTAAAATGTTCTAGCAGAAACTTGATGCCTAGGGCATTTTAGCTATTTTTTCCTCATTAGTAATCAATTTAAATATTATCTCTAGGGAATGGAAGCAGAAACAGTTGACCAAAGTTGGAGGAGGAGGGATTAAGATGGGTAGAAGAAGGAGGCATTGGAGTTTGCAGGAAGAGTATAGAAGCACTGCTAACAGCCACACTATATTGTTCTCTTTCCCTATTCCTTTAATTCTTTTACTTCTATTTTTTTCTCCTCCCCACTTATGAATAATACATCCTATGTTGACTCTACATTTTCCCTATTCACCTCTTCAATCTAAAAACCCCTTTCTATCTTTCTGTCTCTTCTTCTTTCCTCTTACGGAACTCTGATTTTAGCTTCTCCTAACACTAGTTGGTTTATGTTACCTCATAAAGACTGGGCTGGACACAAACTTCATGAATCATTTCATCTGTTTATTCTGAAACAAGATTTCATGCAGAAATAGAGTGGGCAGGAATGGGGTGATGCCATTAGACCCACTCTCCTGGTAGAAAATGAGCCACTGAACAAAGGAAGGTCTGGGCTTATATTGATTACACTGAGAAGTGACTTAATTAATAAGCATGTTAGTTTGGGCACTCAGGAATTTGGGGTCTGTTTTACTGAAGAAAATGGGAGGGATCTGGGGTTAGCAGTCAGTTTGGGCACTCAGGAAACAGGTTTTTGAGAATTTGAAAAAATTTTTTTTTCTGGGCAATATTTTGACTTGCAGAAGAATGGAGAGTCTGGGGTCAGGGTTCAGTGCTTATCTCTTTCCTTTCAGTGTCTCATTGTACTGTCACTTGGAAAGGATTCATTTGGGGAAGGATCAATGCATTGGCTTCCTTTCTAGGTATTGTTCTGTCATTTGGAAAGAATGCATTGGGAAAGATATCAATGTATGACTTTCTTTTTTACTCCCTTTTCTCAGGCTTCACTATTTTGGGGCTTTTCATGTTCCATATCTAACAGTTTATAAAACATCAAACCCCACCATCAATGTTATAGCAATAATTAATACACTGGAAGTCATAGAAAACACTCATTGTTTGATTTTATGCCAGATATTATTCGTGATTACTTACTCTCTTTACTGATAGAAATTGCTGAGCCTACCATAACTGTTTATTGTGTCAATTAACTTTGTAAGTGTCAAGATCAGAATTAGGTGGTTGATTTAGTGCTATATATAGTATGCACAGTTGTTTGCAATTATTTGGCACCCCCTCCCCCACTCTGTGAGGCAGAGGAAACAGAATCAGCAAAAGTGCAAATAATAAAAGTTCTGCTGCTTCAGATTCATATAGAAAGATGGGTAGACACACCACCAATATGAAAAAGCAAGGGAAAAAGCAGCCCAAACAAACCAGAATGACTCAATAGCAGACTCCAGCTACACCAAAGTGGAGGCAATGTCAGAGAAGGAACTTAGAAAGCTTATAATTAAAATGATCTATGAGATAATAGATGATGTAAGGAGTAAAATTAGAGACAAGATAGAAGTGTATGATCGCTTCAATAAGGAAATAAAAATTCTAAAGAAAAATCATGCTAAGTGAAGCAAACCAGTCCCCAAAACCAAAAGGTTGAATGTTTTCTCCAATACGTGGGAACTAACCCACAATAAGGGGTGTGGGGGTGAAAGGAAGAAAAGAACTGCAGTAGATGGGGAATGGAGGGAAAGTAGTGGGTATAAGCAAAGGAAAGACAGTGTAATGAATCCAACAGTTTTCCCATGTACATAAATGAAAACACACACACACACACACACACACACACACACACACACACACGCAGTGAATCCCACCACCATGTACATCCATAAGAACGGGAATCTAACTAGAATAAGATATATTTGCTGCCTGTAAAATTATATCAAAATGGATTCTGCAGTCATATATAACTGAAAAAGAACCAATAAATTTTTTTTAAAGTCAAAAAAGAACACCAAACAAGCAACCCTATTAATAAATTCAGTACAAAACCCTAAACAGACATTTCTCAAAAGAAGTTCAAGTGGTCAACACAAATATCTGAAAAGTTTTTCAGCATTCCTAGCAATCAGGGAAAAGGAAATCAAAAGAGTCTATCTCACTCCACTCAGAACGGCAACTATCAAGAACACAAATAATAACAAATGCTGGTGAGGATCTGGGAGAAAGAATACACTCATATTGGGGGTAGGACTACAAATTAGAACAAGCAATATGGAAAACATTGTGGAGAGTCTACAAAATAAGGAATGAACCACCATATGATCCGGCTATCTCAGTTCTTGGTATTTATTCTAAAGAACCAAAATCAGCATATTATATGATATAGACACTTCAATGTTTAAGGCAGCACAATTTACAATAATTGAATTAGGAAATCAGTGATAAAGCCCATCAATTCATGAATGGATAAAAAATGTAGTAATATAAATATAAAACATATGCATATATAAATCTATGTAAAATATATATATTTGTCCATATATTTATATTTATAAATATAAATATAAAATGCCATTGCACTGTGGGTTTGTGTGTGTGTGTGTGTGTGTGTATGTGTGTATGTGTGTGTGTTTGTATATCACACACACAAATATATATATACACAAATATATATACACAAATATATATATATACATATATATATATACAAACACACACACACACACACACACACACACACACACAATGGTGTTTCACTCAGCATAAAGAAACATAGCCATAAAGAAGAATGAAATTATGACATTTTCTGGCAAATGCATGGAAGTGAAAAACATGATGATAAGTGAAATAAATCAGGTAGAGAAAATCAAAGGTCAAATATTTTTTCTCACATGTGGAAGTTAAAAGAAAAATAAGGAATAGTATATGGGGGGCCTCAGATCTCATGAAGATACAGGGGAAATTAGAGGAGTAGAAGAAGGAGATTGAGAGGTAGGGGAAAAAGAAAGAGAAATAAGAGGAAAGGTGGAATAAATTTAACTGCAGAATGTACCCCAGAGAATTTTACCTGTAGATGTGCGTGGAAAGTGTCATTCAAGGATGGATAAATGGATGAGCAAGAGGAGGGTTGGTAAAGTGGAGGCAGGTAGGAGGAGGGAGAGAGGAAGGGAGAGAAAAACAGTGACTGAAATGGAGTGGGTAAGATTGCACACACATATGCTTTAGTTGGGGTAAACTCAGATATTTTGTACAATTACAATGCTCTTATTAAAAAAAAAAAAAAGAATTCTATTACAGAAGAAGAACTTACTCTGGAAGAAAATTCTGTTGTTACTGAAATTTTTATCCCTTAGTAATATGAGTCAGGTAAATGAATAACCTTTGAAAACCTAGTCTCTTTTCAAAGCAAATAAGTCAGTTAGATATTAAACCCTTGTTTGTAGTATTAAAACACTGAAGTACATAATATGGAAAAACCTTATATGATGTTGGAGCAGAGAAATAATTCTTTCTTTTTAGCTTTAATGAGGTATAAACACAGTAAAACTCATTCATATTTGACATTTATAAAGCGATGCTTTTATACACATGTGCTTTATGAAATGATTGCCACAATCATGCTAATATCTATCACTTCACATATTTCTCTCTTTTTTATCTACCTTCATTAGTTTATGAGGAATTCATTATTGCTATTTAAAATAAATTAATATATCTTAAAATAAAACAAAAATCTTTGAGGAAAAGGACTGGTGAACACAATCATGTCCTGGTGCCAGGAGTGTAGGTAGATAGGAGCATTGTAGAATATCTTAGCTTTGGTCAGTGAAGAGGTCTATGACAAAAACAAAGTACTTGTTAGTGTAAGAACCCCGAAACCACTCCGGATGTGGAAACTCACATAAGAGAGTTTATTAAGCAAACAGGCAGAGTGTCTTCCTGCAGGATACGAAAGAAGATGAGAGGAAAAAGAGAGAGAGCAAAAGAGAGAGAGTGAAAGCCAGGAGGAGAGAGCATGAAAGCGAGGGGGGGAGAGAGAGAGAAAATGGCAGGGGAGCTGTTCTTAAGCAGTCGAATTCCATGGGCTAACAAGGGACCAATAACAGAGAAGGATACTTGCAGGCTGACTAATGAACCAATAGCTAGCTAGGATGTTCACAGACTGACAAGCTAGGTTGTAAGTTGGGAGGTGGAGAAATGGCTGCAGCATAAAGGGCAGGGGAGCAGCTTTATATTATATTATCCCATTTGTGTTTTTATAAGAAGACCTTTTGTTCTCCAGTTCTCTCCCCACTTACCTCTCCTTCCTGCCTACATGACTAGGCCTGGTTTTGCAGGTGAGATGTAAAAAGTAAGAAGTGGATGGGGCAGGGGAAGAGCCAAAGTAATTCAGCCAGGCAAGGGCCCAGAGGGCATTAATTAGCAGCTCCTTGCCTGCAGTCCTCGATAAGGGCAGGGACATTTGGTAAACAATGGACACCGAAGATTCTTGACATTCCATTCTCCCAGGAGCAGTTTCCAACTTCCAGAATTCCAGAGGCAGATGACTTTCATGGACTTCATTTCCTCAATTTGACCGATCCCCTATTTCTACTCTAACTGCCTGTCCCCAATTCTGGCTTCATTTCCCCTTCTAGTTTTAGGAACTCCTTACTGCTGTAGGGAAAGGAAGTGACGACTGCTCTGGCTGCTTTGAACTGGAAGGGGGCAGTGTGGGGCAAGCGGTTTGGAGTTCCTTTTTAAAAATTGGGTCAATCAAGGGGTCCATGGTAGAAGTCTGACTGGGGAAGAGCAGGTTGTAAAGGCATCTCGAGGTGGGTGTTTCTATGAGAGAAGAACAAAAAGATATGAGTACTGAAATGAGATTAATACAAAATAAATGTTGCAGAATCTGGAACATGTCAATGAATATCATGAAGAGACAGAAGTCAATAATTCCTCACCAGGAGGTGGAAGAACTGAGAAAATGTTCCCATAACAAGGCCTCACAAGGGCTGGAGGGGACAAGACCTTTATGTGGGAACTTTAAAATTGTCCAGGTTACCAGGAATGTAAATATAACATTTAACTCAATGTAATTTATGTTCCCAGAAAATATAGTTAAGCTTCTTAATATCATCTGATTTTTTAAAAAATCCTTTTATTAGTATAACCTGTGTTTATTTCTGTTACTTAGGGCTAGATAATCATACTAGTAAACACAGATTAAGCCTACCTGTGTATAGGAATGTCTATAGGCCTTAAACTGAATAAAAACTTCTGACTCTAACAGTTTCTCTTGATCAGGCACATTTGCCTAAGAATCTCTGTTTTGTAGTTTCCAGTCTTTATTCTAGTGGGCTAACACAAATGTATATTTTAAGTTACATTTAACTACTGTTTCTTTTAAATGCCAAAGAATGGCTATATTTTAATTTTAACTATTTTGCTAGGTGTCTAAGATCAAGCTGGTCAAACTGACCTGTTCCTATCTTGTTAAAGGATCAGCTGAGTTCCCACAGGGGTCACTCATGGGGAAATTGAGAGCAACTTCTTAGCTCCTTAGTGCCATCCCCTAGGTAGGGTATCCTTGGTGAAGTGGCTTTCCTTGGAAGCATCAGGGATGTCTCCCTTTTTCAATGACTCTCCTATGCAGCAGGTGCACTGATTGGCTTTTTAATCCTCTTATGGTCTTAGCAATCTCCCTGATCAGGAGGTCGTGTGACCCAGAGTTGCAAAGCTCCTTAGAGAGGTCCTCTTGTTCCCTGGGTTCAGTCTGACACTGAGGGCAAGATTCAAATACTGGTTTTTCCTGGCCTCTGATTTAATTTTAATCTCTAAGTTTGATCTTAACCATCTAGCAAGTCAATCTCACCATTCATAATGTAAGAGTACTGGGCTTTAACTTCAATGTCTATAACTTTACAGTTATTTACCCGTTTATTTAACTGGAGTCTGTATTAGTACTAGAAGTTACCATTATATACTGTCTGTTCTATAGGCAATGGTTTATTATCACAAGTTACCCAGGTTCTGTGTTCTTGAAGAGGTACTTCTGCAAAACAGGTAACAGTTTTACAAAATAAAATTAGCAAGAGTAAAAATATATTCAGCTTGTATAATAGTTATCTTGAATTTTTGGCTGAGCTCTACATTATATCCCATTTGAGATCACAGTAGTTTTACAACAAGAACCAATCTTTTGAATATAACTTTAAAGAAGCTGGAGTCTGGCTTATTTTGGAGCCACTCTAATATGCAGTAAAGTGGGAGGGGAGACAGAGCCTTATCTCAGGTAAGGAGTGGCTCTTAATTCTGATGTTGATCTTTGCTTTTTTCTTAAATTTCATTTTAAGAAGTTTACATATATTGATTCCTGAGTCTATATGAACATTAGTTAACACAATTTAGCATTATATCTAAAACATAAATTAAAGAAAGGCCGAGAGATCTTTTAACTTTCCTTTTGTGTGGCAAAGTGGCAAAATGTTTTCATGTTTCACAATATTAACCTTTAAACAGGCTCTCACTAATTTTTAGAAATACATTTACATTTAAATTTTTTATCTCACTGTAAAATGTAACAAATTTTACATAAACCCTATTGATAACAGCTCCCATTAAATGATAGAAATAAATCCCCAATCAAATTTACTCTATATAAATTTAAAATTACCATTACAGACAAGTTTAATTTGGAGAATAGCAGTTTGATAAATTTTCTGCTTTAAAGGCTTATATACCTGGAAAATACGAACACATTTAATAACAAAGAATGACCATTCCAAATTTAGTTATTAACTAATAATTTAGACTCTGTAACTTAGTACAATGCTCTAACAGTTGTTGCTTAACCGTAATTGTATAAAATCCAATTTTTAAGACCAATTGTTCTAACGAATAGAACTTAAAAGACATACTATTAAGAGTAAATTAGTGTTTTTTTAAGAAATCCTTGTCATTTTAGATTAAACTTTGGTTTATATCAGTACATTAGTATTTGACCTTAGGAAAAACCTCAAATAGTTTTAACTGATTGTCTCACATACTTGTAACCAACTTAGTTACACACAAACTTGTCGAAATTTGCCGTTTACTTACACAGACTTTCTTAGTACTTACTTTGACCCTCATATATTATTTTCATAACTAGAGCCTTTTATTTTTCCTTTCCTATCTGTTGACCCTCTTTCTGTTCACATTCTGAAACAACTTTTATGAAATTTCTGAATTTAGATAAATTACTCCATTTTAATAAGATTAAATATTTTGTTATTTATAGTACTATAAATGAAACACAGTCAAAACTTTTGGAACCCTTTGTACATAAAATTGTACCTGTTAGGAGTTAACTCTCAGTAACCTTGACTTTAGTAATGACACAAAGCAATTATAAATTCTTTTATTTACCAACCTATGAAAATACTAATAATGTTTAAGTATGTTACTCCATGGAATTTAAGGAGTTAAGAGTACTTGATGTTATTTAATAATGAGCATTTTAACTGTAGATTAATCAGATGTCTCTAACAAACACATTTGAGTAAGCCCATACATGTCAACTCTAACTCACTCATCTTATTGTTAAAAAAAGACAAGATATCAGACAAGTGTACTAACAGTATTTGCTGTCTCTTTCCTGTTGAAGAAAAGTCCTAGAAAAAATTGTTGTTAGACGTTTTATAAACATCAACATTTTATTAGTTTGGCCACCTAGAGACTTGTGAGTTAATTTTAAAGACATTTTACTCTTATTAGTTTACCTAATTGAACCTTTTTAAATCACATGAATTAAAAGTATTTGGATCCATTTTTTAAATTTTAATTTTATGCATGCTTATAATAAGTTGCACACAGACAGACAACACATAGCACAAAAGCAAAGGCCTTGAAACATTTATTTCCATTGCAATGTAACAGATATTCAAAACTAACTACAGTTGGATAAAAAGATCTGATCAAAAATCATTAACCTAGGTATGTAGGATCAAAATTGTGAGCTCAAAAAATATAGCATTTTAGAAAAACAAGAGTCCTAGAAGAAAAATGATAATGGCCACTAATTATAACATAAAAGAGTGAGAAAGAGAAGGGCAGAGAGAAGGGGTAAGAGGGAGAAATAGAGTGTTCTGTGTTGCAGCCCAGGAGAAATTTAAAATGTACACTTTTTTTTTTCCTTCAATCTCAGGTTGGTCCCTCACTGAGCCAGCTGCAGTCTACATTCCAATGCAGCAATTCTAGGCAGGGGGAATTGCCTAGGGCTTTTAAACTTTTTTCCTGGTTGGGAATTGAGTCAGGATTGGATGCAGAAAATTATGAAATATTATCTCCTGCTACTTTTGGGGAATGGGGCTTCTATATCATACTTCTTACTGTGACATACCACTGACTGTTGGGCTGGTTAGAGTTACTTCCTCCACACCAGCCAACTTCCATGGGGGCCAGAATATGTGCATAGGACCTCATGGCAGGAGGAACAGGTGGGCTGGGCAGGGGAACAAAAGCAGAAACAGGACAGGGAAAAGGAGATGGACAAGCAGTGGTCAGAGGGGCCTCTGCTGCAGGGGACCGGTATGGGGGTGGTTTGTTAGCCAAGTCAAAGTCAGAGGAGGAGGAGGGATTAAGAGGGGAAGAAGAAGCCAAAAGGAGAAGCTCAAGTTTTCAGGAAGAGCAAAGAAGTGCAAGTAAGAAAAGACTTGAAGATAAGGACTCCCTTTCCATATGCTCACTTGCTCACAGAAGCTGTGTGCCATTATGTAGCCATTTTGGATCAATTACCTAGGCAGGGGTCAGGTAAAGGGGTTTAAGATTATCTAGTAGACACCCTAGGGGTGAATCTGCCAGAATGGAGGACCCAGATCCCGTGGTGAAGACTTATACAGCCGAGCCAGTGTCCAGGGCATCCTGAGGTCACAGACTCGGCTGGGGAGGAGAAGGCAGCACAGTGATGGGGTCATCACACAAGTATCAGCATGTGCCAGGCAAAAGCGGAGAGAGTTGAGGACCTGAAGTCAGGATTTTCGAGAGCAAGAGCAAATGTGAAGAGGAGCCTCATCCCTGAGAGAGAATCTCCACCATAAAGATCAGGGCCCCAAGATCAGATGAGGTCAACTAAGAGGGCCAGCTGTAGCTGCCAAGTCATGGATTGGGGAGCCCCCATTCCTCAACTACTTTGAGGGTACCAGACCATCAGTGGTTGCCTCTCAGGTCAGCAGAGGAGTGTTTAAGCTGACCTGGGGAAAACTCACCAATCTGAAAGCTGGTGGTGGATGTGGAGAGTGTCTGGGCAAATGGAAGGTGAGACTAGCATCTGGGGGTCCGGGGTGATGGATGGGATTCCACCCACCAAAGTGGTCCAAACCCATCTGAGTCATGGCACCAATGCAAGAACCCAGAAACCACTCCGGATGCAGGAACTCACATAAGAGAGCTTATTAAGCAAACAGGCAGAGTGTCTCCCTGCAGGGTAAGAGAGAAAATAAGAGGAAAAGAGAGAGAGCATGCATGCACAAGAGAGAGAGTGAAAGCCAGGAGGAGAGAGCATGAAAGCGAGGGGGAGAGAGAGAGAGAAAATGGCAGGGGAGCCATTCTTAAGCAGTCGAATTCCATGGGCTAACAAGGTACCAATAACTGAGAAGGATACTTGCAGGCTGACTGATGAACCAATAGGTAGTTAGGATGTTCACAGACTAACAAACTAGGTTGTAAGTTGGGAGGCAGAGAAATGGCTGCAGCATAAAGAGTGGGGGAGCAGTTTTATATTATATTACTTAGAGTCAAGTTTTAGGAAATGCTCAACAGCAGTACACATGAGAAAATGAACCAAAAATGCCTTCAAATGGTGAATCAGCAGCCATTTCTCAGATTAAATTATATGTGATTAAAAAATAGTAATCTATAATTAGAATATAATACTCATAAATATATGTGGACCAAATATTCCACCAAATGTATAATAAATCATTTAAACAGGTAAGTAATAATAATTTTAAAAAGACCTGGTGACTGTAAGGCATTGATTTACAATGGATTTAACATCAGGCTCAAAAAATATTAAGTAAACTTCTCAGAGGGATCATCTTTAATTAACATATTCCTTTTCAAGGAGAAATGCTACTGTCATTATTTCTCTATTATTTAATAAAAAATGAATAGCTCTCTAACTTCAGCCTGCATTTTCTACTATATACAAGACATTCAATTTATCACTAGAATGTATTCTAAGATAAAAGAAAGGCTCTAACTGGAGAGAGCACTATAATTTATTCATAAGGATAAAATTTTAACATGCATTACAAAGTAAAAATTTTATTTTTCTGAGAAATACATATAGGTGGGATAAAGATTTACATGTTTAAAATTCAATTAATTTGTAATATATACATCATACTTTACAAAATACCATTTTCAACCTGAAATATTTCATAAAATTGAATTATTTGTTTTGGTAATCTGTCACTATTGATCACAAATTATTGCAAATCAATACTGGCCAAATATTTTTTTAAAAATTTAGTTTTATTGAAATTTAAAATTTTATGGGAATTCCTAATCAATCTAATATGATTATTTTCTCTACCTACATTTTTAGTGACTAATCTGAAATCCAAGACATATTGGATTAAGCTAACATTGCCTATTAATAGCTCTTTCAAATTGTGATAAATCATTAATATCTGTGCCTGTGTAGAAAAAAGCATATAGTAGTAGAGGATACAGAAGTGATAAAAATGACTTTATTTTACAATAAATAAGTGTACTTTAATTAGAGTAAATGTAAGAATAAAAGACCAAATGCATACTATCATTTTTGTTACACAAAAATTGCTGCATTCTAAAATTGAAATTCAGTTAATTAAGTTAATTAAGTCAAAGACTTAGCAGATATGGGAAATGTTAGCAAGGAGAATAAAAATATACTATTCAATGACTTACTTTTATCTGTAAAAGAAATTTTTGCTATAAAATTTCTACAAGTAACTGGTACTTTAATTATTCTAAGGTAGAGCACTCAGATATGGGTTTAATTTTTTTTATATATTTATCTTAATGAGGCATACCAGACTTTTGATAATTATTTTTATTCTTTATTCCTATAATTGTTCACATGGTTTAGGGTCTTCTGCCCTTTGAAAAATGAAGACAATGTTAAGTATAAAACTGTAAATATCTACTTGTTTGGGAATATTAAAGATATGTGTCATCTAGTCTATCATTTTATTAATTTATTTCTCTTTAAATGATCAAAGTTCAGTTTGACAGTCTAGTAGTATGTATCTTTTCTAAATCCTTATATATTTTAATTTTTGTTAATTTTATTTTGTAAATTATTATCCTGATATTCCAAAATATTAGCCTGTGTAGGTAAATGAAAATAAAAATTTCTCTTTTTAAGATAAAATAAAATTATTTAATTATTTTGAATTTCAAACAAACACCATTATTATTTTGGTATATAATCTTTATAATTGAATCTATGCATGCACACACTTTTAAGTATAAACATAGATATACTTATGGATATCACATAACCATTAGTTAGATATCAGTATACTTTTATAAAAGAATCTTCATCAACCCTTATATTCATAAATTTGAAGGCACAGTATTCATTCAGTGAAAGACACACCATACACTTCATCTATGAGAGCTGGATACTATGGAGTAATCCCTCCCCCAAATTCCAAAAAGCTCCAAAAACTTCTGAATCATATGGTCAGATTAGTCACAATAAGGATCTTACTTCTTCGTACCAATTGCTGTTTTAATTAACTTTTTCATCGTTGTGACGAAAAGACCCAACAAAAACAATTTCAGAGGAGGAAGGGGTTTATTTGGGTATGCACAGTTTCAGAGGTCTCAATTCAGAGATGGCTGGCTCCATTGCTGTAGGTTCAATGTGTGACAGAACCTCATGGTGAAAGAGTTTGGCAAAATAAAACTGTTCAGACATCACACCATGAGCAGAGAGAAAGAGGGAGAGAGAGAGAGAGAGAGAGAGAGCGAGAACTCTCTTCACCACAGACAGAATATAAAACCCAAAGGCGGCACACCCTCAGTGACCCACCTCCTCCGCCATACCCTGTCTTCCTGCAGTTACCACATAGTTAATCTCTATCAGGGAACGAAGTTAACTCGCACAATGTTTGATCAGTTTTCTGGAAGTAGTCAGTGAGAGGATTGGGAAATAGGACAAATAAACACACAATTATAGAGAAAAGTGGGACTTAGTGGACTAATCTAACTCCTGGTGGAAGAAGGACTGGCCATGAACAGGTTCCACATGTTTAATATGTAGGTTTAAACACCAAAAGCCTTTATTGTGAGAAAGATACTTCAAGATAAACAAAAATGAAGGGAATAGCCCAATTAAAGTCTATTGACTTACACCCATCTCTCTTCTACCTCTGGACGGCTGGTGTTTGAACCTAAAGCTATTGAACCAATAAATTCTGTGAGACACAGAACCCCTTTATAGAGAGGGCCACCAATGATTGAGCAGTCTCAATGGGTGAGTTTCCATCCAGAGATCTCCACAGGGCCTCTGCCTAGGGATGGTTCAAAGAAACCTGTAATTCATTCACTGTTCCCAACAAGGGAATTCATACACTAATTAGATGGAGGTTCTCATAATCAAATCGTTTCTCCTGTAAACTTTCTTGCATTGTTTTACACATGAGCTTTTGTGGGACGTCTTATATCTGAACTATAACAGGTCTCAACAAAGAAAAGTTTGGGATCAGATGAATTCACTGTTGATTTCTAGCACACATTTAAAGAAAAATTAACAATAATTCTCAAGCATTTCCAAAAAATTGAAGAGAAAAGAAAAAAAAAGTCGCAGTTCATTCCATGACTCCACTGTTATATTCCAAAAAACCAGCCAGATATAGATGTCAAAAGAAAATAACATCACAGACAATATGTCTTAAGACTACTCATACAGATATTGTCAAAAAAAAATTGCCAAGACAAATTTTACAGCATATTAAAAGGATCATACACTACAAATGTGGCTTATATCCCAGTAATGTGATAGTATTTTAATATAAGGAAATAATATAAACACTTTAATAAAGTGAAGGAAAACAAACACATCATAATCTTAACTGATGCAAAAGAGGCACTTCACAAATCCAAACACATGTTAATGATAAAAATTCACAGAAAAGCACATAAGAAGAGGAGATCATCATGGCTATCATTATACTTAATGGTGTAAGATTCAAAATATCCACTGTAAAATATTAGGAACAGGAAAATGATGCCCACTTCCATCACTGATGTTCAACATTATACTTGACCTTTAAGTCAATAAAAAAGGCAATAAATAAAAAATAAAAATCACTCAAGTTGAAAAGAAGCAAAACTACATTTTTTTGGCACTTTTTAACTTGCATTTTATTTTTTTAATTATTTTTATTTAGCTTTTAATTTTTTACAGACTGCATTTTGATTCATTGTACACAAATGAATGGGGTACATAATTTTCTTTCTACGGTTGTACACAAAGTAGATTCATACCATTCGTGTAATCATACATGTACATAGGGCAATGATGTCTGTCTCATTCCACCATTTTTCATACCTCCCTCCCTCTCATTTTCTTCTACAGATTCTAAAGTTCCCCCGTTATTCTCTCATTCCCCACCCCCACCCCCATTATATATTATCCTCCACTTATCAGGGAAAACATTCAGTTTCTTTGGTTTTTTGGGCTTGGCTTATTTCACTTAGCATGATATTCTCCAATTCCACCCATTTGTTTGCAAATGCCATAATATTATTCTTCTTTATGGCTGAATATTATTCCGTTATATATATATATGCCACAGTTTCTTTATCCATTCATCTGTTGAAGGGCATCTAGGTTGATTCCACAAATCTAGCTATTGTGAATTGAACTGCTATAAACATTTATGTGGCTGTGTTACTGTAGTTTGCTGATTTTAGGTCCTTTGGGTATAAACCGAGGAGTGGGATAACTGGATCCAAAGGTGGGTGCATTCCAAGTTTTCTTAGGATTCTCCATACTGCTTTCCAGAGTGGCTGCACCAATTTGTAACTCCACCAGCAATGTAAAAGAAAGAAATTGAAGAAAACCTCAGAAGATGGAAAGACCTCCCATGTTCTTGGACAGGCAGAATTAACATTGTCAAAATGGCCATTCTACCAAAGGCACTATTCAGATTCAATACAATTCCAATTAAAATCCCAATGACATTCCTCATAGAAGTAGAGAAAGCAATCATGAATTTCATCTGGAAGAACAAGAGACCTCGAATAGCCAAAGCAATCCTGAAAAGAAAAAGTGAAACAGGAGGTATCACAATATCAGACATTAAACTATACTACAGAGCAATTGTAAAAAAAAAAAAAAAAAAAAAAAAAAACAAAAAAAAAAAACACAGGCAGACCCATGGTACAGAAGAGAAGAAACAGAGACAAAACTACATAAATACAGTCACCTCATACTAGACAAAGGAGCCAAAAACATACAACGGAGAAAAGATAGCCTGTTCAAAAAATGGTGCTAGCAAAACTGGAAATCCATATGTAGTAAAATGAAATTAAACCTCTACCTCTCACCCTGCACAAAACTCAACTCAAAATGGATCAAAGACACAGGAATTAGACCAGAGACCCTGCACCTAATAGAAGACAAAGTAGGCCCAAATCTTCATCATGTTCACTTAGGATCAGACTTCCTCAATAAGACTCCCAAAGCACAAGAAATCAAAGGGAGAATCAATAAATGGGATGGACTCAAACTGAAAAGGTTTTTCTCAGCAAAGGATACAATCAAGAATGTGAAGAGAGAGCCTAAAGAGTGGGAGAAAATCTTTTCCACACATACTTCAGGTAGAGCACTTATCTCCAAAATTTATAAAGAACTTACAAAACTTTACAACAAAAATACAAAGAACCCAGTCAATAAATGGGTCAAGGAACTGGACAGACACTTTACAGAAGAAGACACACAGGCAATTAATAAATATATGAAAAAGTGTTCAACATCTCTAGTAATTAGAGAAATGCAAATTAAAACAACTCTAAGATTTCATCTTACTCCAATTATAATGGCTTTTATCAAGAACACAAACAATAATAGATGTTGGCATGGATGTGGGAAAAAAGGCACACTTTTACATTGCTGGTGGAGTTGCAAATTGGTGCAGCCACTCTGGAAAACAAAACTATCTTTGAAAATGGTCTGACACAGTAAATAGATTTTCCAAAGAATCCAAATGAAAAAATTTGAGCAAATAATTTTTATTATTATTTATTTGTTGTTCTTTAGATATACATGACAGTAGGGTGTAAATATACATGGGGTGCAGCTTATTACAATTTTAATCCTATTTTTGTGGTTCAACATGATGTGGAGTTACACTGGTTATATATTCATACATGAGTATAGGTAAGTCGTATTCTATCGATTCTACTGTCTTTCCTATTCTCAGATCTCCTCCCTTCACGTTATTCCTTTTTGTCTAATTAAGTGAACTTATATTCTTCCCCTCCCTAGCTTCCCTTGTTACAGGTTGGCATTCCACATATCAGAAAGAACATTCAACCTTGGTATTTTGGGGTTTTCCTTATTTCACTTAGTATGATATTCTCCTGCTCCATCCATTTAATGGCAAATGCAATAATTTCATCCTTCTTTATAGCTGAGTAATATTACATCCTGTACATACACCACATTTTTCTTTATCCATTCATGTGGTAAAGGGCATCTAGGTTGGTTCCATAGCTTGGCTATTGTGAATTGAGCTGCTATATACATTGATGTGGCTGCATCACCATAGCATGTTGATTTTAAGCCCTTTGTGTATAAACTGAGGAGTGGGATAACTGGGTCAAATGGTGGTTTCATTCCAAGTTTTCTAAGGAATCTACATAATGCTTTCCAGAGTGGTTGCATCAATTTGCAACTCCACCAGCAATGTATGAGTAAACTTTTCTCCCCACATCCTAGCCAATAGCCAATATTTATTGTCACTGTATTCTTGTTAATGCCCATTTTGACTGGAGTGAAATGGAATTTCAGTGTAGTTTTAATTAGCATTTCTCTAATTGCTAAAGATGTTGAACATATTTTCATATATTTGTGATCATTTGTATTTCTTCTTCTGTGAAGTGCCTATTCAGGTATTTGCCCATTTATTGATTGGGTTATTTGTTTTTATATCCCCAGAATAAACACACTGAAAGCAATTTTATATATGGTGAAACCATATAGAAAGAAAGAAACCAATTTTATATATGGTGACATCCAAAGAAATAGAACTTTTAGAAGTAAATTTAACCAACCTGGTGAAAGACTTTTACACTGAAAACTACGTGCCACTGCTGAAGATCATTAGAGAAGAACTAAGTAAATATAAAGACATTCCTCCTTCCTAAATTCTACCCAAAATAGCCTGGTATACATCAACCCAATCCCTATTGTATTCCTGCAGCATTTTTGCAGAAATAGACAAGTCAATTATCAAATTCAACATAGAATTGCAAGGAAGCCAAAATAGCCACAATAATCTTAAAAAACATGTTGGAGGATTACCATCTTAAAATAATGAAATGGATGTGGTACTTGCATAGAGATAGGCATAGAGATCACTGAACACATTTGAGAGGCCGGAAATCAACCCATACAGAAGTGACCAATTGATTTTTGAAAAAAAGTTCCAAAATCATTTTTTCAATTGAGGAAATTTTTTTTTCTTTAACAAATGGTGCTATTTCAACAAGATTTCACCAATGAAAAGAGTAAGTTAATCCTCATATACAAATGTTAACTCAAAGTAAATGAATGCCCTATATGGTAGTATGGTAGTACTAAATCAATAAAACTATTAAAATAAAATACAGGAATAAATCTTGAAAACAGCACTTTTGCAATGGATTCTTGTATATAATACCCAAAGCCTGAAGGACAAAAGAAAAAACTAATAAGTTATATTTACAAAATTAAAACCTTTACACATCAAATGAAAAACAAACTACAGAATGGAAGTAAATATTGAAAATTATATATTTAATGATGTTTTACTATCAAGAATAATGAACTCCTACAACTCAATTAACAGAGAACAACACAAAAAATAGGCAAAATATTAAAATAAGTATTTCTCCAAAGTGATAAACAGATGGTTTTTAGGCATATATAAAGTTAATTATGATTGTTATTTATCAAGGAATTAAATGGAAATCACAATGGGTTATCACTTTACATCTAATAAGATGGCTAGATTAGAAAAAATGAAAATGGAATGAAAAACAAAAGAAGAAACGTTGGCAAGAATGGGAAGCACTTAGGATATATACATACATATATATGGTGATGATATATGATGATGGTGGAAAGTCTGTGGAAAAGCTTGCTGGTTTTTCAAAATACAAAATATACAATTACAGTCTCATTCAGAAATGCCACTCCTAGGTATATAACAAAAATAATTGAAGAACATCAATGACCATTGCAGCATTTTTCACAATGATTAAGAGCTGAAAATATTTCAGAGTCCATCAGTAGATTTATGGATGAACAAAATTTAGTGCACACATACAATGAAGTATTATATGCCAGGAAAAAGGAATGAAGTTTTCAAATAATTAAAAAAAGAGATGAATAATAAAAACATCATACAAATTCAACTAAACTAGACAAATATGTGATTTCACCTTTATAAAATATATAGGTCAGGTAACCTCCTAGAGACAAAACATAGTTAAAGGTTAACAAGGCCAAGGAGAGAGGAGTTTGGAGAATGATTATATCTGAAACTGATAATATGAATAAAATAAAAGTCATCAAGTATATATTCAAATAACTAAAGTAATAAATTATATGTACATGTTTAAAAAAAATTTACCATAAGTGCAAGTATTAATAAAAATAAATGTGTAGGAACAACGTATGTAAACATTCACTGTTTAGAAGCTATAAGACTATGGAAAACATGGGAAAATGCCCCTGATGTTCTCTGATGTCTACAACATAAATGTGTATTACTTCATTAAGAAATGCTGTAACTCAGTAAAATCCTCATGCTTGTATTAAACCTAAATATTTCACTTGTACCTCCACTGAACAAAAATTCTTTCCTATCTTCTGAATTATAAATATAATTCTATAACTTATGGATAAAGAGATTCTAGAATTAAATCATCAAATTCCTCTCTATAGGTGGCAGTATAGAAGGTAGTGGTGATGATTTCAAAATGATAGTGAAGCAACTCAGGAAGTACAACAGCTTCTCCATTCACAAATACATATTTGTACAAAATTTCAATTTCAAAATAAAAACAACAGCAACCATATCATGCCTTCTCCCACCGTGATACAATTTTTTCATTGTTTTTGTTTAATGATGTTGCTCACCACTTTCCCCTAAAAGAGAAACAATGACTCACCCATTATTTGCTTCTTCTACACAAATATGTGTACCCAATAGACTACAACAACTATTAATAGACTGATAATTTTGTACCTAAAGATTAGTTTTCAAATTACACCATCATGTCATTTTAAAATAATAAAGAAGGGAAAGAATATATGTTATTGGTTAATATTTTTCTATATTTATGTAGCAAAACAGTGATAATATAAGAATACCTATTATATGCATCATTCTGTTCCTGTGCTAATGAAGTATTTGGTCTTTATGACTTTTCAACATCCATCTCCAGCTTGCTTTAACTTGAGCTGTCATCTCAGCAAGCAACTCCGTCGGTCATGCAGATTTGTTTTGTGGAGTGATCCACAAAGTCAGAGTTCTGAAGGTTTTGAATTTTTATTAATCCTTCCTATATTGAGTTTTATTTCTTGTATTATTGTACATGAAAATATTAAGAAAAACTCTCCCTACCTCAGTCCCTGGTTTTTTAACATATGCCCCCTTTTCCCCTTACTGTTCAGCATCAACCTAATTTACCATTGATAATAACATTAACCTCTGCTGTTATCCTGTTGTACTCATGGACTAAGATCCTGAATTACCCAAGTGGAAGTCATCACTTATAACACAATAGAAACCTGGTTGTATTTTCCTGAGAAGGTATTCTTTCCTTAAAAATTAAGGCTCCAAGCCACTGAAGTACAAGCTCTTCATAACAGAAGGCTGTATGTATACATGCATACACATTTGGTTTCTTAGAAATAATACATTTCCTTTTCCATCCCAGGTTTACTTCATCCACGTATGCTGGTTAATGGAGATATGGCACATGTAACTGTTTTGTGTCAGAGTGGATCCTATTGTTCACTGAAGAGAATACTAACTGCCCCCGACCAGTGCTCTCATTGACCCTTCTCTAACCCACTTGTCCATCCTACTTTGCTATCCAAGAATCTCTGGATGGTGACCACGTGGATGGACTACTGAATCCCATGGACTGAACTTTTCTCACTTTTCTTACTTCGAATTGTAAAATAAGCTACACAGTGAGAGTCAATGCTGGTGGGATATAAGGATGTTTAATATGGCATTTAAAAAATTAAATAGATGGTAGTGCAGGCAGAAGCACTGAGGCAGGAAAAAATAAATCTCTACGTGGATTAAGTCTACTTTCCAGGAAGCATGAAACATTGATACTGTATCACTCATGTAATTAATGTGCTGCCAGGTGGTGGCCAGTCCTTCTGGGAATGGTTCCATTTCAGATTCTTAACTACTGGAAGACAGAAAGACTCTTCTGTCAACAGTAATGAGATCAGTTTCAGTGATGTTTAAACCTAGGCATAAACTTTACCTATATTTACCTCATTGAGCAAGCATTGTAATAGCTGAGAGAAGAGTCTGGCAGACTTTAAAATAAAGGATTATCTTTTCCCCCTGGTTATTGAAAATCTCACCTGCTACTGTACAGAGCATTCTCATTAAACAAAAGTAGCCACATTCTTATCAGCCCATTTGTATCAACTTGTGTATCAACTTTATACACAAGTTTCTCTATATCTCCTTATTAGAAAAGTACCATCTACTCCTCACATGCTTCATTATGAAATCAATCCCCTAGAAGATTTTAGAAATAAATTCTCTGTCTTTCTCTCAGCAAGTTTGGCAAGTAAATTCACTGTGAAAAATTATGCATGTATTTCACACCCTCACTGATCTTCAGGACTACATGTAATACAAACCATAACACTTCAGCAGACCATTTTCACTTGGTATGATCTTATTAAAAATTGAGCTACATTTTTTTTCTTTTCTTATCAATCCTTTATTGGAAAAATGTGTGTATGTATGTGTGTGTGCATGTGCACATGAACACGAATGTACTTCTTTCCTCTGAGGTTTCAGATCTGAGGCATTTGACCTGTAGTAATAATGATTAGGAATATTTTCAAAGGCCAAGGAGACTCCCCAAACTGTGTGCTGTTGTAAATCCATAGACTGACAGATAGGTGAAGTACAAATTCTTTTTACAGAGAATTAGGGGAGAGGTAACTTCTGACTGAGGTTGGAAAGACAAATATTATTCCCCTCCTTTCCTTTATTAAGAAATAAAGAAAAGCTCAGTGTGGTGGTACACCCCTGTAATCCCAACAACTCAAAAGACTGAAGCAGAAGGATCTCAATGTCAAGGTTATCATCAGCAACTTAGCAAAGCCCTATCTTAAAACAAACAAAAAATAAAACAAAATAAAGCAATAAGGGATATGGCTCAGTGGTACAGAACCTCTAGTTTCAGGACCCAATATAAAATAAAATAAAATAAAATAAAAACAAGAAAAGAAAAATCGAAAGCAGGTAAAAAGGGAGAGAAAAACAATGACTTTCTTTTATTTAAAACTTTCTATGTTTAGAGTAAAACATAAATTTAAAGAAATTGAATTAGCTTCAATATTATTCCTGTTGAAAATACTATTAATAAGTAATAAGTTAGAAACATTAAGTAATATGTAAATACTATTACTAAGTAGTAAGTCATTCTTTTCTAAGTATAGATGATTATGTTAATTAATTTTAAAGACATGCTACATATAGAGATAATGTTTCTGGAGTAAAATAGTACATTCTTGTATTTTAATTTTTAAAAGCTATTCTTTTCAAAGAATAGATGAGGTTTGGAAAAGAGAAAGGTTATTGCAAAGTTTGAATTCATTTTCGCTATGCTTAAGACTCTAATACTGTCAGTGTCTGACTAGTCTCTTTCTATTACACAATGTCTGAGACCATGTTGTGTTGCCTAAAAATATGAATGTAGGGTACATTATAAAGGAAAGAGTAGCTGTTTTGAAGTCTTTAATTCCAAGATCAAATACCTCATCTGCTCTGTCTCCAGGGATGGCCTTCTGGATGTGTCGCAACATGGCAGTGGAGGCCATATGGTGGGAGCATGAATGAGAGAGACGACAGGGTGAAAGAGGAAGTCAAAGCCTGGGGAGAGACCAGGCTCATTCATTAAAAAATCTGCTCTCACAGGAACTAGTCCATTTCCAGGAGGCCAGCTTTCAGTGGACAGTATTAACCCACTCAGGAGAATCTCCCATGACCTAATTGCCCTCATTAGGCTTCATCTCTTTAAACTCTCACTTCAATGCCACTACACTGCCAACCTAGCTCCCTGTACAGGATGACCCTTTTTGGTGGATGAACATGAAACCATAGTGTATGGTTATGAGAAAAAAACCTTGATTCTTGAGTCTCCATGTCTATGAACCAAATTAAGTATTCCTGCAAAAATTCAATGCAATGCTGGTCTACACATTAACAGATTAAATTGTACAGATTTTATCTTTGTCTAGCTTCTGAAGAGTGTTCCTTGGAGAACAGGATTAGAATAAAAAATTTTCTAGTGTCTTAAGAAGCTTAAGTAATGTTAAAGATTTTACTGTGTGAACACAAAATCGAGTTTGTTTTTATTTTTCTTTTCTTATAAATTAAAGAAGATTTCTACCAGGAAAACTGAGAGACAATAAAAGGCAATGAATGAGTGATATTGGCCAAGTATAAATATGTAACAATAATCCCATCAATAAGTACAATTATAACAGTGGTGATGTGAGTTAGGTGGGAATCCAGGATCTTATTGCTTACTTGCAGTTTGACATTTGGTGACTTTTCTTCATTTGCAAAATGAGAGTAATGATATGCCTCCTACAAAAGGTTGTTCTGAGTATTAAATAATTTAGTATGTATTAAGAAATTAAAATCATCTTTACATATCAAAACTCAATAAATGTTAGATCATTATTATGACAATTGTTAGGTTGAACATAATTGCTTAGAGATATAAAATCTAAATCAGGAAAAAGTCAAAATCAGCATATCAGGCATGCCATCTTTTGTACACTATAAGTTCAATGAAAATAGATGATAGTCTATGTAAACTAAGTTTGAAAGAAAACACATCTTCTTTACAAATATATTTGTATGCAAAATCTGGGCCTTTAGTGATTTTTGTGTGGCAGATCAAAACAAGTATGGTTTAAACTAGATAAATGACATTTTATGAAATCACAAAATGTGCCTTTAAACAGGATAATGACTCTAACGCATTTTAATTAGCTATCTGGCAAATCAACAGATGTACACGACCGAGCTTACATAATTTATCTACTAACAATAGTGGCAGTCATTTTTAAGAGCTTGTAACACTGCTTACATTAACAGTCTTAATACATCATTGATTTCTGGCCTAACAATTTGCAATATAGAGTTTTAAAACAATGCCATTTTGAAAATGTCAATAAAATATATGTTTTCCTAAATCAATGCAGATGTATAGTATATACAAGCAATTTCTCAGAACTGATGCTAGAGCTTATTAAAAGACATGTCATAATTTGGAGTTTTCATGTACACATGAGTCATAATCCTTACTAGAATCTAAATGTCCCAGTTTATTTCATCTTTTTTCAAGCAAGCATTTTTATTCATGAGACCATAGCATATTGGCTTGAGTCACACTCTGGAGGCAGACGGCTGGCAATTAAATTCTGTTTCTAATACTTCCTGACTGTGTGAACTTCAACAAGTTTTTTAACCCCATCAAGGTTCTGTCTCTTCATTTACAATGTTAGGTAAATAAAAATGATTTTCCTCACTGGATGGTTGTAAGGGAGAAAAAAATGTAGAAGCATGTGTGTATTCTTCAGTGAAGAGTTATTTGATTTTAAATGTGTTTATTTGATGAAATGAAAAATCAAGTTTTCTCATGTTTTGCCAAATGAAAAGGAAAATCTTCATAATCATCACTATGATCTTCTTCTTTTAATCTAGAGGCACTATGGTTAGCAAGGTAGCAAACATATCTGCACTGGATTAAACTGACCTTGTTGAACAGAGTTTGTGATGCCACTTCTCCTTCAGCCAGGCGTTCATTGCTCAGTTGGAGAAGATGCTTCAGGATCCACTCAATGACTACCAGAGACAGGGTGGTAACCAGTGGGTAAACATTTGACCAATGGGAGATAGAAGCAATTCTCTAACTTTTCTCTTTTCTTCTCCCTGAATGGAAAGCACATAATGGAAATGGAAATAAAGAGATTAGGTAACAATAAGAAACAAAGAAGTATCAAGATTAGGTAACTGACCATGCTACCTTCAGAAAATACTCTTAAAGAATACAACAATGTTTTAAATTCCATTCTTTGAGAAAGAAAGCACTTGCCATGGAAGGTTTATTCCCCTAGGTAGAATTAATGCATAAAGCCAAGATTAATTCCTACAGGGAACTATTTCCAGAGAGGGAAAGACTTTTTCAATAAATGGAGAATGGACAATTACCAAGTGGATTGTGGCATTCTTTCAAGAGTTCAGTTGAGTTTCTATTGAACCTTTGTCTTCATATAACACTACATCTCTGTGTTCATCTTGGAAAATGCTTAATATTGTATGATAGAAAAAATAAGACAAGCTGGGACAATTTCTAAGAGAACAAGAATTAACTTGCTCTCTAAGAGTAAAACGTGAACCAAGTATGGGGACACTACTGTGCTTCCTAGTAAACTGTTATTCTTATTTAAAATGAGTCATGCCATAGACCTGACGGTGAATTAAATCATTTTCTCAGGTCCTGAAGTATACATATTCATGTGCCTGTTGAGCAACACTGAAGAAATTTCAACTTTACCCTGGGAAAGAAATTCTGAAATGTTAAGGTCGAACATAATTTCAATACAGACTTTAATTTCTTCATGATTTTAAGTTTAAAAAATCAAAATACATTGTTTTTTTGTCTTCAAACTCCCTCAGGCTGTGGGTTTTGACTTGTAGCTCTCTGCAAGATTAATTAGGGGATTATAATTTTTTTCTCAGTAAATTGGTAATGGAATGTCATAAGCAAATATGGGGCTTCTATATTGCTTCAATTTTATTGTTGGCATGCCTTAACATTTGATTACTAGAATCTATGCATGATTGTATTTGGTCTCCTTGTAAATGGGACACGGAATTGCCTATGTTGGATAGTACAAATAGACATCTTCAGGGGGAAGGAAATAAAGATTGAACCTACAAGTTTGAGTTAAGAACTTGAGAAATTACCAGAACTTGTCGAACAAATTGCTGAGAGAAACTTGCCTCTGTGTCCGTTCCTGGATCTTGAATCCACAGGGCAGGAGTCAAGGAAGAAAGATGATTATGTTAGGACATAGATCATGGATAATATGAATACCACATGCAGTGACTGGGACCCCCAAGAGAAAAACTGAAGCCTTTGTGAGTTTGGCTTTTTCTGACCTTGGTAACCAGTGTATTCTGCAGTAGCCAGGGCCCTGCTCATAGAGGTAAACACCCACCTAGCAACCAGAGAAGATGAGAGAAACTCAAGGTGAGAGAGGAGCATAAGTATCCTAGGCCTCTCTTAAGCCAATGAGGTGATCCATCAGCTTTGCATTTATGGGATGAGTCATGAATAGCTACTGATTCCCCTCACCCTCCAAACCTCTCAATAATCTGTCTTAGCTCCCAGGTTTGCAAGATATAAAAGAGAGGGGAATTATCAGAAATGTAGTTCTACTCTTAAGTCAACACATTATAAAGCCACCACACAAGTCCTTTTCTCTGTCTTTGGATTCTAACAAATCTTTTACTCTAATTATACTTTTGCCTAAAACAATGATGCTCCGATAGATGATCCTTTGGTTTTGTGAATTTCCTGGTAATTTTTTAAATGTTTAAAATAATAATAATAAGCATAATTATTATTATTATTATTTTGTTACCCACAATTTGCTTATATTTTTGCTAAAGAAACAAATGTACAAATATACTAATCAAGAATCTGATCATAGAAATCAAGCAGCAGGAAACAGAAACATGTAGGATCCATGACAAAATTGTGTGAAATACTAATTTATACTCTGAAGTTAAAAAAAAAAAAAATTGCAGAAGCACGTCATTTTCAGGTAAAGGAAAAAAAAATTAAGCTGCACTTTCTAATTACCTGAGGCCTTGTATATACTAAGATTAATAGTCTGGAGTCAATATATCTGCTACCAAGACCAATTAATGAACAATTTAGTGATTCAGCTTTAAAACACTGTAATTCTAAATTAGATCTGTCAAATGCAACACTCCTGTGGGAGCCAATGTGTCATCATTGGAGAAAAGGAAAAAGATAAAATACCATGTCCTTGTAGTGCCCCTCTCTGTTTCCAATAACTTAGCCAAGTTAAGAGAATAATGAGATCCAGTCCGGAATATCCAGATAAATATTATCTCAAAGGACACTGGCTTTCTCTCATGTATTCTGGGAATTGGGGAAAGTAAGTGCTATCTGTAGAAAACTGAATTTCTTGCATGCATGCCAGGTTCCTTGGGATGCTGGTCATACAATGGGACAAAGCAAGCTAAGCCAGTGATGTCACTACTTCTATTGTTTAACTTATATAAAGACCCTTCTCCCTATGGTAACTGGTATGGAATTGAGGACACTGTGGAGAGGACAAATATCACTCACTCAGTCAGCTGCATTGGGACAAGACGTGGTGAGGGACATAGGCATTATTTTCTGGAGTAAAATTGTGGAGGTATTACTTGGGAAAGCATTGTGAGGGTGGAAGTGCTATCTGTCCAGCCTGTTGTCACTGGATCTTCCCCATAAGCATATTTCAACAAACCTTATGTGTTACATATCATCTCCAGGTACTTTGTTTTCTTAGTAACCTGTCCCACTGCTCTGTCTCAAATGGGCTGTGAACACTGCAGACAGAAAACATCATTTTGCTCATGACATGGAGAAGAAACTAGTAGAAACAAGCCAGAATCTGTGCATCAATAAAGCCACTTTCTTAGCTTTATTTATCTATTTTTTTAATTAAAAATGTTTGGGAAGTGTTGCTTTCACAAAGAATCTCTGGTAGTAGAAACAGAAAAAGACTGACACACTGGAGGTAGAAGTCCCACTTTATTTATTTAATTAATCAGTGAATATGTATAAAAGATTATAGCAATGAAAAGTAGCCATGCAAGCTATTCAGAATTCAGCAAGTAGTATATATGCTATGAAACTTGGATATGGTTAATTAGTCATGGAGTTCTTAGGAAAGAAATTAACAGGCAGCCCACTCACAGAGGTGTCACTAAATTTGCATAAGCTAAGAAAAATAACACCCATTTCTGTGGAATAGAAATCGTACTTAGATATCCCTATAGGTATTGTGACCTCATACTGAGATCTTAGTCAGATTCACTTAAGTGAAGTAACTACGTGTACCCTTAAGGAAAATGTCTGCTTTGACACTGCATATACTTATTGTTTAAACTTTATAGTCATTATAATATGCTTTTAAATTGTAAGGTAAATATAAACCAGGAAAATTGAAATATTTAATTATCTCAGTGGTTATTAAATTCTGGAGATAACAATGGTTTGGGGAAAAAATACCATATTGGCCAGATGGCTGCACTAAGTTGGTGCTCAGGAGTATCACATAATTAATAAAATCATAAACGATTTCCACTTCATGATGGGAAAAATGAAGCTCTACACATAATTGTTAAAAAAAATTATTTGGGGAACTTTGTAGAACTGTTATTTCTTCTTTAAGTGCTAGAATTTACCAGTCAATCCATCCAGGCTTGGAGATTTGGTTTATTTTTTAGAAGTTTTTTAAAATACAAATTCAATTACCTTAACATACTATTTTGGTTATTTTCTTTTTAAAGTGATTTTTGGTAGTTTTCTTTTTTTTTTTTTTTTCTTTATTTTTCTTTCAGGAATTGAAAATTTTCATGTGTTACCAATTCTGTTTGCATAGAGAGATTTTGGTTATATCTTTTAATGTCTTCTTTTGCTCCTGATTATCTGTAAATTGGGTCTTGTATTAAAAAATGTATTTTTATCTTCTTTATTTTAATTTGGTATACTGTGTTAATTAATTTTTCTGATATTTATCCAAAGTTTCATCTGTGGAGTGTATGCCAATGTAACTTTTTGGAGTAACTTTTTAATAATTATAATTATTTTCTCCTGAAATTGTTGATAGAATTCACTAATGAAGACATTTCAATCTGGATTTTTTTTCCTTTGGAAGCATTTGAATTATTCTTTTATTTTTCCTCTTATTATGTTCCTATCTTTTTCTTGCTACCCCCTTTAAAGATCACTTAAATTTCTTAGAATTTTAAAAAATTCATATGAGATTATAGCAACCATTCTTCTTATTTAAGTTTATTTTAACCATATATTCTGTATGTTTTTTTTTAAAAACACTTGAATTTAGGGTACAGTTATTTCACCGTTAAAGAAATATCTGATTGTTTTTTATATTCTGTATTGTTTTTATTTAAGAAAGACTTTGTCATCAGAAAACTGTAATGATATTTTAGTTTTCTTCTTATGATTTTTTTAAAAATTATTTTACAGGAAAATTATAAAAATATTATAAGGAGTCACAGTACACACCATTACCAACAGCATAGCATAGTACTCTTACTAAAAAAAAAAAAAAAATACTGTGATATTATTATGTAACATACATGACTTTCTCCAGATTTCCTTAGTTCTTAATGGAATATTCTCTTATAGGATTCCCTTTATGATAATGCTTTCTGTAAAGTTTTCCTGCCTTCTTAGGCTATTCCTGTTTGTAACATTTTCCCACAATGTACATTTCATTGTCTGGAGTGTTCTGAGCAGAACTAGTAAGGTGTTTAATAAAACCCCTCCCACTTGGAATTTTTTTTTTTTTTTTTTTTTTTTTTTTTTTTGGTGTTTCCTCATGACTAAATTGGGATTATGAATTTGAGATAGGAAGAACACAGAGGTAATATGCCATTATCATTGCATCAAGGGTACATAGCATCTTCATGACTTATCATCATTGCTCATGCTGATTACCTGCTTGGTGGAGTGTCCTTCAGGTGTATCCAACCATGAAATTACCCCTTCCCACCTTTCCATGCAGTCTTTAGGAATGAAGTTGGTCTGTGTAGTCCACATTTAAGTAGCAAGTTATGCCCCACCATTTTAAGGACACAATATCTATGTAAATAATTAGTAGTTCTTCTGCATGAAGAAATTTTGTTAATTTCCCTCAATGATTTATTGTCCATTTATGTCAGTATGGACTCATCTATATTTCATATATTTATTAATTTGTTTCTCAAATTGTGCCAGCTTTGTCCACTGGAAACTCTTCACTTGGCTCTTGTGCCCCTTTGATATACCCACATCTTTGTGGGTTTTGTTTTTATTTCTGATGTTTTCTTGAACACCTTTTGTCATTATAAGATACCTCTTGTATTTTTTTTTTTTTTTTTGCCCCAATCTAAAAATAAGCTATTTTCCCAAGGATCACAACTCATTTTTTTTGTTTGATTTTAGTGAAAAGTAGTATTCAAAGCAAGATGTGATGACTATATGTGCTCCTTGCTACTGAGTTACAATTGATTACAGGCCATCTCAAGTAACAAAGCAAGAAAAAATATTTACACACGTACACACACACACACACACACACACACATTTATGTACATATATATGTTTACTAACCTATGTATATATACATATTTATAACTTTATATATATGTACACATGTACATGAAAATCTATGAGTAAAGTAAGTCAGAATAATTTTTATATCTGGTACTGGGGATTGAGCAGAGGAGCACTTTACCACTGAGCTACATACCCAACTCTTTTTATTATATATTTTTTTTTCTTTTTGAGACAGGTCTTATTAATTTGGTGAGGTTGACCTTGAACTCTCAATCCTATCTCAGCCTCCCACATCATGAAGTTTACAGTTGTGGGCCACAGCCCCTGGCTAGAGTAAGTTTGAAGAGGTGAAATATGGTAATATGTTAATTTAGGATCACAGTTTTACATCTATAAGATTAAAAGCATGAATAGGTGAAACATCAAAGTTGGAAAGGGAGATATACTAAATTTTAGGCTAAACAGTAAACATTGAAGGTTATATACAAAAATGCAAAATTATTTGAGAAGGTAGATAGTTATGGAGGATGACAAAGAAAAATATCCTTGAATTTTCTAGCTTGGTCTTCTGGGTTCATAGAAAACTATAATATAAGAAACATTAATGTTTAAGAGAGAAATTTCTTCATCTACACATCTCTTAGATAGTAACTGTATAATCTGCCTGTCACTGAGTTGACTCTATCCATATATACTGATCTTATTCCAGAGTTCGGGTAGAACTGGAGGTTCATTTCTTTTACATCATGTGAGGAAGAACAGAAAGGTTAAATATGAAGGCATGAGAAGCCCAATGAATACTGAAATATTAACAGTGTTCTTCTTTTGATTTTGTTTAAGAAAGGACTATATAAATGCTGGAAAGAAACAATATTATGAAATTCAATAATTTTTAATGTTGAATTTATTCAGCCCCCCCCAAATTCTATTGTTATATATAACAAAAATATTTAAAGTGCACAACATGATATTCTGATAAAAGTACATGACATGAAATGGTAGCCAGAATCAAGCTAATTCATGTATCCATCACTTACCTACTTATACTTTTTGTGTGTTGGTTAGAAAAGCTAAGACTGACTTATCACTAATTTCAAGAATGCAATAGAGTGTTATCAAATTTAATCACCATGCTGAATATTATACCTCAAGAAGTAATTTATTCTGCAAAATGAACCTCTGAACCCTTCACAAAAGTTGCCTCTTTTCTCCACTCCTAACCCCTGGTATCCACCATTCTACTCAGCTTTTATGAGTTTGACTATTTTAGATTCCATAATAAGCAAGATCATGCAGCATTTGCCTTTCTGATCCTAGCTTATTTCACTAGCATAATGTCCTCCTCCAGATTTTACAAATGAAAAGATAGCCTTTTTATTTCAAGTTTTAATAATATCCAATTGTGTGTGGAATGTGTATGTTTGTTTGTGTGTGGTATATTTTCTTTATCCAGTCATCTTTTGGTGGACACTTAGTTTGTTGCCAAATCTTGGATACTGTGAATAATGATGCAGTGAACATGGGGATAAGAATACATCTTAGAGAAACTGAATCTTTTGTCTTTTTTGATAATAGCTTTTCCATCAAGTTTCTAAGAAGAAAAACTCAAAACAGAGCTCAGAAGCAAACTGGGATCTCCTTGGTCCATGGGATTGAGATGACTTTTAATTTACTATAACTTATTGTCATGCAGATATGCATTTCCTGATCAAGAAATCTATATTCCAAGTGGCGACCTTTAAATTGGGGCTACAGCTGCATGAAGTTCATTCTCTAAGTACAAGGTAGCTTAAGGTACAGAATATTTTTAAATTAGCACTCTATTTCTCATTTCTTAAGGTATCAAATCTGAGTTAACATATTTTGGAAGTGCATGTACAGAGAATGTATTTCAGCATTGTTGGTAATTTTGATTAAGTCAGCATCTTTACCTTTAGAATGATTATTAAAATTATTTTGAATAAGTATTAAATTCACTTGAGAAATGTGCTTCCCTGATGGAGCTAATTAAATATATATTCATAACTATAGTCTCTCAAGTGTTGTAAAATATAATTCAATTGTGTGAAGCAGAACTCCTTTATCTTTATCGAGCTGTAAATCTACCTTTGAGTTATTTGGCACCATTTTCCTCTTTTCAGAAGTAACATCTCTTCCTGACATCTCTAAATGCTTTTTCAGATGTTTCCAAAAGGTAGCAAATGATTACAATGATAACATAAATTCTCACGTGTCTTCTTGCTTCCACGAGGTTAGATCAATGATCACTGAAATAGAGAAAAGTTAAAAAGGTCTCTAGGACTTTTGTTTCCTCTGTGGTAGAAGAGAGAGAGTACCTGGGACATTTGGAATACGTTTTCAGGGTCAAGATGAAATAAAGAAAGAAGTACAAGCATTCTGCAATGTAATCTGCAGTTTAGGGGCATTGAACTAGCTTCTGGTTGGCTCTGGTGAAGGCAAGTGATGGTATCAAAAAAGAGCAGTGATCAGATGGAGAGATGGGGAACTGGAGAGCAATTCAGGGGGCAAAAATTCCTCACAACCTTCTCGTGGGAATTAACCAGGTTCTCCAAAACTACATTACTTCCCAATAAAGATAGCACTCCTAATTAGTCATATACCATTAGGTTCCACCTTCTTTCTTATGTTTTTTTGGGTGGGTGGTGCGGTCAGGGGAGTGCCATACAGGGAATTGAACTCTATTAAAGTGAGATTATAACAGTATTTACCTCACGGGTTTTTTTGAACATGCAATGATCTTCTCATGGACTTTTGTTTTACTTTATTTTTAATAAATGTTGAGGATATTTCATTATCAATGGCAGCTGATATTAGCTCTATTTTTATTGAAATAAAATTATTTTAGACACTTTAGAAGTCTTAGTCTAACTAAAAGATATACCACAGAATGCCAATAATTGGTCATCTTAATACAGTGAAATTGTTAAGAAAGGCTATGTAATATTTCTATGCAGCAATATGAAACTGCTGTAGCTGACAAGTGTTTTCCAAAAATATATACTCTGTGGATGATTTGTTAAATTTCTGATTTTTTTTTTCTGTCAACAAATGTATTACAGCAGAATTTTTCAGCACTCACTACAATTTAAGTTTTAGTTATGGGGAATATGACTCATGATAGTCTAATTATTTCTGTTTCTTATTTCAAAACTTAAATAAATTTGCTTTTATCAAAAAGATACTTTCAAAGAGAAAATTCATGAGCATGTAAAGGTGTATGTTCACCAAATTAAAGTTTAAAATAATAAGTTGTCACTGATAAATTAGATCCTATACAGATAAAACGCTTTCATGACTTAATATCTTTTTAAAACCTATTCAGTTTTGTGCATCATTAGGAACCATATTTTACCAAGATAGATTAATTTTCCCTCATGTATAAAAACTATCATCATTGAAAGAGAAAATGAGTGCTTTTAAATTGTACTGATTCTCTCCTAAATTCTTCACATCATTGAATCCTATTTTTATGAAATGTGTGCATATAAGAAAGTTCAATATATCAGGTTATGATTAGAAACTTATACATTGATTTTTTTCCTCTATAAACTGAATATGTAGTTTTTACAGACAAATATCATAAATCAGAGGTTATGTACCATTAGTATAATGATTAGTACTTTACATTTTGAGTGTATATCATCAAACTGTCAATCACAGAATTTTAGAAAAGGTCATTCTGGGAGAAATAAGTTGTTATTGAAACCATTGACTGGTGTTCATTTAGGATTTTTGTTATTATAATAGTTTTCCTTCATTTAATGTCAGGATTATATAAAGGGTTTATATAAATTACATATTTGTATGGTATATTTGTGTAGAGAATTTTTTGGGTGAAAATAAACCATGAAAACAATGAGACTGTGTGATATTTAATTTATATATTTCCAAGTACCCTTTCATTTAAATATTCATTCTGTTTATTTAGGTGATATTACTGGGATTGAACCCAGGGATGCTCTACCAATTAGCTGCATCCCCAGTCTTTATTTATTTACTTTTTAAAATTTTGAGACAGGATTTTGTTAAATTTATGAACCTGGTTCAAATCTTGTGATCCCCCTGCCTCAGCTTCCCAAATCTCTAGGATTATGAATTTGCACATCCTCATTCAGCTACTTACTCTGTAGAGCAGATAACTACAATATACACTACACTATCAGAATCTCGAAGTAATCTACAAGCTAGAGAATCAAGAAGAGAAAATACAAGTGCCATGCCCCACGCCTGTGATCTCAGCAGATTGGGAGGCTGAGGCAGGAGGATGAGGAATTCTAAGCCAGTCTCAGCCACTCAGCCAGATGCTGTCTCTAAAAAAATATATAAAAAAAGGGCTAGGGATGTGACTTAGTGGTTAAGGACCCTGGTACGAAAAAAAAAAAAAAAATCTTTAAAATTATTAATTGGTTCAGGAAAATATTTATAGAGTTTTAAATAGGTGTATCTATATACACATTTTAAGTTTAATAAAATAATTTATATTTTCTTTGATAAATAAGTTAAGATCAGTGATTTGGAAGCAAAGGGTTGTCTCTGCTAGGTGGTAGGTGATATATGTTCTTAACACAATTTTTATTAAAGCTTATTACAGGCTACAACTGAAAAATAACCTTGCATGAAGAAATCTCTGAAATTCACAGAGTCTGATCTTGGAGTGCTACAAACAGTAGATTCCTCAGTAAGCAGTCCAAGAGGAAAATTTTCTCTTTGTATAAAGTTAAGATGGCAGGAAAGCATGGAATATCTTTCTCCTTGCCCCCAGCACAAGGAGAACTTAAAACAGTTCTTTGAGAGGACAATACTTGGTTTGTTATCCATTCTTCTTATTCAAATTAAATACTTTAAAGCCTAGTATCTTGCTATGAAATATCCTCATGCAAATTATGTTAAAAACTCATGTAGGCAACAAATGCCTGGCCATATTTAAAGAGTTGTCTAAGAAAGTTGTAACTTCTGAAAATATTGAATCATTTTATTAAGACTGTGACATCTGAGTTAATAAAATCTATTTTAGTAATATAAGTATTATATATATAAGTATTTTTGTATTGATATATGTAAGTGAATATGAAAAATATCAAAAGTAATATCTTCTTTGTAAATAAAGGTTTGTTTTGCTTCTTTTCTATTTTTTTTTTTGTTCCATTTTCTATTTAGGTATCTTTGTCTGAGTAGCACTATGCATATGATTTAGCGAAGAAGCATAGGTGAACTCTCCTTCCTCTCTGGACTCTATATAATAGAACACTGATTGTAACAGAATCTCCTTTAAAGACTTTAGACATCACATATTTCAGTAAATTAATGCTATGTTACATGTGGTTTTGTATCATACCTGTATAACTAAGAAAAATATTTGGAAAATATGATTTATTTTAGGCCTTGCAGTGTATACATATAGGGTTTGCTTTGCAGTGTATACATATAGGGTTTTCGAGACATTTTAAGAAAACTTTTCCACAAGTTATCCTATTCACAATCCTGCTCTTTCTTTTGTAGTCTAGATAATAATGAAACTAAAATATTCAGATAGCCACAGGTATAATAAATATGAAGTAAATATATATCATAATATAATTATGAGTAAATATATAGCATAATATAATTTATAATACATGTTATGATATCTATTATAAATACACACATATAAATATATATATATATGTATATTCTCTCCTTTGAGTCCTGAAAAAAAATGAAAGGTTAAGTACTATGTAAATTCGAATTGATATAATCAAGACATTATGCTTGAACATGCATGCTTTGATGTGGATTGTAAATACTTTTAAATTATAAAACAAGATAGATTTTTTTTTCTCCAAGAACTCCAGAGAGAAATTTTCCTACATAGAACACACTCAGATTTTGAGAGCAAAGGGTATTCATTAGCAGTTTCTGAACCTAAATATTCATAATAAAAAGAATATTCCAAAAACAGTTTTGTTATTTAACTTTGTAATGTTTGAAAAAATTCTTTGTGCCAAACATTATCGGTTATCAGTAACAATAGTTGTTCTTCAAATGACAATGCAGAGAGGGAATTCATACATTAACTATTAATACCAACTATCTCACGTAATACCCTTTGAGTCTGGAGAAAATACCTTTGGGACTTAAAATATATCTATTAAAAGGTTTCTACAAGTGCATTTTTCTCCACCATACTAAATTATAAAAAAATAACAAATAATCAAGATATAAAGTATGATTACACATGTAATTTTAATAAAAGTGTTTTAGGAGTATCTTCTAAGACTATGAACTTAAGGTCCAAAGGATAGCTGAATTAACTCATCATACATATTTGGCATCAACATAAATGCTATGGGTTAGATTTATATTGCAAGGGAATTAAAATTATTTTAAAAATGTAAGTGGCATGGTTATTATAGTGGTAGGTAATACTGAAAAAGTTTTAGAAAACTGGGCGGAGATTGAAAATACATAGTTCAGGGAATGAACTGTCTAGAACTGAGACTAGAAATGCCAAGGTAAGCATAGAAAACAAGTCTTATTTAAGGGACAAAACAGAGAGTCAAACACAGACTTCTCCAGAGAGAATCCAGGACACAGAGCTGGTGGCTGTGGGAGGAGGTATGACTTGTTCCATTATAGATCTCAAGTTTCTTCCTATCTTGCCTTTGTGACCAACAGGCAGGAAAAGGGTTTCCCAGGAGGTTCTCATTAGCAACTCCTTGTGTTGGGAAGATCATTCCCCAAAGGTGTTGGTAACCGTAAGATAGGGAGAGGTGCTAGCATTTCATTTCCTTTTCTTCAAATTAGCCCCCATCTTCCATATTCAATCATTCATTATCTATGCTATCTGTCCTTCACCCTGTCTCAGTTGCAGAATCAGGAATCACTGAAGTGAATAATCTGGGAAGCAAATCATGGCCAAGTCTGATGAATTAAAGTTTCAAAAGAATTTAGGAGGGAAGAAAGTTAATTTTTCATGCTGTATCCCCACTGACAGAGAAAATGAAAGAAGAATCCATTGTTAAATTGGAGAAACAAGACTAGATATCTGAGTATGGATCCAAGTTGAAGATGTAAACTTATCCAGAGGTGATATATATATGTAATTCAGAAGCCCAAGTCCCATTTCCCATCTAAAGCATCCCTCAGAACATTAATTTTCTTTTGGCCAATAATCACTCTGACGTTGATAAGTATTGATGTCTTTCTGTCTTCATCTCAGTCATACTTGACATCATTTGACCTTGCTCTCCTATACTTACTCTTTATTACAATTGATTCTCGATTTTGTTTTCTTGATCAGCTCTCTATTGTTTTTCTCCTTGTGTTTGTTCTTCCTTTCTCCTTTGCAGGCTTATTGTCCTTTACTTGTTAACAACATATTTAAGATTTTCAGTTGCAGGACTTTGAAAATAATGCCCCCTAGGTAATATCATTTCCTAGGGAACTAGATAATCTTATTTTTGGTAATCACATTTACATTGAAGTCTTAGAACCTACTGTAGAATTTCCATACACTGATTACTTTACATATCACTTATACATTTTTGATTCTTTCTTACTCATTATATTCTCTATGATGCCTCAAAACGTAAATAATTAAATTTCTTTCCAAGATGTGGATTTTTTCTATAGTACAAATTTAAATTAATGCAGTTATTGTCTGTCCACTTTACAATACCATGATCTGGGAATTATTCCATTTCGACTCCTTTTCCTCTAACCTCATATTTAGGCACTGAATCCAATATCGAATCTTTTTTTCTATTTAAGGTTAGACATAAAAGCAATGAAATTGTAAAGATGCTAATGACCATTGTTTACACCACTTAATTAATTCAAACTCTAACTCAAAATAAGGTCAGCCAAAGAGAAAAACACAGCTGAGAAATGTTTAAACAGCACGTATTTCTAAGGGGATCACTGACCTCATGTAATCACCTCTGTCTCTATTATTTTTTAAACATGTCAGATACATAAGCAAGTCCTTGCCACAGAGGATGTTATTAGAAGTTGAATTTTTGAATTTCTGTCAGTCATCATGTAAAAGTCTTTGCAATTTTTCTCTTTATTTGAATGTCTGTTTAATTCGTTCTTTTAATTTTTTTTTCTTGCAGTGCTAAGGCTTGAGCCCAATGTCTCATGCATGCTAGACACGTGCTCTTTGTAAATTTTAAGCAAAGTTATATACTTTAAGGTCATAGAACTGTTCTTCATATCCTTTATAAATTATGCCAACTTCCATGTCATATATTTTTGTTTTTTACATTTTAACAGAGTAAAAAGATGAAGATATTTCTATGAGAGACAGTAGCAGTCAACATAAGTGATTCATTGGCTTAACTGCTTTTTTTCAAATAAGGATTTTTCTACTGTCTTTGAGTGTAGTAGATCCCCAAACTTATTCTGGCCACAAGAAACAATAGTCTTTAAAAGTGTATAAGACACAACTGATGAAAAAGGAACCTGTGGTTGATGACGGAATAGGAGCCCACTAGCACATCTGTTCATTCATTTCAATATAGAATGCCAGTAAAGGTCACCGATGTACCTTATGGGATCCCTTAATGTCCTTGGCACTAAACATGTTGCACTAGATCAGTCTATAACCTTAAATGTACATGTGTCTATTTTTTTATGGACCAAAGTATATTTGGCTTATAAGAAAATCTGTTGCTAAAAACTACTTTAAACACCATTGAAATGCTGGAACATATTGAATATCCTCCATCTTTCTTTATTTATTCTGTCTAAATGAGAAATAAATATAGAACACTATGTTAGACATCCAATTTACATATTTACATAAATATTTATTTCAAAATATATATCCTATATGAATTATTTCTTTCTTTTAATATAATGGGTCATTACTAGTAAATTTGTAGTAGATAACTTCATCATGGACTAACTTGATTACATGGCAAAATTTATGACCATAAATTACATTTATGCACTATTTACAGAAGCTTTTTGATTTGACATGTATTTATTGTTATGCTAAGGCACTAACAAATATTTATCTATAAAATGTACCAATGGCTTGCCTAAAATATTAATTTTATACCTAAAGTTTATACAAATCCTCTTATATGAGTTCCAATTTGCTATTGATCTGATAGGCCCTAGACATTAATATATTTAGTTTAAAAATTGTCTTATCTATAATCATTAAACAAATGTAACTTTCATAAATCTTGGTGCTTTCAATTGAAACAAGTTAATCATGAGTTTGTGATATTAATGTTAGTGTGCAGAGGATATAAACTTGATCATTTAATGTATTTTCTTAATACTTCACATTTTAAAATTCTTAAGTATTGCAAATCAAATAAGTTATCACTAAGGGAGTTTTTTAGCAGAACTACAATGGAAACAACCAAATATACATATACAACCATGAAAACAGAGTCTTTTTTTGACACTTAAGATTGATGCTAAAAATATAAAATCAGTATCTTACTGTGCAAAAATTACCCAAGGAATGACTTTTTTAATTAGCAGGTTTTTATAGTGCAGTTCTATATTTAAGGAAAAAATTAGCAAAACATGTAAACAGTTCCCATATGCCTCTCAATGTGTCCATCTTCACTTTCCCAATTTTTAGTATTTAAAAATTTTTTTCTTTTATTTGTAATTGACGAATAATTGTACACACACACACACACACACATACATCTAGATGTATGTATATATTTAACCTCTATGGGTTACTGAGTGGTGTTTTCATTTTCACACCATGAAATAACTGAAGTCCAATTAATTCTGAAATACATCACTTTACATACTTAACAATTTTTTTTATTTTGGTGGAAACAATTAAAATCTAGTCTTTTAGAAACCTTGAATAGCCGTAGTAATACTAAAAAAAGAAAGAACAAAGGCAAAGGGATCACATTACATTCCTTCATAACCTATTACAAAGCTATAGTAACCAAACTAGCACAGTACTGACATAAAAACTGACCACATTCAACAACGAAAAAGAAGAGAAACCTCAGAGCACACTTTAGTGTGTATTGATTTTCAACAAAAGGCCTTAAAATACACAATTTGGAAAGGACAGACACTACAATAAGTGGTGTTCAGAAAACTGGAAAATCCTCAAGGAGAAGAGTGAAAGTAAACCTTTACTTCATATGACATTTTAAATCACCTCAATTAAATGTAACATCTGAAATTACAAAACTACTTGTAGAAAACATAGGGAAAATGTTCTAGAATATTGGTCTGAACAAATATGTGTTTTGGATATGACCCCTAGAGCACAGGCAACAAAAGCAAAATAAACAAATAGGATTATATCTCCCACTTTTAAGAACTCTGTTATTTATGATAATTGTTGATCTAATATTGACACATTATTATTAGTTAAAGTCATAGTTTATATAAGTGGGTCATTTATGTTACATCTTATGATTTTTTTGATAAATATAAATAAATATATAAGTATATATGTGTGTGTGTGTGTATATATATATATATATATATATATATATATGTATTCTTCATGCAAAGGAATAGTTTCACTGCCCTAAAAGTGTTGCCTCTAAAGTCTTATCTTTCCCAGAATTCCATGCCATTGGAATGAGTGTGTAACATTTTCAGATTGACTTCTTTTTCCATTTAACATTATACACTTCATGCCCCTCCTTGATTTAATAGTTTATTTATTTTTAATTATTCAATAATATTTCATTGTATGGATTATCTGTCCATCCATTCACACATAGAAGCCCTCCTTGGTTGCTTTTAACTTTCAGAATTATGAACAAAGTTTTTATATGTATTAATGTGTAGGCTTTTGAGTGGATATAAATATTTAACTCCAGTGAAAAATAGGAAGGAATTTAATCTCTGAATCATATGATTAGAGTATAACCATGGTCAATGCATTTTTGCAGTAATTAATAAGGTTTCCCTTGCTCCATATCCTTCCTCACTAAAACTTGGTTTTGGCATGATTTTTATTCTATTCAAAACTAAATAAATATAAAACAGTTTGCTATCGAATTACTATTATACTCAGGATACCCATTAAAATAAAAAGAAAAAGGAAAACCCTAGAACCTTTGAAGTGAGTCTAACTCCTTCTCGTTACATCCTTTCATTTTTAAACATTTGAAGCTTTACTCTTTTCTACTATTCTGATTGCAGTCATTGTTCTATGCATAAAGTGTCCAAATTTACTTCCTTTAAAGTATCAACTTGAAGATTTTATTTTTTAACCCCAACTATACTTCCTGTTTGTGATATTCAAGATAAATATTTAGATATCTCCATAGAAATAAGTTCCATGTATATTGTCTGATATCATAGCTATTTTCAAGCTTAATTTAATAAGTCACATATCAAATAATGATATATCTTATTCCCTGAAGATACGGTGGTGAAAAAAAAAAAGTTCTGGAGGACTGCATAGATTCTAGAGGGAGGAGAAAGCACGAAAGGCATGTATTCATAAAAAACAAGGTCAACTACAGGGTAGGAAAGTGAACTTAGAAAGAATCATTTGGTGAAGAGTCCTTGGTAAGATAATAATTGAAAGAACATCTAAGAGAAATTATGAAATACATACAAGGATACTTGAATGGAGAAAAAAACAGGCAAAATTAAGACATTCAAAGACCCCAAAGGGAGCTCATTGGTTCATTATCTGGACTTATATTTGGCTAGTGAAACTGGAGAAGAGATGTAATCTGACAACAGAGACAAGTCTGGTAAGATAGACCAGTCTTTAACAGCCAGAGTGGAAGGTAGGAGACCAAGCAGGAAGTAACTACTACAGTACATGCAAGAGATTTGTACCACTTGACTTACAGCATAGTTCAAGATTTGGTGAAAGTTCATAATTTTTAATGGCAGAACCTCCACGATTATTTTTAGTGAATTGATTATGATTATAGAAGAAAGCAAGTTTATACCCTGAGCTAAAGGAAGATGGGAACTGCAGGAGAAGTCAATTATTTCCTATTAAAACAAGGAACTTTTACAGAGTAAGACAGAGATGTCTCACACACATTCATGTGGGAATGTCTAGCAAACACTTGAATACACAGATTAAGAAATTTTGAAGATATAATTTAGAAGCTGATGTTCCCACACAGATATTTTTAGTTGTATTAATGAACTGAAGAAGTGACATAAACAATGAGCACACCTAAAAGACAAGTTATATAAATGTGAGTCAATTTACTAGATTAGTGTGTAGTGTTTTTTTAAAAAAAATAAAATTTTTGTTCATGAAAAGGCAAAGCATGTATATGTACATATTACAGTAAGTTTGTAGTTCTTAAGATAGTTGATCTAGTTCAAACCCTACTTTTGTTTTTTCCACAATTGTGTATAACTAGGCAAATTATTTAAACTCTGTATGTCTTGTTCTGTTCATGAATAAGAGGACAACAATAATGCCTACCTCAAGCATTACTATGCAAATAAAATAAATGATGATGGCTATAAAGTGCTTAGCATAATAGTGAGCTCATAGTAAGCACAAAATAAGTATCTTCTTTAAAAACATCAAAAGTTATGATATTATAAAACTATGTAAAATAAGTTGCTATTACCCATGTATTGTAAATAGCATGACTTTATTAAAATTTAAGATAAAGAAGATACTGAATGCAAATTTACCAGTTCTTGCATGACTTTTGTCTGTAGTATTAATAAGAAATTTTATTTTTTACAGACATATGATGAGTGCAGATGAAATTAACAAAAACATTGAGCTTTATAAGGTTATGAAAGTAGTCATTTAAAAGTTATATAATTTTTATATTGAAACATATATAACAATATTTATTTTTATGTTAATACCAGTTTTCATGATCAATACATGCTTCAGCATATTTTGACCTCTTTTTCATGGGAGAAGCCATTTGCGGCATAAAAGTTTGCAGTCAATAAATAAAAGCAGGGATGAAATAAGGAGGTAAGTTAACTGTGAAAATTAATTATTCAAATTCCTTAGTATGCATGAATTTAGCTCCATACATATCCTCTTCTGCTACATAAGTAAAGAAGTATTCTACTGAAAGTTGGACTTCCCTCATTTGCAGTTAATAGAAAGCTAGATAATGTAAGTTTGAAGTTTGTGAGTTTACAGTGCGTTTTAACCCAATTGATGAATTTTGTAATTTTAGGTATTTGTTTTCATTATTGCTAACAATTAACATCGACGAGCAATAAGTTTCAAGAGAAGCTGATAAAGATTTTCACTTGCTATGTTGAAGATTCTAAGAAGTAAATTCACAATAGCCAAGATATGGAAGCAACCTGTCAATGGATAAAGGAGTAAAGAAAATGTGGCTTATATATACAAAATAGGATATTGTTCAGCTTTAAAACAGGAGCTCCTGCCTTCTACAACAACGTGGAAGAAACTGGAGAACATTATGCTTACGGAAATGTGCCTGAAACTATAAGAAAACTATTGTGTCATCTTACTGGTATGTGGAACATTTTTTAAAAGTCAAAAATACAGACAGAAAATATAACATAGGGCAAACAAGTATAAAGAGCTGATATATAACTTGAAGACTGAAGGAATGAAATTATAATACTGCACTAGAAATTCCTACTTAAGAAGTAGATTTTTATCTGTTCTTGTCACAAAAACAAAACTAATGGGTAACTCTGAGGTGATAGACCTGTTAATTTGCTTTAGTATAGTAACCATTTTGCCATCTATGTGTATCTAATAACATTATACTGCATTATTTAAATATACATAATACGATCTTTTTTTAATACTGTGTCACTTGTCCTAAGTTAGGTAGCTTTTGTGAATGTACTAATCTGTACTAGTGGTGCCTGTTTATCATTTGATAGTGTCATGCTTTATAATTATTGTAACTTTGTAATATCTTTATATATGGCAATATAAGTCATCTAGATTTATTCTCTTTCTGGTCATTTCTTTACAATATCAATGTTAAGATTAGTTTACCAATTTTGTCAAAATATTATTCCAACATAGTTTTTTTAATTAGATTGTTTTGAATCTCTGTATCTTCTTAGAGACAAATGTCATCTTGCAGTATTTAATTCTCCAATCCATATATATATATATATATATTTTTTTTTTTTTGGTTTGTTTTGTGACTTTTTTTTTGAGCTGAAGAATATCATGCTAAGTAAAATAAGTTGATCCCCAAAAAACAAAGGCTGAATTTTTTCTCTGATATGAGTATGCTAATTCACAATATGTGGTGGTGGAGTGGGTCTAGGGAAGAACAGAGGTACCTTGGATTAGACAGAGGGAATGAAGGTTGGGAAGGGAGTATAGGTGTGGGAAGGGAGTATAGGTGTAGGAAGGATAGTAGAATGAATTGGACATTATTACCCTATGTACATATATGATTACATGACCAGCGTGATTCTATATCATATAAAAACAGAAGAATGAGAAGTTATACTCCATTTATGTATGATGTGTCAAAATGCATTCTATTGTCATGTATAACTAATTATTAACAATTTATTTTCTAAAAAGAGAATAAAAATATTGAAGTTTATTTCATGTAGTTTCCTATATAATCATCAATCAATATGGATATACCTCTATATACTTCATAGAAATGCCAGTCTATTTCTATCATCACCAATATTTGTATTCATTCTAAAAGTCTACCTCAATAGTGATAATTCAAACATTTATGATATTAAAGTATTATAATTTATAATACTTCCAATATGTGATCCAAATTGCCTATATTATGCCAAACTTGTTTCCTTCCTGGGTCTAAACATTCAATAACAACATATCTATGTTTATTTTGTTATTAATGAGATGATATTATATATGCTAATGCTATAATTTAAAATTAGTTTATAAAAAAATGACAAGGAGAAAAGATGTAAAAAGTGTTCTATTCATCAGAATAGACTAGATTATATTACCAAATTTCAGTAGTCTACCTCAACCTGCTACATACTCACAGGTTAGAGGGAATTACTCTCTGCAATCACGTAGGGTTCTAGGAATTACTTTTGCCCAACTAGCATATAAGTTGTTAAGGAAACTGACTTTACTAACATCTCATTCTTCACTTAATGTGTAGCTGATGTCTGTCAGATGGTAGACTTTCTATGTTTGTTACTTGAAAAATTAGACAAATAATTAATTTAAGATGGAATAGAGTAATAGGAACAGAGTTAGAAATATGAAAACATTAAAATGGGAAGAAGCAGTGTTATGAATTCTATTAGTGTTGAAATTCACTCATAAATTAAGTATTTACATGTAAAACCTTTCCTGCTAGGACAAATGAATACTTGAAAACATTTTTGAAATCATAACACAAAGGTTAAATGAGGAATTTGATTCAAAAATAGATAAAAATATATGATACTCGTATCATTAATGGCACATACATATGGATGGGTACTCAAAGAAGAGCAAAACATAAAACCTTTTGGAATGCAAGAACAAACTTCTCTGGAGAAAGATTTTGTTTCTTGTATTAGTAGAACAAGTTTTTAAAATCAATATTGCTTATATTAAATTATTATAGTAAAATATTGATTGCTTAAAAATATATCCATTAAACATATTTTATCTGTGTGACAACAATGTTCTTAGCAATGTTTACTTCCCCACATGAGACTTACTGTCTAGATATCTTCTCAAAATAACCTTATGATAAAAATACATTCTGTAAAATACATACAGTATATATATGTGTATATGTTCATGGAATAATTGCTAATTCATGTGCATTTATAATTAAATTGTAATAAATCACACTAGTTAGTCTGAAACTTTCAGTCTCTTATTTTATAAGTTCTTAAAAAATGACAAACATTTTTAAATATAGTATAAGCCACAATGTCAAACAATATTGAAAAACATTAGTGGCTTGAAATATTATAGGAAAGGAAAGAAATATAGAAATTGAATTCCAAAATTCATATTGAGAATTTGATTAGTTCTTTGGTAGAAATTACATGACAACACATCCCTGAGCATTTTCTACTAAATGACATATCCAATTAACAAATCTTTCCTGGTGTCTGTAGATTTATTGCACCTGTTTCTCTCTAAGATTATTATAACTCATGAATACTAAGTCTTTTGCTTGCAAATGAATGTTGTGCTTACTGTTTTTAGATTAGCAACGTAACATTTACTTCAATTGTTGACGACTAAGCCAGAATATAATTCAGTTGATATATAAATAAATCCAATACCCCAACATTGCTATTTCAGTGTAAAGATCATGAGCTTTTACAATGTAGTATAAAGATGTGCCCAAGAATCTGGAAAAAGATCCTTGTGTTTATCACTAGTGGGAAGTGGATAAAATCTATTACTTTTTCAATGAACTCCTCTTTTTCTGTGACATGCACAGAGATCCCTCAAGCCTCATCATTTTACTATATATGTTCATCCCTAGCAGATTGAAAAACAAAAATGAGCCCCACGAGAATCTAAAAATGTTCCTTAAAATATCAAATCGCACCATAAATATTACTATCATACAACAATAATAGTTTGCCTTCAACTTCTAATTGGCTAAATTGCAGTTTCACAAATCTTTACAAACATCATCCACTGAAAAATCATGAATTAAGGACCTAATACAGGCCTAACATCATGGAGTTGTTTCTCCAAATTGTAGAGCTTCATAATATAAGCATGATTTATTACATAGGAGGCAGTATTTGCATTACAAGGCCTGGGCCTGGTATTGGTTATAATGATTATGATGCAAGTAGAACAAAAGCTGTAGTTTACAAAGCACAGTGCATACTGCAAAGCATAGTGCTGCCATTGAATCAATGACTGCTGTAATGAAAAGTTGTGTTAGCTCCTTTATTTCTTTTTCCTTACATATAACAGTGATGAACTCTGGTACAAAGTAAATGCAAGATTAAATCCCAAGGTGATGGAGAATAAGATACTACTGAAATTATAGAAATAAAATCAAATAGCCTTTTTCATTGTGCATCAAATAAATTCTCATTTTAAAATAAGGATTACAGTTAAAACATTTACCTCTCCACAGATAAAATAAATTTGGTATTTTATGAGTCTAAAGGGATATTAAGCCACAGTTTCTTCTATCTTTATAATCAATATTTACATTATTATCATTAGCTTTCATTGAGACAATTTCTTAAATTTGAAATATTTTATAATACCTGGTCTCTTAGCATCACTAGAAGTCAAGTTACAGGTGAACAGAAAGTGTGGAACTCTGGGACACAAAGCCGAATAAGAAATAGTACATATAATTGGAGTTTAGGTAATTGAACAGAGAAATTACAATATAATATGCAATATATAAAACATATAAACAGTGTTTGAAAATAATGGGGAAGTTTGTTATTAATTCTTCTTTGTAAGTTAACAAAAAATCCCATAAGTTTCTCAATGGCTAAAAATAGTTATCTAGAACTTTTATTTTTGATAATTGGACTCTTAAATTATCTAAATTAGATCCATTGCAAAATAAAAAGCAAAAACTAACAAAAATAACAAAAAACACCAGTTCTTGGTGGCATAGGGGTTGGGGTTGAAGGCAGGGTCTGATTCCTAAATGTGTCAGTGATGGAAGGAATAGTTCTCTTACTAAAATCTGAAATGAAGAGAGTATCTAGGGATATAAAAACAACAAAGAAGACAATTATTTTGATGATGGCACTGCTCATTTTGATGAAGTTATGTTCTAGGTTTCTTTTTTTTTTTTTTTCGCTTAATGGGCCTAAAGAATAGAACATAAAATTTGGAGCAGGATCCCAAATAAAGACCTATAGCATACCCTCTTCATTTCAAGATGCATGTTTTGAAGATGAAATAAATGCAAACCTCTTCACCATCAGTCAGCCAGGAAACATCAAACAAAAATGACTTTATTAAACCTTAATATGAGCAAAAAAAGTACTCTTATGAATGTTTTTCCTCCTGACAAAATAACTCATTTTTAAAACATTAAACATTTACTTCCTCTTTGTCCTTAGACCATAGAAAAGCAAAGACCCAGGAGATCCAAGACGGCAGACTAGAGGGTGACTGCATCTCCCATCACTCCAGAACTCAGGATTCAAGAAGGGGAGGTATTGAGAGACTCAGACAAACATAGAGCTGCATGGTGAGTCTCTCCCACCCAGTGAGCTCAGCCGGGGTGGCAGGCCCAGACAGTGGGCAGCTTCTTGCAGCAGGGCAGGGCAGCCAGAGAGTTCCCCAAGCAGCCCTGCTCACTCCGGAGGCAGAAGCGATCCACAGCCAGCTTCTAGGAGCAGGCCCGCCCAGTGAGAGCTTTTCCACACAGAGCCAACCCCAAGTCCTGGACCCAGCCGCGGGCCCCAACCTGTAGGCAGCTGCTGGGACCAGGGCAGGAGAGGGAGAGGTTTTCCCCCAAAAAGCTTGGCTCCCTCAGGTAGGGGCAGGCCCTGTCTATAGCCAGCTTCTAGGAGTGGGACCGCTCAGTGGGAGGATTTCCACGCAGAACCAGCCCCCAGCCCTGGACCCAATAGCGGGCTAGGGGCAGCTTTCTTCAGAAGCACTGCATTATCAAGTTCCTCCAAGACTTCAGGCTACTGAAGGCTGGGAGGTGATATACTGGAAATCTACAGGGACACTATAAGCAAATAGAGGAAATCTGCAATATCACAGAGTCCCACTGATATCTGACCAATATGAGAAAACAAGGGAAGAAAATGTCCCAAACAAACCTAGATACTATATCAATAAAACCCAATGATAGCACAGCAGAAGAAATGTCAGAAAGGGAGTTCAGAAAGTACATAATTAAATCAATCAGGGAAGCAAAGGAGAAGATGAAAGAGCAAATGCAGACATTGAAGGAGGAGATGAAAGAGCAAATGCAAGCATTAAATGATCCCACCAATCAACAGTTAAAAGAGCAAGTACAGGAAGCAAAAGATCATTTCAATAAAGAGTTAGAGATACTGAAAAAAAAACAAACAAACAGAAATCCTTGAAATGAAGGAAACAATAAACCAAATATGGGATATCATGAAAAGGCCAAATTTAAGAATTTTTGGGATTGAGGAAGGCTTAGAGAAACAAACCAAAGGAATGAACAATCTATTCAATGAAATAATATCAGGAAATTTCCCAAATCTGAAGAATGAAATGGAAAACCAAGTACAAGAGGCTTTTAGGACTCCAAATATACAAAATTACAACAGACCCACACCAAGGCATTTATTATGAAAATACCTAACATACAAAATAAAGACAGAATTTTAAAGGCCACGAGAGAAAAGAATCAAATTACATTCGGGGGAAACCAATAAGAATATCACCAGATTTTTCAATCCAGACCCTAAAAGCTAGAAGGGCCTGGAACAATATTTTTCAAGTCCTGAAAGAAAACAGATGCCAACCAAGAATCTTATACCCAGCAAAACTTACTTTCAATTTGATGATGAAATAAGATCCTCCCATGATAAATAAAAGCTAAAGGGATTTACAAAAAGAAAGCTGGCATTACAGAACATTCTCAGCAAAATATTCCATGAGGAAGAGATGAAAAACAATGATGCAAATCAGCAACAAGGAGGAACTAGCCTAAAGGAATAGTCAAATAAAGGAGAAACCAAATCATGTCAAAAAACAAAAATGAGTCAAATGACTGGGAATACAAATCATATCACAATAATAACCCTGAATGTTAATGGCCTGAACTCATCAATCAAAAGACATAGACTGGCAGATTGGATTAAAAAAAATCCAACAATATGCTGCCTGCAAGAGACTCATCTCATAGAAAGAGATACCCACAGACTAAAGATGAAAGGATGGGAGAAAACATACCGTGCACACGGACACAGCAAAAAAGCTGGAGTATCCATCCTCATTTCAGATAATGTGGACTTCAAGCCAAAACTAGTCAGAAGGGATAAAGAAGGACATTTCATACTGCCTAAGGGAAGCATAAATCAGCAAGGCATAACAATCATAAATACCTATGCCCCAAATTGTGGCTCATCCATGTACATTAAACAAATCCTTCTCAATTCCACAAATCAAATAGACCAAAACACAATAATACTAGGAAATTTTAACACACCTCTCTCACCACTGGATATATCTTCCAAACAAAAATTGAACAAAGAAACCATAGATCTCAATACCATAATCAACAATTTAGACCTAGCAGACATATATAGAATATACCATCCAACAAAGAACGGATACACTTTCTTCTCAGCAGCATATGGGTCCTTTTCTAAAATAACGATATTTTATGCCACAAAGCTACTGTTAGCAAATACAAGAAGATAGAGCTAGTACCTTGGATTATGTCAGATCATAATGGATTGAAATTAGAAATAAATGACAGAATAAAAAACAGAAACTTCTCCAATACCTGGAGATTAAATAATACACCATTATTTGATGAATGGATAACAGAAGACATCAGGAGGGAAATAAAATAATTCTTAGAAATAAATGAGAATAAAGACACATCATATCAAAATCTCTGGGACAGTATGAAAGCAGTACTTAGAGTAAGATTTATTTCATGGAGTGCATTCAAAAAAAGAAGTAAAAATCAACAAATAAACGACTTAACACTACAGCTCAAAGCCCTGGAAAAAGAAGAGCAGACCAATACCAAAAGTATTAGAAGACAGGAAATAGTTAAAATCAGAGCTGAAATTAATGAAATTAAAACAAAAGAAACAATCAAAAAATTTTTAAAAAAAGAGTTGGTTCTTAAAAAATAAACAAAATTGATAAATCCTTAGCCACACTAACAAAGAGAAAGAGGGAGAAAACTCAAATTACTAAAATTCAGAATGAACAAGAAAATATCACTACAGATATGAGTGAAATACAAAACATAATTAGTAACTATTTTGAAAATCTATACTCCAACAAAACAGAAAACCTCAAAGACATCAACAAGTTTCTAGAGACATATGAATTACCTAAACTGAACCAGCAAGACTTACACAACTTAAATAAATCAATTTCAAGCATTGAAATAGAAGAGGTCATCAAAAGCCTACCAACAAAGAAAAGTCCAGGATCACATGGGTTCTTAGCCGAGTTCTACAAAATCTTTAAAGAAGAGCTCATTCCAATACTTCTCAAAGTATTCCATGAAATAGAAGAGGAGGGAACCCTCCCAAACTCATTCTATGAAGCCAATATCACACTGATACCTAAATCAGACAGAGACACATCCAGGAAAGAAAATTTCAGACCAATATCCTTAATGAACATTGACGCAAAAATTCTCAACAAAATTTCAGCAAATCGCATACAAAAATATATTAAAAAGATAGTGCACCACGTTGAAGTGGGTTTTATCCCAGGGATGCAAGGTTGGTTCAACATCCGGAAATCAATAAATGTCATTCACCATATCAACAGACTAAAAGTTAAGAATGACATGATTATTTCAATAGATGCAGAAAAAGTATTCGATAAAAGACAGCATCCCTTCATGCTCAAAACACTAGAAAAATTTGGGGTAGTGGAACATTCCTGATCATTGTAAAGGACATCCACGCTAAGCCCATGGCCAATATCATTCTAAATGGTGAAAAACTGAAAGCATTTCCCCTAAAAACTGGAACAAGGCAGGGATGCCCTCTTTCACCACTTCTATTCAACATCATCCTGGAAACTCTAGCCACAGCAATTAGACAAACCAAAGAAATTAAAGGGATATAAATAGGAAAAGAAGAACTCAAACTATCCCTGTTTGCTGATGCCATGATTATATATTTAGAAAAATCTGGAAATTCCACCAGAAAACTTTTAGAACTCATAAGTGAATTCAGTAAAGTAGCAGGTTACAAGATCAATACTCATAAATCTAATGCATTTTTATACATAAGTGATGAATCTTCAGAAAGAGAAGTTAGGAAAACTACCCCATTCACAATAGCCTCAAAAAAAAAAAAAAAAAAAAAAACTTAGGAATCAATCTAACAAAAGAGGTGAAAGACCTCTACCATGAGAACTACAGAACACTAATGAAAGAAATTAAAGAAAATCTTAGAAGATGGAAAGATCTCCCATGTTCTCTGATAGGCAGAATTAATATTGTCAAAATGGCCATACTACCAAAAGTGCTATACAGATTCAATTCAATTCCAATTAAAATCCCAATGATATACCTTAAAGAAATAGAGCAAGCAATTATGAAATTCATCTGGAAGAATAAGAAATCCAAAATAGTTAAAGCAATCCTTTGCAGAAAGAGTGAAGCAGGGGTATCGCAATACCCGATCTTCAACTCTATTACAATGCAATAGTAACAAAAACGGCATGGTATTGGTACCAAAATAGAAAGGTAGATCAATGGTACAGAATATAGGACACGGACACAATCCCAAATAATACAATTTTCTCATACTAGACAAAGGTGCCAAAAATACGCAATGCAGAAAAAGTAGCCTCTTCAACAAATGGTACTGGGCAAACTGGAAATTCATATGCAACAGAATGACACTAAACCCATATCTCTCACCCTGCCCAAAACTGAACTCAAAATGGATCAAGAACCTCGGAATCAGACCAGAGACCCTGCATCTTACAGAAGAAAAAGTAGGTCCAAATCTTCACCTTGTTGGCTTAGGATCAGACTTCCTCAACAGGATTCCCATAGCACAAGAAATAAAAGCAAGAATCAATAACTGGGATAGATTCAAACTAAAAAGCTTTCTCTCATCAAAGGAAACTATTAGCAATCTGAAGAGAGAGCCTACAGAGTGAGAAAAATCTTTGCCACTCATACTTCAGATACAGCATTAATTTCCAGAATATATAAAGAACTCAGAAAAGGAAATGAACAGACACTTCACAGAAGAAGATTTACAAGTAATCAACAAACATATGAAAAAATGTTCAACATCTCTAGTAATAGGAGAAATGAATATCAAAACTACCCTAAGATTCCATCTCACCCCAATTAGAATGGCTATTATCAAGGACACAAGCAACAATAGGTGTTGGTGAGGATGTGGGGAAAAAGATACACTCATACATTGCTGGTGGGGTTGCAAATTAGTGCAGCCACTCTGGAAAGCAGTGTGGAGATTCCTCAGAAAGCTTGGAACGGAAGCACCATTTGACCCAGCTATCCCACTCTTTGTCCTATACCCAAAGGACTTAAAATCATCATACTACAGAGATACAGCCACATTGATGTTCATAGCTTCTCAATTCACAATAGCCAGATTGTTGAACCAACGTAGAGGTCCTTCAGTTGATTCATGGATAAAGAAACTATGGTACATATATTCAATGGAATATTACTCAGCCATAAAGACTGATAAAATTATGGCATTTGCAGGCAAATGGATGAAATTGGAGAATATCATGCTAAGTGAGATAAGCCAATCTCAAAAAACCAAAGGATGAATGATCTCGCTGATAAGCAGATGATAACACACAATGGGGGTGGGGATGCTAGTGTTAGGGTTAGTGTTAGGGTTAGCATTAGGGAGGGGGGCCAAGAATGGAGGAAGGAAGAACTGTATAGAGGGAAAAGAGGGGTGGGAGGGGTGGAGGGAAGGGAAAAATAACAAAATGGATCAAACAACATTACCCTATGTAAATTTATGATTACACAAATGTTATGCCTTACTCCATGTACAAACAGAGAAACAACATGTATCCCATTTGTTTACAATAAAAAAAAAAAAGAAAAGACCCAGGCAGAGTTGGTACCAGTCTGATGATGCAGATTACTATGAACTCAAAAACTGTAGCTGAGTCTTAGAACTTGACTTCTATCTTTTCTGCTTATCCAGACACTCTGGGACGATAGGACAAGGTAGAAGTAGTTGATGAATGGTTGGAAGGAAAGGAGTAAATGATGCATTGGAGTACTGTTAAGATTTCTTCTTTGTGCAGATACCAATTTATCTTGAGCACATAGTTTAGATCTGCTTTTGAACTAGTGTCTGATTATCATTGCAATTATTGGTTACTACTTGTCAATTGTCTTATATTAAAAAATATAAAATCCAAATTGAGTAAAATTTTAGAGAGTTGTTGGTACAAAAGGGCTTATGACAATGCTCATCACCTCAAAGTCCAAAAATAACTGTTTATTTTTTATTTAATTATTTAGTAGTTTATTTTATTTATATCCCTAATTTACTAGACAGATTTTACAAGTCTTTATAGAAATTATTTACTATATGATGTTTAAAGGTTATAAATGAAAAATCAATTCTAGATCAATATATGCAATTCTAAAATTGTAAAAAAAATTAATTAAACCATAATATGCTATACAAATGTTATCATTCTGTAATAATTTTTATTCTAAGCCTTTTGGTATTTAATGTGTAAAGGAAACTTTCATCTTAAGAACTATAAGGAAAAGGAATGTTGGTTTTCCTTTCTTTTTTTTTTTTTTTGATTCAGGGCCTCTGTTCTAACAAAATATTTTTTATTCCAGAAATTCCAGAAGGTGATTTCCTTGACCTATAGGCCTTCATGATTATGGATGTTATGTATATTTTCATATACCTATCGACTATGTGTATGTATTCTTCTGAGAAATGTCTATTTAAATACATTGCCCATTTAAAAACAAAATAGAATATCATTTTTCTTTGCTATTCAAACTTTTGGGCTCCTTACATATTCTGGATATTAACTTCATCACTTGTATATATTACAAACATTTTCTGCCAATCTATAGGTTGTCTCTTCACTGTGATGATTGTTTCCTTTGGTGTGCAGAAGCCTTTTAGTTTGATGTAATCTCATTTTTTCTGTTTTGTTTTTATTTCCTTTCCTTTGGGGTCCTGTCTGTAATTTCTTGCCCATTTCATTATCCTGGAAAATCCTCCCTATATTTCCTTGTAGCAGATTCATACTTTCAGGTCTTACTTTGAAGAATTTTATGTATTTTGAGATAATGTTTAACAAGTACAAAATGAACTCTAGTTTAATTCTTCTGCATGTAAATATACAGTTTTCCCACCACTGTTTATTGAAAAGACTGTCCTCTCTTCACTGCATATTTTCAGCACCTTTGTCAAAAGTCAGATGGTTGCAGGTATATGCATTTACTTCTATGCTCTCTATTCTGTTCCAATGGTCTATGTGTCTGCACTTATTCCTTTCCCTGCCTGGACTGTTAACTACAATGTGGCAATACATTTTGAAGTAAGGTACTGTAATACCTCCTGCTTTTGTTCTTTTCCTATAGACTGCTTTGGCTATTTGGGGGTTTGGTGGTTCCATACAAATTCTAGGAATTTTTTTCCTAGTTCTGTGAAAAATGTCATTTGTATTTTGATAGGAATTTTATAATTACCATGGGTCACTTGGGTGGCAGGGACACTTCCAAAGTATTGATTCTTCCAACCATAAACATAACATATAATTCTATTTCATTTTGACCACTTCAGTTTCTTTCATCAATGTTTTAAAGTGTTCATTGAAGAGCTTTTTCACTTCTGTAGTTAATTTTTCTTTCATTTTGTATTTTTATTGGTCTATATTACTTATACAAATTGGTGAGTTTCATTGTGACATATTAACACATGCATATAATATAATTGGATCAATTTTATTCTCCATTACCTCTTCATACTCTCCTCTTTCCTCCTGCTCATTCTCTTCCTCTACTCCTATAGTCATCTTCCTATTTTTATTGAATCCTTGTTTGCCCTTTCTTTTCCCTTCCATATGCAAGAGAAAATATATAAAACTTGTATTTTTAGGCTGTTTTTATCAATTAACATGATAAGCTCCAGACCCTTCTATTTTCTGGCAAATGGCATGCTATTTTTCCTTCTGTATGACTGAGTATGACTTCATTGTGTATATATATTATATTTTCTTTACTCATTTGTGGGGGTCTCTTAGTCACATCCTGCTTGAACGAAAAAAGGATTAACTGCTGGAGGATGATGTTGCCTGTTTATCAATCAATTACCCATAAACTTATCTACTTAATAAACACACAAGAACCAATACTCTTTTTAAATGAGAGGGGCATGATGGGTTTGGCCATACCAGCTCTGGCCTTTGACAACATGGAGTAGCCCCATGTTTTTGTTTTTTAGACGCACAAGTAAAGGGGGCCAAGACTGGGAGGAGATTCTTCTGTGATAGACAGGATAGGGTGGAGTTAGGAGAGCCATTCTCTTGGGGGAATATTCCAGAAGGAGATAGGGAACCACTCCCACACAGTGCTACATGCTTCCCAGCAGTTCCTAGAAGCCAAACATCTGCATCCCATCGCTCAACCTATTCTGATTTAGTTTGTTGGATTCTAATTTGGTCTCTATTACATGGTTACCAGTAGTGCAAAGTAATATCCAAATAGGGAATAGTACAAATTACATGGAGTTTCAAAAATCAGAATGATTTTATAGCTAATATTTTGTATTCTGAAAATAGTTTTAAACAACTCAATTATTGCCTAGTTTCTTAGAACTTCCATTGTATTTAAAAATCTAGATTCAATATGATTGCTTGTAAATTCTTTTTTAGAGGTAAAAGTGAAACATATTTAGTGGTAATGTTGCCATGTTAGGCCTTTCTGACTTTGAATCTTCCACAGAAAGATATTTTGATACAACTGTCTTTCATCAATTTGTGAAGATTAATCCAAAAACATATCCACCATGTTTAGAGATATTATGTAGTATTGTCAAGACACCTGTATATTTTATCCATTTAGGAAAGGTGCCAGATTCTATTGCAGAACAATTAAGGCAGTAAGATATTGGTGGATATTTCATAGAAATGACTTGCTTTATATGAGAATGTCCCATTCTAATAACTGTTTGAACATATAATCCTAAGTTCCAAGGGCCAGTATAATTGACTGGTCTAGGTATTTCTTATGCTTTTTCTCAAAGGTTACATCTAGACAGCCAGAGAATCTATGATGGGATCAGCATATAGATAAGTTTCCATTGTAGGTAGTATAGTTAAATCCAGTCACATGGATGGGTGTAATGTGAGTACCTGTAAAATCTCCCATTGTATAACATCAGTAAATACTGGGATTTATTCTCCAGTCCACATTGTTGGGTGTATTAAAGGTGGATCTGGGAAATGGGGCCAACAGATTTCCTGTATATTTCACTTACCTGACAGCTCAGTAGAGTCATCATATAAATATTGTGGTTGGAGATTTAAGATCTCCTTATTGTAAAATCTGGTACATTCTGTTGCTCCATATGTCACTCAGCAGTGGTGAAATTCCTAATATCATAGTTTTTAGACAATATTTTTTAAACTAATTGGGTTTATATTAGGATCTGTTTTCCCTTTATTTTTATGTTTTTTAAATTGTAGAAAAAGATTGCTATAAACTGGAGCATTTTTAACCTTAAATTGTAGATAATGGCCTAGCATTGTACAAATATTTAAACCATAAGAAATGACTTAATAAATATTTCTATTTGCCCAGGAAGATTAATAAAAATTACCTATTATTTAAATAAATGTTGTTAAGTTGAAAAGGGCATTACAATAAAAGAAGGCCCAGTTTCTAACAAATATACGATCTAATTTTGTCTCTAACAGTAGGTTGAGTTACAAAGCTATAAAATGGAGTCAGACATTGAAAATTAGTCTTATGACATGTTTGTTTTATAGGCAATGGTCTTATTTTTCTAAATTAACTCAAGCTATTTTATTAGAATTGGTAGTATCTATCATTGTAGTGATTCAATACACTATTTAAAAAGTCTTAGAATTTATGTCATTGATCCAGCAATTATATTTTAAGGGATCTAATCCTTATGTATAAAGATAAAGTTGTATGAATATCTTTAATAACCTTGTTTTAAAAGTAGTAAAAATAATACACATTTAAGTGAACTATATGACAATAATCTGGCATTAAAAGTAATGTCGTAAAAGATTACTAATTATGTGCAATCTATAACAAGAAAAGGACCTCCGTTCTCACCACTGCTACTCAAATTAGTACTTGAAACTTTAGCTGAAGAAAATAAGAAATAGAAAAAAATAAAAAGATTCAAATAACAAGGGAACAAGTTGAACTATTTGTATTTGCAAATGATATGATCCTATATTAGAAGACACTAAAGGCTCCACCAGAAAATTTCTAAAGTTGACAAATTCAGTAAAGCATTAGTTTATAAAATGAGTATAGCTTTTTAAGTTACCAATAATGAATCTATTGAAATAGAAATCAGGAAAACAATTCTATTTACAATAACTTTAAAAATGTGTGGGAGTAAACCTAACCATGAAGATGAAAGACTTCTATGATGAAAATTACAGAAAACCAAAGAAATAAATTGAAGGAACTAGAAGGTGAAAATAGCTCCCATTTATGTATAGGGAGAATTCAAATTGTTGAAATGGCCATATTTCCAGGAAGCTTTTTTTCAGTTAAAGGAAATCTCCATTCAAATTTCCAAAGGGGAGAAAGAAAACAAACAAACGAACAAAAGAACTAAAATCTTACAGAGGGACCAAAAACTTAGACAGATTAGCCAAAAACAACTTAGAACAATATTGACTTGATCATGTCAACATGATCAAGTTTTCAGTGTGTTGTTGGACTTTATTTCTTTAGGAATTTTGTGTCTATGTTCATCAGGGATATCCGTCTGTTATTTTCTGTCCTGCATGTGTCTTTTTCTACTTTGAGTATCAGGATGATAATGCCTTCATTGGATGTATTTGGAGACATCCCTACACTTTCCATTTAATAGAATAATTTGAGAAGCACTGACCTTTTAAAGTTGTACTTTAAAAATTTTAGCAAGTTTCATCTGAGAATCTATATGGACCTAGATTTTTCTTTATTACGAGGTTTTTTATTGCTACTTCAATTTCATTACATGTTTTTAATTTGTTTACATTTTCTTTATCTTCTTAATTCAGTAGATCAAATATATTAAAAATGTATCAATTTTTTCTAGTTTTCTAGTTTATTGGAGTATAAGTTTTCAAAACAGTTCTTAAAGTTTCTCTGGATTCCAGTGATATCTATTGTAATCTCTTTTTCATCTCCAATTTTATGAATTTGGGCCTTCTCTTTTATGGTAAGTTTTGTGAAGGGTTTATCAATCTTATTTATCTTTTTAATGAACACAGTGTTTGTTCATTCATCTTTTGTGTAGTTCTGTTCTTCTCCATTCCATAATTTCAGTTCTGATTTTTATTATTTCTTTCCTAGTACTGGTTCTGGAATTGGTCTGCTATTATTTTTCTAAGACCTTGAGTTACATCATAAAGTTAATTACTTGAAATCTATGAACTTCCCTTTTAGACCCGACTTCATTTTATCCCATGGATACATATTTTTAATTGGTACAGTAAAACTACATGTATAGTAGTATGATTTTTTATGCCATATTCATACATGCACATAACATAACTTGAGCAATCTTGTTCTCCAGTTCCTTCTATTTATTAGCAAATGACATAATTCCATTCTTCCTTATGACTGAATAAAACTCCACTGTGGAGGGCTGGGGTTGTGGCTCAGTGGAAGAGTTCTTGCCTAGCATGTGTGAGGCACTGGGTTTGATTATTGGCACTGCATATAAATAAGTAAATAAAATAAAGATTCATCAACTAATAAAAATATTTTTAAACTCCATATATGTGTATGTACATACACACACACATATTTTATTTTTCCATTCATCTGTTGATGGACGCGTAGTCTTGTTCCGTAACTTCGTTATAGTGAACTGCACTACCACAAACATTGGTATGCCTCTATCACTGCAGTATTCTGATTTAGGTCTTTTGGATTAATACCAAGGAGTGGTATAACTGCTTCATATGATAGTTGTATTCCTAATCTTTAAGAAATCTCCAAATTGTTTTCCAAAGCATTTGTACCAATTTACTTTCCCATCAAAAAATTTAAGTATACCTTATTCACCACATTCTCCTAAGCAATTATTGATATTTGCATTGCTCCCTTTACCAATATGTAGTGACCTTCTCTATTTTCATTAATTTTGGCTTGAAGTTTGCATTTTTGGATATGAGAGCAACTACTTCGTCTTCCTTTTCGATTTCTTTTATATGTAATATATTTTTCCATTCTTTTAGTTTGTGGAAATTGAGGATAATTCTGCTGATAAGTTGTGTTTTCTGAAGATAACATGTGCTGTTTTCCAATTCAGTCTTCCCAGTGTAAGTCTTTTAGCTGGGAATTTAAAAACATTTGCATTTGGTATTAGTCTAGGGAAGTATGTATCACTTCCTTTCATTTTATTTTATTTCTACTGTTTAATATGTTCTTACTTCTCATTTTCTTATCCACTGTTCTAATGAGATTTATTGTTTTCCATGCTCTCCTGATTGTTTTTTCTTACTTTTACGTGTGTAGGATTCCTTTGAGTATCTTCTACAATGCTGGCTTAGTTGTAATAAATTACATTAGTTTTATTTATCTTGGAACGATTTTATTTCCTTTTTGATTCTGAAGGATAGCTTACCTGGATACAGCAATCTAGTTTGGCAGTTGTTTTCTTTCAGGACTTGAATTAATTCCAAGACTTCCTTTAGAGTTTCTTTTTAGAAATCTTCATTAGTTTGATTTGTTTGTCTTTCTTAGTTACTTGACATTTCTCTCTTGTGGCTTTTGAAAGTCTTTCTTTGTTTTGGGTTTTTTTTATGTTTGATTTATTATGTGTAATAGGGAGGGTATTTTTGTTTTGTTTTATTTTGTTTGTTTTGTTCTTCTGGTCTTCTCTATTTTTCATTCTAAATATTTACAGTACCTGAGTGTTTATTTCATTGCTGAGAAAAACAGGAAAACTGCAGGGGTTTCTAATCTCTGGAGAAAATAAGTTGTTACATTTTTTCCTAAGTATGATTTTAAAAAATTGCATTTGCCCTTCAAATCCAATATAAATATTCCACAATTTTTTATTATTTTTAAAAAAATTTTATTGTAAACAAATGGGATACATCTTGTTTCTCTGGTTGTACATGAAGTAAAGGCATATCATTTGTGTAATCATACATTTACATAGGGTAATAGTGTTTGATTCATTCTGTTATTTTTTCCTTCCCCCCACCCCTCCCACTCCTCTTTTCCTTCTATACAGTCCCTCCTTCCTCCATTCTTGCCCCCCTCCCACCCCCCACTATGTGTCATCATCTGCTTATCAGTGAGATCATTTGTCCTTTGGTTTTTTGAGTTTGGCTTATCTCACTTAGCTTGATATTCTCCAATTTCATCCATTTGCCTGCAAATGCCATAACTTTATTATTATTTATGGCTGAGTAATATTCCATTGTGTGTATATATATACACAATGTATATATATACACAATGTATATATATACACAATGTATACATTGTGTGTATATATATATATAATGGTATATATATACCATTGTCTTTATCCATTCATTGAATATTTAAATACATTTTATGAACCTAATTGACATGACTATAGATTTTTTTCTCCTTACTCTGTTAATGTAGTAAAATTAATTAATTGACTTTCAAATGCTTATTTAATATGTTTTTTTAGTCAGCTTTTTTTACTGCTGTAACTAAAAGACCTGACAAGAGCTATTAGAGGGAGAAAGGTTTATTTTGGGGCTCACAGTGTCAGAGGTCTCAGTCCATAAATGGATGACCATTTCTCAGTGTTTGAGGTGAGTGTGGTAGAAGAGTGTGGTGGAAGGAAACAGTTTTGTCACTGAGAAGCAAAGAGAGACTAATCTGAGCTTACTATATATATAAAACCGAAGATATGCCCCCCCATTATCTACTTCCTCCAGTCACACCCTATGAGCCTACGGTTACCACTTCATTAATCACTATCAGAGGATTAATTCACTGATTGGGTTAAGGTGCTCACAACCTAAGCATTTCACCTCTAAACCTTTTGTATTGTCCCACGTATGAGATTTTGACAATACCTCAAATCTAAGACTTTACACTTGTGGCATTCCTGTGATAAATTTCTTCTGGGAATGATGGATTATTTATTTTGTACATTGCTTAGTTTGATTTGATAATGCATTGTAATAATTTTCAAATCTATATTCATGATAATACATTTCAGTTGTTTTCTTGTAATATTTGTATTTTCTCATGTTAAATTGTTGCTGACTTTACATAATGTGAGTTGGTAAATGTGCATTCTTTACCTTTCTGAGGAATTGGGTAAAACTGATGTTATTTAGTTATTGAACAGTTGGTAGAATTCACCAGTGAGTCTGTGCCTGCAGCTTTTTTGTGAGAAAGACTTAAACTGTAGGTGCAATTTCTTAAAAAAGCACATGACTGTTCATGTTATCTATGTCAAATACACATTCTAGGACAAGAGACAGAATGTAAAAGAATAACAGCATAAAGTGTCTCAGTTATCTTCTAATATTAAGGAGCATTCTCATAAACCTAATACAAACAATCGGTTTATATTTCAATGAGCATGATTATTAGTTTTATAATCATGTTTAACTGCAATGGAGTATGGGAAATGTTTTTGTTTGTTTGTTTGGTATTAAGAATTGAACCCAAGGTTGCATTACCACTAAGCTACATCCTCTGTGAGTTTTATTATGTATTTTAAGACAATCTCACTAAGTTGCTGAGGATCTCGATAAGATACTGACTGACTTTGAACTTGTGATTCTCTTGCCTCAGCCTCCCCAATGGATGGGATTAAAGGCATGCACCAATTCACCCAGTGCAAAAGTAATCTCTCAACTGGATTTATTGGCACTATGTAAGTGTTTTGTTATTCAGGAGAAAGGGAACGAAACTGACAAGACAGCTAGGTTCTTCTCCCTTAGTAATACAGTAATTGAGACATAGTGGAGTACTTGATTATTCATAGAGGTTCTGCAGTAACAGTGGGTCAATTTTGAGCAGATGTTCAATATATATTATAAATATTGAAATACAGCATGAATTTCAGATAAAAATAACTTTAAGAATTATAAGTACAATGCAATACTACTAGAAAGGATGCAAAATTTCAGGGAAAAAATCTCAACTGAGAACTTATAGCTATTAGAACACTTATCTAAACAACAAAGCTCTAACACTGAAGCACTGTGCAATAATTTCTACTACCTACTAAATAGAAAATGAGTAGAAGCCACTTATTACTCTTGAAATATCCAAGATCATCAATCAGAGAGTTCAAATATCATGTAAATAACAGACACTTTTTTTCAGTTTCCTGTTTATATCATACAAACTATACTGTGGAAATCTGCAATGCTTGTATTTTATTCACTTATTATGCTCAGTGTTCTGATATTGCACAATACTTTGGTCAAGGTCTTTTTTATTCATCCTGCTGTGCTCTCAGTGGGATCATTCAATACTTTCTCTTATTGATATTTGATTGTTTCCTCTGCTTATTTTGTCTGAAAACTATATTATTTCAATATTTTACATCTCAGGAAGACTTTTATTTTATTGCTTTTCTGCTTTTATCTATATTGAATATTTTCTTTGCTTTCTTCTTTTATTTTTTTTTTTTTTTTACTGTTTCTAGGAGATGGTCCCAACTTTATCATCAATTAAGCATTGGTCCTCTTATTATATTTTAAGTCAATTATATGTTAAACTCACTATCAGTATATGTTTTAATTTAAGTTTATGTATTGAGAATTGACAACTTATACTGAAGGATTCTCAAGTAATTAAGAGTTGGAAACTAATAAAAAAATGTTGAAATTTCACTATTTTATGTAAAGACTTAGTTTTTTGTTACATCTTTCATTAAGATATTTCCCAAATATCTAGGATCTTTCATTATCAAACTCAACCAAAAATATGCCTTCTATCTTCAATCACTGACGTGTGAGAAATGATTAGGCTGTGTGGGTTGAGATGATAGGCTCGAGTAGCAAATGTAACTTGATCACCTTTCTGTCAATTCTCCTCTTTTTAGTCCCATTCAGTAATACACAACTTCAAAGGTACTGTTGGTTAATATTCTTAGATATTCTTCATTTCTGTGGTATAACCATGTTTATATACTGTTGATTTCTCTACTGTAGATTTCTATCAGGGAAAAAAAAAAAAAAAACTAATGCTAAGACCAGTACCACTAATACCATCTGCAGACCATCTTAAACAAGTAAACGAATGACTTAAAAAAATTATTGACATTCAGTTTGGGCATGATTCATGCCTTGGTCACCTGTGATTCTCATGGTCCTCATCTATAACATTTTTATTCTATTACAATCATAAGAGTAGGTTATGAGCATGGAGTAGAGATAAATACATGTTCGAGTAGAGATAAATCCACCAGCTTTAACCATAATTATAAATAGATGTGGTTTTCCTACTTATTATTTTTCCTTATTGGTCCTGTATCAAGCATGAATGATGACAATGTGGGTTTCATTGTCACAGAAAAATTATAACAAAGATGAAAAACTATCGATTATTTGTATATGTCCTGCAGTTTGTCTTAATGATTTTGCATTTCCTTATCACAGTTTTTCAATATAAGTTGAACTGTATTCCATTATTTTGATTTATAAAAATACATATTGATGATATTATAATTTTTAGCTTCTAAAATTAATTTCCAAGATTATGAAGGAGAAGGAAGAAATTTATAAAGGTAAAGATTAGAGGCAGGTGCCTCTGGACTTTTTGAGAAAGTAGAGCTGTGCCTAGTCTTACTTAAGCATCTTGTCAGGGGTCAAGCATATAACACAATGTCCAGGGACATGTGATGAAATACAAGGTGGTAGAGATTTTATTTCATGATCCCTAATAGTAGCCTGAGAGATATGAGAACTTTGTAGAATTTCCCAACATCAGTTTGGTGTGACAATAGAGAAGTAATATGCCACATGCAGAACAGAGGATGAAGGGCCCAAGAAGACCTCTGAAAACTCCGATAGTCCTAGACTGGGATAAGGAGAATTAGTTATTTCTCTCTCCGTGAGACATGGATGGTTTAAGACTGCACTGATCACCAAATGATTTCCCTCATACAAGAATATCAGTATTCAGAATTTAAACACCATCCTTGAAACATAACTAGAAAACATTCTAAAATGATAAAGTTAAAGTTACTATAGGTAAAGAAAATAAATAAAGTGAGTTTACTTTCTTGAATTGACTAAATTAATTTTTTTTGGTATTCTTCAAAACTAACATGGAGTTGATACAAATTATTAAAATGTAAAGTCATGTTTTCTTGCCTACCCCAACTTTTTTGCATTTTAGAACTATCTTACCTGCTACATGTCTTATTAGAGATTGAAAGTGTTGGGAACATTATCAAAGATAAGCATCAAGTAAAATCCAGTGATACTGAAACATAAGGGTGTTCCACACTTCCAATAGATTTGGACAGAAATATCAACAGGGTGTGACAATAAATTTTGACAGTTCATTTGGGAGATATTTTTGGACAAAAAAGATTTACATTTAAATTAATGAACTGTGAGTAAAATGGAGTACCCTCCATAATGTGGAAGAACCTCATTGAATCAGTTGAATCACATAGAAGAACAAACCAACAATAGTAGCAACAATCAAACAACAACAACAAAAACACCTTGAATAAAAGAGGATTTCCTGACAGATTCTATTCAGACTGTAACTGGATCATTGTCTGGGACTCTACACTGTCTTCATTCACACTAAAATGACACCATCAGGTTTCTTGGGTCTTGCGCTACCAGCAAAATGGAAGACTAGAACTTGCCAGCTTCTGTAATAACAAGAGCTAGTTCTCTGAAGATCCCTGATGAATACACAGGGACTAATCTAAAAATTAACTATCAAACAACAAAATGTCATTACCTTGATATTTGCTTTGTTTTATTGATATGTTACATGTTGATATATAAACAAAAATTTTAAATACTAGATAAATTCACATAGTTTATTTAATAAGTTGTTAAGATAAAATTGAGATTGTTCAATGTATCTTAAATTGATAATCTTTGACGTCTTATTGTACAATCATATTTTTCCATGATATAGCCTTAGAGACTCCATCAGAAATGAAATTGGAGTTACTTTATATTAGGTAGAGGGGAGTGAAGGGAGGGGTAGAGGTATGGGGGTAGGAAGGACAGTAGAGTAAACAGACATTATTACCTCATGCACATACATGACTGCCTGACTGATGTGTCATGACCCTACAATATGTCCAGTCAGAAAAATGAGAAATTACATTGAATTTATGTATGATCCATAAAAATGTATAAACATTCTATTGCCATGTACCACTAATTAGAACAAATCAAAAATCAATAAAAAAAGAAATGAAATTGGAATTGGAAGATCACTTGTATATGACATTTCCTTTGGTTTCATAGTGGTGATTTCTTTGGTAAAATAATTTAAGGTGCCTCTAGGAACATAAGGGAGATTATAATTGCTACCAATAATAGATATGGTCATTATTTAGCCTATAATCCAGGACTCAGAAAGAGCTTTTCCAGTTACTCAGTCTCTGCCCCACTAACCAACAGAACAAGTAATCTGTTAATTTACTACTACATTCAGATGATTTGTCAAGAAAATTCAGCCACTTATAAGTATTTTATTAAATTAAAAAATTAACAAAATTTAGAAATTTCAAATTGGCTTTATTAATGTTAATACATATGAATTTTCTAACACTATGAAGCATAATACTACTTAGAAAATATTTTTATTCTGGTGCACAAATCTTAAAAATACAATCATTTGAATATATCAGCAAATGAAAATGTAAATATAGAAAAGTATTTGCTTCCTAAGTATTTAAAAATTTTCAAAAATGTTAGATTTCAGAAGTGTTACACATGGTGAAAAAATATATTTTTTATAAAAATATATTTTCCATCAATAAATCTCATTCTCTCTGAACATAATTATATGAAAAGATATCTAAAGTCATATTTAATAAAGATTGATAAGAAAAATAGTAAAATTATTTTTGTTCAAATTCTATTTGATCTTATCTAGTAACAGAATTTCAAGAAACACAGAATGAAACACTTCAATGTAACATTTTCCTGTGAAAATAGCTCAAACCCTCAACTACATCAATAAAGTTGCAACATATATGTATACTACACTACTCTCAAGTCATCTCCATGAACATTAGATCATGCATCTTCACTTTGATTATTTTAAACTCCATTTTTACTTTTTAGCTACCACTTACTGAAGGTGAATCCTAAATATACTTGAAAATTTTCAAATTCAATTAATCAGGAACACTTGTCTCCTTACATTTCTCATATGGTTTAAAAATAAGGTGTCCTCCTTTTTCATGAGTTATGCAGAAATGTTCAAAGGTGAAGTGATCAGATTATGAGGTTAAGCAATTTGGTAGATTAATATTTGGAAAGGAAAATGTCATTGGGTAATAACTATAACCAGGTAGGGTGGATGGAGAAAGTAGTAAGTGGAAGCATGACCTCTGGATTTACATTTTGTCTCTGACTCCTTGCTCATTCTCTTTGCTTCCTGATTGCAGTGGGCAGAACAACTTTTCTTTTCCATGCCTTGCACCATGACAATCTGCATCACTTTAGGGACCTCAGGAGTTGCCTGACCATGAACCAAACCTCTCAAATCATAAGCCCAAAATAGACTTTTCCTCCTCTAAGTTGTTTTTGTCGGGTATTTTGCTCTTAGTCATGAAAAATTGACTAACTTCTTCCATATATATGCCAATTTTGTCTCTATTTTATATATTAGTCAATTATATATATAACTTAATTGACTAATCTTCAAATATATATGTAATATATACATGTAATACATATATATTATTTGACTTATATATATTATTTGACTTATATATATTATTTGACAAATATATATATTTGAGGATTAGCCAATTAAGTTGATTTTTGTGAGGACACAATAAACTACATCAAATAACATTTATGGTTTCCTGAAGAAAACACATACCTGTTTTGTTTTTTGCACTCTGAAATTTTAGTCCCTTTCTCTATATATATTCTCATCTTCTTGTAGAGGAGCAGTTGTCAATGAAGCTTTATCTGAAGATAAGAAAATAATTGCATTCTCTGGATTGTAATGAGCAAGTTTGTTTTTGCTTGACTACACCTCACTGTAACAACAAAGCCTTCTTTGAGAAGTGATAAAATATGCCTTCATAGTACTTGAAGTACTTAAAATGTGGATTCTGTTTGGATTTTGAGAAAGTAGGTAAGAATTCCAAAATTAGCTCACCCCATTTCACATACCAACTGCTTCCCTGCCACACTGGTACAATTAATACTACTCTCTACTTTTCTTGCTGGAAAAAAAAATGCATTCAGTGCTTCTATGTTTAAGCTATGGACTTTCCTCCTAGAAAATAAATAAAATTCAACAAGTGTATTATCATAGTAGTGAAGCAAATTATTATTATCATTATTTATCCTTTCCTTATTAGACTCTTAAATTCATAAAGACCAAAATCACATATGTATGACAAGATCAGGGATGTATACTCAGCACAAGGGTCATTACCTGCCTGATATGGATCAGGATGGATTGATTGATTGAATGAATACTTTCTCCTAATTGTACAAAATACATCTACTAAACTGTCTTATTTATTTTACTCCTTTTTCATAAGTATAAATTTCTCACTAAACATGGCACAACACCTTTCTGATCAGTTTATTTAACTGACGATAAATCTGAAATATAAGATATTACTTGTCCTATTTTTCATTACAATTAAATTTCTGCTGTTATACATTAAATGATAAAATCAATAATAAGTTCTGCAATAACACAAAGAGGCTATGGAAGTTATTGTAAGGATACCAAGATTTATAATCCATGGTAAAATTTCCATGATAAATTCCATCAAGATGACAAGATTTAAAGGGAACAACAATATGAAAAACTTTTTAAATAGCAGTTCAAAACAAGCAAACTAATAAATTTTTAGTATGGTATTTCACTACAAATTGCTGTTGAAATTTGAAAAATATAATGGGTTAGTATTTTAAAAATTAAGAAAGTCTTATAAAGGTGACTATGCTATTGAAAAAATGGATGGGAATTGTGTAGGTACATGGACCAAAAATCCAAACAACACACTTCATATTTGCAACCTGAATTTCCTTATCTTTTCAACTTATTTACATTTCTAGTTTGCAGAAACATCAATATGCAGTGTGGAATTATAAACTTTTTCACTTGGAAGAGGATTTTTAACTGTGTTTCCTCTCTCTTGTTACAAATTATAATATTTAGGTCCCATTTCAAAAGTTACATGTATATGAAGTTCTATAAGAAGCTTCATCATATTCTCTCTAGTGATAGTTCTATTATCCTTTGCTTATATTTTATTGGCATTTGATTGAGCTACAAAATTATTCTTTTGTTTTTATTATCCAGGTTCTGAATCAACTGACAAATAGACATAAGGGAAGCCATGCTCACAGACCTACATATTGTTTCACTATTGATAAAACACAATGTGGCATGAGCCTATTGTAGCAATAGGGTTACTAATATTAAACACTGGATAGAGATTGTCTAACTCAGTACTTGTCATGCTAAGTGATCACCAGTCTTCCAATATGAGAGTCAGTTCTGATAAAATTTATGACCTGGGGTAGCAACTTACGATGGGTACTCTGTCCAGGAAGATGAGTCCTGAAAAAGAGAAAAAAAAATGGAGGAAGAAGTAGGTGTGTGCATCCATGTGTGTGTTTACACTGATATATATCTACATGTATATGTATACATATACACATTTCCTCTTTAAGTTTACTGGTTAAGTAGAACATCACTCTAGTATTCAAGGTAAAAGTAAATAGAAGGACATATGGGACTGGTAGTTTTATTCATTAGTATAATATGTCAATTTCCATTAGCGTAGCCCTGCCAATAGAAGAAAAAAATTTCAGAAAAATGAAAATTGTAGTCATTTTTGTTTGTTTGTTTTCCTTTATGTCAAAATCATATCCAGTATATTGAGAAAGGAAGTTAATTTAATGTAAGAAAATTATGGATTCAAGTCTTGGCTTAACATTAATTTTACTCAATATTTTACAGTGGTATACTTTAAACCAGTAATTCACAATTGGCCAACATTTCATTTATTTCCTCCCATTTAGTTTTTGTGTATACTCTCCATGCTTTCTTAGAAGTATTCAGTTGGTTTAAATGTTTGATAATATTCAATGTACTATCTTACATAGTAGCCACCTTACATAATCATTTGTATGTCTTGGAAAAATTATGAAGTGGTATGAGCTTATTGTTAGTGTCATAACATACACACTGTCCATCCCCTTAATCACAATTTCTCTTGCCTACATGTGGACTTTATATTTGATAAAGATCATTAGTGTCCTATTTTTTAGAAGTTAGGGATCATCACAAGTGTTACACACAAAATTGATAGAACTCTTTATTTCCCATTGGAAGCTAGATGTATACTGTTGGCTAATGAAATGTAGGCATACATATTGTCTTTGCAGAAAGACCGAGAACCAGTGCAAGATTCCCCATTGGACTTTCTTATGACCCAGCAATGGTAGAAACATAGATTGTGATAAAACATTATCAACTGGGCTTCTGATTCAGACAGACTGCAGAACTCTGAGTATCCATAGTCAGACACAGCACAAAACTGTCCTAACATCATACAGGGCACCAGGAATCCCTCATGATTTACTCTTTGCTTCTGTGTTGACCCTCTTCCCCTCACTGTATTTCTCCACATGCTTTTTTTTTTTTTTTCTTTTGTACCCAAGGTCTCTTTAATACTCTTTACCACTGAGTTCACTTCTCAGTCCTTTCTTTATTTTTATGTTTTTGAGTGGGGGTTTTGCTTCATCACTGAGAGTCTTGCTAAGTTGCTGAGGCTACTCTGGAACTTAGGATCCTTCTGCCTCAGCCTCCTGAGTTGCTGGGATTACAGTTGTGCACCACTGCACCTGTCTCACCTGGTATCTTATACTTTCTTCATTTATTCAGTCACTCGACAAAATTCTTTTATACATAAGTGCTTCAAAATACAAAGGTTTAAAAATGCACTTTTCGTCTTCTGTAAAAGAGAGCTAATTAACAAAGCAGTAAAAGAGAAAGTAAGCAGGAAAATAGTGTGAATTAATAGAATGAATGTTTGGTGATTTTTTGAATCTGTTCCAATTCTTGTCCTATTCATGGAACTCTATCAAATAATCCAGCCCTTCCCCCTGCCTCTAACCCATGAAGAGCTCCATGTGCTCTTGATGCTTTGACTTCTCTGCACCTCCAAGATCCAGTCATGGGCTGAGGAGATAGCTCAGTTAGTAAAGTGCTAGCCTTAAAAACACAGGGTCCTGGGTTTGATCCCCAGCACCGCAAAAAAAAAAAAAAACAAAAACCGGTCATGACTCTCCTCTGATTAAGATCCTCACTCTCTTCTATACCCTGGAAACAGTGATTGATTCAAGTGAGTTACAGTAGTAAGTTTTCTGAGAGTGCTGTGAAAGTAATCCCCATACATTTTCATCAAAACTAATTATAGTTTAGTACTTTTTCAAACTCAACTTACTCATTGAAGTATAGGAACCTTGGAGTTGCTGCTGCAAGTTGTCTGATGACACACATAGGTGTTGATATAGGGTTGCTAAGACATGAACAAATGTGGAGGAAGAGAAAGAAGAAATTTTGAGTTTTGTACTGTGAATGAATTATACCAAATGCTATGCTTTCTTTTGAGTATTCAGTTAGTAGAGTCCACTAATACTCATGTGCACATGGGAATGTGTGCACACTCACACATACATACGCTTAAGTGGACTTTCTTTATGATTAATAAACGGAAACCTTTAGAGATGTGACATGTGTGCTGAATGATTAGAATGAGTCAAGCATGTGAAGAACAGAGAAATTTCATAATAATTCTAGAAGCTTCAGAGTTGGCTTTAATAAGGAAGTGAGAAAGGATGTCCACAGGACTGAACTACACTGAGCTAGAGTGGCAATAATAAGTGAAATTGGAAAATTAGGAAGAGGTTAGTCAGTCTTATTGATCATGGAAGGAAGCGAGGATTTTATTTTAAAAGTGATGAAACTCATTGAAGGGTTTAAGCAGGGATATAAAAGGATCTGATTTGCATTTTTAAGAGTGCTTCTCTGTAAAAGGTAATGTGGGCAAGAGAAGGGCAAAGCAGAGGGAAGAAATTTGTATTACCTAGTGGAGGCAAATTTTTGGATTAGACTAGTTGAAAGTTTGCAGAAAAGATATTCAGTATCCCTGAGCTGATTTTATAGAAACTCCCTCACCAGTGTTACTCCTATTTATCTTTCTAGCATCCATATTCAGATGTTGGTGATGAGGGTGATTAAATTATCAAACAAGAATAGATTTGAGGATAGTGTCAGCCCTCATTGAAACTTTAGAATGTACTGTCACTTTTTTTTTTTTTTTTTTTTTTTGGTCGAAGTGAAATCCTTTAGAATGAGAATTGCAGAAGAAATCCATAGGTCTACATGCAAGATTATTATTTTCCTCTAATGAGGTCTCAAATATGTTAACAGGAATAACATGTATTCCTTGGTGAAATTCATAAGATTTTTATTTGTCATAGCAGTGACATCATTAAATTAAGCTTGCTGAAGATAAAAGTAAGTGAAATTTTCAAAAACACAACTTTATATTGAATCATTCACATTTTCTTCATTTCCATGAGGCCACCTGATGCTATTGCAGTGTCACTTTGGTGATATCTGAGACATCAAAAATAGGGACTGAGTAACATGAACTGATGGAAGGATGAATGAAACAAAGTTAAAGCTGGGTGCAGTGGAGCATCGTCCAGGGAGTGTGGAGGATGAGGCAGGAGGAATCCAAGTTCAGTCTGCCTAAACAACTTAGAAATTGTTTCAAAATAAAATAAAAAAGTGACTGGGGAGGTAGTTCAGTGTTAGAACACGTCTAAATCCAAGATCCCATACCATAAATAAATAAAGAAATAAAGAAAATTCCTTATGGAATAAGAATATTCAAAAATGAAAATAAGTTAGGGAGGCTGGAATGCTCCCTATGATTTATTCACTGAATTTAGTTTTTACCCATTATATATAAAATAAGATTCAGCAGAGTTAAAAATATAAACAAGTGAAAGACAAACCAGATGATCTGAACTATACTGCTCTGGAGATATTCATCTGTACCCCTTTTATAAAGGTCTTCTTACACCTTAGCCACTGAAATGGTATGTGAGAGGGTGTGGGGCAAGTGAGGACAGGGTGGGTGAGACACAGCACAATACAGCAATCTGTAAAGTGGGCACCACCTAGTCAGCATCAGTTTGGGTGGGCATTGGTCTGTTCAGTGACAGATAGATTGTCAGATTTTCCTCATAGCAGTTTCCTATATACTTGTCCTTTCTATGCACCTATCCAAAAAAAAAAAAAAAAAGTTAGAATAAAAAACATGCAGCATAAAGAAAGAGCGCTACCATAGTATACCTCTAAAATCAAATTAAGTCAACTTTCAGGACCTGTTTGAGGTTGAGAAAGAAAATATATCATAAGAATTATTTGGAGTTCCCACTTTTAACATAGCAAGTCAAGGACGCCTATGTATTTTACTTCCTTAAAAGTGTAATATTAGAATTTAAAAAAACAAAGAAAACACAGAGTTCATGTAAAAACATTTAAGCGGCACTGCATAACAATGTTTTATGAATAATGTATTTTCTAGTTCAAGACACAAATATGTAACATTGAAATTAAAACTGTAAAATTATTTGTTTTTATTTTATGAATAATTTCTAAAAATACTTAAAAATAATTTTTCATTTATAACCTTTCTCAAAATTTACTTAAAGTGTTTAAGTTTACTTAAAGTATTTAAGAAAATCTATCTTAATATTTAATGATGATCTAATTATGTATTGAGACTATTTGTTCTGTACTTCCTCAGACTTATAGTTTTAGTTAAATTGGCTTTTGTTCTGATTAAATGCTTTAATGATCTTGGGGCATGCTTAGTGAAGGAAAAAAGAAACTTCTAATATGCAATAATTTGTGAAGTATATACATAACAAAGAACTAATTCAGAAGTGGATTCTGAAAAGAAAGATTTGAATAGAAGTTGTTTAAATCTTTGCAAAATATTTTCAAGATTAATCACAGCTATGCTAGTTTTGTTATTCAGTAGATCCATTCATGTGCTATTATTATTTTTCTTCAAAAGTTTATAATTTTTCCTGAAAAATGAGATTTATGGTTATTTATCAGTTGCTTAAAAATAAAAATAGAAAATATTCACGTTAAATACATCTTTGCCCTACTATCAAGTTCTTCAAACAAAATGCATTTCATTAACTAAGTTTACAATAAAAAAAGGTAGATGGGCTCCACTCTGCCAAAGAGATAATTGCAAAATTAAATGCAGATCATAATAAAATTAAAAGTTCTTTTTCAATCTTCAATAATTTAATTATTCTTTGAACTATACATTGAGGAAAATCTATATTCAATATAATATGGGTAAAATCATATTGCTAAAAATGTGCTTTCAATAATTTAAGGTTCAGTAAAAAATATTTCATGTACATAAATAATTGAATAAATGTTTTTAGGATAAAGAAAAAGTGCTAAAATTTCATTCATTGATTTAGAATCTCCATTTTTAAGCTATGAAATATAGTCTTTGAAAAAATCAGAAGGAAGAAAGAGTTATAGAGAACAACCTGTTAAACCAAAAGTTTTTATGATTAAGGAAAACAAAACCAAAAAAAACCAACATCAAATTGGATAAAGACAAATGTTAAGAAGTAGAGGTAACTAGTATAAAAAGAATGTTGGGAGACTGTAAAATAGTTTTACACACAAGAGTAAGAAACTGTAAGATAATGGAGTACAGAGTACAGTTTGGCAAGATTATTTGAGTAATGGTAGGTATAGAAATGGAGTCCCAATGAGGGAAATTTGTGTCCTGAGCCAAAGCATTCACTAAGAAAGATTAGCAAGATATAACTTAGATATGTTTCATGAACTGTTTTTTTTTTTCTTTCTAAATCTAAGGAATGGATGACAGTGATGATTCTTTGATTTTACATTTGATTTTATTGAGGGCAAACTAATGAGTTTAGTCTTTTATATGTTTCTTAAAATTTTACTGTTCTGCAAAAGTTACATGGACTTTGATTTCTAGCAGTGACTAAGACTGAGCTAGATTTAGAAGACAAGGAGACAGAAAAAACTCTTACAAGTCAAGGTAACTGAGAAAGTCACACAGTTACAGAGGAGTAGGAAAAATAAAAGTAAATAACTGACTTTAAGAAAGGAAAAGAATTAGGTGCGGTGGTACACATGTGTAATCCCAGCTACTCAGGAGCTGAGGCAGGAGAATTGAAAATTCGAGGCCAGTCTGGGTAATTTAGAGAGAACTTGTGTCCAAATTAAAAAGGAGTAGTAAAATGGGCAGGCGAGGCTTGTAGCTCAGTGGTATGGCACTTGCCTAGCATGCATCATGGGAGTGACCATGAGTTCAATCCCCAGTAATGAAGGAAAAATAAAGGAAAGGAAAAAGAAAGAGGGGGGTGTAGAAAGAAAGGGAGAGAATGCTTTAAAAATGAAAGCGTAAAATGAAACAGTATAAATTCTACAAAGGACAAAGAAAATTAGAAAAGAATTGGTGTAGTATTTGTTGAAAAGGAGAAAAAGACCAATAGGGTTTAATATCAATAAAATGATGGAGTATAAGGGGTGGCAAAGATTAAGTAGAGAAAAACTAATGGGAAGTGCAGGAGTTTTACTGGAAGAACATTTAAACCTTTTTATGTGACCAGGGTTAAAAATGTGTTTATGTTTACATGAAATGTTACCAAAGCTTTATTTGAGCTTTGACTGGCTGACCATTTCCAAGAAAATGTACTTAACATTGTCTCCTCATTTTTTATTCACTATCAAATGCAATTCATCATGTTCAAATGCATTGTAAAAATTGTAAACATGTGTGACACTTGTCATTCAAGGAATTGATGAAGAAACTGAATTTCAGGAAAAATTCTCATTAAAAACTTCTGACAAAGGAGTAGCTGGGTGTGAGTAGAAAAATACATCTATCATTGTCAAAGAGGATCTCAATTTGGCAAGGAAACTTTAGCAGAATAGATGATAATGAAACATATCCCTAATTTCCATATTGTAAAACTTTTTCCCAGATTTATTGAAGTACATTAGACAAATAAAAATTGTGTACATTTAAGGTATGTTATGATGATTTGTTATACATATATGTTATGACATGACCAAAAATCAAGCTTACTAACACATTCATCACATCACATAATTTCCTTTTTAATTTTGGGGGAGTGAACAGATACAAGATGTGTTTTAGCAAATTTGAAGTATGTGATGTAACATTAACTACAGTCATCATCCTGTACATTAGATTCCCAGAACTTATTTATCTCACAACTGAAAGGTTGTGCCTTTTGATCAACTTCTCCCAATGCCCCACCCCCATTTACTGGCAACCACCTTTCTGTTCTCTGCTTCAGTAATTTCTACTTTTTTAGATTCCACATATTAGCAAGATCATATAGTATTTGTCTTTCTGTATCTGAATTATTTCAATTATCATAATATCCTTATTGACTACCCTTCACAGATCAATATAGTAATATAGATTTCACCTGCCTCAAACTTTGCTACAGAAAGAAGAATCTCATAGACTAAAATGATTTTACATTTTTACTTCTTTGTGTGTGTGTGTGTGTGTGTGTGTGTGTACTGGGGATGCTCAACCTCTGAACTACATCCCCAACTTTTTTATTTTTTAATTTGAGATAGCATGTCACTAAGTTGCTTATGCCTCCCTAAGTTGCTGAGGCTACCATTGAACCATTGAACTTGTGATCCTCCTGCTTAGCCATTGGGACTACAGGAGTGCCACCATGGCCAAAATGATTTTACCTTTACCAAGATATTTCACAGCTAATATTCAAAAGAAAAAGTAAAACAGATTTTGCAACATTATTTTTGTTTAGTAAAATGACTTACTTTGATAGAAATAGGTTTATAAAAGAGAAAATGGTATGTAAATAATCAATTTACTGAGATTTAGAATGCAGAATATATAGGAAAATTGCAACGTTAATAGATTTATAAACAGTAAGAAAATTTTAGCTTAACTTTGCATAAATTGACTTTGAAAGACAAATCACATTAATGAAGGGATTATATTAATCATTGTATTAAGGATCGATCATTGTCTCTTAGTCGAAATTTATTATTTAAAAAAAAATATTGGCACTGGGTATTGAACCCAGGAACATTTTACCATTGACCTACATGCCCAGTCATTTAATTTATTTTAATTTTTTTTTATTCTGAGTGAGGGTCTTGCTAAACTGCTGAGGCTGGACTTAACACAATCCTCTTGACTCAGCCTCCTGTGTGCTAGTACTATAGGAGTGTGCCACCACTCCCAGCTTAGATGTATTTTTAAAAAGTTACATGTAGTGTTTTCTTTGTATTTTTAAAATTTGTTTATTTTGATTCATTGTAAACAAATGGGGTACCCTTTTTTTCTATGGTTATAAATGAAGTAGAGACATTTTAACTTATACTGAAAACAATAAGAATTTGTATTGAGAGAAAATACATGTAAAATTGCAAGTTTTTTCTTCTGTTTTCCTTAACTCATTATTTCAATGTTACACAATATTCAATGAGAAAATCATAGTCTCAGAGGTTAAAAATTGCTATGTATTTTATTGTTTTGATTGGGGTTTCCGATTTTTGTTTGTTTGTTTTTGTACATTTACAACATACTCCTATATATTTATTTAGAAGCTTCAGATTCCAGGATAATTGTAGAAGTGACTAAAACATTTTGGGATAAATTATATTAAATTTAAAAAGAATAGGATACAGACCAAATAATATTTTTATGAGTGCACATAAACATCTATTAGATAGAACTCATTCATTGTTTTTCCAGGTCCACACAAGCTACTTTTCAGTCTTTTAGGATTCTGGTGTTTTCCACAAAAGCCTAACTATGTGAGTTATAAAATTCTCAATACTCTCTTAGAACATATATGATGAGATAAACCTAAACATCCTACCAAATTTTGTTTGGGGGCATCCACTGCATTTCTGTAAGATGATTGTGTTACTTCATTATTTTTGGGAAATGAGTCTTATGTGCAGGGTCTTTTGGCCCCCAATCAGCCACATAGGAAAGTACTTTAAGCCCAGGACACTCCTATAATCAAGATGATAAAAAATTTTGCATTGCAAATGCCAGAATTATTTCGTCCTGTAAAAATATCTTTTCCTATTTCAAACTTAGTGCTACTTTCTTCTCTTTAATCCTCAGAATTCAGTCACCTCCGCTTTCAGTATTGACATAGAGAGGACTAAGAGATGAGGTCCTTCCTTTGTCTGTCAGAGAGGGGTGCCTATGGGAAAACTGTCCTGCATTACGTGCTAGGAGAAACCAGGTAGCCATTAGAGACCAGGGAACACAGTTGAACCTGATAGTGCTCTCTGTTCTCCATGTAAGGTAAGAATTGTTCCATTCAGTACTTGATTGTGTGGTGTTTTCCTTGATGATTCCAGAAACAATATTCAGTGGACAGACATGTTTGAGTTGGTCTCTGGGATTAATAACCACTGCAGCATTTTTCTCTCCTGAGATTGATACACCATGCAGTGTGTTATGCTAGAAAATGTTTATATATTACAACTTTATAATGATTACTTATCTACCCTTCTTTAAAGGATCCCTACCATAAATAAACTCAAAGTAGGAGTATAGACCCCTATCATAGTGGAGCAGAAACAAAACAGTGCAACACAAAACAAAACAAAAAGAGAAATGAAACTCTCAGGATTCAATTATATTTAGCTTAATCTTGTGGCTCTATGATTATGGTGAATAGATCAATTTCCCATTTAAGCTGATAAAGCTCTTTGCAGAACCTACACAAAGAAAAACATTTTAAAACCACTTTTCTGAAGCACATATTTTCTTTACTGTCAACTTTATAACTTCAGGAATAATATATTTGATACTATATTTTTCTAAAATCCTGCTCTCATGTAAATATGGAAAGCTTACAAAATACATTGAAGGATGAAATAATGTCTGAAAGGAGGGCTGAAGTACAAAATGGAGAAATTTCATAGTAAATAGCATCCTTAATACAAATATAAAGCTTGTAACACTTGGAATGTTTAAAGTTAGCCTAATATGAGTCATCATTGTTTAGTGCTTAAGGTATTTCCGGACAGGAGAAAGAAAATTCTGCTTGGTTTCTTCTAAGAGAAATATATAGTTCATGTGAGGAGGTGCATTTATAACTCAACTGTCATTTTGGCACAATGAGTGTCCTTTTATATATTTTTTTTTCTCCATTTATATATGAGTTCTTTGTCAGACCTGTATGCAAATGTCTGAACAAAACCTACAAAAAGCAATAATAAGCCAGGAAAGGCAAGGAGAAGCAGGAGCAATTTATTTTATTATTTTAAAAATTCTCATTGTTTATATGAGAATTACCAATTGATCAACTGGAGTAATCAGATAGTCAACAGGGAATCTCTCTATTCCGGACAAGATAACATTCAATCCTGACTTGTACTGTCTGGGGCTGTCTGACTGGGTAGGAGACACTGATATTAACATCTCCACTCAGACCCTTCCAAATCCAGTCAATGCCAAGAAGCCAAATCTCATAACTCAACTCAGTTTGTAAGAATTCTCTCATAAAATGATAAAGTTGCCATTTTTCAGGTCAAAAAGTCAAAATAACAGAAATTTTTATAACAGATCATTAATATCTTTCCTTTTGATGAAATAAGAGCAATTGACATATTTTTGGGTATCATTTTATCCAATGGCTTTGTTATAGTTTCAACTGCATATAAAGGCATATGGTGCTAGAATTATTTTCCATATACTAACAAAGCATATTGTTGTATAAACAATTCTATAAATAATTGTTAATCAATAATTACATCTACCAATAAAAATTCTGCTAATTTGCTAACCTTTTAGAGTGCTCTTTGGGGAGTTTATGGAAGAATAAATCTTTTAATAGATATCCATTTATTATTTGAAATATAAAACTCATATGCATCCAATGAATTCTAAGTATAGTTTTCTCAGTGATATTATTGAATATTTTTGGTTAGAACTTGACATCATAAAAATACTGCTAGATTAAATTTAAATATAAATCACTTTCACAGCAGATATAAATATAAACTATCATTTGAAGAAATAAGTCAACTGATATTTGGGAAATCTCACCATTTTGTGGCAGGTCAAAAAAAAAAAACATTTTCTAAAATGACTTTAAAATTACAGAATAATTCTGTAGTTTGGGACTTGGAAACAGGCACATCCACACCTGAAGTAAAGTATATCTTTCAGTAGTCATGAAAATGTTAGGAAACACAACAAATGATAATTTATCATTATCCTTTTGAAAGTGTTTCCAGATAATCCCTAAGGCATAATTTTAATGATTGGAATATATATAATTTATTGATATTTTCACATGCTGATGTAACATTGATATTCCATTTCAATCAAAGAGAAATGACATTAAGTAAACTTATACATGGAAAAAAATAAAACTGATCTTGGTTTTCTCTTGCTATTTGAAGACAATGGGGTGCTGGTAACAAAGCAGCTTTTCTAAATTCCACTATTCACTCATCTTTTCTGGCATACACAGAAACACACACACACACACACACAAACATTTTTTTAAATTGGTCTCTACAGTAAATGATTCATTCTTTGTTCTAAAAAATCAATTTAAGATGATACAACCTGTTTAATTCATTTTTTCTTGATGGCATATTGCTTTTAATGCTTGTGTCAGGTGTTTTCTCTCACAGTATTTTGTGGGCAAGTAAGGTTAAGTTTTTGACTGCTTCTGTCTGTGTGTGAAGTGTTTCTGTTTACTAGTCCAAACTCTGAAGGCACAAATACAGTGAGTGTTAAGTAGAACCTCAGCCTGGCAAGGCGGTCAAAAGCAGATCAGTCACTAAGGTTAGGGTTTCCTGAGTGAGAGTGACTTCTGGTTAACTACTAAGGGTTTATTCTCAGAGGTTTGTGTAAGGCAGAGAAGGCTCTGGGATGATGACAGAGTAACTACAGGGTTGTACAGAGAGTAACACACACCATCTGATTTCAAAAGGAGGAATGACTGATCAATTTCACGTGCTTCCACTTGTCAGTTTTGGGGGTGACTGGGTACAGTACAGTGCTGTACAGACTACTTATTTAATGCCACGTACATGTGGAATTTTAGGAACTGTGTTGGTCCATCAAGTCTGTTACCTGGAGTCTAGAGTAGTCTTGAGTCCTCAGAACAAACTTTAAATCTGTTTTTAATAATAATCACTAGTTTTCAAAAAGTTTTTGCTCTTTCTACTGTTTTTCTTTAACTCACTTTAATTGCTGTCATTTATTCTTCATCCCCACAAGTTCAAGGTTCTGGAAATTATGAACTTCATGTTGCTCAAGTTTTCTTGACTATAAAAATTCATCTGCCTTGATTAATCTGATTAAGAGGAATTTAAAATGAGGAACCTAAAGAGTCTTGTTCACATCTTCATGAGATACTTATGAGTTAAGACCCAAGATCTATAAACAAGGAAAGACAGAGTGCTTTAAAGTTATAAAAATGGCATTAACAATGCCATTGGCATGTTATGGTTTTGATGGTTTATTCAGAAAATAACGTGGGTTTCATCTTTCACAAAGCAAGAAATACGAATATTTTAAAGAGAAACAGAAAGATATCCATTCATATTCCCAAATATTTATCAGCACTAAATAAGGAAAACTGAAGCAATCAATATGGTCATTCAAATTTAAACATACTTTATATACAAAACAAACAGCAATCTACTCAACAGATACTACAAATATTTTGTGTCTATGGAAACATCAAAAAAGTTAACAAAAAAAAAATATTTTAGAAAAAAAAATTAAAAGCTAAAGGGAAAAAGGGTGAAATTAAATTGACCAAATTATGCTATGCACAACATGAATATATGACAGTGAATTTCACCTTTCTGTATATTTTTAAAGCAACAATTAAAAAAAACTCTACATAAATATAAGGGAGATCAGTAGAGGAAGGGTGAAAGGGGAGGGAGAAAAGGAAGGAAAGGGGAAGTACTGAGACTAAAAAGTGGAGCAAATTAGAGACATGCATGTATGATTATGTCAAAATGAACAACACTATTACAAATAACTAAAATGAACTAATAAAAATTGTAAAAAATGGAGTTAATTCATAGGGTATTGGTTTATTGACAAAAAAAGGACAAAGAAAAGTAATTAATATTTGTTTTATTTGTATCTATATAATATTATAGTAATGAATAACTGGAATTTTAATTTTAAAAATTACTACTTAAAGTATCATACCAATATAAAGTATTTAGGCATTGATTTGACTAAAATGGGCAATATTAATACATTAAACTCTTCAAAGCATTGCTGAGAGAAATTGAACAAACATTAGAAGAATCAATACTTTTATCTGTCATTTATCCGTAAATTACTATACAAATTCACAAGAATCATAACTAAAGGAACAGCATACTTTATGGATAAAAGAACAAGCTTATTGTTATTAAACACATTATTATTTGGAAACATAAAATCTGCATAGTGCAGATTGCAGACTTTATATAAAATTTGAGAAAAATGAAAACTCATATATAGTGATAGAAATCATATTAATGCTTTCCTTCAGGGTATAGGGACGGGGGCAGGGAGGAAAATGAAGAAGGGATTAAAAAAGAATAGTGGAAATAAGCATTATATTTTAGTGTTGTTGATTTGTCTAAGTAGTTAGGCATATAGATGATAGATATATATGTGATAGATTAATAGAAACACATGTATATTACTATAACTCTGTAGTATAGTTTGAGTTCTGGTATTTTGATGCCTCCTGCTTCACTTTTCTTGCTAAAGATTGCTTTGGCTATTCTGGGTCACAGAATAGAAGATATAGAGACAAACCCACATAAATATAGTTATCTCATGCTAGGCAAATGCCCCAAAAATATTCACTGGAGAAAAGATAGCATATTCAACAAATGGTGCTGGGAAAAACAGAAAGCCACATGTAACAAAATGAAATTAAATATTTATATCTCACCCTGCAGAAAACTCAACTCACATGGTTGAAAGACTTAGGTACTAGAACACAGACCTGGTGACTACTAGAAGAAAAAGTAGGCCCAAATCTTCACATGTCAGTCTAGGATCTGACTTCTTAACAAGACCCCTAAGGCACAAGAAGTTAAATCAAGAATAAATGGGATGGAGTCAAAATCTTCTTCTCAGCAAAAGAAACAATAATGTGAAGAGAGAGCCTACAGATTGGGAGAAAATCTTTACCACGTGCATGTCAGATAAAGCAGTAATCTCTAGGACATATGAAGAACTCAAAAAACTTAACACCAAAAAACATAAATAAATAAATAACCCAATAAAAAAATGGGCAAAGAAACTGAACAGACACTTCACAGAAGAAGATATACAATCATTCAACAAATATATGAAAACATGTTAACATCTTTAGCAATTAATGAAATGCAATCAAAACTAAGATTTCATCTCACTCCAGTTAATATGGCAATTATCAAGAATATAAGTAATAATAAGTGTTGGCAAGAATATGGGGAAATAGGTCCACTCATACATTGTTGGTGGAACTGCAGTTTGATACAACCACTTTGGAAAGCAGTATGGAGATTCCTAAGAACACTTGGAATGGAACCATCATTTGACCCAGTTATCCCACTCCTTAGTTTATACCAAAAGGACTTAAAATCACATACTACAGTGACACAGACACATCAATGTTTATAGCAGCTCAATTAACAATAGCTAAACTATGGAACCAACCTAGATGTACTTCAACAGATGCATGGATAAAGAAAATGTGGTACATGTACACAAGGGAATATTACTCAGCCTTAAAGAAGAATGAAATTATGGCATTTTCAGGTAAATGGATGGAACTAGAGAATATTATGCTAAGTGAAATAAACCAATCCCATAAATCCAAAGGCCAAATGTTTTCTCTGATATTCAGATGCTAATTCACAATATGGGGAGTGCAGTAGGGAAGATTAGAGTTACTGTATAACTTTATATTAGGTAGAGGGGAGTGAAGGGAGGGGGAAGAGATATAAGGGTAGGATTTATAGTATAGTGAAACAGACATTATTATCTCATGTGCATATATGAGTGCATGACCAATGTGATCCTACAATATGTATAATCAGAAAAATGAGATTTTCTCCATGTATGTATGATCTATCAAAATATATAAATGCATTCTACTGTCATGTACAATAAATTAGAACAAATAAAAAAAGAAATACATATATGTCAAAGTTATTTGCAGATTATTGAGTGTAAATCATATATTTATAAAATTTTTGTACTAATATTAAATATATAATGAGTCAGTTTTTCCTATCTAATCAACAAATGTTTTATAAAATGTTAGTCAACTGATAAGATCACAGGGAAACAAAGCCCTAATAGTTCTTGAAGTTGTATGAATTCCTATATATTATACGGAGTTCAAATTAACCATATATATCAAATTTATAAATTTCCATTACAGTGTTTATTTAGCAGTATGTTAGCATAATCATATACTAAAAAGAAAGTCTTTAGTCTTCTCAGGTCTCAATGAGATTTCAAAGATCAGGAACACTACAGTTGTCACCAGATACCTCATTATCAAGCAACTAAATGTAAATTCTCTAATATGGGAAATCTAAGAGATTGTGCAATCTCTTTGTCCAACATAAACCTCATTCACCTTGTGAGTTCATGAGTTGAGGTAAAATGATCTAGATAGAACTCTTGGTACATTATATATCAAAAGAAAAGCAAGCCACCTAAACATTTTGACACCCATCTATTGCCATGTAGAAATGTCAGATGGGATAGACATATCTATCTGTGAGAAGAAGTTTGAGTCACAAGTAGACGTTTAGCTAGATGCTTTTTCAATAGATATGTAAAGAAGATACTGTAGGAAAATACTGCACTTGATCCTCTAACAGGGATCAGTATTACCAGATTTTCTGTGGCTCCAGTCAACTCCAGGGTATTTTAAAAAGAAAAGTTAACAGCAAGAGGGGAAGAACCAAAACCAGTATCTAAAAATCAGCAAGGAGAAAACTTAAGTTCCTCATTAATGACTTCATAAATTTGACCCTTATTATAGCTTTATGAGAACTCCTTCTTTAAGTATCCATTTAGCATTTCTGTCAAGTTTATGTCAACATAAAACAAAAATAGAGATAAATCTCCCATAAAGAAACTTTGATTTGGGAATAAATAATAAGACTGAAATCCAGGACATAGCTGCACAAGCCATAGTGACAGCTGGTGCATCCTGAGAACAGAGGAAAAGTTGAGGGTTTTATTAGTAGAGAAATCTAGGCAAGTCGTTTTGAAAGAAGGTTTGTTTTCACTTGGCCAGTAGCAGCTCTTTCCATTTAAAGCGAGTTTTCATGTCAGAGCTGGCAGTGCTGTCATCGTTGCTGAAGGACAGTAGTATTAAGGACAGGGCATCCCACTCAATTGGAATGGCTCCGGGAGAGAGTGCCTGGGGCAGGATCTGAGTGATAGGAATGACTCTTGTATAACAAATTTCACATTTACATATATACTTTTCGGAAACGGTGAGTTTTGACTTTAAAAAAGAAAATGGTTTTCTTTTATCTGTGACTACTTAAATAAAATAGGAAAATGCATATTCAAAATACACAAAAAATGACCATAGAATACATGCAAAGACATTTAAAATCAGATACATGAATTTTTCTCATTTCCTCTATTTTTTTTCCAATTTTCTCTTCTTTAGACAACATATGAATGGATAATAATACAGTCCTAGTAAAAAGGCAAATAAGCAAACTTAATTTTTTTACCCCAAGAATGAAGAATGAAACAATTTGGAATCCAGCCAAGATCTCTTTGAAAGCACAAGTAACATGCAGCTTTGTCAAAATTTGATTTGTTTTCTCATCCAAAATACTCATTCTGGACTGAGGTTGGTGCTGTTATGTGCCTCATCAGTGGCCCTGACTTTTTCTATTAATTGATTTCTCTCAATTTTTGGGCTAACAAGAAACAAATCATACTCTTTATTATGAACGGGAAATAGCAGATGCATTAAGCAAGTCAGTGTGCTTTTGAAATACAAAACATTATAGCAAAATTAAATGTTTTCTTATTATTTAGGCAGCAAGAATTTAAAAGGGACAATGCATCCTTTATGTGTCCTAACAACTCTCATTAGGAATCATTCTTGGCTTATCCACTGATTTAGTTAACACTTTATAAAATCAAGTGAAAACTGAACATGACATCTATTCATGAGTACCTCCAGGGTACTCAAATTCTTTTATTATTTCCCAATAACTGCCTTAAGGTCTGTCCTTTGCGGAGCCTGTGTTGCTGTAAAATTTAGAGAATATACATTGATTTCTCAGGAATATACAAGAATCAGTCAACTTTTAATTCGTTTGCATGTGTTTAAACAAGGAAATTGTCCTTAGCTTGAACTAATTTGCTCCATATGCCCCAGTAAGTGCTTAAACTTCCAAGCATAATGATGCTACTCTTTGGCTCTTCAGTATTAGTACAAATTCAATTTGATTTTCATTTACTTGTAGACATCTCAATGGGATTAAAGTACTGAGATGTCAAGGCAGAGGCTCAAATTATCTTGCAAGTCTTCAAGCTGCATTTCCTAAACATTTTGCAACAACTTAAATACATATAAAATAAATATTCAAATATAGAGAAATCCATATAAAAGTAAAAACTGTAACAAGTTTAACACTAACAGATCCTATTACAGGTAGAATTTATGGAAAAATTTACCAACTACAGAATGTCAATTTGAAACCACAGAGTTAAGGGCTGTGTGTTTAGCTCAGTGATAGAGTGCTTGCCTAGCATGCAAAAGGCCCTGATTTGATTCCAATATCATCCCCATCCAAAAAAAAAAAAAGAAAAATCATGGAGTTTGTGGTCATAATGTGAAAATATATTCCTTAATATTTAGATAAACATATTTCTACATAACATGTTACATATGATATACAGTGCCATGTACATAACAGTGAAATTTATTTTATTGAATATTCAATAATATTCATTCAACACTTTCTAGAATTCACACTGGGATTTTATTAACATAGAATTGGGCAATATTTTAGCCTAAAAACAGACTCATTTTCTGCAGATGGGAAATGATGATTATGAATAAATAGGAAATCAACAGAAGGCAATAAATATGGTAAAACAAAACACCAAAGTTTGAAAGATACATTTAAAATATTGAGTATATTAATATGAATATCCATATTCATCAGAGAATGCATTTAAGAAAATTTGGAGAGTAATATACTTACCTTCTAAACATGTAAGAGAATACAAAGACAATCAAAATGGCAATATTTAATACTTACAACATTCAATTTATTGAAATATGTCATACAAATATTAGGTAAAAATACTAGAAAGCCAATTTTCTCCATACATATATGAAAAAAGTGTGCTTTATAATAAAAATTTTAAGTAGCTATAACTATAGTTTTAAAGGTTCATCAAAGTGTATTTTTAGCTATTTACATATTCTTATTCAACAGCTGATGAATAATGAATTATTGTATGATTGGAACAAAATTTGAAATGGTATACTGGAAATATCTTTCTCAGTTCCTAAAGTTGACTTCAAATTTTCACTGAAACTAAAACATATTTTTATAGTAAACCAGATAATTCTCTAAACCTACACCTAACAGATAAAAATAAAGCAAATAGTTATGAACACATTTACATAGACATATATATATAAACAATATATATAAATATATATAAATAGACAATATACATATAGACATATATATATAAACAATATATACAATAGACATATACAATAGACATATATATAAACAATATATAAATATATATATATAAATAGACAATATATATAAATAGACTATAAATAGAACTATTTATAGTTCATAGTTTTAAATGTGACTCCATGAATGTGTCCAAATAAACCAAAAAAAATCTCATTTGATATAGTTTCTATAACAGTGTAATTGACTTTCAAACATTCTATGATCAACAATCAAAATATTTTTATAATCATATTTATAAGAAAATATACACTCTTTAACATTTTATTGGAACATAATTTTGTTCTATAAATGCATTCAGATATATGCCATTTAACATTTATGACCAGAATTAAAATTTTGAATTTATTTAGGATTAAATTTATAATGGTTATATTGTACTGTTATCTCTCTCTTCTCTTCCTTCTCCAACCTCTGTCTCTCCTTCCTTCAAAATAACAATATATATAAATAAATGAATGAGCCATGCCTGCATGATATGGAAGTAAGATTGGTAGCAGAGGGTGCTATGATTACAGGTATGTGACTGACCTCTGTACCTTGCTAGCCACCTTGGAGCTACTCTTGTCTGACAAAAATATTTTATGTCTTACAAGGCTCAAGTGCCTATGATCAGGACCTAAAAAAAACCTGGTGTTCCCATTTCTCTCAGTCTAATTGGACCAACTTGGCTTTGAGTGACATAGCAGGACCTCAGAGTCTCATTTAAAGTCTTCTGTGGATCCTTGATTCAAACTGCAATCTCTTTAGCATATATGTTATCCTTCCACTATGAACAATTTCTGAATGTAGCTCTAGAGTAATAGAGAATTCTACATTTTTACATGAAAAGTATAGGTAAAGGAAGACTGTAGAGGTAAGTGACAACATGACAACCATTTTTCTGGTTTTCTCCCCAAACACTGATCTTCACACACATTTCCCACTCCATGCCATTCACAGCATCTTCCTAAGTCTCAATCCCTGGAAGTGGAGCTGGGAGTGCCGGTGTGGGGTTTCTTCTTGGCAATATTTGATACACTCTTTTTAAATCAAATCAAATTCTACCAATTAATCTTTCTCTATATACAAAATATTAAAGATTGTATGTGCTACCTAAACTTTATGTAAAATTAATATGCACATGTAATATGTGCATGTATATACATGTATATTGGTGGATATCTAATTATTTTTAAATGTTTTTTTTACCAACAGTTACATTTTAAAGTTTAGCAAAGATGAAGTTGGGAGCTAACATGGTGGAATTGTATTCATAAATTTCTTATAATCTCAGTTTATTAAATTTCATTGTTGATGCCATTTTGACAATATTATTTATGATATATTTATATAAAATGATACTTTAAAAATAACTACACTGGTATTATTATAATACAAAGATTTCATCATAATGGCTTAGAAGATTTAACATTCTTTACTGTACCTTTGCAACTTTGTAGAAAAAGATAAAGGAAGTTAGTGCAAGAATGTATCATAGAATTTAATTCTAACTTTGTATTAGGGTATAAGATCTTACACTGGCTAAATTTTATGTTGTTCCATTTATCCATCTATAAAGTAGGAAACATAATATATTGTACTCGTATCACTAGAATGTTAATGAGTATTAGCAAATCAATATATAAGTCAAATGTTCTTGGGAAATAATTTGGTTGTAAAGAATCACTGCTGAATGGAACTCTGGAGTTATATGATGTAGAACTGGCCTTATTGAGAATAGAGTATGTTTCAGTGAACTTGTAAATTACCCCATTAGGTATTAGATTTTTACTTTTCCCAGTTTATTGACATTAAATAATCTTCACATGTGGACAAGGGACATTTGTCAATGTCTATTTGTGTCTTGCAATTTCAAATAAATAGACTTGGCAAATGCATTTCAGTTAATTGGGCATATCATACATGTGAACCAGTGTGATGGTCTATGGAATACAGGAGGAGATGAATTCAATCGATTTCATTCTATGCCAGTGGACTCTGAATAGTGAAAGACACTCTCCCTCTCACACCCCAATCATATACTCAACTGCTTTCAACATAAGATGAAACAATACACTTCATATGTAAGCATACCATTTGTAATAGTATGTGTTATGCTATGTGTTATAAATACATTATTTTTACTCTTAATAGGGAGAATCCATTTTAAGCATTCTATTACCTTTATTTCACCACCACATGGTATAACCAATCTCTCCAAAACTGTACTGAGCTGTTTCAAGGCCTTGGTAAAGATGCTTATTTTTTAATTTTGTGAAGACATTTGCTTATCAGAGAATAACATTTTGTGAATGCTTCCCTTAAAATGACCAAGTCAAAAGAACAAATAAGGAAACATAAAATGTTTCTGTTAGTGGAATTAGAGTAACCATTTATTTATTTATTTTTGTAAGTTGTGACTTGACTTTCTGTCTTGTACTGATTAGTACTTTTATCAGTGAGCATCACAAAAACAGATTTATCAGAATCAGCTTTAAAAGGTCATTGCTGTGAAATACTTAAACAGATGTGCATTTAGCAATACAAGATATTTCATCTTTCCTTGATAGATATTTCTTCAGAAATGCTAACCTTATTGTCACATTTGTATTGAAAAATTCATGCCTCAGTAGGAATACATCTAAAAGACTTCTGGTGGTCCTGCCTGCTCCAGAATTCTGTTCTGAAGTTGGGCTTTTGCTTTATACCACAGAATTGGACATAATCCTGCTTGCAGTGGCAGGAGAACAAATTTTGTGACAAGAAACTCTGGACCTCTAAGCATACTTAGAAAGTATGCACATCCTCCACATTGCCCTAAGAAACCAGTCCAACTCAGCAGCTCAGAATCTGTTTCATTCTATAAAAGGAGAAATAATCCCAACTTCTTCACATGAACTAATAAGTTTTCCCCTGCTTTTCACATCCCATTGTCTGACTTAATGTTCATAAGCAGGGAGCACTACCATTTATAGTATATAATTCTACTCTGATATTTATCTTTAGGCGACATTCCACATGAACAAATCTATGCATGCTATGAATTTTAAATACATATTTTTATTTAAAAAATACTTATGTTTACCCATAGTTCAAATCTACTTCAAATGGAGTGAAGGATACTGATGGCTGTAATGATGTGTAACTTCTAAATTCTAGAAATTTGACATATCACAAATATGATATTTGAGATCCAGGGTGACAGAGACATGATGCTCATGTGCTGATACATTTGTCATTTGAAATTGTATTATTTATGTGTAGAACTACATCAAAAGTTGCAGTCATTTAAGTAGGGGTCAGGGATGAGTCTAGATATTTTATTTATGTATTTTTTTTTTCTGTTAACAAGTCATTGAGATGGATATTGTGTAGTAATTCTTTTAGAGCAGAATCCGTACTTTAGTTTGTATTGATTATCCTTTTGAGCGTTTTACTCCTAAATAACTTAGTAATCACAGTCATCTTGTGGAATTGATTTTTAGCAATAATGCATATCCAAATAACTCCCATTCCAGAAGCAAAAAGCTGAACTATCTTACTATAATTTGAAAATCTCTGTTTGTCAAATAAATGGTATCACATAAATCTTACTAGAAAAGAACAACACTTCAATGCTAATTTCTAAATACTAGAGTTTGGCTTTTTAATCACTTTTTCTTGATTTGTCTGGGTAATGCACATCATTTATTTTTAGAAAGCATATATATAAAATAACATATTTACAGAAAATTCATCTCTTTTAGAAGTTTATTCCATGATTTTTGACAGATGCTTATGGTCATATTATTGCTGTCAATATAAAAATACAGGACAATTTCAACACTTCAAATTTATTTTGTGACACATTCTAGTAATCCTCTAACTTGAACTCTAAACTGGTTATCTGTTTTCCACATCCGTGGTTCTACTGTTGCATATCATAAAATAGCGTTTTTGGTCTGTCTTAGCTGAGCAGAATGTATTTGAGATTAATTCAGGTATCATAGTTTGTTCCATCAAATCACTGAATAATATTCCAACATGTGAATACATGGTCATTCATTTGATCTTTAAAATGTTCAGAAGCTTTTCTAAAATTTTACCAGTTTTGGGCATGTGTGAATAAAATCACTACAATTTTTTAAGCACAAGATTTTATGTAGACACACAATATTTGCACATATTTAGTTAATACTTATGTGAGACTGCAGGAGCATATGGTAAATGCATATTTAGCCTTTTTTGAAATTGACAAAAGTGCTTTCCAAAGTGATTATATCACATCAAACTCCCACCAATAATGATGAGAGTTCTAGTTATTTCTCATTCTCACCAACGGCTGTTATTTTCAAGTGCTGATTTTTGTTGTTATTGTTAATTTCTTAATTTGATGATTCTAAAAAGTCTACAAAGGTAAATAACTCAGGTTTTAATGTACAAATTTTGATAGTTAATGATGTTAACATCTATGTCTTTGCTTATGTACCAACTATATGCTTTTTTGGTTTTTGGTCTGTTTAAATTGGTCACCTCCCTCCCCCCCCCTTTTTTTTTTTTTTTCTTTTTTGGTACTGGGGATTGAACTCAGGGGCACTTAACCACTGAGTCACATTCCCTGCCCTTTTTTTGTTTTTCCTTTAGGGACAGGGTCTCCCTGAGTGGCTTAGGGCCTTGCTCAGTTGCTGAGGCTGGCTTTGAACTTGCAGTGCTCTTGCCTCAGCCTCTCAAGCTGCTGAGATTATGGACATGCATCACTGTACCTGGCTTCACCTCCTTTTCATATCAGATCTTTTGAAAACTTTTGATACTTTGTTATGAGCATATGTCTTTCTGAATTTTAATGTATGTTAACAGTAACATGCTAATATACAAATGTTTTGTGTACATTTTTGCCTAATCTTGAACTTCTTTTTAATATATTTTGCATTTCTTTTGAAGAGAAACAATTTTTAAGGTAATTTTGAATTCTAAATTGTCACTTTCCTTTTTTATGTTTCATGCTTATTTCATTTTATCTAAAACTGTTTATCTAACTCACAATCACAAAAAAAAATTCTTCTGTATTTTCTTCTAGAAGTTTTATAGATTAGGTTTTACATCTAGTCTATTTTGAGCTAAAGTTATTATATGTTGCAAGTTATTTGTTGAATCTATTATTTTGGGAGGGAATGACATATAGATATCAAATACTTCTCACCATTTCTGAAAATTTACTTTGCTTCTTTTTATTTTCTGAGCTCCTTATGTTGAATTCACATGGTCTTATATTCTTGGGTCTGGTTCTGTACTGTTCTGAACCATAATCAGGTGCATAGAATTTCTCTAATATCACTCAATCTTGTTCACAGCAGCCATGAAGTTTGAAATTAAACTAGATGGTCTTAGTAGAACAAGGTTGACTGTTTCTACAAAAAGCAGACACACTGGAATTTTTAATGTGAATTTAAATTTATAATTTGGGAAAGTTGATAACTAATAATAGTGAGTTTTGTGATACATGAGCCAGTCATATTCCCAGCATTCACATAGTCCTTTTTTGATTTTTCATACCAACGCTTTGAAATTTTAAATTTATGTAAGTATTTTGTTATAATTAAAGATAAGTCTTTCATGTAGCTAGGACTATTGTAAATGAACACCAAGCTAGAAACATATGAAGAACAACTCTAATCATTCTAGTACACTGTAGAATAGTGGAACATATTCCTTTTATTTGTTTTGCTATCTGTTGTCCAACCTCCTAGGATCCCTCCTCACCCAACCCTTCCTACTTTTAGTAATTACTTTTCTACTCTCTTCTACTTCGTGATCAATATTTTTTAGCTTCCACACTTGAGAGAGTTATATGGTAGTTCTGTTTCTGTGTTTGCCTTATTTTACTTAACATGGTGCCCTCCAGTTCCATCCATGTTACCACAAATGGCAGAATGTTTTATGGGTAATAATATTCCATTATGTATAAATATAGCACATTTTCTTTGTGCATTCATGAGTTGATGGACACGTATTTGGCTCTATATCTCAGCTATTGTGAATAGTGCTCCAATGAGTATTGATATGTAGGTACACGACTAATATGCTGATTTCATTTTCTTCAGATATATACCCAGAAGTGGAGTGTTTGGAATATATGTTACATCTATTTTTCATTTTCTCAGAGATTCCCATATAGTTCTGAAATGGCTGTACTAATTTACAATCCTACCAGCAGTATATAACAGTTCTCTTTTGTCCACATCCTCATCAGTATTTTTTGTTTTGTTTTGTTTTGTTTTGTTTTCTGCTTTTTTGGACAGTAAACGTTCTTACTAGATGAGATGACTTCTAATTGTGGCTTTCATTTGCATTTTCCTGATTATGTGCCATTAGTGTAAAATGTTATCTTTTTTTTTTTTTCTAACTTAAGTATTTACTGCCATAAATTTGACTGTAAATGTTATTTTAGTTTTGGTTCACAAATTTGGATATGTTGTATTTTTATTTTCATTCACCTCAAAATATTTTTTTTTATTTCCACACTTTCTCCTTGACTCGCCGGCTATTTAAACACGTCTTTTGGGAAGCAGAGTGAGATCTCTCTTTTTCCTGTTCTATCTACTCAATAGTATCATTCCTTAACTTTTGTGGTACAGTTTTTCAGCATATTGACTCTCTTCACAAGGAAGACTAATTCTGCCTTGTAACTATGATATGCTTGAGGAATGGAGGTCCCTCTCCCCATTCCAGAATGAAAAGATTTATAAAGGTGTTAGAACAGGGTACTGGGGAAAGAGCACTGCTTCCTCCTACATCTCAGGTTAAAGAATTATTCCCTCCTGTCCTTGCAGCAACATGGGTCTTTATTTGTGCCCTAGGTGTGACACATGACAAGGTTTGTTGACTTTTACCTAGTGGAGTACGGCAAGGTTTTTCTCCACCACTAATTCCTGCCAATTTCCAATCTCCCAAGTAGTATCTCTTCAGTGTTTCTCCTCAGCACCCCGTGAGATCACAGAAAAGAGTCTATCATGTATGTCCCCACAATACAACCCAGAGAATTTTTATACTAGCTCACAATACTGCTTTTCCAAGTTTGTTTAAATATTAACAGATTTTACATCCCTATATTTGTGGCCATTGAACCTCTTTCTCTTATATTCTGCAAAATACGACAGTGCACATGTGCCACCAACTTTTCCCAAAAAGAAATCTTTTTCTTTTTGTTTACCTGGATTTTTGGTCTTATTTAATGAATTTCAGTAAGCCAGGCCTTTGTTGCTTAAGTTTTACTCATTTTTAAGTATGATGCTCTTTCCATCATAGGCAGAAGCTGTTACTATTATTATTAACAATGTTCAAATTAAGAGAGGTTTCAAATGTATAACCTAAATAAATCTGTAACATGGTCATTTTAACCCAATGTTAAGTATCATGTTATATTTAATACAGAAGTAAAAACATAAAAGGAAAACTAGATTATTGTTTTATATCTACTTCAAATAGCAATATGAATCTGTTTAATAATAATATTTACTACTCACAGAATAGTCAAAATTGTGAAGTTTTTCTTGAACCAGGAATGGTACTTTCACATTATAAAAGTACTAATAATTTCAAATTTTTATATTTTAATTGTTTTTCACTGCTGTAACTGAAGGATCTGACCAGAACAATTTTAGGAGGAAAGGTTTATTTGAGTGTTCACAGTTTCAGAGGTCTTAGTCCATAGAAGGTCGGCTCCATTCTGCCGGCCCGAGGTGAGGCTGAACATCATGACTGAAGAGTGTGGTAGAGGGAAGCCGCTTACTTGTTCATCAGGAAACTGAGAGAGAGAATCTACTCTCCAGATACAAAATACATACCCTATAGCCACAACCCCAATTAACCACTTCCTCAGCTACATCCCACCTGCCTCCAGCTACCACTCAGTTAATCCTATCAGGGATAAATTCACTGATTAGGTTAAGAACCTCATAAGAATCTCCTCTGAACTTCTTATATTATCTCACACATGAGCTTTTGTGGGACACCTTATATCCAAACTATAACATTAATCATAGCCAATAAAATGTTCTTATCATTTGTTCAATGAAGCCAATACATATACAAAAAATTAATATTTGTAAATAAAATGTTATAGTAATATTAAGTAATTAATAATAATCAATAAAACTTTTCTAAATAAAGGATATTAAAAGGATTAAAATTGAATAAAATCTCTACCATTTCCTTGTTGCTGGTCTTCTAAAATATTTAATCATCATTTGCTTTATCTTCTCATTTATATAATGAATACATACTCCATTATTTAATTATAAAAACTAATGAAGTACTATAAGCAAACACACAGCATAGTTCCTAGCATATAATTACTAATTATATATTTAATAAATATATTTGAAGTATACCAGAATCAAATTAGAAATGATATATCTTCATTTTGAACTTCAAACTTCCCCTGCAGTGTTACACTCTCACTTAATGCACCCATAGTACACCAAAGATTTTTAGATTTATAAATTTCTTAATTCATTGCTTCAGTTAGGGAGACGTTCCTTTATATAGAAATCCATCCATAGGTCCATAGAGAAGCAATCTTTCCAAGTCAGATTTATGAAATGAAAATTTTACAAACTTCTTATTGATCTTGCCATATAAACATTTGAGAAGAAGTATCCAGCTCTTATCTATTTTCTTTTCTTTTCTGGCCAACAGTGTATCTTTACACAGAGCATTGCTCCTGGAAAATACTCAATAGAATATTAATTTAGGATATGTATTTGTAAAATTATATATGTATGTGTTTATATACACTTTAAATGTGGTATTTAAAAATATAAATCTTATATGTATGTATATATATGCATATAACTTGGATATATATTTTAAAGTGGAGACATATCCAGCTTTATAAATATCTTAATATGAATGGATTAGTTAAATAGAAAAAAAATCAGAAAATCCTACTTGACAGAAGAAAATATCAAGTCCCCTGATGCTGCCTCATGAGGGTGAAGATTAAGACTTGGATACTCCATTCAAGAAGTGAGAGCACTGGATCAAGAAGGATGTAAGAAGAAAAGGTGAGAGGGCTGTGGAGTATGTGGGGCCTTATGAGTCATGTCAAATAGCTTGGTATTTATCAGTAATTAGTAATAAGTCCCTGAGAGAATTTAGTCAGTCAAAACAAAGGGTCAGTTTGGAAGCAGTTACCTAAAAATATATGTACACACAATGATCAAAGAATACATAATCTGAAGCTTGTCGGGGTGACCTTTATGAAAGCATTGCTCATTTAGAGAACACTTCCAAAGTTATTTTATCTTAAGTTTTGGTTACAAAAGTAGATGAGTTCGTAGTAAAATAATTTACTCTTGAAGATTCATGTTCTTTGATGACAAGATTAAAATTTCAAGAGGTTAACCAGTGAAAGACTAAAATTTACATTTTTATCATAGATTATTTTTCTGGAAGAATTTAGATAATTGAGTCATACACTCATAGTCTATTATTGAGCCATTTGTGACATTAAATTTATAATTCTATGATAATCAATTTTGAATCCTGATCAAGATAAATAGAGCTAGTATTTAGGAATGCAGTAGAGCATTAAACTTAATTCCTTCTGTTGGATCAGTGAGCTTCCTTGAATGAGCATTTGTTAGACACCTAGATAAGGTTGTAACCAATAAGAAAAGAGTATGTGATAATTGTTTTTTAAGTAATTCACCCTGAGGATAAGGTACCTTAACTGAAAATGAGTTTGGGGTTAACGCCCATTGAGATGCAGAGCTTGCCATTGGTAATCAATAATTGTTATAACTAAACAGTTCCCGAGAAAATCCTGCATATACTCACATTTGCTTTGAAGGACACCAAAATTTCCTATTTCATATAGAAATTTGTACAAATAAAGAAAAATCATTCCCAAAATAAAATTAAAGAGAATGTTTTCTATACAATATTTCAGTTAGTCTCTGAACTAGGTTTCTGGCTCTTGTCAACTTCTTTGATCTAATTAAGAACTAATGTGTTTACTTATCCTTTAAAAAATATTTGATTGATTCTACTATATGCTGTAAGGCCCCCAAAAAGGAAACCCCAACTCTGTCCCATGGATCCACGGCAACCCCAATCAACCGTAGGAGGCGTCACTTGATGCAAACCGAAAGAGGTGTTTATTCCAGCGCGCTGGGACCCAACTCATGACTCACGCAGGAGTCCAGGAGTCGAGTCCCTAGCAGAAAATCTTGTAGGTTTATAAAGGCAGAAACCACACATCGGGAGGGGTTGCACATGAAAGGGAAAAGGGGAACAAAGCTGCCGGGAAATTTCAAAGGGGGTCTGGGTTTCCTGATAACACACAACATGTTTTACAATGTTTTACAACAGGGCGTAGATTCTGGTCAATAGTTTCTGGTAATCCTACTGTTTGAGCACTATCTAGTATCTGGCTCAATTTACTCTTTTACTCTCTGTTTGGGGCTGTTTCTTGGAACAGCTTTATGGGCTTTGTTCCCATTACTGGGAGGGTGACCTTAGGGAGATGAGACAATGGGAGGGAGACCTTAGGGAGTTGAGATAACTGGGAGGGTGACCTCAGACAGCTTAAAAAAATGTCCATTCTTTCAATGCCAGGCTCTGTTCTCGATTTGGAGTGGACACTAGGGAACAAAATAAACAAAACTTTCTGCACTCTTGAAGGTTCTATTATATTTGCACAAAGTAAATGAAACATGTGGTACTATGAAGTGTTCATTACAACCATCAAAAATAAAACAGGCAATGGAGCAATGGAAATCTATTTTTCTCTGTTTCTCCTGAAAATTCTTTCCTACAACTTTTTACAGATAATCAAAGCCCTGAGAATTTTTTATTTTATTTTATTTGTTGAGAAGTTGAGGAGATCTTCACAGGAATATGTTTTTGAAGACAGTCTAATAGGAGTTGAATCAGTGTGAACAAATTTAATTGACAGCTCTGCCAGTATAAAACCTTTATTTAAGCAAATTTATTATAAATGTTCTATTGTACCTACTTCATAGAATTCATAAATGTATAAAAATTATCTGATTGAACAATAATATAATAAATATTAGGAATTATTTTGTGGACCCTAGAAAAAAATCTAAATATATGCTTCTGAAATTTCATGTTAAGGAATACTAAAGAAAAATTAACTGAAATTAGAAAAGTTTTTATTCTTTAAAAAAAATAACTATTGAATGAAGGAGAGAAAATACAATTATGTAACATGTCTCCTACATTTGATTAGGGATTGGTGCTTTTGTTCATCCTCGGGTTTATTTTAATCCATAGTGATCACTATGCCAAGGTGAGTAAGTTCAAAACATTCTATTTTCTCCTTCTCCTCTCCTGTTCCTTCTCTTTCCTGTGCTCGTTCCTCTTTCTGGCTCCTCCTTATTACACTCTGCCTTTCCCCCTCTTCACTCCTCTTTGTCCTTATTCTTCCTTTAGTGCATTTTCTTTTGATAATCTCTAGTCATTTTCAAAGATCTTGTGTGAAGGAAAAATGTATACACAAAAGTAAAATAAAAATAGACTATAGAATACTTTTTTAAAAACTATATTGTTTTTATTTTATTTTAAATAATAAATCAAATATTATCATGCAAATGTTTAACAGGCAACTGCTGATCGAATTAAATAGGGAAAAATGCTGACAGTCAGCAAATCTAAGAATGTAAGATAAAGCGTTAACAAATACGTTTACCAAAAAAAAAAAAAAAAAATGACTAAAAAAATAAAAATTTGCTTTTGGGAACTTCTCCCTTCTCTCCCTGAATGGTACAGGTCGCTCTATTGTGGTCCACCTTGAGAAAAAGAATACTGAACTCAGTAAAGTAAGGACATCCTTGGCCATTTGCATGATCCCTGCCCTATGTATGCCTTGTCCACTTACCTGTCATCTGTTACTGTGGACCTCTGGACTACTCTGATGCTGAATACCCTTAACTGTCCAAATTCCACCTGATAGAGATCAAAGACTTTGGGTTACTTCCCCCAATTTCACCCTCTTTCAAAAGCAGAAAGAAGGTCGGAGATGACCTCACCCATTTTTCCTTAGAAATGGAATGTAGAAATTGACAGTGGGGAAATAGAACAGTGGTCTGCTTATGCTTTCAATGAAGCCCTTGTTGCTCTGCCACTGCGACTTATTTTTAAAATGGTCATGTCTCTTTCTCTTCCTCTCTCCCTCCTCTTCCCTATTCTCTTCCCTTTTCAATCTCAGGGAAAACAGGATTATATTTCCTTCTCATCCTAGGCAACTTTATGGGTCCCTGAGTACACACCCACCATAGGAAGGAAGTAATTCAGTCTTTGGGGATGGTACCAGAAGATCTCAGGAATGACTGTCTCTCAAATTAACAAGTGAATTAAAACTCCACCAGAGAACACATGGGATGCAGTCTTTAAATTCCCCTGATACTACTGGTGGATAGAATCACAACCTCTGGGACAGAAGTGCCCTTTGTTTCTCCTTTGCTATAAAAACAATAAACCTTCTTTTTCCTTTTGAGAGAGAGAGAGAGAGAGAGAGAGAGAGGGAGAAAGAGTGAGAAAGAGAGAAAGGCAGGAAGGAAATTTGTGTAATTATGGAGATGAAGTTTTTTGAAAAATTATGGACACTGAAAAATTTTAGTTTGTTCATTAAATGACAAAAATGCAGAATCCTCTTAACAAACAACATGAAACTTATCATTATATTATTTGGAAAATATTAATCTAATACAGAGAGGAACTGATTTATGACTTTTCTTAATAAGTCATGGTTTAAATATCATTTTCATTTTCTTTTTCTTGATAACTAAGGTTATATGGGTGAGAATCTGGATTATTTCCAGTCAATACTAGTCAAATGTTCTGCTGGCAAGCTCCAGTAATTTCACCTTTAAATAATAGAAATAGTATAGCAGTCTATTGAATAAATCAGGATCTTGTGGAAGATGCTAAGCCTGTGAAGTTTTTAGTTGATAGCTCTCATTCATTCCTAAGCATTTCCTTTTATATACTTTTATGTAGTTTTGGCAGAGATTTGGAGTAATATACTTAGTAATTTTTCTCATCTTTTCTTCTTTAAAGAAGAATTTCTGAATTAGTTAATGGTCTCTACATTTATGAAACTGATCTATACTGCATGTAAATTAAGTGTTATTTCTAGATTTTGTTTCATAAGTCATATAGTTGGAGGGCAGAATTTAAAGAGACAATTTTCAGAAGATGATAATACCCCTCCTTCTCCTTGTATTTATGAAATTCCTACCTGTAAAAAGATAATGCATTCTTTGAAAGGTATTTGATAAGGCTTATATCTAAGGTGGGCATTGAAAATTTCCTTGTCAGAGTAATTGCTTTTGTTCAAAATATCACCAGATGTAGAATAAGCTACACTCATAACTACTTGGATAATGTCTTTCTGTTACTCAAGGAATAAATCATATTTTCAAATTACCAAAGGAAACACAGGAAAAGATTTAAAAGAAAAATGAATAAAGCAATAGATTGTGTAAGCAAAAGATAAAACTATATAATATATACCAGGTATTCACACTATATCATATATATAAAACTATAAACTATATACAAGAGACTCAAAAGATATTCATTATCAATAAGAAGTGGTTTAAACCAGTATTAAAATTGTCATAATAAAGCTAAGGTTTTTATAAGGAAAATATATAAAGTACTCCTTCATAATCCTGGAGTTTGGGAGTTTGGGCCTAAAAAACTACAAATAAAGGGTGATTTACCTCTCAACCATCAATTTGTGCATATGATATGACAACAACTCTAGATGTTAATGACTGCATACTTAAGTCAGTTTCATTAATTTCTGTTTTGGGACCACTCAAATTTTCTGACTTAAAACTCAACATTTTAAACCCTTTTCTCTGTTGAAAATTCTAAATTTGATAGTTCTGCTTAAATCAAGAAAAATAGCTTTGGTTTCATAGATTCCACATGTCTATTTATATTCTACCTTAATACAAGAATAAGAAAATACTGATAGTGTATGGAAACCAAGTCACTGAGTCACTCAGTTTTTCTTGAAAATAATTTTTCTATAACAAGTTTATACTATTTTAAGTTCATTTGAAATTCAAAAATTGTGAAAAATTGATGAGAGCCCTCAGATAATAAAGCATATTTCTTTTAGATTTTACATAAATTGAGCTATATCAGCAATAATTTATAAACCACCATGCATAATTGGAATTATATTTACATTATAAGTTCATATGGTTTTAAATAATTGATATGACCTTCAATGGATTCTTCAAACCCATAACTTGACAGTATTATTATTCTATAGCATTGTCTGTAAAGGCACAAAAAATATACTTCAGTTGCACAAGAGGACATAGCAATTTAATATTTAGAAAGTACATTTCCTCAAAGAATAACGTTATTGAAAATATAATAATTCTGTAAAATATTTGAAACACTGATTTCAAATGTACCTCACTGGTTTTGCTGAAAAATGAAATGCTATGCAAAAATAAATGTATCAATCTTAACTTGAATTTTAATTCTGATCAGCAGTTTGTGGTATTTCTTGAGGAATATCAGGACTGAATAATATAAGAAAGTAAGGTAACCGATTGTGGGTAAATGGAACCAAAAGAAAATTGCCAGAATTCTAGGGTATGTGTACATTTTGTCCTTCATTCATTTTTTAAGGAAAAATGAATACATTCATTGTCAGGATGAAGATGCACCTGAATTAAATCCCAAATATTACATGTATTCATACAAAATTTATTTCATTTACTGGTGGCTAGTTAAACTCAGGTGAGTTTAGAAATGTTTATAAGAGGAAATTCCATGTTGAAGATGCTTGAATTGCATCAAAAGACAAATTGTGAAGGGAAACATGAGAAGAATAGATTCATCTGTTTCAGTCTGTTGGCAAGATTCCTTGCAATAGGGTTTCCTTGTAATCTGTGCTGAACCAAATTTTAAAAGATAAGTTAACATTATTCCATTTATTTTCTCACAAATTTAATCACTTTATACAATATATTTGTTAATTTTTTAGATCTTTATATCCCTTTATCAGTATTATGTTTTTTCTTAGTGAACGTTTGTTTCCTAAATGTTACATAATTAAACAAGTAGATTATAATTGCAGCTCTATGTATTTTATAATGATAACATCTTTAATATCAAGTAAACTTTATTTAAACATAAGGATTCAGATTGCCTAGTGTTTTAGTCAATTTTTTTTGCTGTTATGACTAAAATATCAGACCAGAAAATTTTTAAAGAAGGTGAAGTTTATTTGAGGCCTCGTGGTTTCAGAGGTCTTAGTCCATAGAAGACTGGCTCCATTCCTCTGAACTCCAGGTAAGGCAGAACATCATGGAGGAAGAGTGTGGCAGCAGGAAGCAGCTCACATGGTAATAAGAAAGCAGAGAGAAAGGTATCCACTTGTCACATAAAAATATATACCCCAAAGCCATACCCCTCAATCCCACCTCCTCTAGCCACACCCTACCACTTCAACCACCACTCAGTTAATCCCTATCAGCAGATTAATTTACTGATTAGGT